>NC_090296.1:115922366-116649866 GCF_039906515.1 Pseudorca crassidens | reverse complement strand
TTAACTGACTTGCTCAAGGTGAGTCAGCAAAAAAGTGTCAGAGCTGAAACTACAACCTAGGATTACACACCCTTCCCCCAAGTCCCCAGCTCTTTCCAGACACCAGGGCACCCCTGCCTGTGTCTAGAAGATGCTGTTCCGGCCCTCAGAAGCTTATGTTTTCCCTGGGAAGATAAGCTAGAGGAAGGGACAGATCTGCAGGCCCAAGCAGAGGTTGAATTCACTGAGGAAGGGGAATTAGCACAAGCTTGTTTCCCTTCAGTTACTGTGAAATCCTCACAAAGGACTGACAGCAAAGCAAAAAAGCAGACGCTGGAAAGGGAACTCCAGAGCAGACTGAAGGGGGATACAAACACTCCAATTCATGCTGGATCAGAAGTATTTTCGCCATCATGGCTGCCTTCTTCAGATTACCTTCTGCTCTATTTCCCAATTAAAGTACGGCTCATGGAGCTGAGAACAATACTGTTCTTCCAGCTTGTGGTCTGACCAGCACAAAAGGGAGGGGGAAAGATTTCCTTCTTCTTTCTTGACTGTAAGATCTTGCTGCCTTATAAAAAGAACTCTGATTCCCCAGTTGACTCAGATCTGAACTTCCACCATTAGGGATTCATTCCTTTGGGTCTACACCTTGCTGCTGTTAACATATAGACACAACTGAGCAGGGCACAGTGGTGGGAGATGTTGTTGGTCATTGCCAACACATTCTGAATAAGCTTTGGGAACTTTCCTAGAGGCAGAACTCAGGGGAAAGAGCATGAGGGCACTAGTGGAAAGGGTGGAGAGGGGGAAAAAAAGAGAAAGAATAAGGTGGCTGGGTCAATTATCATATTATTACTATTATGAACTCTTAACCTCAGACCTTGCCTGATGAGGTCATTGGGCACCACTGAGTTTGGTGTTATTCATGCTGTGTCTCACAGAGGCGCCCCTATCCATGAGCTTCTCTCTGGCAGTCAGAGCCTCTGCCTCTCCACCCACCATCAGTGTGAGGCCCAGAGAGGCGAGGCCACTTACTCTAGGTCACCCAGGGAACAGTAGGTGATGTTATGCCCAGGGCCACACCCAGGTTTCCATATACCCAGGTCAGTCCCCAGTCCCGGCCCTGTCAATTTTGGAGGCCCTGTTCCAGAAGGGGGCAGTAAGGTCACCCCGAGAAGGCACAGGGCACGCATCAGTTACTTGAGCGCGGTTTACTGGCTTCCCTCCACGTCACAGAGACTGGTGGGGCATTCTGCTGACCTTGCCCGCCTTTCTGGTACATATGTGCAGGGGTTATACCTCTACTGTCTTCTTGAAGTCCCCTCAGCAGAGAGCTCTCAGACCCCAAATGGCTGCTTCCTATCTGGAAAGCCTCCCTGCACCAGAGGAATGGCATAGTGGACAATAAGGGGAAGCTGTGCTACTGCCATTCCACCAGCAGAGGGCGGTGGCTGCGCTGCTCTCAGCTGCATCCTGAATTCTAGACTGTGAGAGGAAACGTAGCACGCCAGCTCTCTTCCTAAGGCTCTGGTTCCTGAGACACACTCCTGCCTTGGCTTGAACGCTTCCAGGCAACTGTAGCTTACTACTGTGATATACTCACTAGAACATTCTTCTTTATATTGAGATGAAAATCTGCTTTCTTGTAACTCTCACTATGAGCACCTAGCTTTGCTTCCGGGCCACACAGAAAAAGTCAAGCACTTTTTTAATCTGCCAGTTCTTGGGAGTTGGAGTCCTGTTCCTAGTTGGCCACCTGCAGTGCTGTATGATTTCTGGCAAGACACTTTCCTTCTCTGGGTTTTTACTTCTTACCTATGAGACAATGGGGCAGATTCTGGGTTTTTTTTTTAACTTTTTTTTTTTTTTTTTTTTTTCGCGGTACGCAAGCCTCTCACTGTTGTGGCCTCTCCTGTTGCGGAGCACAGGCTCCGGATGCGCAGGCTCCGCGGCCATGACTCATGGGCCCAGCCGCTCTGCGGCATGCGGGATCCTCCCGGACCGGGGCACGAACCCGTGTCCCCTGCATCGGCAGGCGGACTCTCAACCACTGTGCCACCAGAGATGCCCTTAACATCTTTATTGGAGTATAATTGCTTTATAATGGTGTTAGTTTCTGCCTTATAATAAAGTGAATCAGCTATACATATACATATATCCCCATATCTCCTCCCTCTTGCGTCTCCCTCCCACCCTCCCTATCCCACCCCTCTAGGTGGTCACAAAGCACGGAGCTGGTCTCCCTGTGCTATGCGTCTGCTTCCCACTAGCTATCGATTTTACATTTGGTGGTATATATAAGTCCATGCCACTCTCTCACTTCGTCCCAGCTTACCCTTCCCTCTCCCCGTGTCCTCAAGTCCATCCTCTACGTCTGCGTCTTTATTCCTGTCCTGCCCCTAGGTTCTTCAGAACCTTTTTTTTCTTAGATTCCATATACATGTGTTAGCATACGGTATTTGTCTTTCTCTTTCTGACTCACTTCACTCTGTAGGACAGACTCTTAGGTCCATCCACCTCACTACAAAGAACTCAGTTTCGTTTCTTTTTATGGCTGAGTAATATTCCATTGTAGATATGTGCCACCTCTTCTTTATCCATCCGTCGATGGACACTTAGGTTGCTTAATGGGGTGGATTCTGATCAATCTAAGACCCCTTCCAAACGACATCCCTTTCACGGTGACTGCTGAAGGGCCGAAGTGCGCACCCCACTCTTGGGGGGTTTCCAGTACTCACGGCACTGCTTTACCACCCTCCAAGCTACAACCTATTCTTAGACCTTTCCCTTAGGGTTTGGGTTGTCCTGGCTGCTGCACACTCACCCGCTTCCACCTGAGCTCATCTACAGCCCCGGCCACACCTGACACCTTCCACTAAGTGCACTGACCCAACTGCCATGCAGGGCTGCTGCTTGTGAGTCACTGAGCTCATATCCCTGGCTCTCACCATTCCACCTATAACGCCTGGACATTTGGTGGGGAGGGGAGAGGACAGGTTCAAGGGTGGCAGGTCCCCACCTCATCATCTGGAAGTGCCTCGATTTTTCTCGTTCCCTTTCCACCTGTCCCCAGGCCTCTCATCCTGGACCAGGATTCTTCCTGGTTCTCATGCTGCCTTTTCTGCTCATTTCCAAAGCTCAGCCACTGCGTGATTTGTGGTTTCTTTTGAGAGTCAGACGGACTCACTGTCGTTAAGACGTTTTTGTTTTAATTTCAAAAGTTATCGATACTCAAAGAAGACAACTTGAAAACACCCCCAAAGCATACACATATACACGCATACCCCAACTCCAAATCACCCAGTTATTCTACTATCCTCAGGGATAATCACTATTATTTTTGGTGTGAGTCTTCCCCAAGCTGCACTCAGTGAACAAGTGGAATCGGGGCCTTTCGTTCCTGTTCACTATCCCTGTGGGCGCCCCCTCAGGCTCTCCAGGGCTCCCCCAAAAGTCGGGCATAATCAGAATTTTGTGAGTTGAGGCACAGCCCCCCACAGCCTTGGAACACTACGTCTTCCTGTGAAGCACTTTAACCCCGGGATGTGGTGAGAGGCAGCCTCCAGGATGGCCCCCTGCAATCTCCACCTCCTGGTGCACACACTGTACCCTCCCACGTTGCACCAGCGTCATTGTGTGTGATGCTAAAGAATGCAGTGAGAGCTGCAAAAGCTTGTGGTTTCTGCCTTGGGCTCGCTTCCTCTCTTGGATCACCAGTCAGAGGAGGCCAGCTGCCATGAGTGAGGACACTTAGCCTGTGGAGAGGCCTGGGTGGTGAGGCAGTAAGGCCTCCTACCATCAGCCACATGAGTGAGCTTGGAAACAAGTTCCCCCAACTGAGCCTTCAGATGATTGTGGTCCCAGCCGACAGCTTAACTGCATACCTCACGAGAGATCCTGAGCCAGAACTTCCCAGCCAAGTTTGGGGGTAATTTGCTATGCACTAGTAGAAACTAATACAGACATAGTTTCCATTTGTCATGAGACAGGCAGAACAGGCATTATCATCTCAGATTTTGACATGAGAAACCAAGGCACAGAAGAGCTAAGCCATGTGGGTGAGACGTTCACCTACATGTGGGTCCACAGCCAATGAGGAGTGAACCTGATGTGTGAACTTTCTTGGGTACCCGGTATGAACTCCAATCCCTGACTTTTCAGAGGCCCTCTCTTCACTTAAAAAAAAAAAGTCGTTAAAAAAAAAAAAAAGAAAAAGGAAAGTTGGGGAATACAGATGAGGGCTAACTACTATTATGACCTGGT
The DNA here is from genome assembly GCF_039906515.1 of Pseudorca crassidens. Classification (NCBI taxonomy): domain Eukaryota; kingdom Metazoa; phylum Chordata; class Mammalia; order Artiodactyla; family Delphinidae; genus Pseudorca; species Pseudorca crassidens. The sequence goes on along the minus strand of NC_090296.1, from coordinate 116,645,621 downwards.
GAATATCAGCTCCATTTTATACCCAGCTGGAGAGTTTTGTTTTTTCCTGTGCTATTAAACAGTCTTTGACATCATCATTTTTATTGGCTGTATTTTATTTCATAGTATGGCTATACCACAGTACATAAAGCAATCCCCTATTTCTGGATCAACAAGAGGTTCATAATTTCCAACACTTTAAAAAGGTTATGGTCAACACAGTGGAATCTTTGCACACATTTGTAATATTTTTATAAGGATAAATTCCTGTATGTGAAAATGCTGGGTTAACGAGACTGCGCTAAAAAAAAATTGCTTTTCTTATGCATTTTTAAATGCCCTTGAAAAAAGCTGTACTAATTTATATTCCCATCAACAACTCAAGACCATTCCTCGAAACTCTGATAGCACAGGATGTTGTGATATCTTTAATTTGCTTATTTTTAGATGAAGAAAATAAGATCTCATTGTTTTTATTTGCAAACCTTTGATGTCTAGTAGGGTTGATCATGTCTCCCTTTGCTCACTGGACATCTGCATTTCTTTGCTTGTGAATTACCTCATTATATGAGGTATGCAAATGTTTTCTCATGGGACGTTTATCTTTTTCTTAATAAGAGCTGCTTGTATTAATCCTTCTTTACATTTAGTGTTCCTTTTCACTGTTGATCCATCTACAAAAATGAATGATTCTAAATATTTTTACTTTGTCTCTTGGTCCCTATCCAGTTCCATATCTAGTTGGTTATCTATAAATAATCTTTTTATTAGCGGGGAAACTGTTAGGGATTTCTTTGTTGAACCCAAAGAACCACCCTTGGGATGATCTTTCCAGTAAGTTCGGATTTATTCCTGGCCCAGGGGCACAGAATCATAGTTAGCTCAGAGATAGCTTTGCTCATAGCTCTCCAAGTGGGGCCACCCAGTGATACACCAGAAGTCAGGGGCAGTCATGGGAATCGGTTCCTCTTGTTAGCTCTCCTGGCCTGGGCCCGCTCCTGTGTTTATGCAAAGCACTGCAATTGCTTTCAGAGAATATGTTCCACCCACTAGGCCAGAATAATCTACCACACTCCTCACACCTATACCCACTTTGCCCTGGCCAGAGAGAGGCCCTGTCAAGATTCCCATTAGGGAGTCCACCCATCTGTAGGTTGGCAAAGGTACCTGTATAGATTTCAAACACTCAGACGCAAATAAGCTATTGTCCAAGTGTAAACAAGGTGTCTCGCTTCTCAAAGTCAGAGTCCTGTCTCAGGCTTCCTAAGGGATCTATTATTATGTGCATTTCTTTGCCAGCTCAAGTAAGAGGCAACCTTGAGCTTGAAATCCTCCAAAGGCTTCCCTCCGCACTTAGGTGAAAATACTAACTCCTTCATAAGATCTCTAGAGTTCTGGGTAATCTAGCCCTGCCTGTCTCTCCAGCTGCATCTCCCACTGCTCTCCTGCTCATGTAGGATGCTCCCCCTACATCAGCCTTCTTTTCTATCTTGGGCCTTAGCACATGCTGTTCCCTCTGGCTAAGACACCTTTCCCTGTGGTCTTTTTTTTTTTTTGCGGTACGTGGGCCTCTCACTGTTGTGGCCTCTCCCGTTGCAGGTTCAGCCGCTCCGTGGCATGTGGGATCTTCCCGGACCGGGGCACGAACCCGTGTCCCCTGCATCGGCAGGCGGACTCTCAACCACTGCGCCACCAGGGAAGCCCTCCCTGTGGTCTTTACATGACTGGATCCTTCCCATCCAAGTTTTCAGAGAGATCTTTCTTAACCATCTTATCTTATATATTCCTCCTAAGTCTCTACTGCATTACTGAGTTGTTGTTTTCACAGCACTTATCCCTATCTGAAATAATCTTACAGACTGGAATGTTTTCTTGTTTATAGTGTCCTTGTATTGCCTGTGACTGGCCCCCACAGCTCCTGAGAACAGGGACCTTGTCTGTGCACCCTGTCTGCACTGTCTGCATGATCCAGAAGGTTCTCTCATCTCCTATGGCTCCCCTTGTTGCTCTCTCCTCCCACCCTCAGCCGTGCCTGCAGATTGCCAAGTCTGGGCATTCGGGGGTTGGGGGGGCAGACGACCCAGGCCATCTCGCTGACTGAGGCTTCCTGTGTGTCAGGTACTGCTAACCTGCTAACCTCTTGGTCTACATCATCTTGTCTTCTTCTGGTTCTATCATTTTGCAGCTGAGTGACTTTAGATATGTTACGTCACCTTCCTGTGCCTCAGTTTCCTCATCTGTAAAATGGGGCAGCCCTTGTTTCACAGGATTGCTGTGAGCATTCAGTAAGACAAGGAACAGTCCCTGGCCCACTGCACGCGCTCAACAGGTGTGAGTGATTATTGTTCTCATAACAACCCTGCCAGGTAGGATTTATCTATTTATTTTAACATCCTTATTGGAGTATAATTGCTTTACATAGTTGTGTTAATTTCTGCTGTATAACAAAGTGAATCAGCTATACATATACGTACATCCCCATATCCCCTCCCTCTTGCGTCTCCCTCCCACCCTCCCTCAGGTAGGATTTATTACTTCCAGTTTATAAATAAGAAGACCAAGGTTTTAGGGTCTATAGCTCAGCTGGGAAGTAGCTGAGTCAGGATTCTAGCCCCAAAGCCTATGACTTCATGGCCACATATTCTAATTCTTTTTATAGAGACAGACCTAACCGATCTGAAGTCTCTCTCTTCTTAGCAACTGCCTCCCCACAAATATAGAACTAGCTCTTTCTGCATTCTTGTAGCGTGAGTCAATGCCACATTACCCCAGGCTTCAGTGTACTCTCCCGTCTCACAGATGAGGCAAACTGAGGCTGAGAAGGAGTACATGGGTGAGCAGAGAAGCCCAGTGCAAAGCTGGTTCACCGGATACTGCTTCCAGACACCCAACCTGGCTAATTCTCCACGTAGGGGTATGGCTGTGGGCAGCTGGGCTGGGATCTGCCGGAAGCCTCTGTCTTGTCCACAGAGCCTGACCCATCACATCCCTTGTCCACGGGTTTAATTTCAAAGATCTGTAGTCAGGCAGACTTGGGGCTTTGGCTAAGACTTGTCATCACTCTGAGCCTCAAGAGGTTTCCTCGTCCAAAAAGATCTCGGTCTAGTATCCTGGTGGAACCCTGGCTGTTGGGAATAGAAGGTTGAGTGGGAATTGTCCCCGGCCTCAAGGAGCCCAGCAGGTAGTAGCAGGAACAGGTGTGAAAACAGACGGAGACCCTCCGAGTGGCAGGGACGGGTGCGAGCAGAACCAGCTGGTAGATCAGAGGGAGAAGCAAGGCAGCTCTGAGAGCCTTCCCCAAGGCGGTGCCCCGGAGCTGTGCGGAAAGGATAGGCAGGGTTCCTCCACGTGAAGGGGAGGGGGAAGGGCAAGGAGGTGGGGAAGACCGGGAAGCCGCAGGGCTGGTATGGAGGATGGGGTGAATCCCGAAGGAGGGGTGGGACGTTTGGTGGAGCCAGGTAGGTGTGAACTTAATCCGGAAAGGGAGAGGAAGGCTTGGGAACTTTCAGAGTCAGGGTGGCCCCGAGAGAGTGAAGGGAGATCCAGGAGGGGCGAGGCTGGAGAGAGGGACCGCAGTGCCTGCTCGCCGTGCAGACGGGCACTTCACTGTGACTGTGGGGCCTCTCATGACCCTGAGGAGAAGCCGAGAGTTGTAACTCGCCCAAGGTCACGCAGCTAGTTTCTGGCAGTGCCAATATCTGGAGCCGAGTCTTCTGACCATAAAGCTGTGTACTCCTATAATATATATATTTATGTGTATTTATGTGTACTACTGTAATATATATATTTATGTGTATTTATGTGTACTACTGTAATATATATATTTATCTCAAGGAGGTGACTGCAATAGTATACATTAAAAATGACAATGCAGAGGCCTCCTGTCCACCATGGAGCTAAGAGAGACACAAAGCTCCTTTGGCCCCTTCCTTACCCATCCCCCAATACTCAGCTTCCCTCCCCCCCCCGCCAGCCCCCGCCTTACTGACCACTCCAGCTGTCCAGGAAGAGCTCACTCAGGGAGAAGGGAGGCACCTTCTCAGGCCATTTCCCTTTCTTTGTCTGCGGCTCAGACAGGAGCGGTTAGCTGGGCAGGAGCAGGGGTTGGAGAAAGAAAGGAAGAAAGGAAATTCCCACCAGCTGTCAGGAAAGAGACGGTCTCTTGGAAATGCTATCACCCTCTCCCTGGGTCCTGTAAGTTCGAACACTGGGGGATAGGGGAGGCTGTCATCCTTTGCCTTTGACGTGAGCATCACCCCACCCAGCTCACGTCCTAAAATCTCAGCTCCCTCCTACTTCACTTTCAGTACGTCTGAGCATCATCTGATGACTTGGCATATGCCAGGTCTTGTGCCAGTGGGACAGAATATCCCCAAGGAATTCTCTGTCTGAAGCCCCTTCCCTACCTCAAACCAATGGGGCACCCAGTTTTGGCAAGTAGAGTAAGCTGTTAATGGTAGAATCTAGGTGGTGTTCACTGCAGAACTATTTAAACTTTGATGTATGTTTGAAAAGTTGCCTAATAAAATGTTGGCAGAAAAAAGCTATCTTTCCCAACCCAAAGTATCTAATGGATAAACATGTGACATTTTGCCATCAAAGTTAGGAATAAGACACCACTATTATTTAACACTTTCCTGGAGGTACTAGCCAAAGTAATTAGAAAAGAAAAAGATACTAGAGGTATAAAGATAATAAATAAATAGGTAAAATTATCACTACTCACAAGTGATAAGATAGCACCCCTAGACAACCCAAGAGAACCACTGAAAAACTACTGTAAACTATCAGCAAATTTAGGAACATGGTGGGATAAAAAATTTACTATAGCGAGGAGAAAAGCTAAATATGTATAACAAGAAATATATAAGATCTATGTATAAGACCTTATGTATAAGATCTAGGAAAAATTTTAACACACTACAAAAGGCCACAAGAGACTAGAACAAGTAAACTATGTTCATAGATGAACTCAACATTAGAAGGCTGTCCACTCTCTTTAATTTATTCTATGAATTGAACATAGTCCTGGTTAGAACAAGAGGGTTTTTTGTATCTATATAAGCAGATTCTAAAATTACATACTAAAATAAACAGGCAACAAGGGTCAGCTAACATTTGAGAAAAGATCATGATGAATGATGACTAGCCTTAATGATATTAAAACACTTTTTATATTTAATTATTTAATTTATATTTTTATATTTAATTATTTAATTTATGATTTAATTATAAAGCCTTAGTAACACAGCACTGTGGTACTGGTACATGAATAGAGAGACAGATCCGTAGAAAAGAATGGACAGTCCATAAATAAACCCAAATACATGCAGAAACGTAGAGTGTAGTAAAAACTGCATTTCAAATCAGCAGAGGAAAGATGGATTTTTCATTAAGCGGTATTAAGACAACTGGATAACCACCTGGAAAAAAATTAAGTTGAATCTATACCTCATACTTTACACCAAGATAAACTTCAAATGAAGCAAAGATTTAAATAGAAAAATGAAATTATCAAAGTATCGGAAGGCCTGGTAGGAAGACTACTTTATAACCTCAGAGAAGGAAAGGACTTTCTAACCATGGTCCAAGATCCAGAAAAGACAAAAGACTGGTAAATTAGACTTCTTGAAATTTCAAAGAGGAAATCTCCAGTGCAAAAAGCGCCATTTGAAAGGTATATTTGCAACTCATATCCTAAAAAAGGGGCTAATTTCCCTAATATATAAAGAATTTTAAAATCAATAAGAAAGGAATCAGTCATCCTACAGAAAAAATGGGTAAAGGATATGGATAGACAATTCACACAAAGAGGAAATGCAAATAGATTTTAAACGTATAAAGATATATCAACCCCGTTTTTGATAAGATATTCACTGAAGCTACTCTGAGAAAGTTTCCCACTCACCATCTTGGCAAAAATTTTTAAAGTATGGTAATATTCCATTTTCAAGGGGGTAAGGAAATGTATACTTTGCTGGTGAGAATATAAATTGTTACAACCTCAGTGAAAGACAATTTTGTCAAATGTCTATCAAAATTTCAAAAGCACATACTTTTTCCCCCCAACTTGAAAATTTGAACTATGGTATATTTATATCCAATAAAATACTGAGATCTCAGCTATATAACTTCTTAAATTTGTACATAAGTACATACTCACGTAAGTACTACTGCAATCAAGATTTCTATCACCCTAAACGTGTCCTCATGCCAACTCAAAATGCAACCACTATTCTGACTTCCAACATCACAGATCAATTTTGCCTATTTCTGAACTTTGCATAAATGAAATCATACAGTGTGTATTGTTTTGTGTCTGGCTTCTTCTGCTCAACATGTTTTAAAGATCCGTCATTGCTGCTGTGGGTATTAGGAGTTATTCTTTTTTACTGCTGTGTACTGTTCTATTTTACAAATCTTTCACAATTTGTTTATCCGGCTGAGGGAGGCTTGGGTTGTTTCTAGTTTAGGGCTATTATGAAAAAAGCTGCTACGGCCATCCTTCTACAAGTCTTTTTTTTTTTCGTGGATATATGTACTCATTTTTCTTGGGTGTAAGCCTATGAATGGGACTGCTTGGTCATAGGATGGACATTTGCTTAACTTTTTTAGACACTGCGGAACAGTTTTCCAAAGTGGCTGTAACATTTTACCCTCCCACCAGCAAAGTACGAGAGTTCCAGTTGCTCCTCATCAACACTTAACATTGTCAGTCTTCCAAATTTTGGCCATTCTGGTGTGTGTACAGTAATATAACTCACGGTTTTGATTTGCATTTTCCTAGTGAGCAACAATGGGCACTGCATGGAGATAAACAATTTATACAAAAATGAAGAGCAAATAGGTGTTAAACAAATAAAGAGAGTTTCAGCCTCAGTCTTGATAAAAGTATGCTAATTAAAACTACTCTGAGAAAGTAGCAGCTTTTCATAGGCTTATTGGCCATTTGGAGGTCCACTTTCATGCAATGCCCATTTAAGTCTTCCGCCCACCCCTTTTTTTTTAACATTTTTAAATTCCTCATGTATATGCATTGCAAACGTTGCCCCTATGTCTGTGGTTTGCCTTTTCACTTTCTTCATGGTATCTTTTGATAAGCAAACGTTTTTTAATTTTGATACGGTCCAATTTATCAGTTGTTTTTATAATTATTGTTTTTTGTGTCCTATTGAACAATCTTTGCCTACTACAATGTCAGGAAGAAATTCTCCTGTGTGTGTGTGTGTGTGTGTGTGTGTGTGTGTGTGTGTGTTTCCTGGGAGAAAGTACATACCTCTAGAACCATCAGTTCAATTTCTAGAAATTTATTCTACAGTTATATGAAACAAGGCATGTCCACAATTCTTCTCTGCAGCACTGTTTGTGATAGTGAAGTTTGGAAACAATCTAGATAGTCATTAGCGGGCAATACGTGGCTCAACAAATGATGGTGCGTCCAAACAAGGGAACACTGTGTAGCTGTAAAAATGGATGAGGAAACTTTCTGTATTTGATGTGGAAAGCTCTCCAATATATATAATTCCACACAAAAAAGCAAGATACGTAGAGAACAACGTAAGTACCGTGCTGTCATTGTGTGAAAAGGAATATGTGTGTATGAATATATATACATATTTCAGGAAAGACAATTGAGAAACTGAGCACTGGTTGCCTCCTGGTAGACAAACTGAGTAAGTGGAAGCTAAGTATGAGAGGCACACTTTTCACTGTATGTCCTTTGCTTTTGAAGTTTAAACTATATGAAGATTTTTACCTATCTGAAAAGAAATACTTGTAAATAGATGTTATTCTAAGTAGGTAAGATTTTCTATATGTGGATATTGGTGAGAAAGGGCCGCCCAGAGTGGGGAAGAGCTAGAGCAAAGGTGTGGAGGAGAGAAAGTCAAGTCCCCCATGCCTGGGGAGGTGACAGCACTTATAGACCTTTATGTCCAGCCTCACCACAGCCTCAGTGTTGCATTCCAATCAGCAGGGGCTTTCACTGTCTCAGGTGCAAGCCCTCTGGGATGGCTGGTAGCACTGAGCCCACAGGGAAGTGCCTACCACTGTCAGGACTCTGTTGGGGTACTTGATCTACCTTGTGTTATTTAAACCTTGTTCCCATCCCAATGAGGAGTCTTAGGAATTATGTCTATTGGGCAGAGGAGGAAAGTAAAGCTCAGAAAGGTTAAGTAACTTGTCCAAGGTCACACAGCCATGAAGTAGCCTAACTGGGACCACGGCTGTGTATCTTCCCCTCTCCAGAACTCTGGAAGAGACGGTGGGAAAAGGGAGGATGGAAAGAGTTAAGCACCCCAGAGCAAGCAACCGGGCTCTTCCCTGGCTCTTTCTCAGGCAGCCCCTCCCCCTCCCACCCAGGTTGCTATTTGGCCTGGGGCCCCATCCACAATTCCCAACTGCCGCCCCCCCATCCCCCCCCACCCCTCCCACCCCCACCCCTCCACCGACTGCAGGAAGGAGGCACAGATGGCAGGCGAGGATGAAGCCCCCAGCCAGGCTCACCCAGCTGTCACTTTGGAGAGAACCATGCATATCCTCCTCCTCCTCTCTTGAACAATTGGGAGCTGGCCAGCCTGGCCCCAGCTGTTCCCTCTCCCTGGTCCAGGGCTCCTGCAGACACATGCTTCTGAGGCCTTTGTCTCCAGGGGAGGAGAAACACAGACCACCAGAACACGAGAGCTAGACAAGAAAGACCTCAAACGACAATGGGTTCGACATCTCATTTCACAGATGGGGAAACTGAGGCCCAGAAAGGCAATGGGACTTGCCCAAGGTTACAAAGAACCAGGCAGAGAAGTCAGGCTTCCCCACTGCCAGCAAAGTGTAGGATGTGGGGTACCTCACAGGGGTGCTCAGGCAGGTTGCATTGCCCCCTCCCCACCAAGCTTCCACCAGAGCACTTCTGCCTGTCTTGATTTCAGACAATTATAACCTGCCTGCAATTTTATTTCAGCTGTCTTCAACCTGGGTCCATAGACCCTTTAAGAGGTCTATGAGCTTGGCTAGGAGGAAAATCACATCTATATTTTCACTAGCTTCTAAATGAAATTTAGTATGTCCTTTGTTTATACATGAGGTAACAGACCACAGAAGCATTAGCTGAACCTGTAACTTTTTCATCAATAGACGTCATAGATATTTTCGGATCCCCTTACCCTGTTACTGCTATCTCAAATATTGTTTATACTCATCACTGCTTTGAAATTACAGTACTGATTATGCTGTCTGCTTGATCATGCTATTTAATGCATTAATATAAAAGCACATTGACTACTATATCACAATTCTGGTATATATTTTGATAACTAAATTTCAATGTAATTGGTTTCCTTTGTAATCCTGTATATTTTATTTTATGTACTTAAAAACTTTGTTATGTGAATGGGTCCATAGGCTTTTCTAAACTACGCCTACTGCCCTCAGAAGTTGAGATAAAGGAGTAAGCCTGGGGATGGGGGCAGGGCTGGCTGGTGTCCCAATGTGAGTCTCTATGTGTGAGGAAGCCCACACATAGAGAGAGGCTTGCTCTGTGCCAGGCATCCTCCCAGGCTTTACGTAACACCTCACTGAATCCTCAGAACGCCCTTGGGGAGGAGGGTTAAAAGAGACTAGTATTTCTCCCATTTTGCAGATGACAAAACAGAGGCACAGAAGAGTTAGGTCACTTGCCCAAAGTACATGGCTAGTAAATGGTAGAGCTGGGACTTGAATCCAGATAGACCAAGGCCAGAGCCTTTGTGCCTCCTCACTGGGCATATGGCTTCCCTGTCTGGGTAGATGGGAGCCTCTCACAAAAAGTCCCTGAGGTGTTGCTGCTGCTGCCTGGGTGCTTCTCTTGGTGGCGGTGGTGGTGGAGGAATGGGATCCTGAGGGTCTGCTGCCCGAACTGATCATCTGACACATGGGGCTGTAACTAGCTACGCGACCTTGACCAAGTCCATTGACCTCTTTCGGCCTCAGTGTCTCCATCTATAAAATGCAGAGTTCCAAGCACTGCCACCCATACCTTCCCCCTCTGGTGTTCACTTGAGGGATGACCCACTTGGAAACTCAGGCATAGGTTGCTTAGTAACTAAAATCAAGGTCTTGGTTGAATAGAATGGAAAGTGGGGAGGACAGGCTAGCATCATGCTAGCTGATGCCACACAGCAGTCTCTTGTCTTAAGAGGCTGAGTCCTGTGACCTATCTCACCCCATCCTACCTCCCAATCAAGGTGGCCTGGCCCTTTAAGAGCCTTGGGATGGGGATGGAGGTTGGGGAAGGACTTGAGGAAGGCCATCCTGAAAAGGAACTGCCTAAGGCCTAAATCAGAACTGGAGTTTCTGAGGCGAACACACACTCATCGTTCTGGAAGCTGCCAAAAGATGACCAAATAGTAGGGGTCTTGGCCAAGGCCTCAGGGCCCCACTGGCCCCCAGGGAGATGCTCTGCTTCAAGCTAGTCCACCTTAGTTCCACTTCCTGTGCCCCTCCTGAGCCCTATAACACTTCTGCTCCCTGAAGTGTGGGAGTCCATGGACCAAGGAGGAGGGAGCTTCTGAAACTACAGCCTCAGGCCTGACAGGACAGGGCACGGGGATGGCTGCCCTGTGTGGACAGCTCCCCCTGCTGTCGGTGAAATTCCACTGTTAGCAACACATTCCTTTGGGTCTCCTTAAAACTCGTCTAACCTTAACCAAGTGAAAAATCCCCTGGTAAAGGAAGCCACTGTCATCACCAACACTTCAGTAGGTCTGATTCTGTACTCAGGAGCAGCTGAGTGCAAGGATTCCTGGGTAAGGGCACTGAGGGCGTTCACGCATGCTAGAGAGAGTTGGATAAGACCCTTCTCCTTGGGGCCAGGATTTCTCCTGGGTACAACAAGGTGCTTGGAATAGTGACCATGTAAGACTGGAATTGGAGCACTGGAGAGGTGGGCGTGGGCTGTGAGGATCGTGTGGCCTCAGGCTCAGGGCACAGAATCTCACACCCATGCCCACCCAACAGGCCTGTGCCTCGCATCCGAGCCAGCTGGATTCCAGAGAGCCCCTGTTCCCAGTTCCCTTCCCCACCACCAACCTGGAGCTTATTATAGTAGTTGTAATAATAGAAGCAGTACAGCGCAGGTTTATTGAGTACTGGCTGTATACCAGACACGATATGCATCCCTTATCTCTTTTAACCCTGGCGGAGACGAGGACTCCCGACAAGCAGGCAGGCTGACTTAGAGGTACATGATTGGGCCCCAAAGCAGGCGAGTCCCCTCCCCTAATTCCCTTCCTCTGGGCACTCAGCCTGGTACATTCCATCCGTGTGCCCCTCTGGAGGGCTCTAGGCACCTTCCTAGAGCAGGGTGGCGGTTCATTGCTAGGAATGCTCAGGGGGTTGTCTGGTAGGAAGGCCAAAGACAAGCCTCCCCGCTTGCTGACTGTGGGCGCAGGTGCCCAAGGGCTATTTCTGGGCCTGAGTGGACTGAGGAAGGGGAGGGGATGGGCGAAGCCCTCGGCATCACGATAGTCTCTAGTTACCGAGCACACACTCCACGCCAGGTTATGTGCTAAGTGCTTGATACCGCACCTTATTTAATCATCGCAGCTACCTGGGAAACAAGTACCATTATTATGTCACAAACAGAGGAAGTGAGGCACAGAGAGGTTACATGCCCAGGGGTTTCCAGCTAAGGGATGGAGCTTTGATTTCTAAAGGTACCGGGGTCTCCGTTAGAGGGAAAACGGGGAGCAGAGCAAGCTAACTGTCAAGCGGGTTTGGAATCCAGGATGGTACCTGTGGTCAGAGTGAGGGCACGTGGCCGGAGTTCATGGTCCTAGGGGACCAGGCCCTATTACTTCCAGCTTCACTGGCTTTGCTAGGAAAGAGAAGAATGAAGCTAGCAGAGGCCCAGGCCCTGAAGGCAGAGGGATGGACTCTTTGACTCCCCAGGATATCCACCAGCCAGGCTGTATCCCTGGCCCATGTACCTCCAATCCAGAGACAGCACCTCATCCCACAACCGAGGACTAAAACCAGGGAGCGACACTTCCCCTTCTGCGGAAACGCTTGCCTTCATTTTCTCAAAAATAAGAAATTGTTCTTCCAAAAAAGGGAAGAACATCAAGCCAGGGTGTCAATCTCACGCCTCAGCCGAACGCAATGCAGTTGAGACTTCTCTCTCTTTCCAGTGCCTTCTCCCCCTTTCCCAAAGTCACTTACTGTATATATATACACGCACGCTGTCACAGGCTTTGAGATGCAAATTGCACCAAGCAGAAGGCAGCTTGAAGAACAAAGAACGATTGAGGGAAGATCTGAAAGATGGAATTGGAAAAGGCTCTCTGAATTCTTCGGGAGAGGGGAGACCTCTCTGCAGAGGGGAGCAGGGATGACGGTCTGGGACTTTTTTACGGGAGAGAGGATCGAGAGGCCCAGTGCTGACTGTGGGGAGTGATGGGGAGGGAGTGTTACAGAAATCTGGAGTGGAAGCCAAGGTTCTGGGTGAGCAAAGAAGTCTGGTTTGATTACAGCCTTCAGCACTGAGCTGGGCACTTTTCCCCTCCTCCTTTTAATATTAGGCCTCCAACGTACTGTGAGTCATGGAGCGAACAGGCCTGACAACATCCGGGTTCGTTCCAGAGCAGCTAGGTAGGGCAATACTGTTCTAAGGGCTTTAAGGGGAGGATGCAGCCCCTCTTCAGTCCGGGAAGCCCCTGTAGGACACCACATTGTCCCTGGAGCCTGGAGGGGAGGGGCTCCCAGGACCAGCAAAGAGAAAACTCCGGCTGGGTAGATGTGGCACAGTGCCTCTGGGACCTGGCCTCACGTCAGCCCAGTGCCCAGTTGCTGAGCACCTACTGTGTGCAGGCCCTGTACAAATCAGACATGTCCCCACTCTCGGGGGCTCTCAGTCTAATCAAGGCACCTAACTGGACTGGTCTTATTTACTGTGGCATCCCCAATTCTAGAACTGCGATTGAAAGAGCAGGTACTCAATAAACATTTGTAAGATGGATGGGTGAGCGAGTGGGTCGGTGGATGGATGGATGGGTGGGTGGGTGGGTAGATGGATGGATAGGTGAGTGGATGGATGGATAGGTGAGTGGATGGATGGATAGGTGAGTGGATGGATAGCTGGATGGATGAGTGGGTGGGTAGATGGACAGATAGATGGAATAACCATCTAGAAAAGAAGTAAGCATGTAGACATCACTCTAAGCGATAGACACAAAATGCCTCCGATGGGTACTGGGATGGGGAAAGCTTCATGGAGCTGGCCTCATCTGACCTGGGCCTTGTGGGATGAGATGGAGCCATTCTTACACTCTTCACAGTGCCCACCAGCACACGAATGAGGACCTATTTGCATAAGATGATGTCAGAAGGGAACAGAATTGTGAGAGCTAAATTGAACTCTAGAGATCATGTGGTCCAACCCCATCATTTTGCACATAGGAAAACTAGGGCACGTGAAGGTTAAGTGACTCACCTAAGGTCACACAGTAACTAAGTGGCAAGGCAGAGATTCCAGCAAGGTCTGTTTGCTTTTAGAGCCTGATCTCTTAGCACCGTCCTGTGCTGCTCTCCTGCTCCAGGGCTCTGCTCTCCTCACTGAGATGCCTTGTGGAATTTTGCTACCATTTCTGCTGCGGCCCAGCTCCACCACCCACCCCTGCAGGGCTGGGGAGACCAGGAGCAACTGCTCAGCCCTGGTTAGGCCTCTACCCTTGAATACCACAGACAGGGGAAGAAGCAAGAGGAGGCCACATTGATTCGGTTGGGAGAGGACAATACAGCATCCCATCCCCAAGACCCAGGGGTAAATGTTCCACCACCAGGTTGTTGAGACTAAGCAGACATGAAGGGGGAAAGTGGAAGCCATAAGGCTTACACAGGGAGTAGGAGTGACCCCTCTCTGGAGACCAAGTCCAGCATCCCAATCCCAGAATTGGGTTATTTGCATTATATGAAGTTAAATCTGAACGTAAGTTAACCAGGGACTCTAGTTTCTGGAGAATGCAATAACGCCCATCATTTTGAACGGCTGGCAGGAAGCAGTTAAGATGGACCTGTTCCATAGCTCCCTCCACGCACCATGGAGTTGGTTCCTTGAACAAGACATGGGCAGGACCCTATAGGGAAGTCCCAGCTGCCTGGCCCACCAATGGGATGCCCCCTACACATTTCAGAGACAAGGTCTGATGCTACTTGGGTCCCCAGTGCCTGGCACGGGACTGGATGCCCAGTGCACGCCCCATGACTGAAGGAGTAATGCTCTCTTGTATGGTCCCCTGTTCCAGGACGCCTTCCTTCACCTCTCCTTGCTGACTAAAATTGTTGCTTCCGTCCTTCAGAGAGGAAGCTTCCCCACCGTCTAGGAAATATCTGCTCTCATGGCTTCCAGAAAAGATGGACACGTGAGGCATCAGCACATCACAGGAGCTCATAAAGTACTGGCTGAATTAATGTTCAAGGAAATCCTTGGACATGTGGAGACATTCAAATGACAGTAATAATAATACAAGGCACATCTGGAGACACGCCTCTCCCTAACCCTCTGTAAAGTGGGCTGGCATGTGGCTGGGGGAGCCCTGGCCTTAAATTCTGCCACTTGTGTGCTGTACAGTCCCCAAGGAGTCACCTGACTTCTCCAAGGCTCAATTTTTTCATCTATAAAATGGGAAAAATAACTGTACTTTCATCATGGGACTTGAGGTAAGATTCAAAAAGAGCTGGTATGTTAGACCCTCAAAAGCTCCCAAGGTGATTCTAGTGGACAACCAGGGCTGAGGACTGCTGGGTTACGGGGAAAACCCAGATCCCTGATGTCCACGCCAGGTTTCTTTCCTTTCTCCTAGGTGCCAGGGAGGTAGTAGGTAGCTGGCTAAAGCTTAGGCACGCCAAGCTCGCCTTCCAGCTTCGGCCTTCTTGTGGTCTAGGTGTAGACGCGGCAGGCAGGTGGCCCTGACGGAGTGCAGCAGGAAAGGGGCCGTGTACCTGGGGAGGCCCAAGTCATTAATCAGGCCTCTGGGCACCGCGCCTGGTCTCTGGAATATTCATAAGGCCCCTCCAGCTGTGCCAGGCAATCAGGGTGCTGATTGCTCCCCCATCTGCAGCTTAACATTCCACTCCAGAGAGGAGAGAGCTGGCGGCTGAATGTTAACCAGGGAAAAAACCGGCCTGAACAAGAGCCCCAGGAAAGACAAATCCACTCCTTCGAGATCTGCCGGCCCGGCCAGAACTTATCCATCCCCCAGCGTCACAGGCAGTGGAAAGAGTCGCGGGTTCAGAAATAAGTGAACTGGTTTCTGGCGGCTCTGCAGCCTGTTTCCCCAGCTGTAAAATGGCTCTACCAAACGCCCCAAGAGGATTGATGAAGACGGAGTTTCTTGGACTGGAGTGCTGTACAAAGGCAAGGCATCATCATTGCTTGTAGTTGTTGTGGGCATGCTTCCTACCCTTTGAAGTCTCAGGCAAGCTGGCTTTAAGGGAAACTGAACAAAGGAAGAAAAGTTCTTGGAAAAGTCAGCCTCGGGCTCGGCCTCGGGCAGGGATTTGGGGGTGCCGGGCTTGCTATTCTCATCTGCCCCAAACCTCTCAGAGAAGCAAGAAAGGAATGGGAAGGACATTTGACAGCAGACGGCCAAAAATTCAGAAAAGAACTACAAAAGCAGACAGTGCTCTGTGGCCTTCTGGTTGCCCAGGAAAAGAGTCTGGATCCAAGCAGTGCAGGGACAAAAGCGTGCCACTACGAGTTCACAGCTCATGAGTGACGCTCTAAGCAATGATTAGGACTCACCAAGATATGGCCAAAATCTTTCCTGTGTTTGTGTTGAATAATACAGGAAACTGTTTCTAGAGAGATTTCTATCTAAACGGAGGGAAAAAAAAAAACTGGAGCTAAAATAATATAACCTTCTTCCTAGAAAACCGACCAATGTGGAACAGCTCATCTCTCCTGCTGACAGACAATGAGGGTCCTGAACTTGGCATTATTGTTATTGCTGTTTGTTGCTGCCCCCCCTCTATCCCCAAGACCAGCCAGCCCACGACCGTGTGCTCAGCCCTGACCACAGAGGGCAGGACACTGGCAGCCCTGGCCGAGGCAGCAGGGGAAGGTAAAAGTCGGCCTGATTCCTAAGCAGCCCCTCTCTGGGGGCAGGGCCCTGTTCTGCAGAGTCTCAGACATCAGGGTCCTGCCTCAGACTAAAGGAACTGTTCAGATCCAGGAGCTGCCTTGCGCCTACCCTCCAGCCCTTCACCCTCACTCTGGGTACTTGTATCTTGCTAGCATTTTCTCCAGCCAGCTCAGAAGCACGTGTTCCTCTGGAAGAAAACATTTGTCATATACATCAAATGAGTGCTGAACTGAGCCCCTACTCTGGGTTATTTGTTCTCTGAAACCTCACAGGTTCCCTCTTCATGTCAACAAATTGCTTTTATTTCTTTTTTTTTTTCTAAAGTATAAAACATTAAGTGTTCATCTAAAAAAAATTTAGATAATATGGTTAAGGAAAAAGAAGAAAATGAAAGAGCGCTCATGATCCCAATACTCAGAGATAACCCCTTTTAACATTAAATGTGGGACTTCCCTGGTGGCGCAGTGGTTAAGAATCCGCCTGCCTGGGCTTACCTGGTGGCACAGTGGTTGAGAGTCCACCTGCCGATGCAGGGGACACGGGTTCGTGTCCCGGTCTGGGAAGATCCCACATGCCGTGGAGCGGCTGGGCCCGTGAGCCATGGCCACTAAGCCTGCGTGTCTGGAACCTGTGCTCCGCAACGGGAGAGGCCACAGCAGTGAGAGGCCCGCGTATCGCCAAAAAAAAAAAAAAAATCCTCCTGCCGAATTCTATCAAACATTTAGAGAAAAGCTAACACCTATCCTTCTCAAACTCTTCCAAAATATAGCAGAGGGAGGAACACTGCCAAACTCATTCTACGAGGTCACTATCACCCTGATACCAAAACTAGACAAAGATGTCACAAAGAAAGAAAACTACAGGCCAATATCACTGATGAACATAGATGCAAAAATCCTCAACAAAATACTAGCAAACAGAATCCGGCAGCACATTAAAAGGATCGTACACCATGATCAAGTGGGGTTTATCCCAGGAATGCAATTTTGGATTCTTCAATATACGCAAATCAATCAATATGATACATTATATTAACAAATTGAGGATAAAAACCATATGATCATCTCAATAGATGCAGAGAAAGCTTTCGACAAAATTCAACACCCATTTATGATAAAAACCCTGCAGAAAGTAGGCATAGAGGGAACTTTCCTCAACATAAGAAAGGCCATATATGACAAACCCACAGCCAACATCGTCCTCAATGGTGAAAAATTGAAAGCATTTCCACTAAGATCAGGAACAAGACAAGGTTGCCCACTCTCACCACTCTTATTCAACATAGTTTTGGAAGTTTTAGCCACAGCAATTAGAGAAGAAAAAGAAATAAAAGGAATCCAAATCGGAAAAGAAGAAGTAAAGCTGTCACTGTTTGCAGATTACATGATACTATACATAGAGAATCCTAAAGATGCTACCAGAAAACTACTAGAGCTTAATCAATGAATTTGGTAAAGTAGCAGGATACAAAATTAATGCACAGAAATCTCTTGCATTCCTATACACTAATGATGAAAAATCTGAAAGTGAAATCAAGAAAACACTCCCATTTACCATTGCCACAAAAAGAATAAAATATCTAGGAGTAAACCTACCTAAGGAGACAAAAGACCTGTGTGCAGAAAATTATACGACACTGATGAAAGAAATTAAAGATGACACAAATAGATGGAGAGATATACCATGTTCTTGGATTGGAAGAATCAACATTGTGAAAATGACTATACTACCCAAAGCAATCTACAGATTCAATGCAATCCCTATGAAACTACCACTGGCATTTTTCACAGAACTAGAACAAAAAATTTCACAATTTGTATGGAAACACAAAAGACCCCGAATAGCCAAAGCAATCTTGAGAAAGAAAAATAGAGCTGGAGGAATCAGGTTCCCTGACTTCAGACTATACTACAAAGCTACAGTAATCAAGACAGTATGGTACTGGCACAAAAACAGAAATATAGATCAATGGAACAGGATAGAAAGCCCAGAGGTAAAACCACACACATATGGTCACCTTATCTTTGATAAATGAGGTAAGAATATACAGTGGAGAAAAGACAGCCTCTTCAATAAGTGGTGTTAGGGAAACTGGACAGCTACATGTAAAAGAATGAAATTAGAACACTCCCTAACACCATACACAAAAATAAACTCAAAACGGATTAAACGGATCTAAATGTAAGGCCAGACACTATCAAACTGTTAGAGGAAAACATAGGCAGAACACTCTATGACATAAATCACAGCAAGATCCTTTTTGACCCACCTCCTAGGGAAATGGAAATAAAAACAAAAATAAACAAATGGGACCTAATGAAACTTAAAAGCTTTTGCACAGCAAGGGAAACCATAAACAAGACGAAAAGACAACCCTCTGAATGGGAGAAAATATTTGCAAATGAAGCAACTGACAAAGGATTAATCTCCAAAATTTACAAGCAGCTCATGCAGCTCAATATCAAAAAAACAAACAACCCAATCCAAAAATGGGCAGAAGACCTAAATAGACATTTCTCCAAAGAAGATATACAGATTGCCAACAAACACATGAAAGAATGCTCAACATCATTAATCATTAAAGAAATGCAAATCAAAACTACAATGAGCTATCATCTCACACCAGTCAGAATGGCCATCATCAAGAAATCTAGAAACAATAAATGCTGGAGAGGGTGTGGAGAAAAGGCAACCTTCCTGCACTGTTGGTGGGAAAGTAAACTGATACAGCCACTATGGAGAACAGTATGGAGGTTCCTTAAAAAACTACAAATAGAACTACCATATGACCTAGCAATCCCACTACTGGGCATATACCCTGAGAAAAACATAATTCAAAGAGAGTCATGTACCAAAATGTTCATTGCAGCTCTATATACAATAGCCAGGACATGGAAGCAATCTGAGTGTTCATCGACAGATGAATGGATAAAGAAGATGTGGCACATATATACAATGGAATGTTACTCAGTCATAAAAGGAAACGAAATTGAGTTATTTGTAGTGAGGTGGATGGATCTAGAGTCTGTCCTACAGAGTGAAGTGAGTCAGAAAGAAAAAAACAAATACTGTATGCTAACACATATATATGGAATCTAAAAAAAAAAAAAAGGTCATGAAGAACCTAGGGGCAAGACGAGAATAAAGACACAGACCTACTAGAGAATGGAGTTAAGGATACGGGGAGGGGGAAAGGTAAGCTGGGACAAAGTGAGAGAGTGGCATGGACATATATACACTATCAAACGTAAAATAGATAGCTAGTGGGAAGCAGCCGCATAGCACAGGGAGATCAGCTCTGTGTTTTGTGACCACCTAGAGCGGTGGGATAGGAAGGGAGATGCAAGAGGGAAGAGATATGCGGACATATGTATATGTATAACTGATTCACTTTTTTATAAAGCAGAAATTAACACACCATTGTAAAGCAATTATACTCCAATAAGGATGTTTTTTTAAATAAATAAGTAAATAAAATAAGCATTAAAAAAAAAAAAAAGAATCCGCCTGCCAATGCAGGGGTCACAGGTTCGATACCTGGTCTGGAAAGATCCCATATGGTGCGGAGTAACTGGTCCCGTGTGCCACAACTACTGAGCCCGTGTGCTGCAACTACTGAAGCCCACGCACCTAGAGCCCATGCTCTGAAGCAAGCAACTGCAATGAGAAGCTCGCACACCGCAACGAAGAGTAGCCCCCGCTCGCCACAACTAGAGAAAGACTGCGCACAGCAACCAAGACCCAAGGCAGCCAAAAAAAAAAAAAAAAAAAAAACCCAACATTAGGTGTCTTTTCCAAATAGGTGGATGGCTAGATAGATATTTTTCAACGGGATTAATCGGATTTTACCTTTTTTTTCCCTCAGTTAACAGTGGGTGATAAATTTTTCTCTCATTCAATATTCCCCTGCATCAGTGGTCCTAAAAGTATTGTCTGGGAACCCTTGGAGATCCCCAAGGCTTTTTCAGGGAGTCCGTCGGGTTAAAACTATTTTCATAATAATACAAGACATTATTTGCCTTTTCACTCATTCTCTCAGGACTGTACAGTGGAGTTTTCCAGAGGCTGTATGATGTGTGATATTGCAACAGGCTGAATGTAGAAGCAGATATGCAAATCCAGCCATCTTTTATTAAGCCAGACTAATTTAAAGAGATTTGCAAATGTCATTCTTCTCATTAATTTTTTTTGGAAAATATAATTATTTTTCATAAAAATATGTTTTTTGGGAGTACGTAAAATGGGTTTATTATTAGGTGAATTAACAAATGCATATTTTTGAAATTCCTTTATTTTTTTTTTTTTTGCGGCTTGTGGGATCTTATTTCCCCAACAAGGGATTGAATACGGGCCCTCTGAAGTGAAAGTGCAGAATCCTAACCACTGGACTGCCAGGGAATTCCCTGAAATTCCTTCATTTTTATTTTGAATATGCTAAATATTAATAGATATAGCCATATAAGCAAAAGCTCTTCGGGGTTCTCAAAAATGTTTAAGAGCGTAAAGTGATTCTGAGGCTGAACACTTGAGAACAACTACTCTACACCATCACCTCTGCTGACTGAATAGCACCCCTTTCTGTGGATGGCCCCTAATTTGTTCACCCATTTCCTTATTGAAATGGGTTGCTTCCAATTTTCACTACTATAAAAGCGCCGCACAAATCATCGAGTACCTACGTAAAGTGAAAACTTCCTGGAATGAGAGAAAACAACAGAAACCACTGGAAGGGTGAGCCAGCACTATTAGTCCATTATTAATCAAATTAAACAAAATGTATCACAGGATGTGAACAAATAAAGTTGAAAGGCTATGTGCACGTTGAATATATATATATGTGTACAGATACACATGTTTGCATAGAGAGCAAGACTTACGCTCTGTAAAGAGTCCTTTTTTTTCTGCTGTCTATGAAGTGGTTACAAAAGCTGATCAGGGCTTCCCTGGTGGCGCAGTGGTCGAGAGTCCGCCTGCCGATGCAGGGGACACAGGTTCGTGCCCCAGTCCGGGAAGATCCCACATGCCGCAGAGCGGCTGGGCCCGTGAGCCATGGCCGCTGGGCCTGCGCGTCCGGAGCCTGTGCTCCGCAACAGGAGAGGCCACAACAGTGAGAGGCCCGCGTACCGCAGGAAAAAAAAAAAAAAAAGCTGATCATATTCTAGAGCAGTGCTATGGATGGTATGAAACTCTTTGGTACCATTACAGAAACTGAGAGGAATTTAGAAACTTTAAGCAATTTGACAGAGAAATTTTATTTCTGTAGGTAGGAAACAATAAAAAATGATGTTTGTAAAAAAGTTGAGTACAAAAATGCTGCAGACTTTCAAAAATATATACTTGAGAGTACTTCTGTAGAACAGATTCCTAGAAGTGGAATTGCTGGGTCAATGGACACGCATCTTTAAACGTTAATAGATGTTGACAAGTTACCTTCATTTACACCTCACCAAGAGTAAGATGTGAATATACCAAATGTCCTGAGAGTGTACGTGAGTGCCTGCCCTCTGACATCTTTGGCAAAACCAAAGATTATGATTCTTTTAAATCTTTTTCTACTTAGTAGGCTAAAAGTTACATTTTATCTTCTATGAATTGCTTATTCATATCCCTTGCCCATTTTCTATTGGGTCCTTTTTCTTATTGATTTTTCTTAACTCTTTATATATTCTGGACAAGCATCTTTTGTCTGTCATATATTGCAAATATTGGCTTGCCTCAATTACGTGGCTTGCCTTTCAATTTTGCTTACATGTCTCACTAGAGTACAAAAACTGACTTTAAAACTTTTATTCTAAATTTATTCTAATCTATTAATCATTTCCTTTATGGTTTTATGGATTCTCATCTGGCTTAGGAAGCCTTTTCTTGTTGCATGATTTTAAAAATACTCTCCATTTCCCTCTAATACACTTGCAGCTTTTCTTTTTATTTCTTAATATTTAGATCTTCAACCCATCTGGAATTAATTTTTGTTATGGTATGAGGCATTGACTGTTGACCTTTGTAATCCATGTAGTGGAGTATGGCAGGGTGCCGGCAATGGGCTTGAGCCCCAGTAAGAACCAGCCCATGCATTGCTGGGGACCTGTAGGCCTGCCTGCTGCAGCTGGAGCTAAGCTGGTTCCCACGTGGACAGATATCTGAGCCCACCTGGTTCAGGAGGGGAGGCAAGCTACATTTCAGAATCCTTCCCAATGAGATAGAGCTGTTGTGGGCATCTGCAAAGTTGACAAGCAGAGCTGATGACACTCCAAGAAAGCACCAAAACATCTTTACCATGTAGTTTGGTTCTCGGAGAGCTTTCTGTCCATTACCCTCCTTGATGCCAACATCGCTATGTAGGTGGAAGGGGATTTAAGATGCCCACTTTACCATTACAGAAAATAAGGTGCAGAGGGGTTAAGTGACACGCCCAAGGTCACGCTCCCGGTGAGTGGCAGAGCCCAAATAGAACCCAGACTTCCTGCTCCCAAGTCCACAGCTCCTCCGACCTCTCTATGTATCAGGCTCTGAGTCCCTGTCACCGCAGCTGCCCCCTTTAGTGGAAGGGAGGGTCTGGCCTAAGGCTTTCCCAAAACTGTGCTCCCCCACTGTGGGCAGGTGAGACTGGAAAAATCCATCCTCCACCACCAGCTGACGGAGGGTTTCGAGGCTTCCTTGGGCATGTACCTCCTCCTCTCCCCGAGTTTGGTGGAGGGTGGGAGTGATGAGTCAGGCCGGGGAGGGAGAGCTCAGCCATAAACAAGCGGGACTGACAGCGAGCACTTTCCTGGAGGCACGTGACCTCCCACGGGCCTCCGGGGACTCTGCCTGAATGGCAAAGCTTCAAAATTTCATGATCTAGGCTCCGCACATTTAATTTGCTATATTCTCGAAGGCAGCCACAGAAGGGAAGAAGCTTTTAGAGAGGAGGTGGGGGATGAGGGAGAAAGTAAATTATTTCTAGTCCCTCAATGAAGAGTTTGAAATGTTATTTTTAATGACTGTGTCATTTTTGCAGACACCCAATGTGACTATGCTGGGTCTTTATCCCCTCCAGCTCCAAACCAAAGGACACCCAGGACGCAGAATTGTAGAGCTGGGTCTGGCCTTGGAGATCAGGTGATCCAATCCCTTGGGGTTAAGGGGAACCCCATGTACCCCAAAGCAAGTGACTTGTCCAAGTTGGGGAAGTTCTGGGAACAGATCTCAGGTCTCCTGGATGTACTTGTTCTCTCCTTGGATATTCCTCAGGTCCCCCACCTACACTTGCTCTGGTGACCCTTGGGGAAAGCCTTGGGGAAGGCACAGCCACTGGACACACGATGAGAAAGTAAAAGATGAGGGTCAGAGAGAAACAGGGGCAACAGGCCCAACAGTGACCAAGCAGGGCTTCTCTCCACCCTGGGGCTGCAATCAGGCCTACGGAGGTACGGGTGCCTACCTGTTCCAGGGGGATGACGAGGAAGGAGCCGCCTCCCGCGCTCTCAGTGACAATGGCCAGGAAGCGGGCGTTGACGGCGCAAAAATGGTTATCATGCACATTCTTGGTGATGGGGATCCCGTCGAAGCAGTGCTCCCGGTTGGCCACCTTCCCGTAGACGTTCCGGAACTTGGAGCTGCGGTATTGCGGACGCCAGGACATCTGTGAGGGGCCAGAAGAGACAAGGGTCAGGCCGGGGACTGCATCCCGAAGGGCTGAGCTGGGCACATGCGGGAGGTCTCAGGGATGCAGGAGGTGAGGAAGGCCCAGTACCTGCCCTCAGGATGCGGGGAGAGGGGAAGGAACCTCCAAGAATCGGGTGCCTGGCCCTGTGCTGGAGGACTTACTCTTTCAATAAAGTCCCACAAGAGCAAAGACTGGCATGAGGGCATCCACACACTTCCTGCTTTCCGTATACACGTCCACACCACCTTCCAGAAAGGATGGAGGATCCTTTCACTCTCAAGGGACGTGCCACGTGATAGAGCAGACCATCCATCCAATAACATGTCTGGGCTGCCTCTTGCGTGTCAGAAACTGTGCTTAATTTAGTATGGGACGTGCAGACAGAGGAGGCTGGGTGTTCACAAAGAGAGAGAACAATTCTAATGATGAGGGGCGGGGGAGGAAGACGGCCCCTTCACGTGCAGCAAGGCAAATGACCACCCATTATCATACGCTCCTCTGATTCTCTCTAGGGCTTCTAACCCACAAGTGCACCCTCAGAAATCTCTTGGTCCTATACATCATCACCATCATCATTATAAGCATCATCATCATCACCACCAGGCCCAGGGAGGTAAAGTAATTTGTCCAAGGCCACACAGCTAATGAGAAGGGTCATGAACACAGGTCTCCTGATTGGAAATCTGAGACTCTTTCTTATGCCAGATTACCCTTTGGAGCAAGGTTTCTCAGTGTGTGGCCCACAGATCACCTGTATCAAAATCATCCGGGATGGGGGAGGTTTCTCAACCTCCTACATCATTTGTTAGAAATGTTGATTCCTGGGTCCCAATCCAGACCTACTAAATCCAATATTTTGGGAATGGGGCCCAGAAAGAGGCATTTTAATCCAGCTTCCCTGCCCCAGAGTGAGACAGAAATACGCCGAGGTTTGAGAGCCCCTGTTCTAGAGGATGGAATGGTACCCCTCTCTACCCCTCACCACCCACCAACCATGACACAGGGTCCAACCTACTGCATGAGTGTCCCATGCTGTGCACAGTGGAGAACACAGATACACAGATGTGCATGTGGGGGTGTGTGGAGGACAGAATGGGCAGCCCACCGTGGAGTTCAGCTTTGTGGTAGGATGGCGCCTCCTATGGGGAAGCCCTACGAATGGGCGTCACGGCAGAGGGAGCTCAAGTCGGTGCTCTCCTGGCAGACACGCATCCAAGCTCAATGAGCCATGGCAAGTTCCCAGCCGGGGCCTGGCATTCAGTAGGCGCTCAATAAGCGCTTTATTAAATGAACATCCTTCTGGCCCGACTTCGCCATTATCCATCCTCTCCCCTTCCTGCCAAATCTCCTGATATGCCTTGAGTCTCCCACCCCATCTCAGGACAGAAATTTCTTCAGATGAAATTTCCAAGGGGCGGAAGACAAAAGGAAATACCACCACAGAATCAGGAAACCAACCCTGGGAATTTGACTGAAAACAAAACTTTGCATCTGATTTAAATAAAGCCAGGAGCTCAGCCACAAAGGCCTCTGTATTGAAGGAAGAAGTTCAGATCCAATGAGGAGAATCCCAGGGATTCTTCAGGCAAGCCCTCTTCCGGCCAGCTCTCTGGGCCTCCACCCACCTTCTCCAATCCCCCAGGCCACTCTCCACACCGCAGGGCCAGCTGCCCTACTCTCCACTCCTCCCCACCTCCCAGCCTCTGCCCACTCTGTACCCCTTTTCCTCCTGCCTTCTCCCCTCTCTGCCGAGTTCTGCCCAAGACTGTTCAGAACAAAGTCCCACTGGAGAGGCAAGTGCACTGGATGGGAGCCTGGTTGGTCATTTCTGGCTGTGTGACCTGAGACTATCCTCTTCTCACAGATTCCTCATCAGGATTATATCAGTGATGCCCCGAGTGTGGTCCCAGGCGGTCACCCATGGTTCCTTTACATGGTACAGAGATGAAGTTTTAAATTTTAGTAGTTACATTTTTAATTTGCATTAGAAAAAATATAACTTACATGCCAAGTCCATGATTTCACAGGTATTAGTGCTAAGAAAGCTAAGTTTAAAAATAATGAATTAATTCAAAGAAAAATACAGTATGAAAAATATAGTCTCGGTGGTACATGGTCCCGGCAGAAGTTCTGTCTGATATGGGAGTATTGGAGATCACTCTGTCTCTTTCAGGTAGAACATTCTAGATTCCACAGTTCCCTCTGAAGACAAAGGAGGTGGTGAGCCTGCTCATTCCAACCTCTTTTTCCTTGTTGGTGCAGTTCTGGCCTGGAATGCCTTCGCTCTCTTCTCTGTCCAGCCCAACCTTAGCCTTCAGGGCCTGACTTGAATCTGACTGCCCTCTCAAAGGTCCAGCAGAGAGAACTCTGTGGGGATCAGCCCCAGCCTGCATCCTAGGAAAAACAGAGAGCGTCTCTCAGCAAGCCCGGCGCTGGCCTCTCCCCATTGGCTGGTAGGCTGAGGCTGACCTCTCCGCTGGACCTTTGGAAGGGCTGGGGGAAGGAGGCCAGGGGGCCCTTATCACTGGGCCTGCACCTTCACCCCTCTTGAAGCCACAGTGAGCATGCCTGGCAGAGCGCTGGACCGGGAGTCTGCAGTCCTGGGTTTTCACTCCCCATTCTAACTCCTACTAGCCTTGGGAAGACACTTTGCCTCCCTGAGATATTCTAAAATGAGACCCGTAATTCCTGACTTTATCTGGTTACTTTAAGAGTCAAAATGAGATATGTAGGTACAAGGTCTCATTCAAGATAAGATATCACTGCTGGGCTTCCCTGGTGGCGCAGTGGTTGAGACTCCGCCTGCCGATGCGGAGGACACGGGTTCGTGCCCGGTCCGGGAGGATCCCACATGCCGCGGAGCGGCTAGGCCCGTGAGCCATGGCCGCTGAGCCTGCGCATCCGGAGCCTGTGCTCCGCAACGGGAGAGGCCACAACAGTGAGAGGCCCGTGTACCGCAAAAACAAACAAACAAACAAACAAAAATATATCACTGCTGCTCCCGTGGGCCCAGTCTACTGAGAGGTGTCTGGAAAGCATCAGACACGGACTCCACTTTCAAATATCTTACAAGCCAACGGAGGAGATGAAATGGATGCTTGACAAGTTTATGGTAGTGAGAGGTCAGGGAAGGGGGGGTCAGGGTGGGCTTCATGGAGGAGGGGCCATCTGCCAGCACGGGACACTGACAGAGCACCGGGCACTGTGCACAATCCCCTGCGAGGTGGGAACGATGACTGTCCTTGTTGCACAGGGTGGGAAACAGACCCAGCCCAAGTTCAGACAGTGAGCAGGCACAGGATTCACTGGAACCTGTT
The DNA here is from genome assembly GCF_039906515.1 of Pseudorca crassidens. Classification (NCBI taxonomy): domain Eukaryota; kingdom Metazoa; phylum Chordata; class Mammalia; order Artiodactyla; family Delphinidae; genus Pseudorca; species Pseudorca crassidens. Next base: position 116,618,565 of record NC_090296.1, on the reverse strand, counting down.
CTGACTCTGCAGACCACATTATGTTCTCTCCAACTTCTTATTATAAAATACTTCACAATGCAAAAATAGTTGAGAGCGTGGTACAATCATCACCCACCACCTGGGTTCATCATCATTAACATGTTGACATGTTCCTTTATGTACCTACTTCTTTCGGTTTTTTTAGTTTTGTGGAATTGTTTGAAAGGAAGTTGCCAACGTGATGACTCCTGCCCCTTTATTATGTCAGCACGCATTTCCTACAAAGGAGGACGATTTCCTACGTGAGCACATCACTATTACCACCTCTAAGAAAATTAACAACAATTCTTCAATACCGTCTAATACCCAGCCAATATTCAAAATTCTTCAAAATGCCTTTTACAGCTATTCCATATTTTGAACCAGGATTGGGAGCTGTGTTGCTCCCATGTATTTCATTTGGTTGTGATCTCTCTTTTGACTCCTTTAAATCTAGAACACTCCCATCACTTTTTTTTTTTTTTAGTGACACTGACTTCTTAAAGACATCAAATCAGTTGTCTTAGAAAATGTTCTAGGGGCTTCCCTGGTGGTGCAGTGGTTAAGAATCTGCCTGCCAATGCAGGGGACACGGGTTCGAGCCCTGGTCTGGGAAGATCCCACATGCCGCGGAGCAGCTAAGCCCGTGTGCCACAACTACTGAGCCTGTTTTCTAGAGCCCGCGAGCCACAACTACTGAGCCTGTGTGCCACAACTACTGAGCCCGCGCGCCTAGAGCCCGTGCTCCGCAACAAGAGAACCCACCGCAACGAGAAGCTCGTGCACCGCAACAAAGAGTAGCCCCCGCTCACTGCAACTAGAGAAAGGCCGCGTGCAGCAACGAAGACCCAACGCAGCCAAAAATAAAGTAAAAAAAGAAAATGTTCTAGCGATTTGTCTCATGTTGCTTTGTGGTCTCTTCAAAGTTATTCCTGGATTCTCTATAAACTTTAGGAGTCAGATGTAAAGCCTTGATTCAATTCACATTAAAGATGCCCCTGTTGTTAACCCCTGGCTTGGGCGGGGTGAGGATAGGGAAGAAGGGACAGAGGGAACTTGTGAACATGTACCTGGCCTGGCTGGCGGCAGTGAGGGGGCCAGCTGGCCAGTGCCGAGTGTTTGCTCTGGAGGGTGGTGGACAGACAGCTAGAGGACCTGGGAGGTCAGATCAGGCACTGGCACACACTGTGGGCCAAAGTGGAGCATCTGGAGGCCCCAGAGTTCTGACCTTTCCTCCTGTGCTTACCAAGGGGCTGACTTCATTCTGAGGTCAGATGCACGGGTGTGCAGGCAGGGAACAGAAAAGCCTCCTCCCTATTCTGCAGAGAGAGGAGGCCACGCTGAGGCTGGGACTGAAAGAGCCACCCAGACCTCACAGGGAAATCAGTGTGGCAGCCAAGAGGTCACCTGAAAATCTGGCCCTTTGCCCCTTGCCCTCAAGTTCAGCCCAGATCCTGGTGGATTCCCCCCTGCTAGTTCTAGTGAGGGTAGGACACTCTCTATGAACCTTACAGGAGCAATCAGCACAAGACTGAGACACATTTGAGTTCCCTAAAAGGAAGGACTTTCTTAATGGTTAGAGCTGCCTGAGTTGGAAAGGGAAGTTATCATGATAGATAATGAGCTTCCCATCCCTGGAAGGGTTCAAGATTGAGGTGGATGATCTCTGGGTTAAGGGCAGTGTGGAACAACAGATGGGACTAGATGGGCTTCCAGCCCCCAAATAATACAGTTCCTCTACTTTATTAAAAACATTGTGTTGCAAAGAGAGGCGTGCTGGGGTCAGAGAGCAACAAACAGGACACCCTGGCCAGTGACATTTCTTCTCTGTAAAACAGGGATCATAACGCCTCCCCAGCTGCGTTGCTGTGACAAGGAAGGACAACGGCTCTCATGGCAATTGTCATCTCCCCCTAGGCCTTCCCACATTGCTGATTACTGCACGGTCACTTATTTCAAGGTACGTATGTTTTCTCTCTCCCGTTACTAGATTGTAAGTTAGGCCATCATCCAACTCCTACTGGCCCCTGCACAGCCGCCCTCCACCCCAGGCCTGGCGCTGGATTCCTGTCTATAGGAGCCTCCCAGTGACCCTGGTTGAATACTCCCTTGGTATGCTGGGAGGGCAAGGGCCAAGTTCAGGCACAACTTCCCAGTTCCTTGGAGGCGACAGGGTGAACCTCACCCCAGGGCTGTGACTTCAGTTTACTGAAGTTTTGAGTTTTGAGCTGATACCCCACTCCTGGCCTCGGGATGAGGGCCTGGTCATTACTCTCACCCCATTAGGGCTTCTGGGCCCAAGCCCTTCCTTGTAGTGTTTGTCCTTCCGGTCACTCAGCCTCATCTCCTCTGGCCTCCTTGTCACCGGGATGCCAAGGCCTCTTGAACTCAGTACACCCTTCAGGCTGGGGCTTAATGAGTCCCTTACCACTGACAGCGCAGTATCAGCAAGGCGACCAATTCCATGACGCTCCCCAGCTGCCACCTCAACATCACCTCATTTGCCCCCAGCCGCAGCTGTCCAGTGCGCAGAGCTGGACAGATACTACAGTCCCATTGAAAATATTCGGTACATGTGTGACTAATTTGAGGCTCGGAGAGGTTGAGAGACTGGCCCAAAGTCACAAGCGGTGAAAGTGGCAGAGACAAGACCTCAGTCAAGACGTCCTGACTCTTCAAAAGACTTGGGTGAAAGCAATCTACAGATTCAATGCAATCCCTATCAAACTACCAATGGCAGTTTTTACAGAACTAGAACAAAAAAATCTTAAAATTTGTATGGAGACACAAAAGACCCTGAATAGCCAAAGCAATCTTGAGGGAAAAAAACGGAGCTGGAGGAATCAGACTCCCTGGCTTCAGACTATACTACAAAGCTACAGTAATCAAGACAATATGGTACTGGCACAAAAACAAATATAGATCAATGGAACAGGAATAGAAAGTCCAGAGATAAACCCACGCACCTATGGTCAACTAATCTATGACAAAGGAGGCAAGGATACAGAATGGAGAAAAGAGTCTCTCCAATAAGTGGTGCTGGGAAAACTGGACAGCTACATGTAAAAGAATGAGATTACAACACTCCCTAACACCATACACAAAAACAAACTCAAAATTAAAGACCTAAATGTAAGACCAGACACTATAAAACTCATAGAGGAAAACACAGGAAGAACACTCTTTGACATAAATCACAGCAAGATTTTTTTTGACCCACCTCCTAAAGAAATGGAAATAAAAACAAAAATAAACAAATGGGACCTAATGAAACTTAAAAGCTTTTGCACAGCAAAGGAAACCATAAACAAGATGAAAAGACAACCCTCAGAATGGGAGAAAATATTTGCAAATAAAGAAGCTAACAAAGGATTAATCTCCAAAATGCACCAACAGCTCATGCAGCTCAATATCAAAAAAACAAACAACCCAATCCAAAAATGGGCAGAAGACCTAAATAGACATTTCTCCAAAGAAGATATACAGATGGCCAAGAAGCACATGAACACCTGCTCAACATTACTAATTATTAGAGAAATGCAAATCAAAACTATAATGAGGTATCAACTCACACCAGTTAGAATGGGCATCATCAGAAAATCTACAAACAACAAATGCTGGAGAGGGTGTGGAGAAAAGGGAACCCTCTTGCACTGCTGGTGGGAATGTAAACTGACACAGCCACTATGGAGAACAGTATGGAGGTTCCTTAAAACACTAAAAATAGAATTACCATATGACCCAGCAATCCCACTACTGTGCATATATCCAGAGAAAACCATAATTTGAAAAGACACATGCAGCCCAATGTTCATTGTAGCACTATTTACAATAGCCAGGTCATGGAAGCAACTTAAGTGTCCATCGACAGATGAATGGATAAAGAAGATATGGTACATATGCACAATGGAATATTACTCAGCCATAAAAAGGAACAAAACTGGGTCATTTGTAGAGACGTGGAAGGACCTAGAGACTGTCACACAGAGTGAAGTAAGTCAGAAAGAGAAAAATAAGTATCGTATATTAACTCATATATGTGGAATCTAGAAGAATGGTACAGATGAACCGGTTTGCAAGGCAGAAATAGAGACACAGATGTAGAGAACAAACGTATGGACACCAAGTGGGGAAAGTGGTGGGGTGGGCGGGGATGAATTGGGAGGTTAAGATTGACATACATATACTAATATTTATAAAATAGATAACTAATAAGAACCTGCTGTATTAAATAAATAAATGCAAATTAAAAAATAAAAAAGTAAAAAGTAAATGATAAAATAAATAAATAAAATAAAATAATGTTGAAAAACCAAACCAAACAAAAAAAGACTTGGGTGGCCTCAGGTCCTTGTTCTACCACTTAATGGCAAAATCCCTCTGGTCAAGTTTCTAAACTGATCTAAATCTCTGCTTCTGTAGCTATAAGATGGAAACAATTATGTTAACTGCCCAATAAGTTGTAATAAGAATTAAATGAGATATTTGGATAAAAAGCTAAAAAAAAAAAAAAAAGGAAATTCTGACTCTTAGTTTACTGTTCTTTCCAACATAGTACACATCTCTCCTCTTCCAGCCTCTCCACCCAAGCTCTTACTTCTCCCTACTTGTTCCATACAGTACAGGGCACTACACAAAAGTGTAAAGAAACTGTATAGGAAGCAGGGTTTGGAGGAGTCAGAAAGAATCCAAAGGTTTCTATCTTGGCTGTTATTTGCTAGCTGTGTGACTTCAGACTAGTTACTCAACTTCTCTGAGCATCAGTTTATTTACCTGTAAAATTCGAATAACGTTATCCAGCTCACTGGATGCAATGAAGAGACCAAATGCTAAATGCCTGGCAAGGTGTCTGGCACGGAGGTGGGGTGGGGAGGCCGTGCTCATCACACACTAGTTCTACCCTCCCCTCTTCTCCTGTAAGGGAGAAACTCTGACCTCAATTAAGTGTTTACTTGGGGAGGGCCAAGCTCTGGCAGGAGAAGGAGGGGGCTGAGCTGGGCTGAGGGTCAGGAAGAGGGAGGGAAAGGCTCTGGCCTCCAGATGTGCGTGGCTGCTGGGCCTGCTCCCTGGCGGCCTCTCCCTGGGCCCAGGGCCATCCTGGTGTCCCTCTGAGAGGGGGAGGGCCCGGAAGGAGGAAGTGTTCATTTTGCAGCTGAACGGCCCTTATAGCCTCTCAAGAAATGGAAGCAGGCTTTTTTCTCCTCTGAGATAATCTCTGTGTACACTCCAGGTGGAGACAAATTGTATCCTGTCCTCCAATCCTAAAAATGATTTACTGTGGCCAGCGGGTGCACTTTCTAGATGACGATGGCTAAAACTCAGTCCTGTAACCGGAACACAAAAAAATGTACGAGGGCAGTTTTTATTCCCGTCTCTGACTCAGGGGACGGGCGGAGCTCATGGCTACATCCTTGGGGAGAGCTGTCAGCTGGGGAGCCCAGGAGGCCTCAGGATCTGCCCTGGTGGACACTGGACACTTGTTCTCATGGGGCAGCCCGCCAGGATCTGTGGGAGAGCCACTCCCTGTCCACGTGCTATCAGAGAAAGGCTGACATTTTTGGTCTTGTTTGGTTCACTACCTGTGTGACCTGGGATAAGGCATCTTCTTTCTCTAGGCTTGGTGTCCTTTTTGGTGAAATGTGGGTAACAGCCACACCTATGCCTTGGAATCCCTATCAGGATGGGACATGAGAACACTGGGGACAGGGGCTTTACAAAAAGTGTGCCGAACGACAGATACTATCATCAATATCTCCAGTGAATTCTCCCACAATATTCTGGGTTCACGAGCGACCGCTGGTCAACTGGTCCTCCTCCAACTCTGAGTCAGACCTGCTTTCCAGAGCCCAGGGCTGGACACATGGGAGGGATACAGCGCATGTTCCCAAACTGAAGGGAGCAGAAGTGGATCAGCCTGGGGTCTTGAGAAGTGCGTCAGGTCGGGCAGTAATTACTGACGGACTCTTCACTTCAGTTTCCTCCTCTGTGAAATGAAAGGCTAGGATCTTTTTAGCAGAACACTTTCTCTAAATAAAATATTACTCAGAACTCCAAAATGTAAAATGGGCAAAGTTGGAGATGTTTGCATTCAAATCTAGCAGGAAACTGGGAGTACCTTCAAGCAGTGGTCCTGGGACTGCACCGTGGAACCCAATTTGAGAACCTCTGGTGTGAGGAAAGGTGCCAGAAACCCACGTTCCAGCTGGCTCAGCCACTAACTCACTGAGGACCCTCAGGCAGATCCCTCCTTCTTCTCTCACAGGAGGTATTTGGGCCAGATGGCCCACCCTCTAGCTCTGCCACGTAATGGTCTTACTGGGTTCTCACTGGCTACCAGGACTTCTGAGAAGATCTTGTAGCCATTCAAGAAATACCCAGCATGGGCTTCCCTGGTGGCACAGAGGTTGGGAGTCCGCCTGCCGATGTGGGGGATGCGGGTTTGTGCCCCGGTGCGGGAGGATCCCACATGCCGTGGAGTGGCTGGGCCCGTGAGCCATGGCCGCTGAGCCTGTGTGTCCGGAGCCTGTGCTCCGCAACGGGAGAGGCCACAACAGTGAGAGGCCCGCGTACCACAAAAAACAAAAAAAAGAAAAAAGAAATACCCAGCATGAAGAAGCTGGACCACAAGTGTTCTCGCTTAAATGCTCTCTGACTGCAGAATCCGCTGGGTTTGGGCCTCCAGGGATCCAGGAGTCCCTCGAGGGTCTGCCTCTGAAGTCCCTGTACCCCGTGGCACAGCTGATCTCAGCAGGGACGCAAGACGGAGGAAGCTGACCCACTGACCCACTACCATATTGAACAGCACAGATTACAAATCATTTCCATCATTGCAGACAGTTCTACTGCATGGCGCTGGTAGAATATCAATTAGCCCCCCAAAGTCACATCCTAGAGGAAAGGAATCCAACTCAACGTCCACACCTGGGAGCTCCTGGCTGGGATGCACAGGGACCACAAAAGGTCAGGGTCTGGAGTCACCCCACTGACTTTCTCTCCATCCTTAGCAGATGTGCAATTCTCAGGTTCCACGCCAACTCACAGAGCCTCTTGGGCAAGCCCCTCAGTCTTCTCAACCATGAAATGGGGATTCCTCCCCTCTGTCATGTTCCATCTTGCCTCCCTTAGACCATCAGGGAGTAGATCAAAGTCAGGCGCGGCTGGGATGGCATCTTCTCAACAGACAGATGGAGGATTCAGATCTGGCACCCGTGGATGCTGCACTCTGCCCATCACCCGACGCAAGTCCAGCCAGATATGGAGTCTATTCCTGCAGCAGGCTTCTGCCCTGAATCCCTGCAGCCTTTCCTGTTCTGCTGAGCAGGACTGGACACGTGAGAAGGCTTCCAGCCTCCTCTGCTCCAAGCTCTTCAGGAAAGCTTCCCATCTCCCCTGAGATGGCTCCTGAGCTGGGCAGATCCCAGATTCTTAAGTCCCCAGATTCTGTCCTGTGTTCCCTTTTTCTGGCTCATCACGCTAATAACAATAGCCTACATTTATTAAGCGCTTACTGTGACCCAAATATTTTACATTCATTACATCCTGTAATCCTTATAATAACCCTGAGGTAAAGATACAACTATTATCCCCATTTACAGATGAAACTGGGCTTGTTCAAAGTCACTTAGGTGGAGTAACTGGGATCTGAACTCCGACCTGACACCAGGGTCTCTTACTTTACATGTTTGCTCCCCAGTCGCACTGGATGTTAGCGAGGGCAGCAACTATGTCTCATTCTTCTCCATTTTTCCAGGCCTTATCATTAGGCTTAATATAGTATTGATGAATGTTTACTAAATATGTGAATGAGTAAAGGAATAAGAGGACAGGAAGAAGGAAGAGTGACCCTGTCACTTCCCCTTAAAGCCTCTAAAAACTCCCTTGGCCCTCCCACATCATAAACCTTGCCCATCCCCTTGTAGGGATCTGCAGGACCAGATCCCAACTTGTAAGATCCCACCTGGGCAGAAAGCAAGGAGAAGGAAATATGTTCCTCCCTATGGGCCCAACTTCTCTTACATGTGGTCCTAACACAAAAAGGCTTTCATAGAACCATAGCCTGCCAGCGCAGCAGAGGACCCTTGGGTCCACTAAAATCTAGCCTTTCATTTCACAGACTTAGGCCCAGAAAGAGGAAGTGACTTGTCCAAGGTCACACAGCAAGGTCACCTGATGACCAAGCCTCCTTGTGGGAGGGCGGGGGATAAAGGGATGGGGGATGAGGGGACAGGACATGGTGCTGCCACCTCTCCTCTGCAGGTAGACCTGGGGGGACTGTCTGGGGTGGGCAGGCCCCACCCCGGGAAGTACCCGCCTTCTACTGGGATTCTGAGTTCTGTATTCCTCAGCCCAGGGAGGGAGGGGGCGGTGGAGCCCAAAGCACAGGCCCAACAGATGGTTTCTATTTGCAGCCACTGCGCCTGGTCTGTGCCAGACTCCTGACCTATTTTGAGGAACTGAGGGCCCCACTGGCTCAGGGATGGCCTCCCACTCGCACCCCTTAACCCACAGTTTGGCAGGAGATCAGATGGGTGGTTCAGGGCCAGTGGAGGTGGGGAGTGGAGGAGGAAAACCTTTGAAAATGAGGCTGGGGTGGATGCCTGCAAGCTTGAACTCCAGAGCAGGGATCCTCAGAGTGTGAGCCCCAGGCATCATCTGGGATGTTTGTGGAAATTCAGGTTCCTGGGCCCCACCCACTTCAGGCCTGTGGGATCACACTCTCTGGGAGTGGGCTGGGGACTCTGCATTTGAACCAAGCTCCCCAGGTGATCCCTGTTATTCAGTGTACTGTCTGGGGACCAGTAGCACTGGCATCATCTGGGAGCTGGTTAGAAATGCAGAATCCCAGGCCCCACCCAGGACTGAAGGAGAACCTGCAGAATCTGCGTGCATCAGAATCACCCCATGGGCTTGTTAAAACACAGATCGCTAGGCCCCACTTCCAGAGTTTCTGATTCAGGAAGTCTGCGGGCCTGGGAACATGCATTTCTAACAAGTCACCAGGTGATGTGAAGCTAAGTAAGTCCCTGAGCTGTACTGCAAGGGGCGCTGCACCCTTTGAAGCCCTGGTGCTCTCACCTTTCAGAAGTCCCTTTACCTCTCCGAGTTTCAGTTTGTCCATCTGTAAAATGGATATAATTCACACCTTTTTCCTAGGGCAGTTGTGAGGCACCAATGAAATAATAACGTGTGTGAAAGTGCTTTGTGAACTACTATTGTTATTATAAAAATTATTATATAAATCAATTTGTACCTTACAAAGTGGTATAGGCCCTGTCATTGGCCCTTGACAGCCGCCCTGCCGTACAGCAAGTCAGTCAAAGAGCTATGCATTCCTAGAGGGCTTTATTCTGCGTTCCTGGACTGTCCAGCACAAGACCAGGCCTGGAGTAACTGCTCAATAAGGGCTGGCGGAATTCAGCCCAAGATGGCTGATTCCCAGGCCCACTCTCTTTCCACTGCGGTCTCTACTTCTCACATCCTCCTTCAAGGCCCTCTGGTCCCTTGGTAGGCGAAGCTAAGCAACTTTCTTTTAAAAAACGGTTGTTCGATAGTTGAGGTTAAAGGGCGAGCTGGGGACACACCAGCCCCAGCTGCCACCCCTCAGGCTCCTCCCCCGTGAAACGTCCTGATTCTCAGGATGAGCTGGGATCCCATACTGAGAGCACCTGGCCCAGCCCCTGGCACATGGTGGGTGCACCCTCCATGCAGGGGTCCTTCCCACGATGGGATCTGATCACCTGAGCGTCCCCGAGCTGGGGCGCTGCAGAGCGTCCCCGAGCTGGGGCACTGCAGGGCTCGTACGTTTATGGTCTAAAACGATGTGCCAAGTGTGCTCCCCAGGAAAGGGGGTGATTGGAGCTGCCCACAGGTGGAATCCCATGGGCCTCCCCAGGGCACTGCAGAGGAGCCCTTCTACTTGTTGGTCCCTGTACGCAGGGGACCCTCAGACCATCCACCTCATGGACCAGGACCTTGGCTCCCTGTTGCCTGGAAATGCAGGGAAGATGGGCTGCTAAACAATCCCTGGGGGAATGTGTAATGTGGCTTGGGCCTTCTCCTTCCCAAGAGATAACTTATCTAAATTGGCAACAGGGGAGGGCCACACTATCTCTGTAGAGAACAGAGGAAGCCAGCCCATCTCTCAGTGCTCAAATGAGAAAGGAAAGGTCGAAAACCTTTATGCTACTGTCAGTCGTCTTGGGTACAAGAGGGGGCAGTGAGCAGACACCAGGCCACATGCACAGAGCTTACTCAGGGACAAACTCTGCATTGATTACTCTGCACTGTCCCCAAGGGATGTGCGTGTGTGTGTGTGTGTGTGTGTGTGTGTGTGTGTGTGGCTCTTGTTTGAAAAACCCTCTGACCGATGACTGTCTCGTGATGTTCTACCTTTCACCGACTGCATTATGAAAAGAATCTACTAGTTAATTTAGGACCCGGCAAGGAAAGCGGACTCTTCCTGGATCTTTGGCCGATTCCCCTAGCACAGCCTCTGTTCCCCAAACTCACAAAGGACACAGCCTCCTTCTAGGTGGCTGTGTTGTGTCCCCAGGGGACCTCCAGCTCAGCTCCAGAGCTCTACCCAGTAGAAGGGACCCACACTCAGTGGTGACTGGCTTGGGGTTTAAATGTGAGCTATGTGAGGCTGTGGTTGGCAACAGAGAGAAGGGCAGAGAGAAGTGTGAAGAGCATCATTTTTACTTTCTAGATATGTCGCTGTGCTTTTTTTACTCTTTAGCACTTTCTAACCGTGGACCTTCCCTCTCTTCCTCTTAACGGCACCTGTTCACCCAGAAAGGGTTAGGACTGTTCAAGCAGGAATCTGAACAATTCAGGTTCTGACATCCAGTATGGGATCTGCAGCCACACAACAGTCTTCAGAGTCAGACTTGAGAGGCTTTTCTTGACTCCCATCTCCCCCTGATAGCAAATGAAGGATGTCACCTGGCTGACCAGACAGCGGAGAAGTCCTGGTCAGACACCAGAGGGAGGGGAAAGCCCACTCCTTGCAGACGGAAAGACTGAGGATGGGAAGGAAACAGAGAGGGAAATGCAGGTTCAGACGTGTGCCCTGATTTTCCATACTCTGGGCCAGAATCTCAGCGGGGTGGTGCTCCCGTAGGTTGAGGGTGGTGCCGAGGGCAGAGGGTGGAGGCGTTTCTCTCCAGCTTCTTGACTGGGATTCTAGAAGGAGAGAGACCACTACTCAGGATGGCCCTGGGCCAAACAAGAGGTGGCCTCTCAGAATTAAGATGGCCAAGGGGAATGGTCAGACAGAGAGGACCGGGCACGCACTCTTGAGCCTCCTTCAGCTCTTGGCTGGTGGAGAGAACCCAGCAGTCAGGCCCCTCACATCCCAGAGGAGGAGGTGGAAAATCTAAGAGCCACAGGCCACCTGGAGTTTACCACGGTGAGAGGCAAGCGCACTGCAGCAGAGGCTGTGGGGAAGACAGGCCTGGGGCAAGATGAATAGTGAGACAAAGGCCCAGCGGGGGATGGACCCTGCCATCAGGGCCAAGGGGAAATGGACCATGAGTTTGTCCACAGCAGACTTCAGTGGCAGATACCCAAAGAACGCCCTGGGATGGGACAGACCAGCCACACCTCAGTGGACGTCAGCTAGGACATGTCTGAGGACCGGCGCAGAGCCAGAGGTCTCCCTCCCCCTGACACCCCGGCTGTCTACATGCCCAGATGCCATTTTACAAAAGAGCCGGAAGAGGAGGAGCTCTGAAAGATGAGCCTTTGGAGTCACTCAAGCAGAAGCCAAATTAGCTCAAAGAGGCTGAGTCTTTACATCACAGGACTGTGCAAATCACTGAATCAGATCAACTCCACTGGACAGGAAGGAATGTGTTTTATCACTGTGACCCTTCGAGGTAGGGCTCCTAAATGGGATCAGATCAGCTTTAGAGAAAATAAAGAAGCTGTATCTTCTTACACACTTCTATATATAAAATAAACAACGAGGACCTACTATATAGCACAGGGAACTATAGTCAGTATCTTATAATAACCTATAGTGGAAAAGAATCTGAAAAAGAATATATGTATGTGTGTGTGTGTGTAACTGAATCACTTTGCTGTACATCTGAAACTAACACATTGTAAATCAACCATGCCTCAATTGAAAAAAAAAAAGACTCTGTATATTCTTTGCACACCCAAGTTGTCAGGGCCGCCACGTAAAGCCATGAAGGCTGTGCACTGCACAGCTTGACCAAGTGAATGGCGCCCCCTGGAGCTATGCAATGTGGGGGCGGGGTTGCCTGCGAGTCCCTTCACAATGGAGAAGTGGCCTCAGAAGCAGGAGGCAGAGTGAGAGAGCTCCCATCACAACCACAGAGGCCAGGCTTGAGCAGACAACAAGATAACCAGGGGGATCCCGTGCACTTGTAGCTCTGAAACGTCATCCCAGGCTTCTGATGCCATGTCTTGTGGCTGCCCTGGGAGCTGGGAAGCCTGCCTGCTGGTCACTCTCTTGTCTTCCATTAGTAACGGTCAACAGAGAGTCTGTTTCTAGCAACCAACAGAGATCTCACTCCAGCAATGCAGAGGGACAACATGTGGCCCTCCTAGGGCAGCTGCCCTCAGCCATTCCAGCCACCAGTCTACACTGACAAGTGTCTACACTGGCAAGTGGAAGCGTCTTGTCCCTGGCAGCTCAGGAGAAGCGACTCCCCTTGCAAGGGTGTGTCAGGACTTTCTCTGGTGTGGCTGGCGGTGTCAAGGGGCTAATGAATTGGCTCCAGTGGGTCTCTGACCACCCCGTCCCTGGGGACTCGCCCTTCCTAAGCACCTGCAGCATTTCCTAGCTGCAGCTCCCAGTGGGCACTCGGTGTACACTTCATGGTCTGATCTGTTCTCTTTACATGCAGAAAGAAGGCTCAGGAAGGCTGTAAGCTGGGCCCCCATGCCAGCTTTGAAGGCTGGAAAGAGCAGGAACTCTGAAATCAGACAGACCTGGGTTTAAATCCTAGTACCACCGCTTACTAGGGACGTACCATACTTTGGACAAGTTCATTAGCTTTTCAGAACTTGCATTCTCAACTGTAAAAATGGAGAAACACAATACCTACTCCTCTGGGCAGTTTCCAGCCTCTTGGTCTCTTTCAGAGTGTCCTGCACATACAGTCAACAGCCAGCTGTCGGGTAAGTGACTGGCTTCTGAGGGGCTGGAGGGAGGGAGCCAAGCACAACTTTAACCGTTCCGTGACTCTGCCATCTGGGTGTTCCCTGGGAGCAACGGGACAAGTGCTTGGAAAAGGGAGGTGCGGCAGCTGTCCTGACTGGCTACATACCAGCCATCCCCACCCCTTTCCACCCACCTCCACTATAGGAGGGATCCTCACTGTCCCAGCATCCCTCACACTTAGGAGAGACCCTATGACCCAGTTTTGTGGGGGACTTCTGGGAAAGATTTTTTCTCATTAATAAAAGAAGAGAGACATAAGAAAAACTCTTTCTTGACAAACTGGCTGATACACTGCTTCCAGCCTTTGTTTGCATTTGAGAATGTAAAGCCTGGAGCTGTGGCAGCCATCTTGGGCCCATGAGGTGACAAGCCCAGGATCAAGAGCTAACATGATGAAGACGCGACCAGAAGAACAGAAAAAGCCTGTGTTCTTAATGACACTGCTGAGCCACAAAACCAACCCTAGACCTGCTCCCTCCAGGCCTCTTGTTCAATAAATCGTAAATATGCCTACAGCTTGAGTCATTCTTGATTGACTTTTGTTACTTACAGCCAAAAGCATCCCAACTGATAGAGATGAAGCAGAAAGGGCAGGGGTAGCAGATGTCTCGGTCTTTGGCCATTGCCCGTGACCTGCCTCCATGAGGTCTCCATGTCTCAGAGGCTCTGCTCCCACAGCCAAGAACCTAGAGATTATGAGGAGACCTGGATACCACACAGCCCCACTCATGCCTGGCACGCCCACCCCTGCCAGACGGCAAAGGAAACCAAGGTCCCTCCATTCCCTTTCCAGGTTTTCTCTCCTCTCCCAGTGGAGCTCCTCCGGGTGGTCTGACGCAGCCGCCTCTGTCTTCTGTGCACTTGTGGGAAAAGTTGCACAGCTCGGGGGTTAATAATGACGACCGCTGGGGGGAAAAAGCGATAATCAGATTCATACTGCCCGTTGCTACACAACCACAACACACGGCACCTCCCCAGCAACACTGTTAAGGCTTGAAAAGAGGTTTCCCCCATCCCCCCTCTTCTTCTTTATTCCACTGAATGCTGTCATTACTACAGAAACCATGAGGAAGAAGGGTGAAGATGAAAATGAGGTTATGTATGTTAAACATCTGGCACAGTGCCTGGGGGGTAATGAGCAAACACCAGCACCCTGCCTTTCCCTTCCAACATGATGGCAGTGCGGTGACAAAACAAAGACGCCGAGCAGGTCCTAAAGGGCGGGGGTGCCTTCGGCAGAGGACCCTCCCATTGTCCTTATGGGGTTCTTGGTTTCTGAAGTACCTTCTCCTTTCTCTCATGTTACACACACACACACACACACACAGCTGGTTCAAGAGCCCAAGCTCCTTGATTCCACTGTGAGTTGGGGTCACGGTCACAGGGTCAGGGTTCTCAATTAGCATCTTCTTCAGCCCCATCCCAATGCGCCTGACCCGATCCCCACCGAGGCTGCTCCCATCACTGACCCTTCTGCTGGTCCCCCGTCCACTTCATGAGCACATCACTAAGCCCTTGAAGTTGCTGGGTGCTCAACCTTTTCACACACATCATTGCATCCCAGTCCTGGCCCACAGGATGGGTTCTTTGCTTCAGTCCTCCCAGGTCACTCCGGTTCCCTGAGTGCCAACCCACTGGCGGCATCTGGCCTCTGCAGTCTCACCTCTGCAGATACAGTTTCTCTATTGACAAAATCCATGGAGTCAGGACCACCCCCGTCTGTATGGTGCTTTGGTGAGAATAGACAAAGATGCCTCTTCTTCTGGGCAGACACAGCTCCAGGCTAGAGCCCACAGCTTGATAAGTGGAACACGGGCTGGACTGCAGCCCCAGGTGCTCCTTTGCCGGGTGCACTTGTGCAGGGCACAACACACACAACTGTCTGTGGCGGCCATGCATGGAGCCTCTCCAATCAGCCTCCTGTGTTTCTGACCTAAATGCTATTCTCGGACACTGACCACCCTAGAACTTTTCGTTATGGAGCGTCCCAGTTCCGGGGGCAACAACTTTCCAGAACACCAAGACCAAGATTGTGCAGCACTCTCCAGCACAATCCCATGGCTCACTCAGCGCTCCCTGCAGGGCTCCCCTCTGCTAACACAAGTTAAAGTCATAGCCACCCAGTTCCAATTCATTCCTCCCTGTCCTGCCTGGAGGTGAATCACACAGCTGTCGCTGGAGACACAGGCGTCCTTGTGTTAGCATCCCACCCTGGTTAGAGGCCCTTTTCTACCACTAACAAGCTACTGTCACGGATAAGTTGCTTTACTTCTCAGGGCCTTGTCTGCAGGTCAAGTGGAGATAATACTGGTGCTTCCTCATGGGTTTGATGTGAGGATTAACTGAGAAAATGCATGTAAAATGCTTACATCATCACCTGACAGATACCATGTGATCAATACATGCAGCTACTGTAAAATCCTTTGACTCAGCAGTTCCTGTTTCTTTGTCTATAACATGGGTAAGGCGATATGTTGCAGGTTTTAATGTTTTTGACAATGTGTAGGACTTGCTGTGTGCCAGGTACTGTAGTTCTAAGCATATCACAATATTAATTCATCCTCAGAGCACCCCAGTGAGGCAGGTACTATTATCTTCCCCTAATTGAGGAGAGGAAACTGAGGTACAGGGGTTCAGTAACTTGCCCAAGGTCACCTCAGGAAGAGGTACAGCAGGGATTCAAACCCAGGCCTTCCAGCTCCACTGGGTGTGTGCTTAACAAGTAGGCTGTGGGGCATCGATGCCTATTGTGGGAACTAAATGAGAAAACACATGCAGAGTGCTTGGCACACAGAAGGCACTCAATATACGGTCATTATGCTAATGTAGCATTATTGTTGAATGTTCATCATCATTATTACTAATATATGCAAAGTGCCCACCGAAATCAAGCAGCCCTTTCTTCTTCTCCCTCCCTCCAGCACTGATGTTGCTGTGTTTTGGTGGTGGGTGGGATTCTTGGCACTCTTTGGAGAAGGTTTCCTGCTGGGTTTCCAGTTTGGGGGCAGGGAGAGAAGATTTGGGGTACAAAGGAGAGGATGAATAAACTCCCTTGGCACCGAGCCTCATTGAACTGGTGGTACCTCAGACACAGAGCAAATCAAGTTGCCTCCAACAGGGGGAGGTTGGGTGGTGTGGGTAAGCAGGGGGCGCCCAGGGGCCTGCGGGATAGGGAAGCAGATGGAGGGAGACCAAGCTGCCCCTGCAAGATCCAACTCAGCAAATGATAACTAAGACACCTAAGACCATCTCTGAGGCCCAGTGCAAATGCTCCTTCCTCCAGGAAGCCTTTCTAGATCTCCCAGTCGGATCAACCCCTTTCCCTTCTGCTCCTATAACACTTTATATTTCTAGCCCAGCCCCACCCGTATTTTGCCTACTGTTTTAGATTCACAGCACAAAGAGGCCAAATGTCTTTTTGACTATAGGCTTCTGGAGAGCTGGGACCAGGTCTGTAATATCTGTATCCCCCGCAGGGCCTTTTGTACAGTAGAGGATTAATGAATGCTTGTTAATTGAATAGTGAATGAATAAGACACAGCTCCTGCCCGCTTGGGGCCTTTCTCTCCTGTGGCCTCATCACTGCAGAGCAACTAACTGTGTGGTTGTTGAGACCCCGAGTTAGCCTGAGAGGTGAAAAACATGAGGGCCTGGGGGAATGTCGGGGGGACATGGGGGATGACAGCCTCTGTTCCCAACAACAAGGGCTCGGCCGCACCAGGAGGAGGGCAGTGTCACCCTGGGCCGCCTTTCCTTCCCCACCCTGGCTTCGGCCAGCACCCAGTCATCCCCTCGGGCTGGGGGTCTGTCCAGGCCCCTCTACCTCCTGCACACTTCCTCCTCACGTCATCCCATCCCACCCTGAAGACAATGACCAGACCTGCCCCGGTGCCTCTCACCAAACCATCACTCTGGGTCTCTCCTCCCACTAACTGCTACAGCCAGACTCATCTGGTCCCAGGCACGTGGTTACCTCCCCCTCCCAACCCCAAAACGGCCCAAGGGGACTCCTGGCCTCTCCTCTCTGTGTCCTGGAGTCCCACCCATCTCTCTCACACAGTTCCTGTGCCCTCCCCACCAACATGCTCTTTCTTCTTAGGGTCCGTCCACACTGCGGGTCCCTTCACAGTGCTTGCAGGCACTTAGAGTCAGGTGCTCCACCCTGGTGCACTGCTTTTCCTGTGTTCAGATCTTGCCTCTAAATTCCCTGAGGGTTAGGATGGTGCCTTAGTCATCTCCAGATCCCCCATATGAAACCCACACAGGGAAAAAATAATAATGAATATACAAAATGAAAGTAAAACAAATAAGCAAGCAAAAATAAAAATTAATAAGTAATAAGTAACTTAACAAATAACATTTATTCAGTGCTTATTATGTGCCAGGCACTGTGAGAAGAAATTTATGTGAATTAACTTAGTATTATCCTTCTTAGGCTGACATTATTGTACCCATTTTGCAGATGCAGGAATGGAGGCAGAGAGAAGGCAAGTCCCTTGCTAAGGTCCCACAGTCAGCAGTGGTGGGACTGGAGGTTAGACCCAGGAGTCTGGCTCCAGGGCCGGTGCTCAGAGCCCTCACCACTCTCATGAGTAATTGCTGAGGGGCTTGATGATACGCACCTCTTACCTGCTCTTCAAATCTGAACTTCCACAGAGAGACTGGCAGCTAGAAGCTAGGGATACGGCCCCAGCCTCTGGTCAGACCTGCAGGCCACTCTCTGAAGCAGTGGTTCTCAGCCCTTGCAGCACCTTAAATTCACCTGAGGAGGTCTTTTTTTCACAAGTATTGATGCCTGGGCCACCCCAGCCAAGGAGATGGAATGTTGATGATGGGATCTGGGCATCTGTACTTTTAAGAGGCCCCCTCAGTGAGAACTAAGAGCCGCTGCTGTAAAGGCGGTGATTCTCACGGGGGCCCTGGCTAGATCTCGCTACCTCGTCCTCTCACTCAAAGGCCGGCAGTCCTGCATCTGTATCATCCAGGCCGCTGTCTTCTTTTTGTCCACATCACTCCTCCCCAAAGGGCCCAGGGGAGGCAAAAGAGCAAAAACTCAACCAGTCATGACACCAGGCCCCCTATCTGCAGCCAGAGAAGGCGCTGGAATATGAATGAGTCTGGAGTAGACTCGAGAGGTTTTTCGACTTTCTCTGGGGCACTGAACCTTCCCCCCGTCAGTGTTTCCATCCTTAAGGCGTAATGACATAATTCCAACCCCCTGGGGATTGGTGCAATTTTTCCCATTATTTACATGTTTGTACAATTTGGTCTTCACCCTTCCTAGGAACGGGCTTTGATGGTATAACTTGCAGGGCCCTTGTGTATCTTTGATCCGCCGAGCATATCTGGTGGGGAAGGGCGGAGGGCCCTAGAGCCCTGGGCCTCCCAGGGAAAGCGGTAAGCTGCCGGAAATGAGGCCACAGCTTGTCCTCCAAAGGGTGCAGCCAGACTTCCAGGACAATGGCCAGTTAGGCCTTTGGTAGAGTATGTTCCAAGAACAAAACAATCCAGGGGCAGTGCCAACTTCCTGGTTTGAAAATACAGCATCTCAGGGTCAAGTCCTTGAAAGGAATGGATCACGAATCAACCCCTGTGCCCAAAGTGCCTGCCCGGACCCGCTGACCAGCCACTCTCTGCAGGGTCCAGCCTCTTCCATGCCACACCCCCTGCCCATGCTCAGCCTTCCGAATGGTCTGTCCCTCCGGGTGGGCAGACTCTTACTCATTCAAGGTCACCTCATCTGGGGAGCCTTTCCTCATAGTCCTAGGGACTAGGTACAGTACTGTCTTCTCAAAACATCTTTTCACACGGCTCACGGAGCCCTTACCCCAGTGTGTAGCTTCTACACGTGTAGGTCGGTCCACAAGTCTGGTTTCTCCCACTAGTATATGACCTTGGGGCAAGAATCCTTCCTCTCCGCAACCCTAGCACTTAGCCAGCACAAGCCACAAGAGACACAGACTCAAGCTGACCCGCAGATGTGAGGCTCAAGGGCCAGCGCAGTGATTCAAAATGTTCTGACTTGGCTGCCAACATTAAAAAAATCAGGACATGTCCCATCAAAAAACCTGGATTTCTTGCTTTTCTTGAAACACCAGGAATCAGAAGATCTGGCCCCTCTGGGCCCACATTTCCACTGTTGCTCCTTCAGGGGCTAAGTGGGTCGTCCCAGTCCTGCCCAAGCCACCTCCTTCATCATGGTTCTTGTCTGCGTCTTGTAGACACTTGAACGCTGAGCGCCTGGTAGAGGCATGCTGTAGGTAATTAAAAAAACATTGCTGGGAATTCCCTGGCAGTCCAGAGGTTAGGACTCCATGCTTCCACTGCAGGGGACATGGGTTCGATCCCTGGTCGGGGAATTGGGATCCCGCATGCTACCCGGTGCAGCCAAAAAATAAATAAATAAAAGAAAATTGCTGAAGAATGAGTCTACTTTGACTTTCGAAGCAGCCAGTTCAGAAAGATCTACATGTGAATCAAACAAACTGCATGTCTTGTTAGACAGCATTTTTGGACGACAGCTGGGGACAACTAAATTACCCCAAGAGGATACACTGTGGCACCTCCACACGATGGACTATACTACTCAGCAATAAAAAGGAGCAAACTACTGACACCTCCAATGCCATGGATGAATCTCAAATACGTGACGTTGTGTGAAACAAGCCAGACACAAGGCTGCCTGAGTGATTCCACGTGCAGGCAGACCTCGTTTTACCGTGCTTCGCAGATGTTGCATGTTTTACAAATTGAAGGTCTGTGGCAACCCTGCATCAAGCAGGTCTATTGGCGCCGGTTTTCCAACAGCATTTGCTCACTTTGTGTCTCTGTGTCCCATTTTGGTAATTCTCACAGTATTTCAAACTTTTTCATTATTATTGTATTTGGTGGTCTGTGATCAGGGACCATGTTTTAAAATTTTTTATTCTCTGGCTGCGCTGTGCAGGCATGTGGGATCCTAGTTCCCCGACCAGGGATTGAACCCTTGCTCCCTGCATTGGAAGTGCAGAGTTCTAACCACTGGACCACCAGGGAAGTCCCTGTGATCAGTGATCTTTGATGTTACTATTGTAATTTTTTTGTTTTGTATTTTTCAATTAAGATAGGTACATTGGTTTTTAGACATAATGCTATATTACACACTATTAAGTGTGTATAGACTACACTATAGTGTAGACATAACTTTTGTAGTCTACACTATACTGAGAAACCCAAAACTTTGCGTGGCTCGCTTTACTGTGATATTTGTTTCACTGCAGTGGTCTAGAACAGCAATATCTCCAAGGTAGGCACATATATGATATTCTGGAAAAGACACAACTATAAAGACAGAAAACAGATTGGAGGCATGGCCAGGTGCTGGGTCCTAGGAGGAGTTGACTACAAAAGGGCGGAAGGGAATTTTGTAGGGAGGTGACGGCAACATGCTATATCATGATTTTGATGGTGGTTACACACTGTATGCAGCTGTTGAAACGCACAGAACTGTACACTAAAAAGGATGACTATTACTGCTGTAAATTATACCTCAACAAACCTGGCCTTTAAAAAAATTACCGAAAGGAATTTTTGTCCTAGTTCTCCATACAGAAACTTGCATAAAAGAAAGCTTCCAGTGAGAGATTCCTAAGCCCTGTTTGGCGGACTGAGCAGACCTGGGTCCCTTTGCCCCTGCGGTGACGTTCTCTGCATACTCACTGCAAGGAGCCTTGTAGTATAGCATGGAGACAGGGTCCCTGGGAATGCTGCGGATTGTCCCCACTTGTCCTGTAATGTCCCCACTTTGGACAGGTGTAGCTTTCGGCCGCTAGCACTGGAGCTAAAAACAAGAGACTCTTGGCCCAAACTAAGAGCCACTGAATTAGAATCTCTGAAGTCAGACCCCAGGAACCTGCCACTCTGATGTTTAGAAAGTCCCTCAGGTGCGTTCAGCATATACTATTTGAGATACATGATATATTGGTTTTAGGCCCTACAGACAGTAGTTCCCAATATGAGTTCCAGGCTGGGGAAAACAATGAATGGTACCTTTCAAAGACACTGATGCTCTGCACACCATTATTATTATTTGTGTTAGTAACTGTGTTCACTGTTGATTCTAATATCCAACCTTGGCAGGATGCTTCGAGTTTACAGAACGCCCTGACATGGATGACCTCATCTAATCCAGGCAGCTGGCTGGCTTGATTTATCCCCTCTGAGGAAACAGAGAGGTTAGGTTGCCTGCCAAGATGGGGCAGGGGCAGGCCCTGTGACCCTGGTGCTTTGAGTCCAGCTCTCCTCTCTTTCCATCCCTCTGTCCCTCTGGCTTGAAATCCTCCTTCCCACTGGAGAATGAACTGAGGAGGGCTGAGCAGAGAGGGAGGAATCAGAAAGGGTTTCCTCTCAATCCAGCTGTCAATAAACCTGTCTGTGTTCCCTGTGCCCAGGCTCAGAGTGGCTGCTGAAATCATGCTGAGGGGGTGGACTGCTCAAGGTGCCCATCTCCAATCTCATTCCTAGCAAGTTACCCAGGAGTTACCCAGGAGCTGTGATCCAGCAAGCAGTGATCGCACCCGGCCCTAGCTGCCTGTATCTGCTGCTCCCGGGAGCACCAGGAGCCTGGGTGCTGGCACGGAGAAGCCCTGCAGGATCTCCAGAGCAAAGGAAGCTGAAGGCTGCCCTTGGCCCCTCCCACCAGGATGCCCAAGATGACTCCTGGACATTGTCCAAGATGGCCTCACCCACTTCTGTTTCTTTAGGAGGGGACGGGGTGGAACTGAGGAGGCGGGATAAACAGGGCAATGAGTGGGAAAGGCTGGAGGTCATTCCTGGCAGCTTGCACATGTTGGATACTGCCAGCATTCCCACGTGACCTTCCAACAGTGCTGCAAAGGGCCCACAGTCTCTGTCTAGCTGCTTCAGTTCTCACCCCAGCTCTGCCACTCTGGAAAGTCTTGGGGCCTCAATTCCAGAGGCACAGGGTGAAGGTGAAAAGAATAGAGCCATATCCTTGCTGCATGACCCTAAGCAAGTAACATCACTGCTCTGAGCCTGTTTCCTCATCTGTAAAATGGGGATGTCATTAATAGTGTTTACCTCATAGAGTTGATGTGAAGATTAGATTTCATAAAATATAAAAAGCACCTGACACGTTCTAGGCCTCTATAAATTTTAACTGTCACCATTATCACCACCACCCTCAGTTTCTCAGTCTGTGAAATGGGAATAATTCTAAACCCTGCCCTGCCAACCTCACAGGGGTATTGTGAGGTAAGGTAAAACTGAAAATTCCATGAGGACAGAGACTGAGTCTGCTTTGTTCCCTTAAGGCATCCCCAGGATTTAGAACAGTGCCTGGAAATATTAGGTGCTTAGCAAATATGAATGAATGAAGTGTGCGGATATATCCTGTGACTCTGAAGGTACTCCATAGTGATGAGCTGCTTTTGTTTCTAATGAGTAGTCAGTGATGTCCAATGACAGAATGGGTCATGCTGGGAAGTGCTGAGTTCCCCATCACTGGATGTAATTAAACTGGAAGGTCACTTGGCACAGGTGTCAGAATGGGACTCACACATCAGGTTCAGGTTGAACTGGATGACACCTCGAGGGTCCTTGCAACGCTCTTATGCTCATGCATTCCATCCCAAATCCTTCAGTCACCAACTGCCTTCTCAAGCCAATTCAATTACATTCATGGTGAATGTAGAACCAGCCCTGGCATCCTCATACTGTGGTCACAGACTCCACCCAGATGCGTGGCCTCAAACCACACTCACGTCCACACACACTTACTCCACTCGGCACACACAGCCACTCACCGAGCAGTCGTCACCATCACCACTAACAACGGCAGCAGCTGAAGTACTGAGCGCTCACTGAAAACCAGTGGGCTCAGCTCTGTCTTGCTCCAAAGCCTGTCCTCTTGAGCCACACTGCCTTCCTAACACAAACCAACAACCAAACCAAAGCAAACTCAAGGCTGATTCCAGCGCAGCTGACATCCCAACCTCGAAGGCAGGGCCAACTGAGCAAACCTGCCCATTGGGAAGGTAGGTCATGAGCCCAAAGGCACATTTTCACCTCAAGTGCACGTGCACTGGTCTCCAGGGTCATGCAAGTGTGGAACCCCAGCCAGCAGTGGACTCCTGCTGGGGCATAAGCCGCACACGGACCCCAGCTTGCGAATGGTTCCAACCCACCTTTGTAATTCATCTCTATTACTGCCTTCCTCAACCGTACATCACGAACTGGACCCTTCCTGGTCACCTCTGGGCCTCTGCCTCATCAGGAGTGCTTTCTCTTCTCCTGCTCGGCAAAGCCCCTTTGCTCCCTCTCTGACCATCCCTCCTCCGTGCTCCCTCTATAACACCTGTTCCAGTCCTCCATTCCAGCACTTACTGCAGTGCTCTCTGGCTTGTTGTTTACGTGTCTGCCTCCCTTGCTAGACTGTGAGTCCCTAGGGGCCGGGGCAGCGTCGGATTCAATGTGCAAGCCCATCTGTGAGCGCAGGGCCTGGCACTGCAAAGATGCCCCGTCAACACTGTGGTTTCATTACTAACGGCCAGGAAGGTGCCCACACAGGGCACTGGCAGGGTTAGCAGTGGTCATACAGTGGAGACTTTTCACTGCTCATATAATCCAACCATGGAGCTGAGTAAGCAGGCAAGGAGAACATCTGCGGCTCGTTTCGAAAGCAGTAACTTCCCAGAAGTGGATGGCGTGGCATCGGGAGGTACCGTTCACACTGCTCCTAAGTGGAGCCCGGCCAGTAGACTGCCTTGCTTTCACCCAGCCGACTTTCTACCATTTGTTGGGGGATTTCATCCCAGAAACTGGCTCCCCACCCAACCTTGCCCGACACACACGGCAGGATGACCTGGAAATCCTCTAACCCTGGTCCTGCCACAGCTGGCTGGGTGATGGCAGGCCCACCCCATCTCTGGGCCTCAGTTTGCTCATCTGAAAAACAGGAGAAACAACCCCTGGTACATCTGCCCTATAGGGCTGGGGTAAAAGGGGATGAGTGAGTAAAAGACAGAAGGCACTTTGGAAATATGAAAATGATTCACAACCAAGATGCGGGGCCAGATGAGGTTGGAAGAGGAAGGCTCTCTTCACTCTTGTAGCTTCAAATCTCCTACAAGACCCACAGGCAAGGTCCTATCTGGGCCTCGGCTTCACCACTTGTCAGATGGGGGGTTCAGCTGAATCAGTGTTTTCCAAACTTCATAATTTGTGAACCCCTGTCAACACGTTTTCACCACCTCTACAAATCACCTGAGCCATATTTATTTTAAAATTTTGTTTAAATTGACTTTTTCTAAAATTTGAGCATCTGCTTGAGCCTCATTCTAAGCAATTTTACACATGACAAAACAGGTTTCATGTGTTAACTACATTTGTTTCTAATACACATTACATAAATATGGGACAATTAAACCAAACCACGTTCATCCAGGTCCCACTGAAACCATCTTGTGCACCACTAGCGGTCCATGTCCATTCTTTAAGAAACACAGAGAGAGGATCCTTCAGGCGCTTTCCAGCTCCAAGAGCCCAAGGTTTACATCTGTGTGATGCACCCACCTGGCACCCAGCCCTGGAACAGAAGCCCTAGGAGATGGTAAGATAATCCCCACTTTCCAGAAGATTCCAATCTTGTTTGTGAAAAACTGTTTTCCAGTTGCTTCAGTGTGCTTTACTTGTATTTTATTTAAAGTTTGCTCTAAGGCATTATACCTAAATGTATATATTATAGTGGGATGAAAAATTAAGTAGGTGACAAAATTCAGATTATAGGAAAGTCAAGGTAGGAGAACTGAGGCAAGGCAAAATGAATACATAAAAGGCTTCCTGGAATTCTTGAATGCTCCCTGGGAGAGTACCACAGATTGGAGCTCTGAGCTTCCTAGAAGCCAAAGTAAAAATGGAAACATGATTCATTCTCCTTTCATTCTTATCAGCATGGTATATATAAGCAACGTCCTCATATGCATCCCTGAGATAAGTATGATGTGCTGGTCTCTGAGGCTGCTGACCTAGGCAGAAAGATGCTGCTCCCTTCTCCTGACAGGTGTCCTTGCCTCTCTTTGAGCTCCTGTGCTGATGCCACTGTGCTCTTCCCCCCAATACAACTTGGATCAGATCACTTCCCTTGCTCAAAAATGTATGTTTTCCTCTTACCTCCAGAACGAAATTTAAAACTTTCAGGCTTGTATTCACGCACCACCATGAACTAGCCCCGAAGTATCTTTAGGGTCAAATCTCTGGGAACCTCATATTTGGATCTCAGTGAAACTGCCCGAGTCAGGTCTCGGCTCTACCACTTAGAAGCCGTGTAACCCCAGGCAAGATACATAACTTCCCTCAGACTCAATTTCCTCACCCTTAACATGAAGACATAAAGAGCTCTGTCTCATGGGGTAATTCTGAGAACCGAATGTGATGACCCTGGAAAGGCACAGCTCACATGCCGTTAGCTCTTCTGCAGGGCCCTCTCGTTATCTCCTGGCCTGTGCTCTTGCTGTGGCTTCGCTCTGGCTGCCTTTCCCCTTTCTTTGTTGACTGAAATCCTATCATTCATCCAGACGCAGCTCAAGTGCCACTTGAGCCAGGGGCTTCCCCTGATTTTCCCAATCAAAAGGACCCATTCCTTGCTCTCTTTTCCCACAGCACATAATTTATATGCAATACAATACATGCATTATGTGCAACACTCAGCTGCGTTTCTCACCCTGGAGGGTTACCTCCTACTAGTAGGCTATAGAATCCAAGTGGTAGATTGCTACTGTCACAAAAAAAGAAAAGAGAAGGGAAGAAAAGACTAGAAAATATCAGCATGCATGGCATGACTTTGTATTTAGTTTTGTATATATAACATATATATGTGTGCATGTGCTCGGTCACAACACAAAATGATTTTCTTACTAGAAGTCAGAGCCAAAAACTGTCTGGAAGCCGCAGCACTATCTGTGGGTTCGTGGAGGGCAGGAGCCAAGTCAGGTTCACCTCTGTGTCCCCAGCAGTTAGCACAGAGCCTGGCACATAGTAGGTGCTCAGTAAACACCAACTGAAGTGAACTGAAAATCTAGTAATCCGGAACAGTGTGTTTACTAGGGTATTCCAGGTGCCCGAGATTCAACTGTAAACCCCCATGTTCAGCCACAATTTCTGGGGGCCCCATTCAGGCACAGGGTCCATCCAGCAGGATTGCAGTTACCCAGTGGGGATTTCAAAATCGAGGATGCTGGGAAAAGAACAGTGTGGCTTAGTCCCTGCTTACCCAGGACCCCCTCACAAGACTCCATTTTCATCTTCTATAAGATGGGAGTGATGATGCCAGCAGCACCCACCCCACAGGGAGAGAACGCAGTGAGGAAAAGCCTAGAGTTGATCTGGTCCTGCTCTTCACATCAAGTTTGCTGAGAAGGAACACACACAAGCACATGCTTATACACATACACATGCATGCACATACTCACACACACACACACACACACACACACACACACACACACACACACACACAGTTACAGACATGCACATACACATACATTTCACAGGGGGGAGCGTGGAGGCCCAGTGAGGGCAAGTGACTTTCCCAAAGTCACACAGCAGACTAGGGGCAGAGCTGGGACTAAACAAGTCCCTTGGTTCCCAGACCAAGAACGAAGAGAGGACAAATGATGTATTCAACAGAAAGATGTTTGGAAAAACACAGAAGGTCCCTAAGAGTGAGAGGCGATGTCAGGCCCATCTGCACGATCTGCAGAGGCAAGAGGCTGCAGTGGCCGACATGGCCCTCTCCTCCCGCGCTGCCCCTGCATTCCGGCCCATCCCCAGCTGCCAGTCCCCTAGGGCCACCTGTGCCAGGACAGCACCCTGTCCTGCTCTGTAGAGCCAGAGGGAGCCGATGTCTTTGGAAAGCATGGACTTGGAGGCAAATAGACCCGGCTGTTACTCAATGCCAACAATTCCTGGGCCATTTTCTTAACCCCTCAGGGCTGTGGATTCTCATCTGGTAACCACAATTACTGCTCCACTTCCATGATTCTTGGGAGAGTGAAAGGAGACGAGGTAAGTTAAGGACCTGGTAAGTGTGTATAAACTTTAGTTCCTGCCCTTCTTCCCTCTTCCTCAAAACCCTTTATTCCTTCCTCAGAGATTTCTTCCAAACAAAAACAAAACACCTCTGACCATGTCTTCTCCTGCTCTAACACCTTCAATGTCCTACACCAAGAGAAGAAAGTCCAAGCCTCGCAAAACACTCAAAATCCCTCATGGATTGGATTCTGTTTCTTTACCGTGTTAACCCTTTTGTCCATCAACGGAGCCATCCGTTTTGTCCATCCCCTGTCACCCGGGACCACAGACAGGGTTTGCTGAGAATGAACACACACACACGTAAGCACACACTTTCATGTATACATGTGTGTGTGCGCACACACGCACGTGCACACACACACACACACACAGCGCTCTCCCCTCAGACTTGCCTTCCCCACATCCTCCCTTCAAAACCCCAATTCCAAAGCCTTCTCAGATCCACGCGGTTGGAATTAGTCTGCCTGTGTGAGTTTCGTTTCAGAACTGAGTGCACTTCAGCACGCCGTGTCATCACTCCTTGCGTGCCGGCCTGTCTTTCCCCAGAGACCACGAGCGCCCAGGAGGTAAGACCCCAATCTTGGGGCCGCTGGGTGACACTGGGTCCAGGCACCCAGGGCTCTCACTGAAGACTGCGGTGCAGGACTCCCTGTGCGTGTTGGGGCCCACGTGCCAACAGCTGCACTCACGGCCTGTCAGAATCACTCGGGCTATGGCCTGGAACATTTGCACAACCGCTCACAGCATCCAGCAGGCATCTGAATCTGGATCCAGGGCAGCCACCGGCTTTCAAGGGAGTGTGGCATGGCAGAAAGGCCAGCAGGCCAGGCAGCAAGAGACCCTGGTGGGGGCCTGGTGGGAAGCAAAGACTTCCCTTCTGTAGGAGTCACAGTCGAATTCTGAAACCTATAAATAACACTGAAAATAAGGCTACATGCCTGTCTGAGAAGGAACTAGGACAACCGAGAGCTTTTTCAAGCTCCATGCCTCCTGCCCAAGATCCTTAACTCTCCTCCTCCTAATAAATGTATATCAGAATCTGGGATGGTAGAGAAGAGGCAGGAATATTATTCTGAAAGGCCCCTGAGATCATTCTGATTAGTCATGTCCCCAACAGCAACCCAGTTAGGCCCACGATTATACTGCTCGGTACCGAAGCACAAGCTGTAGAGTCAGTCCTTGCGCAATCTACACCAGGGCACGATGCTCAACCAACCCAAGGCAGGACACAGTGCGCTCCAGGCAGAGCGCAGGGCAGTGGAAAAAGGGTTCTTCCAGCACAGAAGGGAGAAAAGGGTTTGCTGGCCGGGCTGCTGGGTGGAGGGAGTGAGCCTGCGTGTCAACCACCGGCAGGTCTGGCCTGCAGAAGGGGCTCTATAAATGGCAGCCTCCTCCGCCCTCCTCCTCTGGGGGAAGTCTGTCTTCCATCAGGCAGGAAGCATCTAGGAGGGAAGGCTATCCATCTTCCTTCTGCTCCTCTGAGCCTGACCACAGCCTCTGGCTCAGGAATGGGCCCGTTACAAAGGCTCGAAAACTCTCATTCCACAAACAACTACTGTATGGTTGCCCCGTACCAGGTCCCCAAGTTAGGGGCTCCAGAGGAGCAAGACCCGCCTGCACCCCTCAAGAGGCTCCCCGTCTGGGGGGATGACTGACTTTCTGTCCACCCTGATTAGGAAGGTCCCCATTAGTCCCGTCTCTTGAGTGCCTGAGGCGCTCAGGCCACACCACAGGTGCCCCAGGGAATTACTGGCTGACTGGAGCCAGGGTTAGCCAGAGAGCCTCTGTTAATGACCAAACAGTGCGTTCTGAGCAGATCTGGGAGCCCTGGGAGGTGGAGGGAGGGGGGACCGTTTCCCTGACTGCCCTGAACTTGCAGTGAGCCATCGATCCTGCTTTAGCCAGGAAGGCCGGCCGTGGTGTCCACGACGCCTCACCTCTCTCTCCGCTCAGAGGCCCCGCTGCAGAGCCCATCTCCTGCACGCAGCATGCCCACCATCCCATCCTCTGGGCATGCAGTGCCTGGTAAACAGGACTCTGTAGGGGGCAAGCCCCCATCCCACCCGGCTCCCACACACAGAAGCTTTGTCTGAGCTGCTGATGCATAATACATGGGCACAGGCCTGGACCAGCCGCGGGCCCATCTTGGACAACAGGCCCATCACTAAGAGGCTGTGAGGGGCGCAGCCAGGACACAATGTGCTCCAGTCAGAGCTGAGGGCAGTGGATAAAGGGCTCACTGGGGCCCTGGAACCAGCCCCTCCCCCAGCGCACAGTGCAGGGGTGGAGAAGAAGGCTGTCCTCAGAGGGCCCCGGGGTTGTCCTGAAATCCTCCCAGCCACTTTCCAGTGCAGCCTCCAGCCACATCCGTGACTCCTGGGCTTGGCTGTTTCTCCCTGTGGCCCGTGGAGAGTCATCCAGGACCCTTGCTTGTCTTGGTCCCCATGTTCCTTCCTTAAATGAGTTTCTCTAGCAGGCACGGCCACCGTCAAGGTCTAGTTTGCTCTTTGGGGTCTTGGGCTCCCTGATCTTGGCTACCCCAGAGGCCCCTCACCTACCCACACCCACACATCAGTGGGAAAACAACATGGAGATAACAGAGGCTAAGAGAGAGAGATAATGAATCATCACCTACTACACACTTCCTAAAAGAGGCCATGCACAATTTTATGTGTTAGAACAGCACCCTTTGTCTTGCAGGGTATTTAAGTAGGATAAATCCACGTGCAGTCATCTCTATATAAGCAGAATTGGGGAATTACAGGTACCGCTGCTTTAGCAATAAGGATCTGGAAGATTCCCTCTTGAACCACCATGCAAACACGTTGAAGACGTGTTCAGAGGGTCTCGCTAGCACAGAGATGCTTACTCTGAGGCCCGCTCCCAGAAATTCTGATTCAGAAGGTCTGGAAGAGAGTCCAGGAATCTGCATCTGAATAAGCACCTAAGAGATTCCAATGCAGGTGGGCACAGATGATGCTTTAAGATGTATTGGTTAATGAAAAATTATAGGTTTCAAATACGCAAATAAGTGCTACACACTGGTGGTTCACTAAACAATCCACGACAAACTAAATCAATAATGATAGAGTTAAACTCACAGCAATTTTCAGTTAAAAAGCAGAAACAGCAGCAACTGGACATTGGAGCCAACTCAAGATGACACGGAGGGCAAAGAATGCTTACTGAGAATTTCTGGATTTCTGGTACACAGTAGGAGCTTTGCCAAAGACTGCAAGGCACCAGCCACGTTTGTCAATTTTAAGGCCCCAATAAACTCTAGGGATGTACTAATTTGGGTTTCCAGATACCAAATATGGTTTGATAATCCTTGGGTTTTTTTTTTTAACTTTTAATTTTATATTGGAGTATAGCTGATTTACAATGTGGTGTTACTTTCAGGTGTACAGCAAAGTGATTCAGTTATACATATACATGTATCTATTCTTTTTCAAATTCTTTTCCCGTTTAGGTTGTTACATAATATTGAGCAGAGTTCCCTGTGCTATCCAGTAGGTCCTTGTTGGTTATCCATTTTAAATATAGCAGTGTGTACAAGTCAATCCCAAACTCCCTAACTATCCCTCCCCCCACCCTTACTCCCCACCCCCGGTAACCATAAGTTCATTCTCTAAGTCTGTGTAAAATAAAAATTTATGGAATTATGCTTCATTGGCTGTTAAGACTCTAAGGAAGGGCCTGCAATTCCAAATCTGTTCTCAACCCTTCAGGGACAGACTGGTCCCTCTATATTCACTTTTGGTTCTTGTCAACACGCACATGCATCTGCAACAAGAGCTTTTAAGACCTTCATTAATTTTATCTATTTCTGGAGTCCACCCCAATAAAAAATGAGCAATGCGGACACATTTTCCATATCAGGATGTTTCTGAAAAGGAGAAAGTTGGACCCACCTAACTGTTCAATAATAACGGGCTGATAAAATCAAGTATATTTATGTTCACATGACAGACTATTATAATACAAGCATGAAAAGTGTGTTTTTGAAGCATATACCATATTTCATCAAATCTAACTCAACTGATTGTAGGACTGACCATTATTTCATTATTTCACGTTCTTCCGAGAAAGAAAAACATGTAGTGATAAACTAGGACATGCTGTCTATTGAAAATATATCCCAATTTCAGAAATCACAAAATGTGCAATATTGTAATCAATGAGATATAGTAATAAATAATACCATGAGAAGATGGTCCTGATACAATGTTATAATAATAAATGCAAAATGGAGGATATACTTAAATACACTCATAGGAAAAAAAAAAAGTGAAAGGAAAAGCAGAAAAATGGTCCAGAATGAACACATATCATCTTTATAATCTGAAAAAGATATCATTTTTTAAAATAATCATAAAAATAAATCCACTGGAATGGGTAAAATCATGGCAAGCACGTGCACGTCCACAGAGAGCCAGTTCCCACAGTCGCACTCCCTCATGCTGAGGAACCGCAGCTGGCTTAGGTCAGTTGTTGCTCAGTACATGGGATGGTTCCCAATGTTTTGCTAACAGAAGCCTTAAAGTGCTTCGTTCATTTTCACTCTTGGGTTATTTCCGTGGCCACCTGCAGGGTGTGGCATGGAAGGTGTCAGCTGGCAGCTCTGTGAGTTGGAGTTAAGGGACAGGTTGGTGTGTGAGGTCCATTTTCTCTCAGATCCTATTTCTCTGTATGTGAACATTCTGGACTGGCCTGAGGCCGTGCTGGCCTCCCTAACCCACCTCACAGAGGTTGAAATTCCTCAGCTGGGGAGCAGAGTATCATACTCTGCAAGGTGATAAGTCATTTCAGTAAGTGAGATGAAAACATCAGTTCCTCGAGAGATGGGACCCTGGGAGAGATGTACCCTCAGGTACTGAAGATGGATGTAGGATCTAGTCTGAGGCCAGGTTTCCACAAACAGAACTTAAAGGCACAAGGGGCTTGGGGAGGACGAGGGAGGGATGGGAGAGTAGGGGGGGCGATGAATGAGAGGAAGGGACGTGAGGGAAAATGCAGAAGGGACATGACACCAAAGGAAAGGGCACGAAAAAGGAAACCTGGTGCCTGGGAGACAACCTTCTCCAAGGAAAGCAGCAAGTCAGAGTCCATGCCCGCCTCCCGGCAGGGCCAGGGAAATGCCGAATCTCTACCATCTTTGGATGCCATGCCAAACTCCCAAGAGGTATCTGGATCAGTAGGAAAAAAGGGAGGGGGTGGAGGTAAGCAGAGGGGTGTGAAGATGCAGGACTCTCACACAGGATCCATGTCCCATCAGGTTGTCCCCCGGCTATGCCCATGCCCAGCAGCCCCAAGGGACCAGCCAACACGTCAGGAATGGTCAGAACATTGAACTGGGACCTGGAGACTAAGGTTTGAATTGTGACTCTTTCAAGTGACCTTCAGTACATCATATGCCCTCCAGTACTCAGTGTCAGGAAATGTAAAATTGGAGGGCGTAAATCAAGTGATCTTTGGGGTCCTTTCTGATTTGGACATCTATGTTTCCAAAACAGGTGCAACTCAGGGAACTCACTCACTGAAAAAAAATTTTATTTTATTTTTTAATAATAATATATATACTTAAGGTGTACAACATGATGATTTGGTATATATCTATACACAGTGAAACGATTACTAAGGTCAGGCTAATTAATACATTCATCTCCTCGAATAGTTGCCATTTTGTATGTGTGTGTGGTGAGAGCACCTGAAATCTACTCTCTTAGTAAACATCCAGCATTCAATACAGTATTATTAACTATAGTCATCCTACTGTGCATTAGATCTCTAGACTTGTTCATCCTATTAACTGCAACTCTGTACCCTTTTACCATGACCTCCTCATTTCCCCACCTTCCTGCCCCTGGTAACCACCATTCTGCTTTCTGCTTATACGTATTTATTTGGCTTTTTAAGATTCCACATATAAGTGAGATCATGCAGGGTTTTTTTCTGTGTCTGACTTATTTCACTGAGCATAATGTCCTCCAGTTTCATCCATGTTGTTGCAAATGGCAGGAAATCCTCTTTTAAGGTTGAATAATATTCCACTGTATATCTACATCACATCTTCTTTATCCGTTCATCTGTTGATGGACACTCAGGTTACTTCCATATCTTGGCATTGTGAATAATGCTACAATGAACATGGGGGTGCAGATAGCTCTCTGAGATACTGAATTCATTTCCTCTGGATATAAACCCAGAAGAGGAATTGCTGGATCATATGGTAGTTCTATTTTTAATTTTTTGAGGAACCTCCATACTGTTTTCCATAACGGCTGTACCAATTTACATTCCCACCAATGGTGTACCTGGGTTTCCTTTTCTCCACATCCTCAACAACCCTTATTATATTTTATTTATTTTTTAATAATAGCCATCCCAACAGGAATGAGGAGATATCTCACTGTGGTTTTGATGTGCATTTCCCCAATGATTTGTGATGTTGAGCACCTTTTCATATACCTGTTGGCCATTTGTATGTCTTCTTTGGAAAAATGTCTGGTCAGATCCTTTGCCCGCTGTTGTAACTGGGTTGTCTTTTGTTGTTGTTGTTGATTTGGTTTTTGTTTTTTGCTATTGAGTTGTATGAGCTCCTTTTATATTTTGGATATTAGTTCCTTAGTGGATATATGATTTGAAAATATGTTCTCTCAATCCATAGGTTGCCTTTTCTTTTTGTTGATGGTTTCCTTTGCTGTGCAGAACATTTTAGTTTGATATAGTCCCACTTGTTTATTTTCGTTTTTGTTGCCTGAGCTTTGGGTGTCATATCCAAAAAATCATTGCCAAGGTTAATGTCAAGGAGATTTTCCCCTATGTTTTCTTCTAGGAGATTTATGGTTTCACACCTTACATTTAAGTCTTTAATCCATTTTAAGTTGATTTTTGTGTATGCTGTTAAGATAAGGATCCAATTTCTTTCCTTTGCGTGTGGATAGCCAGTTTTCCCAACACCATTTATTGAAGAGACTAATCCTTTCCCCATTGTGTTTTCTTGGCACCCTTGTAGAAAATTAGTTGACTGTATATGCTCGGGTTTATTTCTGAGCTCAAGTCACTCATTTTGTTCATCAAACAATTACTAAACATATATCATCTGTGCAAGGCACAGCGTTAGGACTACAGGAGAAAATGCAAAGCAGAATGGGAGGCCACACTCACGGAACATTTAATACTTGTCAGGCACCAAGCTACCCTATATTAGTGACAATCCTAAGGGGCAGGTATTATTTTTTCCATTCTACAGACAGTAAAACTGAGGCTCAGACCTGTTCGGTTATCTGCCCAAGGTCACAGAATGGTAAGTGGTTGAGTTGAGAGCCTAACCCAAGTTAACCCACTATGCCTCATCTTCCTGCTAAGAAAAAGAGCTCCACCTTTGCCTTCAAAGAACTCACAGTCCAGTGAGTGTTTCAGTTAGCCAACCAACAGAACAGCAATACTGAGCGGGAGGCAGAACAATGCCTGACTGACCCAACAGAGAGATGAAGGAGTAGAGGAAACACTGGCATGGAGTCTGCCTGAAGCTTGACTCAGATTCCAGATTCGCAGTGCGGAACCCGGGGTAAGGGAGGGGAGGAGTGGCACTGGCATTTCAGGTAGAGGATACGGCACAAGGCGTGAATGCAGAGAGGGTGAAGTTCATGGGCCATCGGCAAAGGGCAAGGAGTCTGCTGTTGCTAGAACAGAGGAGTCTGGAGACAAGCCTCGGAAGACAGGTGGGGCCAGGCAGCAGGGGTCTTGGATGTCAAGTTAAGGGTCCGTAGTGAAGGGGTGCACCCCTGGACCTAAGGCAGCCCCCAGCCCTTCCTCCACAAGGTCAGGAGGAAAACGCAGAACTTCAGGGCAGGGAGTGGCTCACCACTTGCTTCCTAAACCAGTGGAAGCACCAGAGACCCCATTCACCCTGCAGAGCCGGGGCTCTTTCTCTAGGCTGCATCCACCCACATTTACTGAGGGCCGCTAGTGCCGGGCCGCAGGACTGCAAACTCCCTGAGGACAGGGCCCATTTCTGAGAGATCTTCAATGCCTACCCTGTGAGAGGTGCTCCAGAAATACTCACCTAGTTAATTCTGAATAACAAGTAGAATCATTACCACATCCTTTTTCTCTCTGTGTCTGAGCCTCTGGCCAGGTTTCCACCAAGAGAACTAAGAGGGTGGAGGGGAGAGGTTGGTTACACAATTACAGGGCCCCCTAGGGATGCGCCAGCTGGCCAATCTGGATGACTCATGCGGATTCCAGGTCCAGCCAGTGTACCGAACGGGACCTCTTTGCGCTCCCCCGCCCCATTCCAGCCTGTCTGCCATCACTGCCAGTGACGAGTCCCAAAAGGCCCCTCCACAGGCGTGTGGTGAAAATCGGCTCTCAGATCCCACGTCCTCACCAGCTGACCCCAGCTCACCCCTGGGCAGCCAGCGCAGCAGCCTGCCATCAGTAGCTTGTGTGCCTTGGGTTAAGTCACACAGGAGGCTCTGGGAAAAGAACAACAGTGAGGGGGCCAAGGACCAGGAGGACAGGCCTGGCAACGGAAGGAGCTGGGAGGCCAGTGGCAAAGAGAAGACAGAGACGCCAGTGACCTCCTAAATACACATCTACTCCCCAGCTCAGGGAAACCTTCCATCAAAGACAACACAGCACTTCCTGTGTCACCAGCCACTAGCGGGAGGTAAGGCTCAGCCCCAGGGTTCAGAGATCCCCCTTCCTTTTCCTCTCCATTGACCCTCCTCTGGTTCAGTCTCTCGTTACCTCGTGCCTAGATGCTTGGTGTGGACCACAAATTGACCCACATAGCCAGGGCCCTCTTCTTAAATATGGACCCTGCTGGGAGAAAGAAGGAAGACCGTCCCTAATGGGCGGGTGTGACCCAGTCCACCAGATCCTCTTTCCCCTCTGCCAGAAAGGATTGAAGACGGCACACCAGAGGACGAGCACAGATTCTCCTGACATAGAAAATATGCCCCTGCAGGGCAGCTCCACCCCTGGTCCTAACAAGGCCCCACACTCATGCTGTTCTTGTTACCAATACTTCCCTTGTCCCGTCCGCCAGGCCAAATCCCAGCCATCCCCAAGGCCCAGTTCAAATGCTGCTTCTCCTCGAGCCCTGCCCTGCTTCCCCTGCCCGCTGTGCTCTCACCCAGGGCCCTCGGGACTTGCCACTGCACTGGCTGCAATCACAAGTCAGCTTCCTCTCTGCGGCCCCTGGAGGATGGGGTCTGAGTCTGAGTTCTCTCTCTGTGCCTGGCATCGAGTAGGGGTTGTAGTAAATACATGGTGAGTTTTAGTAAATACTTGTTGCAATATCTGTTGAATGGATGGATGGAGGGCTGGAATAGTGGACACAGCAGGAGGCAGATGACGATGATAAAGAATTCCAAGTCCCCTCCTGGAGCCCCATCACTCCCTTGGTGGGAAGCCTGAGAAAAGGCATTTAGGAGTCTGGCTGGGGAGGGGCAGAGAACAAAGCCTTGAGGCTCCAACCACTCAGGATTCAAGAATCCTGGTTCCTGGGGGCAGTCCCTCCTTAGGAGAGGAGGAGCTGGGAAGAAGAGGAGAGTGCGTTCCCTGACCCTTGGTTCTCACATCAGCCTCCAACAAATCCCTGCGGTGCACAAAGAGCTAAATTCTTGAAAAACAGAAATGTACGCCCCCCCCAACACACACACACACACACACACACACACACACACACACACACACAAAAAAAAAAGGTAGAGGGAGATGGGCTCCCGGCTGCACAGACTGGCCCGGCAGGGGAGTTGTCCCCAAGGCCACAGGCTTCCAGGGAACTAGAGCATGGGGGAGGGAGTACCCGCCTTGCTGGCCCTTTTCCCAGAAGGCCTGGACACTGTAACCACCACCTGCGGGTCT
Source organism: Pseudorca crassidens (assembly GCF_039906515.1). NCBI lineage: Eukaryota > Metazoa > Chordata > Mammalia > Artiodactyla > Delphinidae > Pseudorca > Pseudorca crassidens. The sequence continues at coordinate 116,581,403 of NC_090296.1, read as the reverse complement.
GCCCATGGATAGCCAGCCACAGGAGGCCAAATCTTGATCACTGAACCGTGGGCACTGGCGCAGCCTCTGACTTCCAGCCCTCAGACTGCAATGGCCCTGTCGAGGCCCCTCGGTCTGGTTTCAGTTGCCTAGGTCCACGGGAAAGGAAACACTTGCCCAGAGGCACGTTGCAGGAAAAGTGTGGTAAAGCCCCCTCCCAAGGGCGGCATCTCACAGTCTATAAACCTCTTTTTGAAGTTAGTCTAGTAGCCGCAGCTGAGCTGGAGGGTGGCAGCCAGGCACATGGGAGTCCTCATTCCAAAGACCCTACTTCACGGGGTTCTATGCCTGAGGGCATCTGACTTTGACTGAAAGATGATACACTCCCTGGGGTCTCGGGAAAGTAGGGGACGTGAACATGGGATGGCATGTGTTCCTGGAGACCTAGTCTGACCCACCTTAGACAGGGGCTGGAAGTTACTAGCCAAAAAAGCACTTTTTGAAAAGGACTCTGAGGTGGGTTCCATGTCCCCTCCCCTTGAATCTGGTATGGAAGTGACACTATGTGACTTCTGAGGCTAGGTCCTAAGAGGTCATGACCTTCTGCCTTGTTTGCTTGAACACTTGTTCTTGGGACCCTGAGTGGTTATGTAAGAAATCTGACTCTCTGAGGCTGCCATGCCACGAGGAAGCCCAAGCCACATGGAGATGTCCTGTGTAGATGCTCCCGTCCACAGGTACAGCTGGGCCCAGCCTTTAAGTCACCCCAGTCCAGGCACCAGACATGAGAGCGAAGAAACTTTCAGATGATTCCAGCCACTCCCCTCTCCACCGGTGTTCAAGTCACACCTAGTCATTTGTGTTTTCCTAGCTGAGACCCCCAGACATTGTGGAACATGGACGTGCTGCTGTCCCCTCTGTGCCCTGTCTGGATGTCTGCCCAACAGAACCCATGCAGCCCCTTGCTAACCCCTCCACCCACTCCAAAAGCCCAATGTCTGTCTCCACCCTGGTAAGCCAGGAAGACTCGGGACGCTTGGGGAAGGCTCCTTTTTGTAGCACCGTCCATCGCAGGATGCCCTTTCCACAGCTCCGAATCAATCAGGCGAATGCAGGATGTACCGAGTACCTGCAAAGCGCCTGCCCCATGCCCGCAGCTTCAGGAGATGCTGAAAGCATCTTCCATGCCCACCCCCTGGGCTCAAGTAACTTGTCCTCTATCTGGAGCCATCAGAGGCTGATCAAAGATATCGGGGGAAGTGTAAGTCAATGTTCAGTTATGCTCTGGATTTTTCTCTGTCCCAGTTTCAAATATTCTGACCCACTGTATCCATGAGCTATCAAAACATCTGCGTCATTTCAATGTTTCTATATCCAAAGCTGCATTTTCTACATTGACCTCTTCCACCCAGAAGCAGCTCAAAAATCTTGCAGACCGTGGGCCAGAATTTGGGGTATGGAAAACGTTTACTTTAAGGAAAGCAACTGACCAACAAATGCTTTGTTCAGTTCAACAGAACAGATGCTGACAGCCTGCGAGGTCCTGTGCTGGGCACTGCAGGGCCCATCTACGCAGTTCTAGACTCAGGAATCCCAGAGCTGAATGGGCCTCATCCACACTGACCAACACAGAGCCCAAAGCCCCCTCACGCTTGCCCTCCGGACGGCAGCTGGTGCAGGTGACCTCTCCCTCCTCCTTGACTTTCCCTCGGCCACACCTTCTCAGTCACTTCTGAAGCCTTTTCCCCTCCTCGGTCTCAGCCACAGAGAGCTTGGGGCTCAAACCTGCCACTTCTCTTTCACTTTAACCCAGCCCCTAGCCTCCATGGGAATTACCTGGGCAGCTCTGAATAAATGCTGATGGGCCACCACTCCAGAGATTCCGATTCACTGACCTGGAGGGACCTGCAAGGGACTCTGAAGACATCGGTGGATGAGACCCACTGCCTCTACTCTTCCCTGCCTGAGGTCATCCACACTCAGAGATTTAAACACCTTCTACAAGCTGATGGCTCTGAAATTTCCACCTGACACCTGGACCTCTTTCCTGAGCTTCAGACCTATCCCTTTAGATTCTCGCAGACACCTCTAACCTAACACGTCGGGAACCAACTACTGATCTCCCCACCCCAGGCTGCTCCTCCTCGGCCGCCATGACTCCCAGTAAATGGGACTTTTATTCCACAAACCTGAGAGCCATCTATGAATTCCCCCTTCTTCTCTCCCTCAGCCCACGTGGAGGTCCTGTCAATTCTCCCTTCACTTTTCAATCTCAGAGCATCTGCATTTTCCAAAGAACTTTTACACAGTTATGATCCTGGTCTGCATACACCTTTGTACCCGGCCCTTTTCACTTAGCAGGAAGTTTCCCACATGCACAGCATTTGGTATATTATGCTTTTTAATGGCTGCAGAATGCTCCATTGAATAAATGCTGCTTCGTTTGCTTAGCCAGTCTCATACTGTAAAGCCTTTATTTTGCTTCCAAATTCTAGTTATAAATAATGCCGTGAGGAGCATCTTGATGCACAGAGCCTTTCCCCGCCCTTGGATTATTTCCTTTGGACAGAGTCCCAGAAGTGGGATTACTAGGTCACAGGATTGTGGACATTTTTATGGCCTGTGAAGCACGTTGCCAAACTGCTCTCCAAAAAGGGTGAAACTACTTTACTTTCATGTGTCTTTTTGATGGCTTATACAGGTTGGAATATGCCACCACAGACCTAGGACAGTCCTGGCAGCTGAGAGTCTTCTTCTTTTATTTTAAAAACTTCTTAAGAGTTTGCTTAATTCTCTCCTAATTATCAAAGTGATAAATACACAATACAGAAAGGCAAACCCAGGGGCTTCCCTGGTGGCGCAGTGGTTGAGAGTCCGCCTGACGATGCAGGGGACGCGGGTCCGTGCCCTGGTCCGGGAAGATCCCACATGCCGCGGAGCGGCTGGGCCCATGAGCCATGGCTGCTGAGCCTGCGCGTCCAGAGCCTGAGCCTGTGCTCCGCAACGGGAGAGGCCACAACAGCGAGAGGCCCGCGTACCGCAAAAAAAAAAGAGGCAAACCCAGAAATGTACAACCAAATAAACAAAAGCACCTATAATCCCACCTTCCCATAGGTTCTCAGAAGACAAGACTCATTATCGTAATGCTAGAATGAGGAACTCAGACTGAATTTACACAGAAGGGAGTTGGTTGTTTTATTTTTTAAAAATTTATCTATTTGGCTGCACCGGGTCTTACTTGCGGCACACGGGATCTTCGCTGCTGCGCACGGCATCTTTTGGTTGCAGCATGCGGGATCTTTAGTTGCGGCATGTGGGATCTTTAGTGGCGGCATGCAGGATCTAGTTCCCTGACCAGGGATTGAACCCGGGCCCTCTGCGTTGGGAGCACGGGACCACTGGACCGCCAGGGAAGTCCCGAGGTGGTTGTTTTACTCACGGCTTTACATAGAGAGACCCTGGCCTTTCTGGAGTAGTCCTCTGGGAAGGACATGTACATATTCTTGCCACACTGTTAAGGTCAAATCACCTCTTTTTTAAACAAACAAACAAACAAACAAAAATCACTTTTTAAACTCCTGGTGTGAAATCCCACTTAGGACTGGCTAGGGATATCCTCAGTGCCTATCGTTGCCCTTCCGTGATAGGGTTCATCTCCTCAGTCACATCCAGAGTCATTCAGACACAAGCTTGCTCCTTTCCAGGTGGGGAAGATGGCTTGGGGGTGGGGGAGGAGGCCGGCTATGAAGTGTCAAACTGATTTCCGACCTTAGGAGCTGGTACTGAAAGCTGCTCCCAAGGTGGTCCCAGAACGTTCTTAACAATGGCTGGAGCCCCTGGAACACATGTTAAGAGAAGGGAGCACCCGGAGTGACAACACTGATAAGCAAACAGTAAAGAGGAAGAGGGGCAGCTCTGTTGAGGATTTACTATGTGCTGGGCTGAGGGTTAAGCGCTTTGCACATGTAAAATAAATGTAATGCTCACAATGCTACTTGTACAACAAGGAGTTACAACAGTAACTACTATTATTATCCCCATTTACAGACAAGACACTGAGGGATTAGAACTTGTTCAGGACCCCAGCAGTCTGGCTCCGCAGCCCAGGCTCTTACTCTGAATCTCCCGGTGCACGTGTTGCAGGATGAGCCTCCAAAGGAGAGCAGCTGCCCTTCTGAATCCTGTGAGGCAGCACTCCTCCCCCTGTTCCGTTCACCTTGACCACCCAACTTAGACACAGCATCCCCATGTGTATTAGTGTGCTAGGGCTGCCATAACAGAAGGCCACCGACCGGATGGCTTAAACAACCTCCCAGTTCTGGAAGCTGGAAGTCCAAGATCAAGGTGCCAGCAGGGTTGGTTTCTGGCGAGAGCTATCTTCCTGGCTTGCAGACGGCCACCTTCCCTCTGTGTGACACACACTCCTGGTGTCTCCTCCTCTTCTTATAAGGACATCAGTCTTGTAGGATTAGGATGCCATCCTTATTACCTGGTTTAACCTTAATTACCTCCTTCAAGGCACTATCTCCAAATTCAGACACACTAGGGGTTATGGCTTTAACATATGAATGGCGGGGCACCATCAGTTCATAACACCTTCCTGACCTGAGAAACACTGACTCCTGACGTCTGCCAGATGACCCTGCACTGTCCCCATAGCTCATCCTCCATGAAGGCTCTGCTGTCATCATGCCTAGGATTAGCTTTTTCTTACTAGATTATGATTATTTGAAGGTTACAGGCCAATCTTCACTCATCTGTGCATACCACCCCATTCATTCATCCAACTCATTCATTCACTCTGCTGTCCACAAACTAGTTTAGGAATCACCTACCAGGAGCCAGGCCCTGTGTTAGCCCTGGGACTTGAATGGTGCCCAGGATACAGCGATAACTCTGCATCCTAACGCAGCCGACCTGCCTACTTCTCTCTTCTGTACTCCCTAACCCCAGGCCACCTGACAGCTCTCACCTCCTGTCCCAGACCCAGATTGGGCAGGGGGCTCTTTAAACCTTCCTGCTCAGAGGAATCAGATGGTATTAATCCAACGGGGCAGCCATTTCTAAGCAAGGGACTGCCAAGCTGTGTGTCCCCTCCCTGTAAATAAAATTATACATGTCCCAACCAGGGAAATAAATGTGTGCTTGCAAGACTCATACAAGCAGTCCCTCTTGCCCAGGAAACAGGTTTGTTTCCATGAAATATTTCTATTAGAAAACAGAAAGGAATTGCCTCTTGGTGTTCTCAGATAGGGAGAAGGTGGGCGTTGCGTATCTCACTGAACCTCCCTTCGCTGAAGTAGAGAACCATGAAACTCACAGCAGCCATCCTTACCCCAGGAGGGGCAACAAAATGAGGGGAAACCTCAGTACGCAAACCATGGCGATGACAGGTGGACCCTATTTAACTTGGTACATGAGAGGGATGGGCAGGGGTTAAAGACACATATTCCAAAGGGCAGTGGGAGCCCTTTTTGCTCCTCTTTCTCTTAGTGGCCTGAAAGTCCCATATCAAACTGAATTAAAACATCTAGATACAATGTATAAAATAGATAAACAACAAGGACGTACTGTAGAGCATAGGGAACTATATTCAGTATCTGTTAATAACCTATAATGGAAAAGAATCTGAAAAAGAATAGAGATATATACATATAAGTGAATCACTTTGCTGTACACCTGAAACACTGTAAATCAACTGTACTCCAATTAAAAAGGAAACCATCTACGTACAACGTATGTGTGTGAGCCTGGGGTCAGACCCTCATTGGGGCCAAATATCCCAATCACTCCAACACTCTCCCTCCCTCGTTCCCTTCCACAGCACCAAGTGGCCTTAAATGAAAAACTAAGAATACTTTAACTTTTGAATCACAAAGAAATGCTTGCCAGAGCGGCCTTTTAAAAATCTAAATCTGGTGCCATTCCCCTGCACAGTGCACAGCTCCCTCCTCCGCCCTCCGAATCAGGCCCATGGTCCTTACGTCTTGGATTCTGACGGCTCTCTTGGCTTTGGCCTCACCACGGCACACTCATGCCCTCACTGTGTTCAACTTCTTTCTGTTCCTCAAGGCCTCTGTCTCTCTCTTCCGGGCCCTGGCACACGCCACTGCTTCCTCTACCTTGGTCACTCTTCCCAACTGTCCACTGGCGCAATCCTCCCCCTCCTTCTGGTCTCTGCTTTAGTGCCTTCCTAGCCCCCTAGGCTGCATTAGCCGCTCCTCCTCTGGGTGCCTGACCCCCCCCAACCCGCATAACCCTGTAATAGTTGCCTGGTCAGACCCTGCGCTCCCCACCGCCACATTCATCACTTCATCCTCAGGACCATCTAAAAGGCAGCAGCACACAGGCAGAGCTCAGGGGATGCCGGCTGAATGAAGGGGTTCAGTGAGAGGTGGGCCCCTCAACACCTCAGTGCCCACCCTCTGCCCAGTCATGGAGGCCATGGGCTGTATCTCATCCATTCCTACATCTCCAGGGCCTGGCACAGGGACTGGCACACAGCAGATGCTCAAGAAATGTTTGCTGCACTAAGGGGAGTGGATATGCAGGAGAAAGGAGAAAACTCAGCTTTCTGGATAGATCTTCAGACCTCTACTCTGTCAGCTGTTCACACACCCACACACCTGCATACCACGCCATCCTCCTCAATGGAGACCCACCCACGTCACAAGTGCCACTGGGAGGTGTCCTGTCCCTTTTAATTAAAACTCAAGACAGGTGGCCTCCTCCCTACTCATTCCTCTCTCTCCAGGTCATTTCTGAAGACTGAGAATCAGCAGGACAGCTGAGAAGGAGTTGTGGATGCGGAGAAATCGCTGGGTTTGCATCTCTGCCTTCCAACCCTCCTCCCACATTACACAGTCTTCCTGTAGGTGACCAGGCCCAGGGGCAGTAGGGCCAGGGGCCTGGAGGTCTCGCAACCAGGAGGCTGGGGGCTGGGGCCAGGGCTGTCCCTGGCTTACTGTTTTTATTTCCTCAAGTCTCCTTTTCTTTTCCACTCCTTCACCAAAGGCCCAGTTTTAGGGGATCCCCTTCCTCCTCAGGTGGGGAAGGCAAAGTGCCTGGTGCAGGTCCATCACCCGCAGTCATGGAGGCAGGAAGGTCTCTGAAGGTCCTGGGAGCCACATCAAAAGAGATGCTCCCGGGCCTGGTCCCTGGGGTGGGACTGAGGGTAGAGAGAGGCTGCTAGCAAATTCCCCTTTCTCCTTCAGGCTGAGCTTCCTCCGAAGACGAAGGTGAGGGGTGACTGTGTTGGAGGAGCTTGTCACCTGGCGGGAAGCAAACCTGGTATGTACTTGCCTAAGTCCACTTCTGGGCAGACTGTGATGAAAAACATCCCGGATGCACAAGCCAAGCAGAGAGGCACAACAGGGCTGGGAGAGAGGCAAACGTTCCAGGAAGGCCTCCTGGAGGGGACTGCAACTTCCACATTTTAGCAAGATTTGGAAAACAGACAGCACTCAAACCACTGGAATTGTGTGTGTGTGTCTGTGTGTGTATTTCAGATGAAGGGGTGTGTGTGTTCTTTGTGGAGGAAGGGAAACCCCCTGACCAGCAATGAGGCTGTGGAATCTTCTCTGAGTGTCTTTTATCCCCGCAGCACTGGCAGGAATAGTGGACTACACCGCAGGGGCCTGGGTGGCTGCTGCAGAGGCTGTTTCCATCACCTCTCCCCAGCCCAGGGCCTCTACTCTCCCTGCCAAGCAACAGGGATAGTAGCAATCCATACAGAGGAGTGGGTGGGGGACCCGTGAGCCAGTCTCCAAGGACGCAGTTCATTAGGACGCATCCTCTGTTGCCATGGAGATTCCCGGCCCACAGAGCCTGGCTAATAGTTCCTAAATTCACTCAGGCCTCGAGCACAATTAGACAAGATGAATTTTCGAGTTGGAGCATAATGAGACCCGGACGTCCGGAAAGCATATGGCAGCCTCCCAGGGGACGGCAGAGCCCCGGGAGAGCACACTGCTGCCACAAGTTCACCAGGCCACCGCCTCTCTTGGGCGGGAGGTCTGGGAGGCACTGGGGAGCACTTCCCCTCCTTTAGAATTCTTCAGCAGCACAGCCTCTGTCTGAGCAGTGCTGGGGGAACGGGAGAAAGGAAAAATAAGCTCTCCATATCTGTCCCAGGCCCTTCTAGGGAGAGGGCTAGGAGGCTTTTTCCTGCATCCTCTGATAAATTTGCCAACAAATGCATCTCACATGGCTGAAGCTATGCTTCACGCACAGAATAGATCCTCCTATCCATGCAAAAACACAAATATGTCATTCAAAAATTTCTACTTGAACATACACAGGGCCAGACACAAGAAACACGCCATGCGGTTTGCAGCATCGCACGCTCCTTCCCACTCAGGGCATGGGGCTTGCCCTCTGGCAGGGGAGACAGGGCATGTTCAACTAGAACCATCTCAACATGGCAGTGACATGAGAAGGATGGAGTTAGGAGTGAGGAGAGATCAGGGAAGGCTCCCTGGAAGAGGTGGCATTTTGGCTGGGCCTTGAAAGCAGGGATCAAGAGACCTTTTGAGCAGAGAGGGAGCAGAAAAGCACAAGTTGAGTTTGGGGGCAGCCAGCGGACCAGTGTGGCTGGAGGGCAGGGTCTGGGCAGGGGCCAAGGAGGTAAATGGTGGCTCTAGAGGGAAGGCATGCTCAGCTAAGTAGCCCAGGCAGGGGGAAGCCAAAGAATACTGCCACCCAGGTGGGCAATGGAGTCCAGGCTGATAAGACCCCAACTCCACGCTCCCCTAATCCAGGGCATTCCCAAGCCCAGTTTGGGCCTGAACCCAGGACAGGCTCCCAGTGCGGCAGCCCCAGCTCTCATCCCCACCAGCTTCCCTCAATCAGTGTCACCCTTCCAGGCCTCCAGGAGCTCCGGTCAGAATCGAAACTCTCCTCTGACAGGCTCCTGCACAAAGCCCCCAGTGTTCTAAACACAGACCAGCCTCTTGGTGCCCAGTACAGAGAGGGTCAGGGAGAGGGGAGAGTTAAGGTTTGCTGTAGGATTAAAAGTAGGGAGGAAGGAGTTGGGGAGAGAAGACAGCAGCAAAGAGGGGCAACTTGGGCCTGGCGGGCTCTGGGGAGGAACGCTTACCAGGGACTTGCCTCTCTAGGGCACCAAGCTCCTCCTGGCTTCTTGAAGGTCCATGCTTTCTTAGAAGGCAGGCCTACTCTCTTGAGAAAACTGGATTACCATCTTTGGATCAATTTTTTCTCCCAGGAGTTTGCTACTAGCAAAAATCACTGACCCCGCATGATAGAGAAGCAGAGATGGCAAAACCTCCTGTTTGTTCTCTCTCATTTTCTCCTCCTCCCATCCCCACCCCCAATCTCTCTCTGGCCAGGAACGCAGCTCAGTTCCCCGGAAACCAGGATACCCCAATTTTCCAGCCAGCTGCTGCCCCTCTTCTCCTGGGGTTGCCTACAGAGCCTGAGGCACTGAGCTGCAGCCTCTGTGGGATCTGATTTTCCAAATCCAAAAACGCTCTCAGAGCCAGGTCTGTGGAACAAGGGAGATGGTCTGGTTTGAGGGGGGCTGGATCTGGGACACAGAACTGCTGACCAGAGAAGACTCCTCCTGGGTTTCCCGGGAGCCCCTGGACCCCCACTGACTTCTACCCCTCAGGCACCTCCACAGGTTCATCAACCTCCAAAACATGACCCCGGGTCCTGTTTCCTCTCCAGCCCTCACTGTTCCTTTCGGCCAGCTCAGGCCTCGTGCTTGGACTATCACAATGGCCCCCAACGGGTCTGCTGCCCTTGAGCCCACCAAGCGCAATGGGTCTAACTGTGCGGTCCCCCAGCAGAGGAACAGGGACAGAGCGAGAGCCCAGACTGAATGTTGGCCCGTGCCCACTCTCTGCCCTGGTTCACCTCAGTAACTCTGGCGAAGCCTCTGTGTTCCATAGCAACGGAAGGGCTTTTTGTGTTTTGTTTTTTGTTTTTTTTTTAATGGGAGGGAAACAATTTAGGGAGAAGCCATTGGTTAAATGAAATGCTTTTGAGGCACTAATGAGCCAGGCAGTTAAGGGCATGGGCCCTGGGGTGCATCAAGGATGGGACAGAACCTTGGCTCCATCTCGGTTTACCAGTTGTGTGACCGTGGACATGTTACTTAACTCCTTCGAGCCTCAGTATTCTCATCCACAAAATGGACATAACAGTAGCACCTTCCCTCTCCCGTCCCTGCGGCTCACAGGCTGTTGAAAGGATGATAGTAAGATGCGTGTAAAACAGCACAGTCCCTGGAACGTGGTCAGCACTAAGTAAACATTTATCATTAGCATTTTGTTACTGGTGAGTTCCAGTCCTACAGCGCCACCCTCCTTGCCGCTCAAACCCAGGCCAGCCCAGAACAGATGTGCTCAGCAGCCAGCAAAGCGGCAGCACCGCTTCCCTCCGTCGTTTCTCCTTGACCCAGGAAGGCTGGGCCTCTTAATTGCTCTTTGGTTTTACTCAATTTGAAACGAGCAGGACACCAGTTCCCCACAGGGAAAAAATAAATATGCTTCTGTTCACAATACTAATGAGGCTAGAGACGACGGAGGCTGGCAGGGGAGGGCAGCCCCTGAGGACTTCTGCCGGCCCTGCAGAAGGGTGCGGCCCAGTGTTGAGCATCCTCAAGAGGGGAGGAGGGATGGGAGGCTCTGGCTGCGCTGCACAGGCCCCAGATCAGGGTCAGGCTGGCTCAGGTAACCCACAGAACGGGGTGTGGGAAGCCCACTGCGGGGACGCCCACGGATTCACGATCCAGCTCTTCTCCGGGGAGCTCCGGGACCACCCTGGCTGTCATCTTCCTCTCCTCCTATTCAGTCACCAAGGCCTGGAGAGTCCTCTTCCCGGGCCCACTGTGTCGGCCCTGGTTCAGACACTCACCGGCTCCCAGCCTCCAGCCTGTCCCTCTCCTGCCCGTCCTCCCCTGAGGGGTCACTCTCGCTTAGTCAGTTGACAAACATGAGCGAGCAGGAAGCCCGTGCCAGCCTGGGGGAGGCAGGAGGACTCCGAGGGACCCAGGCCCAGGTTCCCCCTCCTTTCTGACCTCTCCCCTCGTGCTCCCCCAGACAAAAGCCTCACAGCTGTGCCCTGAGTGGGAGGCAGCCCCCTCCTCGGAGCCTGGGAGCTCTCTGTTCTCTCAGCCAGAAAGATCTTCCCAGATTCCACGTGCCTCCTCCCTCCCCTCGTTCCACCCTGGGCCCCTGACATCCCCTTTTCAGAGCTGCTCTGTCTAAAGCAGCCCCTCCCATCGCTCTGCCCTCTGACCCCACTGCATTTTTCTTCAGAGCATTTACCACCACCTGACAGCTAGTGTTTATGTATTTGTGTTCTGTCCTGTCTCCCCACCCTCCAGGGCCAGTCCCCTGAGGGCAGGGACTTTTTCTGTTTCGTTCACCTGTGTGGATGTGTCCCATCGTCTAGAACGGTGGCTGGCACAGTATGTGCTTAATGATGTTGATTGTCGTGGAATCTAATGACTGGATCACATCCATTCCCCACGTACAACGCATGCGTAACTCACCCTGGCCTCCACCTTTACCTCCCCTCTGGCTACTCCCCGAGTGCACTCCCCACCTTCCCAGCTCCTGACCCTCTATGCTCAGACCTCCCCGGACAACCTGGAAGCTCCAGAACATTTCAGGAGTGACCCTGCCCTTGTCTTTACTCATCTGTGCCTTCCCTCCTCCATCCTTTCCCAAATCCTACTCACCCTTCAAAGTCAGACTCAAATACCACCTCCCCTCGGAAGCCTTGTCCAGTCTCCCAGGGCACAGAACTGTGGCCTTCAGGACCTGTGTTCAGTGCTACTTCAAACACTCCATCAGTATCTGTGTCTGCCTCCCAGGCAGAATTCAACTTCCTTAAAGGTCTGGGAGATTGGTCTCTTCTGTGTGTCCCCCGAGGCCGCACAGTCCCTGGCATGGAACAGGTGCTTAGTGGATGGTAGTTTGTATTAAGATTCAGATTGTTCTAATGCTAAGACCTGTTATTAACGGTTACCTCTTACAAGGTCCACCACAGGAGACAGAACAGCAAGCCAGCCCTGGAGCTGAGAACAGAAGCCCAGCCCCAGGGGCCAAACTGAGGGCAGGGATCCAGGTTCCCTGAGTGTGGACAGCAGATGATCTGAGGTTGGCCATGAGGCTTGGGCGTGGAGCCACAGACTTCCACAGCTGAATACAAGGCTGATCCCACTGTCAGGGAGAAGTGCTGCCTGCCAACTCCCAAGGGATGGAAACCGACACCCCCGTCCCCTTCCTGGGAGGAAATCCGGCCAGCATTCTCAGGGACATGGGACAGCAGGGTTCAGCTGAAGGAGGAAGGAGGGAAGGTGCCACAGGGTGGGCCTGGGTCGCAGAGCACCCCCTCCAGCTTGACCCCACACGCCACAGCTGAGGCTGCCAGTGGCACTGGCCACTCAATCCTTCTCCTGGTCAGTTCTCTGGCCTTGAACACTGCATGGCTAGGACTTTTGCATGGTACAATGCTCCCTACATCCCTTCCTACCCCTTCACTGCTTCAGAGCAAACCCACTCCACAGCTCATCTGACTCTCCAAACACTATCAAGGGGCAAACAGAACTGGACTGATACCCCAGAGAGGTTAAGCAACTTGCCCAAGGTCACAGAGCATGTTAGAAACAAAGCCCAGAATAGAAACTAGGCTGAGATTTCAATTGTCATTTGGAGTCACCAGGAAAGCATGTGCTGAAAGGCTTTCCTGGGGCTGGAGGCAGGAGGTTGAGAGGGCTTTGTCGCCTCCAGAAATCCTACTCCCCTTTATTCTGCAAGTACACAGGCTCTGTCTGGCTTCAAACCCAAAGAAATCTCTGCTCACTGGCTCTCAGACTCAGGAAGCAGCCCATTCCCTGTGGCTTCTTTCCTGGAAGATGCATTCAATAAACAGAGCTCCTTTCTCATCTTCCCGCATAAATATTTCAGGAGACTAAGAAACAAACAGATCTGTGTTTGATCTGCTGGCCACTCAGAAAGGAGGGCTCCTCTATCCCAGGCAGGACCCCCGCCCCCTCCCCAGGCACTGCAGCGTCCACCAGGCCGTGGGAAATACAAGACGGCAGACAGAGCCACTTTCCTACAGCAGCTCCTCACCTGGGTTGGGGAACCTGGTGGGAGCAGGAGAGCAGAGTCCAGTTTTACCAGAAGGGCCCCTCCCCTCACCACTTGCCATTCCTAGAAATGGAGAACATGGTCTGCCAAGAGTCTGTTGTTCTTGGGGACACTTCAGTCGCTGCGGCCCAAGAGCACACGGCAGGGGACAGGGGGTTCCGCACAGACAGGCACCGCCTACGGGGAAGGGGGCGCAGAGCCTCCCAGAACAGGTGGACCACAGTCTGGCTGGAGACCTCGGCAACTTATCGGGCCAGTTCCCCCAAGCCTCCTCAAACAATCCTCTTATTTATCCATTCAAACGCTCATGGAGCACATTATTCTTGGACCCGGAACATTCAGCGGCTCCCCACTGCAGACAGGACTCTGACTTCTCAGACTGTCACCTCCTGGGCTTCCCAACCTTGCTCCACCGCAGCCTCCCAACCACATCTCTCCCTGCCCAAGTCATACTCCGCACTCCAGTTAGCCTGGTTCCTCCCTTTCCCCCACGAGTCTTTCCCTCTCCTAAATGCTGTTCTATCTTTGCCTTTTCTTCTATCTTTCTTTTCTCTTGCCCTTCTCAGGATGGTGCATGCGCCACCTCCTCCAGGAAGCCTTCCTTGACCACCCCACCCCACAGTGATCCTGCCTCTCCCCTGAGCTCCTTCATGGTTCGCTGCCACCACTGCCTCCCCGGGGACTGCTCCTGTGACACTCTCATGTGTGAGGGCTTATCGTTCCAACTGAGTTACAAGCATCTAGAGAGCCAGGCTCTAGCTCTTGTTTCAGCCGAGTGTCTGAGGATGAGGGCTGCGTCTGGACTGGGCTGCTCCAGAAAGAAACTCAGCTCTGAGGAAATTTTGATGCCCAGGCCCTACCTCCCAGAGATTCTGATTCTGTTGTTACGGGAGGTGGGGGTGGGTGCAGGGAGGACCAACTACATAATCTGCAGGGCCGCTTGATCAAAAATTATGAAGAATTTCAGGACAGTGTCAGCAGAGTACTAAACCAAGCATCGCACAGGTCACACACCTGTGACACTGACCCTGAGCACAAGCATATAAACCTCCCCAGGTGGTCTGCAGCCAGCATTAGAATCACCGCTAATGGCAGCGAGGAGCCACTAAAGATTCTTCACCTCTGAGCTCCCAAAACAGTGCACGCATCTGCGTCTCCTTCACCTCTGCAAGCCTGGGCTGCCTGGGGCACAAGCAAATATTTGTAGAGTGAATGAATACGTGAATGGATGGAGAGATATGGAGCTGGAACCAGAAAGCTGAGAAGAATCTTTTTTCCATTAAAAATGTATTCAATTATTAATATTTATTATTAATAGATAAATAGAATAATTATTCCTTTATATAAAACCAAACATTAATGTTTTAATATTCCTATATTAAAATAGATCCAACATGCCTAGAGAGCACAAGTCTTAAGTGTTCAGCTTGCAAAATTTTTACACAGGTACACATTCACCTAACCACCATCATTCCAGAAGGGTCTCTCGTGCGCTATCCCAGTGAATACTACACCCCCAACCCCCAACCAGGTCACCACTGAAAACTGGAAAGAATTTTCATCGAAGAAAGACTCTGGCTGAAGGGGGCAGAATCAGCACAGGGGAGGGTGTATTAAAGAGATGTGGAAGAGGCTGGCTCATAAAATTCCCTTCTTGTGTGTGGAGGGCTGACGTTTACTCCAAATGGGAGGCGGTAGGCACAAAGGTTCAGACAGGCTGAGCGACTCAAGGCTCAAAGGCGCAGGGCAAGCCAGGGGCAGAGCTGGGACTCGAACTCCGGTCCTCAACCTCCAAGTTTCATAAACCCTCAGCAGTCTGGAGTGAGTGAGTGAGTGAGTGAGTGAGTGAGTGAGTGAGTGTGTGTGTGTGTGTGTGTGTGTGTGTGTGTGTGCGCGCGCGCACGCACATGTGTGCTGGAGGACGCAGCTCAGAAGGAGACTCTGGCTGTAGGGTCTGGGAGAGCTGGGGGAGGGTAGCTGGGCAGCAACAGGGCATAGGCACATCTGTAAGCTCACTCCTGCACCCAGCCTCGAACCAGGTGATACTATCCTAAGCTAGTTGGGAAAACTGAGTCCCAACCAGAGGGGATCAACCCAAGATCACACAGCCACACGGTGTCAGAGCTGGAGTTTAAGCAGGGGGCTCCAAAATCCCGTTCCAGGAGTCTTCTCACCAGGCCATAAGCAAGGCTTCCTAGAAGGAGACTTAGGGCCTCTCTGCCCCCTCCCCACACCCTGTCTTCTCAAGCCCAGATTCAACCTTTCTGGCAGCCCGAGGCAGATGAGAAAGGCCAGTACCATGCAGTGGTCCCAGCCAGGGGTATCTCCTTGGGGGAGAGAGGGGCACGTGCTGTGCTCACCCAGGCATGGGAAGATGCCAGCAGGAAATCTGGGCTGGGGGCCCGGAACCCGCACTCCTACCTCATGATACGTGGGCTTTGTCAATGTCCACTCGCCGCTCTGCCTCCAGGGCAACATGGGTTGGGGTGGACCATCTAAAGTGCAAGTCAGGGCTTCCCTGGTGGTGCAGTGGTTAAGAATCTGCCTGCCAAAGGAGGGGACACAGGTTCGAGCCCTGGTCCGGGAAGATCCCACATGCCACGGAGCAACTAAGCCCGTGCGCCACAACTACTGAGCCTGTGCTCTAGAGCCCGTCAGCCACAACTACTGAGCCCGTGTGCCACAACTACTGAAGCTCATGCGCCTAGAGCCCGTGCTCCTCAACAAGAGAAGCCACCGCACCGCAACAAAGAGTACCCCTGCTTGCCACAACTAGAGAAAGCCCGCGTGCAGCAACGAAGACCCAGTGTAGACAAAAATAAATAAATAAATTTATTAAAAAATAAAGTGCAAGTCGGACCACATCACTCTTCTGCTTAAAACCCCTTGGGGGCTCCTGGCACCACCAGGGGTGAAGTTCACGCTCATTGGTTGGGCAGCCCTGGCTCCCCAGCTCCTGCCTGCCTCCCAGCCTGTTCGTCACTTGCCGTCCTACCCTTTCCACCCAGCAACATCCAACTCGCCTCTCTCTTGGAATAAGCCAGACCTGTGCCCCCCTCCATGCCTTTGTTTATGCCAGCCCTCTACCTGGAATGCCTTCCCCTCCCTTCATCCACCTCTGCCTACTCATCCTTGACGGCTGACGTGAGATCTCCTCCTCCAGAAAGCGTCCTGGGCCTGCCACCCTGTCCCCATGGCTTCAGAGTTCTGTGCTCACATCTCCACTCCCCCGCTCACTGGCCTCCCTTCCCCACATCCCCGCGGCCGTGTGTCCTTCTGAGCCACCATCTCCTCCACGAGACTGCGCTCCCCCAAGGAGGGGGCAGCCTGGGTTCATCCCTGCATGCTCAGTGCCACGTGCTTTGGGCCTGGCACACAAGTGCTCAGCAAAAGTTTTCTGAATGAATCTAAGGCCTCATTTGATTTTCGTGAGGGTGAGGGGTGGGGAGGGTGGTCGGTGGTCAGGGAGCAGGGCGGCCAGGGTGCAGAGGTGCGCAGAACAAGGCTGGTCATCCTCTCCACGTCTGTTCCCTGGGCAAAACAGCTCTCCCCTCCTGTCTCACCTTCCCCCTCAGGAGCCTCTCCTGAGTCTCATTGCTTAGGGTCTTGCTATCAGCAAGCTAAGGCATCATCCCTCCCAGGGGAATTTATATTTTAATAACATCTAGAAGGCCCCAAGGAACTGAATTCTATAGTGGCTTCTGGGAGGGTATTCTTTAAAAAGCAACCACACAGCAAGGTCAGCCGTCCACTGCCAGGCCAGCGCGCTGCTAAGTTTCTGCATGTCCGTGGGGCTATGTAATCAGATGCACCAGGCTCAGTTCCCAGCTTATCCTTCCCCACTGTGTGTGCCAGGGTGAGTGCTGCCCTCTCGGAGGCTCAGTCTCCCCACCTGTAAGGTGGGAATGACAGCAGAGTGCGGGGGACCGTGCGATAATGGATGTGCACTGGCCGGTGGTGGGGGCAGGTTCAGCAGAGCAGTGTGATTCCTGCTGCTTTTCTAAAGCAAAGGCCCACAGAGCGTACAGCTCCCACAGCCACCCCCCAGCACTCTGGTCCTCCCGGGGCCTGCAGAGGCGAGGCTTTGTTTGTGGCTCCTGAGCCCCCCTCTCCTTCCCTCCGCCCACTCTCCCTTCCTCCCTCCCTCTATCCCTCCAAGCCAGAGTTCCAGGGAAAACTTTGTCTGGAGACTTCTCAAGCCAGTGATAAGGCCTGGCCAGAGGAAAGCTCTTAGCAACCCAGACTCCCAACCCAGAGGCCCTTCTAATGGTTTCAGAGAAACAAAGGAGGGAAAGATTGCCTGCAGCTCTGCGTGCCAGGTGGGCCGGCTTCCAGGAGGGAGAGTGAGGTTCACGGGCCGCCTGTGGAGGCCAAGGTGGCGGCCTGGCATGTAGGACACATGAGCCACCAGATCTGGGTAATCACAGCCCCACAGCCGAGCAGAAAGAGCCTCAGAAGTCGTTCCTTCTGCCTTTGCCATGGCGTGACCAGGCCCTGGGGCGGGCTGCTCCTGGCTGGTCACTTGGGGAGCCAGTCCTCTTCGTTTGGGTGCTCACTGCCAGCTAGACTGAGTTCTGAAAGTCTACTTTCTGGAACTTTCTCCCACCCCCACTTCTGAATCAGTCCTTGGCCTGATTTCTAGTAGAAGCCTAGAAAAACCCACTAAACGGAAGTTCATCCAACCCAAACCTGCCACTAGGCAGGAGGGAGCCCCAGTTCCTGCTCAGCCACTGGTGCCCCTTTGAGTAAACCTTCTGGGGCCTCAGTTTTCTCCTCTGCAAAATGAGGGAGCCCATTACATCTCTTTAGGGTCTCTTCCAGTTCTAGCAGTCTGTAGATCTCTAGGAGTAAGAACTTAGCCCAAGCAGCAACACTCAGGGAATAGTCTAGGCTTGTTTCAAATCCTGCCCAATCTCGCCCCTTTACACCAGGTACCCCACGGTCTATCTCACACCTTTTCTACCGTGCACAGCCCTTTGATGAACACTGTGAAAGGTACTAAAAAGAATCAGATGTAATCTCTGGCCTCAGCAAGCTCGTAATTAAGGAGTCAAGGTTCATGTTCATAAAGCAATCAGCAAACAACGTAACACCTTGGGCTTTTATTTGTATCTGGTGTAGTGAAGACTGGGTGCTACAGGAGTTCTCGGGACAGAGAAATTAACATGGATGCAGACCGCGAAAAGGCCAGTTTAACAGGACAACTCAGGCCCTGAAATAGCCGCAGTGCATAACAGCTTGAGTTTGTCCTCAGATATCATAACGATTAACGCAGGAAGGTAGACCCCTGGGCTTTAGAGGACAGATGTGTGCTAATAAAAAGTTATCAGATGGCTGCTCAGGTACACAGAAATCCCCTTTCCCAGAATTCCAAATTTCCCAGAATCCCAAATTTCCCCATGCACTCCTGCAAACTGATCTTTCACCCGGAGGTCGGCAGGGCAGGCAGAAACAGCATTATCTTTAGGAAGTTAAACAAAAAACCTCAAGAATTAAATCGTTTTGTCCCCATCCACCAACACCTTTCTTTTCATCAGCTGTTCCGTGTCTTAGAAATTCCGCCAGATCCCAGATCAGAAAGCTGTTAGTTCTGAAATCACACTTAAGGTGTTTAAACGGTTTGCTGTAAATGCTTCAAGCTACTGGAGCATATTTCTTTCCATAAAGCTAAAGGAAAAGCAAGTCTGAGCCCCAAAGGCATAAGGACGCGTCTGGAGCAAAGGTCAAGGTCCCTTGCCACGGGGGACAGGATGGGATCTCTCTGCCCAGAGACCCAGGCAGGACTGTGCTCTGGGACCCATCCTCCCCAGCCTCCCACAGGGAGCTGGGGCTTGCAGGGAGCCAGGATGATACACATCAAGGTTCGGATGCTTTATTTGGCTCACTTTTCAAATGAAAGCAGGACGCCCAATTTTTACTGCCAGATTATTTATCCCAAGCATATTAAAACAGCCAAAATAGAATAGGAAGAGAGAAAAACAACTTTTTATCTGCACCCAACTAGCCTGACGGAGCAGAAAACAGATAGAGGCTGTTTGGAAGAGATGAACTCCTCTTTTTCATACCAACAGAGTATGAATCAATTCTGAAGTCAGGACTACAGCGCAGGAAAAGTGGGTTAGCTATTGGATGGAACTGCCAAACTCTGAAGGCCGTGAAACGCTGGTGATGGGAGGGGGCGGGAGGGAGCGCGAATTAGACATGACAATAACCATCCCCTTCCATGACATCTACGACTGCCTTACTTACACATTACAGCACCCTAGTAAGGTTGAGTCCTAACTCCACTTTCAAAGATGAGAAAACAGAGGCTCAGAGATGTTGAGGGACTAGCCCAAGGTCACAAGGTAAGAAAAAGTGGCAAGAGCAAGGCTTGGATCTTCTGCCTCCGGGCCCCCTGCTCTGGTCCCATGTTTTGGGGTCATTCCAGCCTGATGGAATGGCAAGCCAGAAGGCCCGGGAGGTGGGCTCAGGCCCTCCCCAGCTTTGAGACCCTAGTAAGTTACCTCCCTGCCCTCTCTGGGCCTGTTTCTGCTACTATGGAAATGGGAACAGTAATAGCACAGACCTCAGAGGTAATCAGGAAGATTAAAAGAGTAAATACATATGAAACACTTTTTATGTGCCTGGCATAAACTAAGCACCCTCGAAGGGTTAGCTACGTTCGTTGTTGTGTTTATTTCACCATCAGCTCCTTGAAAGCAGGGACTTAACACCTGGTGAAAGGCTCCAAACAGCCTACTAAGAAGTTAGTATTTATTATGATTAGGAGTCATTCTCATATTCCTAGAAAGCGTGGAGTCCACGAAGGCAGAGGGCTGGACCAGACGACCTCAGACGGCTCTAGAGTTAAGCCCTGAGCGTGGGGGCTTCTTCCCAGGGATTAGCGTGAGCACCACCCAGAATGAGCCTCCCCACATTCCCATCTGCGGGCAGCCAGAGCCTCCCACAGTGTCACCATCTGTCTCACTCAGGGGCCAGTAAGTTTAAGCCTGTGAAAAATGTCACCTTCTCTGAGCTCGGGCAGGGCAGAAACCAAAATGCAGACACCCACAGAATTCCAACATTAAAAATTCTGCATCTGTCCCTATGGTTTTACTGTAAAGACCAAGGCCCAATCCAGATAAGGAGAAAGGTTTAAAAAAACAAAATCAGTCATAATTGGGCCCAGTAAAAATGGAAGGTAGAAATTTTCCTGCCAGAGCAAAGTTTCCTTTTGGGGGAAAAAAAAAAAAAAAGACCCCTCCCCAGAGCTGCCTGCGAGCCAGGAGGGCCCCTGCCCTCCCTTACGCAGCCCGGGGAGGCCCTGGGAGGGCAGCAGAAGGCTGGGCAACGGCATGTGGCACTTCCACACCCCTTAGGTCAGTTTAAGAAGTGGCCCAGTGACAAGCCATCTTCCAGCTGCGGGGAGGAGGAAGGAAAGAGTGCCAGAGTCAGGAGGCCCAGGTCTGGACCCTTCTCTGTTCTGCCTCACTGGGCGAGCTCTTGCAGCTGCCTTGGCCTCTCTGTGCCTGATTCCTCATCTGTAAAGCGGAAATAACAGTAATCTACGCCATGAAGTCTCTTTGATGATGAAATGAGCCAATACCTGGGCTTAGCCCTCACCAATGCCTGGCATGCAGGAAGTGATCCTGGAGAGTTGTTTTTGACTCCAGACGTCTGCTCATTCTGCCCTGTTCCCTCTGCCTGTTATCCTCTCCTCAGCTCCCCCCATTTCACCTGCCACCTCCTACTCATCCTTCGTGATTCAGCTAACAGTCACTTCTGAGCCCCCTGATTAGGTCCGGCCCCCTGCTATTATTCCCAGAGGTCCCTGTATTGCTCATTTCATAACCCCCAGGACACTCACTGTCAGCATTTGTTTAATTTTCTGTCTTCCCGGTGTTAATAGCTAACGCTAACTGCCAGGCGTGTGGTAAGTGCTTCACACAGATCAGCTCATTTAATCTTTACAATCATCCTTTTAAGTACTACTATTATCAATCCCAATTAAAGGATGGGGAAACAGATGTTCAGAGAGGTTAGGCAACCTGCCCAAGAACACACTGCAAGTAAATGATACAGTGCCATCTGTCTGACTCGAAAGCTGGCCTTCTTAGGCACCCCCTGGGAATCAAGGGCCATCCCAAGAGAAGGCTGCTTCTGGTAAGGGCTGCAGGCCTGGTCCACAGACCTGCGTTCCCTAGACAAAGCTAGCTTCGCGGGAATGAAGAAGGCCCTGCCTCTGCCCCACCTTGTTCTGCTGCTGTGCTGGCCGCCCTATCTATAAGCAGCCTTATCTAATGCCGGATACCACGTGCAGGATGTCTTCCTTACCCAGCACCATTCCCCCAGTCATTCACATTGTTCCCAGCTCCAGCAAAGGCCACAGGAAAGTCTAAGCATGATACACCCACGAGTGTCACCCTCAAGGCGAGCACACCTCCATGGCAGGGCCACAGACACACAGACAGGGGCCCTACGCTTTGGGGGTAGGGGCTGCAGAATATGACAGAGCCCCAGCAGGAGAGGCCTGGAGGTCAGAGGAATGTGTGCTCTGGAGTCAGACAGCCCAGGTATAGATCCCTGCTCCCCCACCCGCTAAACCTGCAACCTTGAGCAATTCATCTACTCTCACTGAGCCTCAGTTTCCTCCTCTGGAAAATGGGATCATCCAATAATAGAATCACTCTCATGGTGAACAGAGTAAATGCAATCATGCCCGCCCAATGCCTGCTTAATAACTGTTATTCTCATCTTCACAGGATGTGGACCATTACGTGATCAGATTGAGAAGGTTCTGGCTCAAAGTCAGAAGATCTGGGTGTGCATCCCAGCTCTGACCCACATTAGCTCTGTGACTAGGGTGTGGTCATCCCTCTACTCAGAGACTCTGTTTATTCATCTGTAAATAGGGGGAACCCTCCCCACCATGGGACGGGCGTAGGGATTCACTGCAGTAACCCATGTGTGTGTTCTGTAAACAGGACAGTCGTGAGCAAACCTGGGCGCCTCCCATCGCTGTGTTAATTAATTGGAAGGAGGGTGCCAGCCAGAAACCAATTACCAAGTCCCTCCAGGGGCCTCTGCGGGGGTGGGGGTGGCAGGGGGGAGGGAGAGAGGAAGGGTGAGTGGCAGTTCCACCCCCAATCCCCCCCTCACCTCCCACCCTACTTGTGCCTCCTTCGCAGCTGGTCCCACACTCCAGGCCCACAAAGGAGAGGCTCATTCTAAACAGCTTCTTTTCATGTGGAAGCCACCGGATTTGCATCTGTCCTTCCCTGGCAGGGCCTGCTCCCAGCCAGCTGCTCCGAGCTTCCCAGGCTGCAGGCGGCTCGGGGCTGGGGCCTGAACCTGCGGGGTACAGGGGCAGGGAAAGAACGAGCTGATCAGAAGAGGGAAGGAGAGGGGGCTGGGCACAGAGGGAATTTGCACATTCCCTCATCTCCTGGACACCAGACAAATTCTGTGGCCAGCTATCCAAATCAGAATCTGGGCTGCCCCGGTGCCAGGAGCCGGCGGCAGCTGAGGCCATGTCTGCTCCAGGCTGGCCAACCCGGGAGAGAAGTGGAAAAACTCACTCCATCGCTGAGCTGCCAGAGTCTGATGCTGCCAGGCCATTGGTCCAGCCAGTGTCCGTACACTCAAACTGGCCGAGCCCATGTCTGTGCTGACTCCACAGGCTTGGCTGGCTGTGGGGTGATTCTGGGGCCCTGGGGAGCCTCACAACCCTTCCCAGATGCCTCTAGGCACTGCCATAGATGCCAAAGTGGCAACACCCCCAGCCGAGAGAACACAGGGCCTCCGGGCACACTGAGGAAGGGAGTAACTCGCCAGGGCTTTTCTGGAGAGTGAGGGAGAGACAGAAGAGAAGGAAAGGGCCTGTATTTACGAAGCACTTACAGCATGCAGCCAAGACCAGCCTCTCCCAGCTTGTGTCCACTGGACCTTGACACTCCTAACCCAGGACGCTGAGATACCTCCTTCCACATCCATCTCCTCAAAGGGCCTGGACAGCAGCGGCTGTGGCTATGCACTCTGTGACCCTAATGCCTAACACAGGGCCTGGCCCAGAGCGGGAGCTCAGAGGGTGCTGGCTGAACGAATGAGTGAATGTTAGCTAGATACCTTCTGCGTGAGGATGGTAGCGATCTGGAAAAAGCCCCGCGAGGAAGGAGGAGGTATGGTGAGTGCATGGAGTGTACAGGAGGCAGAATCCCCACACTACCCCTATGTGTCTGGGAGCTGGGTCTGTGCTGGTACCTCTCAGCCTTTTAACTGAGGTTCTCTCATCTCTTCTCGCAGTAAGAGCCAGACAGGAAAATGGTGCTGGGAAGTGGGATATCTGGGGGTCCAGGTATCCTAGGTAGACTGCATCTGGGTCCATGAGTTGAAGCAGAAGGGCTTGTAACCCCCTTCCCTATCCTGACCCTGGGCTCCCTCACACCCAGACCCAAAAAAGGGAGAGGGAAACCCAGACACTAGCAGTCCAGGCTGGGGCGATGCAGGGGGGCAAAAACACCTGCCCCTGCTCCGGCTTCCTGAAGTCCCCCCTCACCGGGCAGCCAGGAGGAAAGAGCACTGATCAGGAGTCAGGAGGACCCAGGTTCCAGCCCCTCCAGCCTCAAACTTGCTTGAGCGGCTTTAGGCAAATCACAGTTCTGTTCCCTGAGCCTAAGTTCCCTCATTTGTCAGGGGAGAGAACTGGATGATTAAACTGCTTGAACATTCTGTTCTCCTATAAGCCGCTCCACAGGGGCCCTAGAGACATGTGATCTTTGCCAAACAATTAACTGTTATTAGCTACCTGGGCAGGACAACACCGTCCTATCACATTCAGCAGGAGCCAGGGGCTCCCACCAGCGAGCTGAGCTCTGCTGGAACAGGGGCAGGAGAGGAAGGCTGACCTGCAGAAAGAAGGGCCAGGGCGCGGCTGACAATACTGCTTGTGGACCTGGAATCGACTGCTTAGAGGGGGATGCTGGCATCCAGTGTCCTCTCTTTGCCCACATTCCTTCTCCTAAGTCCTTCCTAGCTGCAGCAGGCATTCCTGCTGCCCAGGGTACTTTGTTCTTGGTCCCCTGGCCCCCTGAGCTAGCCTGGGGAACTTGGAAAGCACTGAGCTCAGCAGCACCTAACTTAACAAGGCACACCTGGGAACAAGGCTACCCAGTCACTAGAAGCCACCACCTTGCTTACCTAGAAGCCACATCTCTGGTCACATCACAGACAAAAGCCAAGAAATCACTCCAAAGGACCCCTGAGCAGCGAAAAGGAGGTGGTAAGGCCTACGTTACAGCTCACAGGCTTTTCTTATAGCCTATTGACTAGTACTCTACACACTTTTCTAATATAGTTTGTTCTGTTCTTCCAGGTGAGTGCAATTTAGAAACAGATATTTAGACACAGAAAAGCACTGCTAAGTGCTAAGTCAGGTATATGACTGAAATGGAATAGAGACAGAAAAATTATAAGAATCAGGCACAAGGATTTGAAGAATAAAATCATCTGGAATAAAATCATCTTGTTACTGGGAGGGCCGCCTTCACTCCCTCACCCTTGACTTGCCCTATGGAAGGACACTGGACCAAAACGGGGAGGAGGCTGGGCCTTGACCTCCTGTGGATATCTGCAGGCTGGGAAGCTGCATCTGGTCCTTCCGTCTCCTCTCTAGTTTTTCTTCCTTTCTTCTCCTCCTCATTATATAAAGAAACTAAGGCAGCTTACTAAAATATACACAATAAAATAGAGTTTAAAACATCATAACCAGGAAAAATGTCATCAGGCTAGAAGGTCACGATTCAAAATCTGCATGGCTCCGAGTCTCTAGTGTGTTAGGGCAGGAGCCCCTCCAGAAAACTCCCAGGTTTTATATGCAGCCTCACCAGCGGTACCCCACAATGAAGGGGGCTAGTTGTATGTATGAGAGGGAGGGTGGCAAACGGAAAACAGAGCCCCTCTGCCCCAAGGAAGTGCTACTGAGGATCCAGCAACTGACCATCTGGTTTCCTCTTCTCCACTTCCCAGGCTCTCTGAGCTAACAAGATTGTCACCTACAATACAATCCACACCTAACCCTGGCCCTGAGGATCTGCCCTGCAGGGGGTCTGACACAAAGGCTCAAAGCAAGGGTCCAAGGGGCAGGAAGCTGGGGCTTGCCCAAAACGGGTGACTCTGCCTAGAGGCAGCAAGAGCCAGGGCCTCACCCTCTAATCCATTCCCTCCCCAGCCTACCACCCCACTAAGCAGTGATCCCACCTCCCAGACTCCTGTTAGGGTTCTTCTTGTAACCAGACCAACTC
Organism: Pseudorca crassidens; assembly: GCF_039906515.1. Taxonomy (NCBI): domain Eukaryota; kingdom Metazoa; phylum Chordata; class Mammalia; order Artiodactyla; family Delphinidae; genus Pseudorca; species Pseudorca crassidens. The sequence goes on along the minus strand of NC_090296.1, from coordinate 116,556,019 downwards.
CAGAGAAAAAAGAGCTTCCTGGTCTCCATCAGAGCTGACTTCCTTGCCAGAGTTGAAGCTGTCCCAAAGCCCCGCAGAAGGTGGAACCAATTCCCGCATTTCACAGATGGGAAAACAGAGGCCTAGAGATGGAAGTGACTGGTCCAAGGTCACACGGCCTGTTAGTGGCTGATTTAGGACTACAGGCAAGGCCTTCAGACTCCCAGAGCACTATGGTTTCTTCTCAAACTCAGAGAGGAGCCTTTACCAGCAGGCTTTTAGGCTTTTAGGCCTGCCCCCAGGCCCCTCCCCTGTAGCCCTCTTGCTCCTCCAGCCCTCCCCACTAGTCTGTGAAGGGCTGGCAAAGGAAGAGAAGACAGGGTTAAGGTGGGGGTTTTATTTAATCCTCTGAGCTGGCTTAAACTGATACCACATTGGTTAGAACAGGAAGAGAGAGACAGAGGGATTTGGTGGGGGATGGGGTGGAAGGGGGTGCATTAGTGAATAATCACTGGATACCAAGAGGCCAGGCCTGCCAATAGGTTTAACAGACAGGTACTCACCTTCATGGACTCCCCACCCCAGGGCCCAGGCCTCCAAGCAGTGCCCCTCTACCACTGGAATCACCCAGTCTCCAAGGTGCAGGGCAATGGAAAGATCACAGGCCATAGTTCAGGATAGGCCTGAGGGCAAACCCCAGCTCTGCCGCTTACTCACTGTGTGACCTCAGGCAAGTTACTTTACCTCTCTGAGCCTCAGCTTCTTCCTCTGTTAAAGGGGCCTGAACACACCTTCCTTGCAGGCCTCCTGGGAAGGAAGGCTGCCCGAGCTCACATACTTAAAGAGACACAGGGGAGGCATCTAGTCAAATCTCGGTGCTGTTATTACAAACCTCACATCCTTTATCTCTCATCCAGGCCCATCCATTACTCTTCTACTCCAACCTGCTTACGTCTTTGACATTAATAACCTTAATGACAATAATCCTTCCCAGACAAACAGCATTTGTATCATTTCAAATCACTAAGCATCCTGCACCCTGTGGGTCACAGCAGCCCTGCCAGTAGTAGCCAGAGCTAAGGTAGCCCCTCAGCCCCCAAGTGCATCTTCCCACAATGTTTCCAAGTCCTGATTTCGGAATTGAGCCCAAAGACCCTGAATGAACACGCTGTCTTATGGCAGATCTCAGGGGGGCATGGGTAGCCCCTGGCGTATCAGATGGAGCCAGAATCACCTCTCCCATCACTTCCATGGTTGACCCGCCATCCGGCCCACTGCTCTGACCACAAACAAGCTGCCCTTCCCACTTTGGCCTCCACCTCTCCAATTATGAGAGCCAGCGGGGCAGCTGGTGGAGTCTGGCCTTGGGTACATGGCTCCACAAACCCAAGGCCAAGCCCAGGCTGTGATCTCCTTACCCTGACACAGCTGTCTGAAAAGTGTCACAATCACACCCTTGATTTTATTGGCTCTTCAACTGCCCGTCGCCACCCCCAGGGTCCATATTATCATCCTGATCCTCACATTCCACAGGAGGAAACTGAGGGCCAAAGCAGAAGGGCCCAGCCAAGGTCACCCAGGGGATTTGGGATAGTGATGGAGAGTGAACTCGGGTCTCCTAAACCCTGGACACTTTCCACTATCCAGGTCTGCTTCCCACTTAACTCTTTCTTCCCCACAGCAGGGAAGCTCCCAGTCTCTCCAGTAAACCTGGGCACCTATGACAAGGTCCAAGAACTCTCCTCCAACATGGGAGCTGCCACTGTGCGCTGCTGCCTTCCTCGCCACAGTCCCTCCCCATATCTTCCAGCCGGCCACGGCAGAACCTTTCCCATGCCGGGTAGCAACTCCCAGGACTGGGGAGAACCTTCTCCACAGGCTGCCTGTGGAGTGGGGCCAGAGTTCCTGGGATGGGCGGCAGAAGCCGGCAGGTGGGGTGGGCTTTCACCTCGGCGGGCCTCCTCAGGGCGGCAAGCCCATTCCCACACCCACTGCCCAGCTCCAGTCCCTGCCAGCGACGCTCCCTGCGGCCCGCACCAACGGGGACCCCACGGAGCTGCCCCACACTGCTCTCCAGGGGTTAAAAATGCAGCATCCTAAACAAGGGTTAAAAATGCAGTCCTGGGGTTGAGCCGGTGCGAGGGATCCGGTCCAAACCAAGGCGGCTGCCAAAGCGGCATCCTCCCCCTTCCCTCCGCGGTCCTCGGGGGGCCGGAGCGACTCGGGCGACTGGGGGAGCAAGAGAAGCGCACGCAGCACCTTCCCGACACCAGTGCCCCCTCCCCACGCCCACACCCCCGCGCTCCCCGCAACCCAGGCCTGGAGCTGCAAGCGCCTGCTGGTGCCGGGCGCGGCGGGCGAGGGACGCTTACCTTTGTGACAGTCATGCAGAAACTCCGGGGCGGTGCGGGGGCGCGGGCGCGGCGTGCGGGGGCGGCGGCCGGGGTCGGCGGCGGGCCCCGGGAGGCGGCGGGAAGGGGGTCCGGCGCGGCTCGAGCGCTTCCCGCGCCCCGCGGGAGGCTCAGCCGAGCCTGGGGGCAGCACTTCGGGCGGGCAGCGCGCAGGGACCGCTCGTCGGTGCTCGCCCGCCGCTCGTCGCTGATGTCAGCCCCGAATGTGCATTTATAATAGATGAGCCTCCTTCGCCGCAGGAAGGCGAGGCAGGAAGAAAGGGAGCGAGGGAGAGGGCCCGGGCTGGGGGGCGGGGGGAGGAAGAGGGGCCGGGAACTCGCTACAAAGGAGGAGGCGGAAGGAGAAGGAGGAGGAAGCGCACGCCCGCCCGCCACCGTGCCCCGCGCCTCGGGGCTCGGTCGCGGGCCGCCGGGCACCGCTGCTGGCGAAGCCGGGGGCCGGCGCCCAGGCCCGCGGCCTTAACCCCTTCAGGCCCACGGCCGCCACGCGGCTGGGCAAGGCTGGGTCCTGGCACCTGCTGGGTGGGGGTGGGCAGCGACCCGGGCTCTCGGTGCCCTGTTGGCCCCGGGACGCTGGTGAAGTCACACCCTAGACGGCCGAGGCGCCTCTTGGGCTGAGAAGAGCGCCGGGCTCGCCCCCTGGAGGTTCACAAAGTCGGCCAGGAGTGCCGCGCTGCTGGCGGCGAGGGGCGTGGCACCGCCCGCGCGGAGCTCGGCCCGCACCCCTGCCTCGCGCAGACCTCGACCCGAGGGGCGTGGGATGGGAGGCGCCACCCCTGGTCCGAGTCTCATTCCCGCAGCGAGGCGGTGGCCCAGAGGGGCTCGTAGCCAGTTTTACAGAGGAGGAAACTGAGGGGCAGGGTGGAAAGTGACTTGGACAACGGCACGCAGCCAGGCGGGCGTTTCTCCAGGAGCCCGCTCTTTCCTTGTCGCCGCAAGCTCTGTACCGAACCTCCTGTGATAAAAGCTACGTTCTAGAAAGAGGACGGGCCCTGCCCCAAGTGTGTCTGTACGACCCCTGGGTGCGGCGCGGCTTTGGGGGAACACAGGTGCGTCCTCTGTGGCGAACTAATCCTGACCTGGGTCACACCATATCCTGGAAATGCTTCAGGGACTTGAGGGACAATCACCTGAAAGTGTCCCCGCAAGTCTTCTGAAACCAGTCCTCCAGCTGAGTACCTGAGCAGAACCGGTTTCGGCAGATCCTGAACCGCTGAGACTGCGGAGGGGCGGGGTTAGCGGAGATGGAGGCGGAGGGATCGGCTACGCATCACAATCTCCTTCCACGCCCGGAAGTGCTGGATTCCTGCTGCTGATGATCATGCAATTCAATTAACTAGACGACGTGGTCGCTGTGGTGCGCACACCTGATCTGTGGAAGGTGCCGGAAGAACAGAGAGCAGATCGGATGGCTGCCTTCAAGGAGCCCACTGTTTAGAGCAACAATAATAAAGTAATCCGCAGCTGTAGAGCTCTTTGTGGATCATCACGCTACTTTTATTTACATTTTCTCCTGTAATCCTAAATTAGTGCAACAGTATGAGGAAGGAATTACCATTCTCAGTTTGCTGATGAGTGAACAGACAAAGAGAGGGGCGAGGACCTCCCGCAGATGATACAGTGACAGACCCAAGACTTGAACAGGGTCTTTTTCAGTCAAGCACAGCACTGTGCTTTGGATCTGTGAATTCCAGGACCACTCACACCTGCTGCCTTATTTGAGCTTCACACTTGTCTTGGGAGGTGGATGGACAGCTAGTGGTCCTGTTTCCACCCATGAGGAGCTTGAATGACTTACTCGATCTCTTGGGTAGCAGATGTTGTCGCAAGCCTCAGGCATCTCCTTTGTGCGGACCCTTCCTAGTTGTGTTCCCATGTTGGACCTCATGCTTTTGACCACATTGCTCACCTGCCAGGAATGCCCTCCTTATTATTCTGCACTGATCCAAACCCTCCCGGCCTCTCATGGCCCCACCTCCTTGCCAAACCCCTGACAACTCCAACCCCCTGGTTGCCCGTGTTGCATGTGGGTCCAAGTGTCTGGTCTTGTTTTCATGAGCTTCTGGTCAATATAGACTGTGAGCCCACAGGCGTTCTGAGCACCAAGGCATGCCTTCTCTTACCGTGTACCCCTCAGTGAATATTTAATGCCAGTAGGTGCTCAGTGAACATTTAATGCCACCAAGAACAAATTAAGCAAAATAGATCTTCAACCTGCAGCAGAAGAAATTTAAATAGGCTACATGAACGCATTTGCCCTTAGCGAGCTCTCCAGCATCAGAAGTGGTCACATTCCCTGTCTGGGCTGTCTTGGGCAGGTCAGCCTCAAGCAAGACAGGAGGATGGACCTCAAAACCTTTCCAAGGCCCCTCCAGCCCCTGGAAACCGTTAAAGGGCAACTCAGGAACACTAGTCACCCTGCCCCCATGACTGTGACTCATCCATTTTTATCTCTCATGGATATTTAAAATCCCAGATTGTCATCCTCGGCTACCCAGCATGCCTCTTGGCACCTTCCCCACCATCCACCAGCATTGTGGGCTCTGGGAACGAGACAAATACTTAATATCAGCTTAAGCCAAATGTAATTAGGAACATCAATCTGCTGCCCACAACCCACATGACACACTCCCAAAGCAGAAAGAAAATGTTTCTGATTCCTCACATGCTGCTGGCTCGCCCCTTCTGTCACTCTCCCCAATCAGAACAGAGGTCTGGAAGAGCTAGGGCCCTCTCAAAGAACTTGGCATTCCCTCTGCAAGTCAAGGGCTTGGCCCCTAGGAGATACTCAGAAATGTGTGCATTTTCTGTGGTGTGAGTGTCTATACCACAATACCTCCCACCTCCTGGTCCCCTGCGACCTGGCCCATCTTATAATTCTCCCCAAAGCAGAGCCTGAGAAAGGAATTGGATGCAGGTGGCTTAATTGGAAGGTGATCCCAGGAAGCAAGAGTGGAAGAGTGAATGGGGTAATTAGTGAGATTGGGAAGGAGGAAAAGCCAACATAAAAATTGGCTTTATATTGTGTGTTCTCAAGGTCACTGCTGGAGCCAAGGGGGCCCACTTCCCTGGAGGCATCTGGGATGTGTCCAGATTGCCTGCCAAGAGTCATTCAGTGGGCATTCATCCATGGGCCCCTCTTCCCCACTGTTTGAGGGCTGCCCCTTATGGCATTACTTCAGCTTGGAGAATGCCCTGGGGCAGAAAGTAGAAAGACACCCCCTCCCCACCAGCTCTTACTTGAGGTGGGATGCTGTTAGTTCAAGTCTGAGCTCTCTTGGACCATCCACTGAGCTATAGGTGAAACTGGAGGGAGGCCGAGGGGACGTGTTAAAAATTGTGGAATAGGGCTTCCCTGGTGGCGCAGTGGTTGAGAGTCCGCCTGCCGATGCAGGGGACACGGGTTCGTGCCCCGGTCCGGGAAGATCCCACACGCAGTGGAGCGGCTCGGCCCGTGAGCCATGGCCACTGAGCCTGCGCATCCGGAGCCTGTGCTCCGCAACAGGAGAGGCCACAACAGTGAGAGGCCCGCGTACCACACACACACAAAAAAAATTGTGAAATAAATGAGAGTTTGCAGTGGAAGCTCTGGTCTCCTTTAGACTCTTTCATGCCTCAGTGCTGTAATCCATGCTCTGTCCTCAGCCTTGAATACCTTTATACCTCTTTCTCTGCATGGCAAACTCCTATTCATCTTTCAAATCTCAGCTCAGAAGGCACTACCTCTATGTAGCTGTCCTGATACTACCTCCACTGTTGCCTGATTCACACTGTAGTATAATTATCATAATTAAGTATATTTGTCCTGTCTCTTTTGATGGGGCTGTGACCATGTGTTCTGTCTCTTTCTTTTTTTAATCACAAAAAGCAGTTGACACATAGGAGATGCTGGATAACTGCTCAACCAATCCAACAGGGCTGCCACGGGCACCTGCAGCTTCAGCCTTAATAATCCCTTGGCTCAAATCCCAGCATGCCATAGGGAGACATCTCGACATCAGGCTCTGACCCATTCAGTATGTTTGTTTGCCTAGCTTTTTCCCAGGCCCCGTATTGGATGCCACTGTGCAGAGGGAGGAGGGCTTGGTCCTTGCCTGCAAGAAGCTTGTAGTCTCCTAGGAAAGACCCGCAGCTGTGACCACACATCCCAGACCGTGGGTGGGAGCTGCACTGTAGCACGGGGCCAGGGGGAGGGAGATTCCCAAAGTTGTGGAGCCCATAGGAGGGAGGTTCTCCTCCAGTCCTCACTGGCTGCCTTGTTCATGCCACCCCCCGACACACATCCATATACCACCTGCCCTCAGGAACTCAGTGTCACGCCCTGCAGATCCTACTGTCCCTCAATTCCTTTCCTTCCTCTCCGTCTCTACTGTTACTGCCCTAGCACAGCAGTGTGTTTTGACTGGTCCTTCTGCCTCCTGCCTTATGCCGAACAATCCATTCTCCACCCAGCAGCTCATGCACCCCTGACCAAATGCACACACATCTGCCTCGTTGAAACCCATCAGGGGTTCCCAGCTGCCTGTGGGATGAGGTCCAAACCGGGTCCTCCAAGACCCTTCCCAACCCCTGCATCTCTGTGTTGTCTCTCTCATCACACTCTTGTCTTTCTCTCCACCTGAGCACCTTCCAGACTCTTCCTCATTCTTTCCTCAGATGTTGCCTCCTCCAGGAAGCCCTCCTGCACTGTGACTGGGATGGTTTAGATGCCCAGCCTCTGTGCTACTTTCCATAACTCCCCGAGCCTCCTTCTTTTCTGTACTTCTGCATTCTTTTTTTTTGTTGTTGTTGTTTTTAATCATTTCCTGGTTGTGTGTTTGACTTCCTGCTGGAGAACAAGCTGCTTGAGGACAGGGATTGGCTCTTTCTCTTAGTAATTCCATCACACAGCAAGAGCCTTATTCAATACCCTTACCTGCATATAATTCTTCTGGTCTTCATTTCCTTCTTTTTTTTTTTTTTTTTTTTTTTTGGCGGTACGCGGGCCTCTCACTGTTGTGGCCTCTCCCCTTGCGGGGCACAGGCTCCGGACGCGCAGGCTCAGCGGCCATGGCTCACGGGGCCAGCCGCTCCACGGCATGTGGGATCTTCCCGGACCGGGGCATGAACCCGTGTCCCCTGCATCGGCAGGCGGACTCTCATCCACTGCGCCACCAGGGAAGCCCCTTTCTTTCTTCTTTATTGTCTCCCCATGCTCTCTCCCCCTTACCTGTCTCCACTGGTGCATCTACTCTTCCATCTGCTTCAAGTCTGTATGTCTGTGACCTCCCCACACCTCTTCACTAAATCCCTAGTGACTACCTTTCCCACTCTGCCCCCTCCCCTCCTGGCGCCCCCTCTGCTGCTCTTCATGTCTGGGTGTGGGGCTCTCCCCTCTCCACCTCCCCTTGGCTTTCATGGTTTCTCTCTTCCTCCTGTCTCTCCTTCAGCTCTATCCTCCCACCACGTCTGCTTGTTTTTGTCCTACAGCCTTTCTCATCTCTGTGTGTTTCCCTCTCCCTGTCCCTGTGGCTCTGTCTCTCTCCTCTGTCCCCCTCGCTCTCTTTCTTTGTCCCTCACCCCCTTTCTCCATGGCCTCTGTACAACACACACATGCTGACTCTGGTGTGGGAGAAATGCTGGGCTGCTCTCGGGGTGTCCTCTCTCACCCCATATCTGACAGGTGATGACCAGTGAGCCACCTGGAAGCAGGCAGGTCTGGGGCCTCTGAGAGCTGCATCCTTCACTGGGGATGCCTTCCCCTGGGCAGCAGGCTCTTTGCTCTCAATCCACTCTAGGAGCTGGTGCGCATGTGTGTGGGACTGGTTGGATCCACATGTGTACTGCGCATAGGTGGGGGGTATGGAAATGGATGATGGAGGGAGGAGCCTCGTAACTGGGCTCAGTGAGGGAACCTCGGGGTCAGCGTCCCCAGAGCTCTGCTCTCCCAGCTCTCCCTGGGGCCATGATGGCAAACAGACACATTCACTCACAGGGAGGACAGATGGCTCACCCCGGTAGGGCTCCCTGGCAGAGGCTGCACGTGCGTGCAGCCCAGAGACAGATGTGCTCCAGAAACACTGTGCACAGTGGCTAAGTACCCGGCTCCGGAGCCGTAACGTGTGGGTTCAAACCCCAGCTCCCGCACAATGTCATCAGGACAGTTGTTTGACCTCCTTGTACTCCATCTCCTTTTATTCATCTTGAAGATAATAATAACTCTGGCCTCACAGAGCTCTTATGAGGTGTAAATGAGAGAAAGCACTTGGGGCAGTGTATCCAGTCCCTAAATCCTGCTATTACTATGAGAAATCAACAGTGTTCCTTGAACGGTGTTCAATCCTTCAGTCCTCATAATTTTTAAGTCAGGGTGGACTAAACAACTATTTTTTAAAATTTGTAATTAATTTTTAACGTGAGAATACGCATTATAGGGAAGAACATCTTGCCAGTCATTACCAGCATCACTGCCATCATCACCATCATTACCATCATCATCATTCTGTTAATCTATACAGTACTTATTATGTGCCAAGAACTATTAATACTAATATAAACATAATATATGTGTATGTGTTGGACTAAACAACTATTATCTTCCCCATTTCTCAGGAAAGGAAACTGAGGCTGGGAGAGATGACACAGGTTGCCCAGGCTCACAGCTAACGTGTAGCAGAGTGGGCCCAGGGCCCAGGCCTGACTCCGTCTTTGCTGCACTTTCCACAACCCCAAGGATCTGCCTGAGCATCTTGTGTATTAGGGCCCCTCCAGGGTGGGAGTTGGGAATCTGAGCTCTTGCTCAAGCGTTGCTGCATATAAGCATGTGGTTTACCAAAGCCCCATCTCCCAGCTAAGCCATGGTTCACTCATTTACAGAACGGGATCACAAAAGCCCATCTACTTAAGAACTATAAATTGGCGAACATTATCGTTAACATGAAAAACGTTTGGGAAAAAAAATAAAAGGAAAGAAAAAAGGAAAAAAAGCCTGCCATGCCACCAATAACCAACAGAAGGCGAAAGCAGTCCCTTGTATAGAGCCACTTGGGCCCTGGGAATTTCCAGCCTTTAGATCCTTTGGATCTAAACTTTGATAACACCCACATCAGTGGTTCTCAAAGTGTGGGTCTCAAACCAGCATCAGCTTCACGTGCGGGCTTGTTATAAAGGCAGATTTGTGAGCCCTGCGCCAAGTTTACTGACTCAGGGTCCAGCAGTAGGTTTAAATAGGTAGGCCCTCCAGGGGATTCTGAGAATCACTGATTTACATCATAAGGTATCATGAGCACCCCGTCAGATAAATTCTATGTCCCAGGTAATATAGTTGAATTGTAACTTGGCCTTCAATATCTTAACCAGCGGCTTGCAAAATCTTTCCTCTGAGGACAAGATTACAAGTATGGCAGGGGGCAGAAAGGTGACCACAGGTGCCTGAAACAGCTCCAGCAAGGGACTGTAGCTTTGACGCTTCCTGCTTTGGTTGAAATTGTGTGCAAACTTAGTGGCTCCGGGTACTGTCCTGGTTTAGCCCCACTTGCTTCTCTGAGGTTGAACCTGAAGTTACACCCAGAAGTGGATACAGCAAGTATCCTGACAGGCTCGTGGGAGAACAAGGGTGGGGTCTCAGAGCCTGAAAGCAAGGTCTTGGAGATCCACTTAGAGTCTAGCAGCCTCTCCCAGATGCCCCTCAGCCAGACCAGCCCCTAGCAGGGCCCCCCTGGTCCTGCTCACCCCTGGCCCTCTGTGCCTGCCCCCAGGACGGCGCTCCTCCATTCTCCTCCGGGCTGGCCAGATCTGGCTACACTTCAGGGCTCAGCAGAAAGCCGCAGGGATACTCTGTCCCCTCCCTCCACTGCGCTCCCAGAACTTAGCAGCTCTTCCATGTTAAATACCCCGAGGCCTCTGCCATTGCTGCGTCTCAGTCCCTAATTCTTTGTAAAGAGCAGGCTTTGGACCAGATGGTCGCCAAGGCCTTCTCTGCCTGCTCCAAGATGTTCTGAGCTCTAGTTCACAAGAACAACTCTTATCTCTCTCAGTCAAATCTGCCCTTAGCATGTGCAGGGCCTTGTGTCTGCGGGACCTTTGTTAAAAAACAAAATTCAACTGAGTAAACTTGAAGATCTAATTGGCTTTATTAGGTGATTCATGAATCGGCAGCATCCCATCTTGCAACTAGAAGGGTGCTCCGAGGGGCGGTACAAAATGGAAGGTTGTTATAGAAAGACAGGAGAGGCAATTCACAAAAGAAAAGAGGGGATTATTTTTAGGTCAGGACGTCCTCTTTTTGTAGGGAAGGGACTGGCAAGGGTTTTATCATGCAGATTGCCTCTTTTTCCCCTGGGGCCTGGAGAGGGCCTATGTGACAGATTACTTCATTGTTGGTGACCAGAAAATTCCAGACTGGTTTGTTATGATTACATTTCTGGTGAAGACTGAAGCTGCAATTAGGTTAGGTATTAAATCTAGGTTTGGTATCATGGGCTTTAGCACAAGCGACGCCGTTTGGGGCATGCGGTTTTTCTCTTTAACACCCCTGTCTAGATCAACAATTTGATTTTTAAATATAATACAAAATTCTTGGCCCTTATGAGGTATTGTGATTTATCAACAAATGGGTAGAGAAAAGGTCTTAACATATTTGTTTATTGTCCAATCAGTGCACGTGAAGATTCTTTGTAGGACCCAAGAACCAGCTTTTCCTGTTCAGGTCCAGGAACCATCCCTTCACGTTCTTTATTGTCAAATATGTCATTCCTGGTTAATTTCCTTTCTTCCATCATGAAAAACAAAGTGAGAATGCTATTATTATGCACAATGCCGTGGCTCACAGGAACCTGTTTGTATCGAAACAACGTGGATGTTTTTGCCTCTGCAGTTTCCTGCTACCCTTACTTAATGCTGGTTGCGGCCGTACTCCTGACCCTGCATCATCCATTGTATTGCCATGAATCCCGGCTTCCAGTGACTCTCTCACAGGGTCAGCTTCACTGGTGATGACCATAAATGCAAGTCTTACCCAATGTGCCGGACAATGAGAAGGATCATTTGTTTTCTGGTCATAAACTGACCATTCAGAATGTTCGGGTGTAAATGACAAACGCTTTAGGCCACAGAAGACCGCAATGGGGTGGGGGATGCCCTGGGTGCTCTTGGAAATTAGCACCAGGGTAAAGGATGCTTGCTGCCACCCTGCCACTCTTTGTGCTGCATAGGCCGGAGGTGACACCACGATCAAAGCACAGATGGGCAAGAGCCACCGCACAGACCCACACACGGGGCTCAAGCCCAAGGGTCAGCAGTGGACTAATGGTAGCCCAGGATCCGGAACTTGTCCTGAGTCTGATGTGAGGATCACTCAGAATCAGCACATCAGCACCATTCCAGTGGCCCAGTCTCTCAGGATCTCAATCCTGCAAAAGCCATATGGCACAAGCCAGGCTGTGGGAGCAACCAGCTCACCAGACCGCTCTCTTAGACCTGGAGCTTGGCCCCAAGGGCTCTAGGACAGCTCCCCGGTGTGTGTGAGTCCTGGGGGTGCTGGTGGAGCGTTATTGCACAAACTCCATGTCTGGGAGAAAGGTCGGAGAATACCCAAGGGAGAGAAATGGGGGCCCCAGGCAGGGTCCAGTCCAGGCTCTCAGGCACCTTGCCTAAATGGCACTGTTGGCCCCAACAGGTCCAGGTACTTGTGTTCTCCTCAGCGAAGCCGGGACAGGCTCAGCTTCCAAGACTTCACTGAACCCCAGGGAAGAACAAAAGGAGAGCTTGAAAGCACCCCTACTTTCCTACTTGGGGTTCCCCAGGCCCTCTGACCAGCCCACTTCGCTTATTCCCAATATTTTAGCCCCTGGTCTCGTCTCAAAGTGAGGATAACAGTTTATGAATCACCACCCAGAAGTTTCCCCTAAAGTCTTACAGTTTCATGATCAAGACCTACAATAGCCCCTAACACATTCTATGGGCCCAGAATTACCCTGATACCAAATCCAGACAAAGACATCACAAGAAAAGGAAGCTACAGACCAATATCCCTCATGAATATAGATGGTCTAAGTTCTAAATAATTGCTGTTACATGCAGACATTTTGATCCTTCCAACAATCCCATGAAGTTGCACCCATTTTTCAGGTGGGAAAACTAAGGTGCGGAGGCTAAGTGACTTACATGCAGTCATACAGCTTCCAGTGGCTGAGCCAAGATTCAGACTTGTTTCCAACTCCAGCTCCTTCTATCACACCACCCAACCAGCCACAGAGGGAAATAGAAACAGCTGACCCTGCAGGTTTGTCCCTTCGTTTCAGTGTCACCTCTGCAAGACTCCTTGCTCAGGTGACTCACCAGAGTAGCCTCTCCCTGCAGGTGAGATGCTTCCCCAAGCCTGCTGTGAAGGGCACAGGCCCCACTGGAAAATGACTCCTTAGCCAAAGAACACACATCAGCCTGCACACTGTGAGAGTTACGTGCGTAGGAATGCAGTGGAGTGGGAGGCAATCTGTCACTACCTGGGCAAGGCCTTTAACGTAAACTCTATGTACCTCAGTCTCCTCATCTGCTAAATGGGGGCTAAACTCCAAAACAGTGACAACACTGAATGCTGGTGAGGATGTGAGGCCATGGGGACTCTCATTCATTGCTGGGGGGATGCAAAATGGTACAGTCACTTCGGAAGACAGTTTGGCAGGTTCTCATCAAACTAAACCTATCCTCACCATACAACCCAACAACCGCACTCTTTGGTGTTTACCCAGAGGAGTTGAAAACACGTCCACACGAAACCCTCCACATGGATGTCTATAGGAGTAGGCAGCTTTATTCATAACTGCCAAAACTTGGAAGCCACCAAGATGTCTTTTAGCAGGTGATGGATAAATAAACTGTGGTGCATCCAGACAATGGAATATTACTCAGCGTTAAGGAAATAAGCTATCAAGTCATAAAAAGACATGGAGGAACCTTAAATGCATATTACAAAGTGAAAGGCGCCAATCTGAGAAGGTTATATACTGTATGATTTCAAGTACATGACATTCTGGAAAAGGCAAAACCATAGAGACAGTAAAAAAATCAGCAATTGGGGTTAAGGGCAGGGAGGAAGGAATAGGGGGAGCGCAGAGGATTTTTAGGGCAGTGAAAGTACCCTGTATGATGCTGTAATGGTGGATACATGTCATTATACATGTGTCAAAACCCATAGAACATACAACGCGAAGAGTGAACCATAATATAAACTACGGACTTTGGGCCATCATCATGAGTCAAGGCAGGCTCGCAGATTGTAACAAATGTACCCTCTGGGGGGGATGTTGATAGAGGGGGGCTGGGTCTGTGTGAGGGCAAGGGGGATATGGGAAAGCTCTGTAATTTCCGCTCAATTTCTCTGTGAACCTAAAACTGTTCTAAAAAATAAAAATCTATTTTGAAAAGTGGGGCAAAACCACCCAGGTCTCAGGCTGGGATAAAGAAGCTAATGCCGGTGGAAACAGTTTGCAGACGGCAAATCGGTTTGCTGATATAAGAGATTGATACTGTTATGTGTTTAAATCCCAGCTGTGCCAGAGCTCTGCAGTGGGAGTTCAGGTCAGTCATTTTGACTTTTGCGTCCCAATGGCCTTCGCTGCAAACCAAGACGATAATGCTTGTTCATCGTTCCCATCCCCATGACAACCTCTCAGATTGTAAGTGGCAAGTTATGATGATAATGATGATGATGGTGGTAGTGGTGGTGGTGCCCACCATTTATGCCCAGGCACTGTGTTAAGTCCTCTATACACATTATCTCATTTAATCCTTACAATTGTCCTGATTTTACTGATGAGAAACTGAAGCATGGGGTTGGGGGAAGAGGGGAGGGTTGTGGGATGGAGGACAGGCAACTTGCCCCGGGTCACACAGCTGGTCAGCAGCAAACTAGGTTCTGGAAGAGTCAGTGATTGTACTCAACCGTCAGCTTTGCCCCCACGCCGCCCAGGCTTACCCTGGAGGGCACCCCAGGTGGTGACCCCATTGCCTGATGACTGGGGACCGGCTTCGTAACAAATGATGGTCATCTCTAACATTTCTGTAGGACTTACTATAAGCCACGACTATTCTTAAACATGTGACATGCCCTGTTCCTCTTAGTTCTTAGAGTAACTCCATGAGGTAGGTACTATCATTATGCCCATTTTACAGATGAGCAAACTGAAGCCGACAACTCAAAGAACAGAAAATGTCAGACCCAAGAGGGAATATGGGGATCAATTGGTCCGAGTCCTTTACTGGACATTCTGCTTCCCCCAGGTGAGCTTGGGTCCTCCAGCTGCTGCAAGGTCAGTCGAGTCAGGTGTGAGCGAGTGAATGAGTGTGTGTGTGTGTGTGTGTGTGTGTGTGTCTATAATGCCCACTTTGCTGTGCTGTTGCTGCAACACTTCTATTTGGGACCCACCAAATCAATAGCCAAGAGAGGCCACGCCTGGGCCTCCAGAGCCCTGCCCTCTGCTGCGTTCACCCCGGGAGCTCATGGCAGTACAGGCCCCTTCCCCCACCCAGAACAATTTGTTGTCCCCATATGCCAGGCCGGGGAAGGAAAGTGAGGAGCTTGGAGCCTAACTTGCCTCTTAAACACAGAGGAGCCCTGTGGAACAGGAATGGGCCACAGTGGGAGGACAGGGCAGCCAGTAGCCCGGGGAAGCAAAGCATCCAGGGCCAGCAAGTCCATTCAGCGTCCTGACTCCCAGCAGGTGTGGCCCGAGGCTGGAGGGGAGGGGCCAGCATCCCTATGGGCACCTCCTCTTGGTATCCACTGGATCCAAGACTGGATTTTAAGTGGACCCTTTAAACTGAACCCCTCAGAGAAGACATTCTGTGTGGTGATTAGGAGCAAAAGGCTTTAGCATCACCCAGATCTGAGTCCAAATACTGTCTCTGCTACTCCCTGGCTGTGTGACCTTGGTTGAATTACTTAGCCTCTCTGGGCCCCAGTATCCTCCTCTATCTAATGGGGATAAGGACAGAAGCCACCTCACAGGGCAAAGTCTGGTCTGTACCTGGCCTGGGTCAGGGGCTCAGAACATATTAGCCTCTTTCAGGTATAAAATGGGATTCCTGGTGGCGCCAGTGGTTGAGAGTCCGCCTGCCCACGCAGGGGACGCGGGTTTGTATCCTGGTCCGGCAAGATCCCATATGCCGCGGAGCGGCTGGGCCCGTGAGCCATGACCGCTGAGCCTGCGCGTCCGGAGCCTGTGCTCCGCAACGGGAGAGGCCACAACAGTGAAAGGCCCGCGTACCGCAAAAAAAAAAAAAAAAAAAAAAAAAAAAAAAAAGGGATTCCTAATAGCACCCGCCTTGTCATCAAGGTTAAATGAGTAACACACATAACAAGTGCTTAGGAAGGATCCTGGCACAGAGAAAGGGCTGGCTTTTTATTATTAACATCCTCCTTCTCCCTGCCCCTTCTCTCCATCCAAACAGGGCACCTAGGGCATGGGGATGGGGGCTGCTTGACTTTAGGCTACAAAGTGCAAAGCTGGCATTGTTCTCAGCTGCCTCTCGTTGGCTGTGGAGGAAAGATAGGGCTGCGGGAATTCTTTAACACCAATTAGCACCGTGAGGCTCCCTTCTGCTCTCTCCCTGGTCTGCCTCCCTGCTGGCTGAGGGCCTGGAACCACGTGGCAGAGGAAGCAGCCAGGCCGGAGGAAGGGGGATATTGTGGAACCATCGGTTAAGGCTGGGGGGGCACCAGCGGAGCCCCGGCAGGTATTATTCCTAGAATGCAGGAATGATCCAGAAGGAAGTGAGGTGGGCATGGAGCCTGGGGCGGGCCTGTTCTTCAGGGCTTTAGATAAATGCCTCTCCCAGTCAGTCACCCTCCTAGTGCATCTGATACCCAGAGTGAGGGGGTCATCCCTTCCTCCATACAACAAACACTCTGAGTTATAATCTTGAACAGAAAGAAATCATAAACATGGCTGGAAAAAAATGCAGAAGGTGAAAATGTTTTTTTGAACTTCATATATATCCATGCCAGTAAAACAAATTTTTAATAAAAACACAAAAAAGGAAAATAGTACTGATTAATACTTTCCAACTACATTAATGTGTTTTTGAAAATGGGGCAAAACTTATATTTCTATACTAGTCACAGCGGCAAATAAAAACATTACAGTTTCTGTAAATCTGTGAATGACGATGTCCAAATATCTTCTCAAATTCATGTTCAGTGGACAGTAAAGCCATATTTGCCCATCTATCTTTGCTCATAATTCATTGAAGTACCTCATTAATTTAATTTTTTTTGAATTTGAAACTATTTTATCTCATCAAGAATATAGAAACATTGTAACTAGCCATTCCAAATGACTCAAAATACTTTTCTCTTTTGATAGAGTTCTATGTATACATATATACATAATAAATTAAACACGCATATATATCTGTGTAGAAACAAACTATTTGTTTATTTATAATTATTTATTATCTATATATATGTACATGGAATTTAAGACTTAATCCTGAGGTTATAAAGTTTCATTTTATTTATTTATTTTTAAACAAATTTTTGGAGTACAATTACTTTACAATGGTGTGTTAGTTTCTGTTTTATAACAAAGTGAATCAACTATATTATACATATATCCCCATAGCCCCTCCCTCTTGCATCTCCCTCCCACCCTCCCTATCCCACCCCTCTAGGTGGTCACAAAGCACGGAGCTGATCTCCCTGTGCTATGCGGCTGCTTCCTACTAACTATATATTTTACATTTGGTAGTGTATATATGCCAATGCCACTCTCTCACTTCCGCCCAGCTTACCCTTCCCCCTCCCTGTGCCCTCAAGTCCATTCTCTACGTCTGCGTCTTTATTCGTGTCCTGTCCCTAGGTTCTTCAGACCTTTTTTTTTTTTGATTCCATATATGTGTGTTAGCATACGGTATTGGTATTTGTTTTTCTCTTTCTGACTTACTTCACTCTGTATGACTGACTCTAGGTCTATCCACCTCACTACAAATAACTCAGTTTCGTGTCTTTTTATGGCTGAGTAATACTCCATTGTATATATGTGCCACATCTTCTTTATCTATTCATCTGTCAATGGACACTTAGATTGCCTCCATGTCCTGGCAATTGTAAATAGTGCTGCAATGAACATTGTACAACATTACTCTTTAGAATTATGGTTTTCTCAGGGTATATGCCCAGTAGTGGGATTGCTGGGTCATATGGTAGTTCTATTTTTAGTTTTTTAAGGAACCTTCATACTGTTCTCCATAGTGGCTGTATCAATTTACATTCCTACCAACAGTGCAAGAGGGCTCCCTTTTCTCCACACCCTCTCCAGCATTTACTGTTTGTAGATATTTTGGTGATGGCCATTCTGACTGGTGTGAGGAGTTCTGATTTGCATTTCTCTAACGATTAGTGATGTTGAGCATCCTTTCATGTGTTTGTTGGCAGTCTGTATATCTTCTTTGGAGAAACGTCTGTTTAGGTCTTCTGCCCATTTTTGGATTCGGTTGTTTGTTTTTTGATATTGAGCTGCATGAGCTGCTTGTAAATTTTGGAGATTAATCCTTTGTCAGTTTCTTCATTCGCAAATATTTTCTCCCATTCTGAGGGTTGTGTTTTCGTCTTGTTTATGGTTTCCCTTGCTGTGCACAAGCTTTTAAGTTTCATTAGGTCCCATTTGTTTATTTTTGGTTTTATTTCCATTTCTCTAGGAGGTGGGTCAAAAGAGATCTTGCTGTGATTTATGTCATAGAGTGTTCTGCCTATGTTTTCTTCTAGGAGTTTTACAGTATCTGGCCTTACATTTAGGTCTTTAGTTCATTTTGAGTTTATTTTTGTGTATGGTGTTAGGGAGTGTTCTAATTTCATTCTTTTACATGTAGCTGTCCAGTTTTCCCAGCACCACTTATAGAGGAGGCTGTCTTTTCTCATTGCATATTCTTGCCTCCTTTATCAAAAATAAGATGACCATATGTGCGTGGGTTTATCTCTGGGCTTTCTATCCTGTTCCATTGATCTATATTTCTGTTTTGTGCCAGTACCATACTGTCTTGATTATTGTAGCTTAGTAGTATAGTATGAAGTCATGGAGCCTGATTCCTCCAGCTCCATTTTTCTTTCTCAAGATTGCTTTGGCTTTTCGGGGTCTTTTGTGTTTCCATACAAATTGTGAAATTTTTTGTTCTAGTTCTGTGAAAAATGCCAGTGGTAGTTTGATAGGCATTGCATTGAATCTGCAGATTGCTTTGGATGGTATAGTAATTTTCACAATGTTGATTCTTCCAATCCAAGAACATGGTATATCTCTCCATCTGTTTGTATCGTCTTTAATTTCTTTCATCAGTGTCTTATAGTTTTCTGCATACAGGTCTTTTGTCTCCTTAGGTAGGTTTATTCCTAGGTATTTTATTCTTTTTGTTGCAATGGTAAATGGGAGTGTTTCCTTCATTTTACTTTCAGATTTTTCATCATTAGTGTATAGGAATGCCAGAGATTTCTGTGCATTAATTTTGTATCCTGCTACTTTACCAAACTCATTGATTAGCTGTAGTAGTTTTTTGGTATCATCTTTAGGATTCTCTATGTATAGTATCATGTCATCTGCAAACAGTGACAGCTTTACTTCTTCTTTTCCAATGTGAATTCCTTTTATTTCTTTTTCTTTTCTGATTGCTGTGGCAATCAGAACTTCCAAACTTCCAAAACAATGTTGAATAACAGTTGTGAGACTGGGCAACCTGTCTTGTTCCTGATCTTAGTGGAAATGCTTTCAGTTTTTCACCACTGAGAACGATGTTTGCTGTGGGTTTGTCATATATGGCCTTTTTATGTTGAGGTAGGTTCCCTTTATGCCTGCTTTCTGGAGAGTTTTTTATCATAAATTGGTGTTGAATTTTGTAAAAAGCTTTTTCTGCATCTGTTGAGATGATCATATGGTTTTTCTCCTTCAATTTGTTAATATGGTGTATCACATTGATTGATTTGCATATATTGAAAATATACCTGGGATAAACCCCACTTGATCATGGTGTATGATCCTTTTAATGTGCTGTTGGATTCTGTTTGCTAGTATTTTGTTGAGGATTTTTGAATCTATGTTCATCAGTGATATTGGTCTGTAGTTTTCTTTCTTGGGGGCATTTTGTCTGGTTTTGGTATCAGGTTGATGGTGGCCTCGTAGAATGAGTTTGGGAGTGTTCCTCCCTCTGCTATATTTTGGAAGAGTTTGAGAAGGATAGGTGTTAGCTCTTCCCTAAATGTTTGATAGAATTCGCCTGGGAAGCCATCTGGTCCTGGGCTTTTGTTTGTTCGAAGATTTTTAATCACAGTTTCAATTTTAGTTCTTGTGATTGGTCTGTTTATATTTTCTACTTCTTCCTGGTTCAGAGTCGGAAGGTTGTGCTTTTCTAAGAATTTGTCCATTTCTTCCAGGTGGTCCATTTTATTGGCATAGAGTTGCTTGTAGTAATCTCTCATGATCCTTTGTATTTCTGCAGTGTCAGTTGTTACTTCTTTTTCATTTCTAATTTTGTTGATCTGAGTCTTTTCCCTTTTTTTCTTGATGAGTCTGGCTAATGGTTTATCAATTTTGTTTATCTTCTCAAAGAACCAGCTTTTAGTTTTATTGATCTTTGCTATCGTTTCCTTCATTTCTTTTTCATTTATTTCTGACCTGATCTTTATGATTTCTTTCCTTCTGCTAACTTTGGGGTATTTTTGTTCTTCTTTCTCTAATTGCTTTAGGTGTAAGGTTAGATTGTTTATTTGAGATGTTTCTTGTTTCTTGAGGTAGGATTGTATTGCTATAAACCTCCCTCTTAGAACTGCATTGCTGCATCCCAAAGGTTTTGAGTCGTTGTGTTTACATTGTCATTTGTTTCTAGGTATTTTTTGATTTCCTCTTTGATTTCTTCAGTGATCTCTTGGTTATTTAGTAGTGTATTGTTTAGCCTCCATGTGTTTGTATTTTTTACAGTTTTTTTTCCCTGTAATTGATATCTAGTCTCATAGCGTTGTGGTTGGAAAAGATAGTTGATATGATTTCAATTTTCTTAAATTTACCAAGGCCAAGGCTTCCCTGGTGGCGCAGTGGTGGAGCGTCTGCCTGCCGATACAGGGGATATGGGTTCGTGCCCCAGTCTGGGAGAATCCCACATGCTGCGGAGCGGCTGGGCCCGTGAGCCATGGCCGCTGAGCCTGTGCATACGGAGCCTGTGCTCTGCAACGGGGAAAAAATATAATAATAATAATAATTTACCAAGGCTTGATTTGTGATCCAAGATATTATCTATCCTGGAGAATGTTCCATGAGCACATGAGAAGAAAGTTTATTTTGTTGTTCTTGGATGGAATGTCCTATAAATATCAGTTAAGTCCACCTTGTTTAATGTATCACTTAAAGCTTGTGTTTCCTTATTTATTTTCATTTTGGATGATCTGTCCATTGGTGAAAGTGGGGTGTTAAAGTCCCCTACTATGATTGCGTTACTGTCAATTTCCTCTTTTATCACTGTTAGTATTTGCCTTATGTATGGAGGCATTCCTCTGTTGAGTACATAAATATTTACAATTGTTATATCTTCTTCTTGGATTGATCCCTTGATCATCATGTAGTGTCCTTCTTTGTCTCTTGTAATAGTCTTTATTTTAAAGTCTATTTTGTCTGATATGAAAATTCCTACTCCAGCTTTCTTTTGATTTCCATTTGCATGCAATATCTTTTTCCATCCCCTCACTTTCAGTCTGTATGTGTCCCTAGGCCTGAAGTCAGTCTCCTGTAGACAGCGTATATACAGGTCTTGTTTTTGTATCCATTCAGCCAGTCTATGTCTTTTAGTTGGAGCATTTAGTCCATTTACATTTAAGGTAATTATCAATATGTATTTTCCTATTACCATTTTCTTAATTGTTTTGGGTTTGTTATTGTAGGGCTTTTCCTTCTCTTGTGTTTCCTGCCTAGAGAAATTCCTTCAGCATTTGTTGTAAAGCTGGTTTGGTGGTGCTGAATTCTCTTAGCTTTTGCTTGTCTGTAAAGGTTGTAATTTCTCTGTCGAATCTGAATGAGATCCTTGCTGTTTAGAATAATCTCAGTTGTAGGTTTTTGCCTTTCATCACTTCAAATATGTCTTGCCACTCCCTTCTGGCTTGCAGAGTTTCTGCTGAAAGATCAGCTGTTAACCTTATGGGGATTCCCTTGTATGTTATTTGTTGCATTTCCCTTGCTGCTTTTACTATTTTTTCTTTGTATTTAATATTTGAAAGTTTGATTAATATGTGTCTTGGCATGTTTCTCCTTGGATTTATCCTGTATGGGACTCTCTGCACTTCCTGAACTTGATTGATTATTTCCTTTCCCATATTAGGAATGTTTTCAACTATAATATTTTCAAATATTTTCTCAGTCCCTTTCTTTTTCTCTTCTTCTTCTGGGACCCCTATAATTTGAATGTTGATGCATTTAATGTTGTCCCAGAGGTCTCTGAGACTGTCCTCAATTATTTTCATTCTTTTTTCTTTATTCTGCTATGCGGTAGTTATTTCCACTATTTTATCTGCCAGGTCACTTATCCGTTCTTCTGCCTCAGTTATTCTGCTATTGATTCCTTCTAGAGAATTTTTAATTTCATTCACTGTGTTGTTCATCATTGTTTGTTTGCTCTTTAGTTCTTCTTGGTCCTTGTTAAACGTCTCTTGTATTTTCTCCATTCTATTTCCAGGATTTTGGATCATCTTTACTATCATTATTCTGAATTCTTTTTCAGGTAGACTGCCTATTTCCTCTTCATTTGTTTGGTCTGGTGGGTTTTTACTTTGCTCCTTCACGCGCTGCGTATTTCTCTGTCTTCTCTTTTTGCTTAACTTACTGTGTTTGGGGTCTCCTTTTCGCAGGCTGCAGGTTCATAGTTCCTGTTGTTTTTGGTGTCTTCCCCCATTGGGTAAGGTTGCTTCAGTGGGTTGTGTAGGCTTCCTGGTGGAGGGGACTGGTGCTTGTGTTCTGGTGGATGAGGCTGGATCTTGTCTCTCTGGTGGCAGGAACACGTCTGGTGGTGTGTTTTGGGGTGTCTGTGAACTTATTATGATTTTAGGCAGCCTCTCTGCTAGTGGGTGGGGTTTTGTTCCTGTGTTGCTGGTTGTTTGGCATGGGGTGTCCAGCACTAGAGCTTGCTGGTCATTGAGTGGAGCTGGGTCTTAGCATTGAGACAGAGATCTCTGGGAGAGCTCTTGCTGATTGATATTACATGGGGGCCAGGAGGTCTCTGGTGGACCAATGTCCTGAACTCGGCTCTCCCACCTCAGAGGCTCAGGCCTGACACCCGGCCGGATCACCAAGACCCTGTCACCCACACGGCACTGTCTTCTACAAAGAAATAGAAGATGTCCTTGGTTGCCTTGCTGCCTTCATTCAAGATGTAGTAGATCCTTATTGCATCAACATCAGCTTCATTTAGAAGCTCTTAAATGGTCCATATAAAGAGAAGCAATTTGGAACCATATTACTGACTTGCACCATGATCCCAACACCTAGGAAATTCTTTGATGAATTTAACAGGTCAAAAATCTCTAGATCTCGCATGGAACTCCTTGGTTAGTCTAGAGGGCATCGAGGACCTGACTCTCCAGAGAGCCTCTACCTCTACTACTAGTGCATCCCATTATTTTTAACTTAAAAAATTACCTTTACATGAAGCAATAGATAAATAAACAGTTAGGAAAAGTAGAAGGATAGATTTGGTAGAAATTCTAAAAATTCCGTGTCACAAATCCCAGAAATTGCAATACTGTTTATATCTTTGTTTCTTTGGTACTGATTATAGTGGGTTTTTTTTTTTTAAATAGTGTTTTTTAAATGTTTTTTGTAGTCAAAAATTTCCCGTAAAATATCTTCACCAGAAATTTCTTTCACTCTATTTGGGAAAAACTTCTGAAGTTTTCCTTCTCCAAAAATCAGGGAAAGTGGCTGCAAGACAGAGAACATTTGACCCATGGCTTTAAAAAGATGACAGAATTGAGTAACTCAGGTTCTATTTCTTCATTTTTATAATGACTGTAATCATTGATAATTTTGAATCTACTGAGATACAAACTATGTCAGAAGATGGTTTGAAGGATTTCATTATAATTAAATTGATCTCCAAATCATCCCATATAGAAGCTTGGTTCAGGTGTGTCAAGGCCCACTGTATAATTGGGAGTTTACATGTTGAAAACAATGTTTTTTAAAGGGTAAATAATAAAAAAGTGCCAACATACAATGCACTCCTTCCCCACACACATTCAACAATAAATACAGCAATTATTTAGAACTTAGACCATCTAATGTTCACAGGGCTATTGGCTTGCAGTTTTCTTTTCATGTAACGTCTTTGTCTGGATTTGGTATGAGGGTAATGCTGGCCTCACAGGATGAATTAAAAAGTATTCCTTCCTCTTCTATTATTTTGGAAGAGTTGGAGAAAGATGAGTGTTGATTCTTCTTTAAATGACTGGTGGACTTCACCAGTGAAGTCATCTGGTTCTGGGCTTCTCTTAGATGGGAAATTGTTTATTATTGATTCAGCCTCTTTACCACATATAGATCTGTTCAGATTTTCTATTTCTTCTTGAGTCAATTTTGGTAGTTTGTGTCTTTCTAGGAATTTGTTTATTTCATCTAGGTTATTCAGTTTTTTGGCATACAGTTGTTCATATTCTCTTATAATCTTTTTTCATTTCTGTGTAGTTGGTAGTAATGTCCCCAATTTCATTTCTGATTTTAGTAATTTGAGTCTTCTTTCTTTTTTCTTAGCTAATGGTGTGTCAATTTTGTGACCTTTTCAAAGAACCAACTTTTTGTTTCATTGATTTTCTCTATTTTTCTAGTCTCTTATTTTCTTTATCTCTGCTCTAATCTTTACTATTTTCTTCCTTCTGCTTGCTTTGGGTTCAGTTTGCTCTTTTTTTCTAGTTTCTTAAGATATAAAGTTATCGATTTGAGATCTTTCTTCTATTATAACATAGGCATTTACAGCTAAAATTTCCATCTAAGCACTGCTATTGCTGAATCCCAGAAGTTTTGGTATGTTGTGTTTTTGTTCTCATTGTGTCAAAGTGTTTTCTAACTTTCTCATCTCCCTTGTGATTTCTTCTTTGACCCACTGGTTGTTTAAGAGTGTGTTGCTTAATTTCCAAATATTTGTGAATTTTCCAGCTTTCCTTCTGTTGTTGGTTTCTAGTTTCATTCCATTGTGGTCAGAGAAGATCCTTTGGATGATTTAAATTTTAAAAATTTATTGAGACTTGTTTTGTGACCTAACATGTGGTCTATCCTGGAGAATGTTCCATGTGCATTGAGAAGAATGTATACTCTGCTAATCTTGGGTGGGGGGTTCTGTATGTGCCTGTCAGGTCTATTTGGGTTATAGCTCTGTTCAGGTCCTTTATTCCCTTATTGATCTTCTTTCTAGTTGTTCTATGCATTATTGAAAATGGGGTATTGAAATCTCCAACTATCATTGTAGAACTGTGTATCTCTCCCTTCAGTTCTGTCAGTGTGTTCATCATATATTTTGGGACTCTGTTGTTAGGAGCATTTTTGTTTATATCATTATATCTTCTTGATGGATTGATCCTTTTATGAATATATAATATCCCAATCTCTTGTAACAATTTTTTATCTAAAATCTATTTTGTTTGCTGTTAGTATGTATAGCCACCCAGCTCTATTTTGGTTACTATTTGCATGGAATATCTTTTTCTATCCATTCATTTTCAGCCTATTTGTGTCTTTTGGGGGGGTTTCCAGTATAGGGTTGCCAGATTTAGCAAATAAAAATATAGGATTCCCAGTTAAGTTTCAATTTTAAGATACAGTGAGTAATTCTGTGCAATATTTGGAGTGCATTTATACTAAAAAAAATATTCATTTTTTAATCTGAAATTCAAATTTAACTGGGCATCCTGTATTTTATTTGGGAATCCTATTCCAATAAGAATTTAAAGATATAGGCCCTACCCTCTGAGAACTTCTGATTTAAGGGGAAAAATTAGGACCTACCTTGGCAAGGCTCCTAGTTCAAGGAGGAGAATGGAGATGGGAAGAGGCTACACAATCTTACCATGAGGTAAGGGGAGTTGGCCAGGCCTTTGCCTCAGGGTGCCTGCTCCTTCCTGGGTCTCCCAAGTTTCCCTCCCACTCAATTCATTGTAGAACTGGGAAGTCCCAGCTAGCCCACATTAGGGACAAGGTCTGTGGGAAAACAGGGCACTCACAACCCCCAAATCACCCACTTTCACGTGTGCATGCACACACCACAGCACACTCATGTTCACAGGCACACCCTTTACTATATACACATTTTCACACACTACCATACACACAGGCCCGCCAAACACACTAGCAGGATAAACACGGTCTCGTACATGCAGACCCACTGAAACATGTTCCACTCACACCGACACGTGGTCCTGCACATGAGTGCATCCCTGTTGACGCTCACTCAACGCTGTACACAATAATAGATCACAGTCACAACAAACCTCGCACTCTCTGCCCGTCCTTTCTCAAGCTCTAGATGTGTGTGTGTGTGTGTGTGTGTGTGTAGGGGGGAGGGGGACATTTTTTTCCTGCTATCTCTATCTGGATAACTGTCCATCTTCCACTCTCCCACCCCAGCCGTCTGCCTCCCTCCCTGCAGGAAGGCTGAGGGACGATGGGCAGGTGGGCCTGGTCTCCATGACAACCAAGGACTCTCTTCTCTGGAAGGAGAAGGTGCTGGGAGGCAGTGTTGGCTTTTGCCCAGGTCCTTGCTCTTAGTGGGGCTGGAGGTGAGGCCAGTGGGGGGAGTAGGGGGAGGAAGGGATGGGATGACCATCTGAATCTGGGAGAGTGGAGCTGCAGGCCCTGCCCAAGTCCTCTAAAGTGGCAGATGGGCATCATGGTGCCTGAGAGGAACTGGGAACTGGGAAGAAGGGGCAGCCCAATGTGGCATATGCAGGAGAACCCCCCCCCACTCCCCCAGCACAACCCGCTGCTGATCTCCTTGAGCCACCCTCAGATCTGGTTCTGGAAAAGTCCTTTTCAAAGCTCCCTTTCCTGGGCCCCCCCGAGTGCTGAGAGGTGAAGCTGTGCTGGGGGTGTGGGAGAGGTACAGACCCCTCAAAACCACCAGGGCTCTTGTGCACTTTGTGTGCCATTCCCTTGGGGGGAGTGTGGCCCCTCCTACATTTCTGTTTTGGATCCTATCCTTGGTGGCTGGTAGGGAAGATTACCCTGATTGTGCTACAGGAATTCCATAAAGAGTGGGTGCTAATTTGTGCAAACCCCAAACAGGGTGAGGAGGGCTGGGCTCTGGTTCCTCCGGGCGCCTCAGGTTGTCCTGGCTCTTCCCTCGTATCGGACACATTAATACGAAGACCAGCTTATGCCAGGCTCCCTGCCCTCGAGGTCCGGAAAGCTGACCTGAAAGCGAGGGGTTTAGGGAGGGCAGCTAGAGAGAACCCCACTAGCAAGGAGCAGAGAGGAAGAACATGGGTTGGTTTGGTCGTGGAGGACTGTGCTTGGAGAGGGAGGAGGATGTGTGTTCCGCTTGATCCCTGATCCCTCTTGAAGAAAGAATGGGCAGATTGGCTGCAGGGAGTGCAGTTAGCTGACAGCCTCCAGCACCTTCTGTCCACAGAATATTAAGCCTTATCTTCCCAAGCAGCCCTCAGCCAATGACTAAGCACCGCAAGTTTCAAGGGCCTGCCCGTTTCAGCCCACAGCAGGACTCCTCAGACGGCAGTCTGGGTTTCAGAGCTGCCTGTGGGTAGGGGCTGGTGGAGATGTTGTCAGACCTGCATCTCTGTCTGAGGCTCTTCCTGCCAATCCTGCTTCCTCCCTCCCCATCTTTCACAAGTTTAAGCCGCAGCCAAGCTCTTGCACTCCTAACTCCATCTCAATGTCCTCTTACCAGAGGGCCCAAACTGGCACAGATGTCAAGAGCCGCACTCGTGGACCCTCGCGCGCACGCCACACTTCTGGGGGAAACAGTTCCTCTTGAGCCCTAGAGTTAAGAAGGATGTGGGCCGCCCCGCCCCCTGCTGGACACGCTGCGGAACTACACCTCCATACTGCAGCCGGTGGGGAGCATGGCGTGGTCTCGCTGAGGCATCGGGCCCAGAGACTGTTCGCTGTGAGAACTTCAGGGATCACTGTACCAACAGGGAAACTGAGGCCCGGAGGAGTAAAGGATCAAACACATAGAAGGCCGTGGGGGACATCCTGCCACCACCAAGGTCGTTTCCTCTGCCCCCCATCTTGTCCCTTCAGCTCTTCTGTGTGTGCTGGCGTGGGTACCATCCGCTGTGCCCTCTTTTCCTTCCGTGGTGGGCATCCTTGCTCACACTGGCCTTTATCCCCACTCCTAGGACCCCTGTGACTGCCTCCCCATAGGTACTTTTGGTCCACCCACCTCTCTGCAGCCAGGGTGACCTTCCTGGATCTCAAGTCAAACCCCATTCCTTTCCAGCCTAAAGCCCACCGTGGCACCCCGCCTGTAAGGTCCACTGCAGTGGGTCCCACCTCCCTCACTCCGCACCCTCACCCAGTTGTCACCGAGCACACGAAAACTGCAAAAGCCCCAAGTCCCCAGCCAGTGATGCTGTTTCTTCCACATATACTGAGCCCCCTGCGCCCGATGGCCCGTCTCAGAGCCCGGCTCACATCCTCTTCCCCTCCTCTCCCTGAGCCTGCGCACTGACCTTTATCTGACACGGCAGGTGCAGTCATTTCTTAGTGCTGCTGTAACAAAATGCCACAAACCCGGAGGCTTAACGACAGTTTATTCTCACACAGCTCTGGAGGCCAGAAGCCCGAAGTCAGTGTCGCTGGGCTAACATCGAGGTGTCCGCAGGGCCGCTTCCATCTGGAGGCTCATATTTAGCCCGCCTATTCAGGCCACTATTCAGTAGGGGGGGGTTCAATCCAGGCTCTCAGAGCGTAAGAAGGGGGACGAGGTCTTTATTTTCCTAAGCCTAATTGACCTTTATCGAGGTACCTCAGCGTGTATTGTTTTTCCACACCACCAAGTAATTCTCCATTTCTCAGCGGACACTGACGGGATGCCCAGAAAATTTAACTCAATTCTGACACTATCTACCTGGAGATGGTATCAAATCCCACAAGTTAAGGGCTCAGTCCTACAAGACTGCCTCCCCCTCCGACTTCAGACGCCAATTACAAGTCCCAGGTTACCACCTGTGCTTCTGACCGGCTGGCTATAGATCAGAGGTAGCTACGACCCCTCTGCAGGTTTGATCAATTTGCTAGTGCAGCTCACAGAATGCAGAGAAACATTTACTTACATCCACCAGTTTATTATAAAAGGATGTCATTTAGGAACAGCCAGATGGAAGAGATGCACAGGGCAAGGCATGTGGGAAGGGCACGCAGCTTTCATACCCTCGCAGCACGCCACTCTCCCCAAATCTCCATGTGTTCACCAACCCAGAAGCCCATCCACTCTGGTTTTTCAAGGGTTTTTATAGAGCTTAATCGGTAGCCCTTCCCCCACTTCGCAGAGGTCAGTAGGTGGGTCTGGAGGTTCCAACCCTCTAATCACTTGGTTTTTCTGGTGACCAGCCCCATCCTGAGGCTGTCTAGAGCCCCACCCTAAGTCATCTCATTAGCCTACACTCAGGTGTGCTCAAAAGAGACTCCTAATACTCAGGAAATTCCAAGGGTTTTAGGAGCTCTGTGCCAGAAATGGGCGACAAAGACCATGTATACATATTTTTACAACACTGGCACACCAGCCAAGGGTGTCAGCAAGAAGTTGACCGTGGACTGCCCAAAAGACACAAGAGAACTGTTAAGTAGAGCTGTTTCCTAGGCCTCTGGCAGTAAAGGAGAATCCACCCTCACAGGCTGTGTCCAAAATGGGGCAGTCACGGAAGAGCACAGATAGGACGTTAAAGACCTGCGCTTGCTTAAAGCCGGCAGGGAAGTGGTTGGGATTGGGGGAAATTTAGTTTTTGACTGCAGAGCGCAGGGATGTGAGGATCTTGAAGTGAGCCCTGATGATCTGCTTGTGAGTAGACAGTTCACAAGCAGACAGTCTTAACAGACAGTCTTAGCATTCCTGGAGCAAGTAACTAAGGCATTTTTGCTTGGTCTCTCGGTTGACACAGGGACCGGAAATCCTCTTAGTTTGCTCACCTCACAAACGACTTCAGCTGCATAAGGTCACCGCCTCCCTACTGGGCCCTGCTGCTCCCTGACAGGGGCTGCAGAGAGCAGAGACACCCCTCAGGCGTGGTCCCACTGCAGGGATCCCCCCGCCCAGGCTGCGAGGGCCCCCAGCTTGTGGTTTGTCTGACAGGGCTCACTGAGGCTGTCCCTCGGAGGCTCTGGTTCTTCCCACTCCAGCCCTCAGGGCCCACAATGCCAGTCTGTCCTGCCAGCTCATCAGGGAAGCCACAGGCAGTGCCAGGGGCCCTTCCTGAGACAACGTCTTCAGTGACTACGAGGGCAGGGGGAGGGCTGGTGCCTGTGATGGGATGGCTGGGCCTGCCCAAGGCTGGACGGTGTGCGAAGGGGCCTCCCACCTCAGCCCCTGCTGTGGGGCAGGGGGAGGGGGTGAGGTGCGGGGGGAGCCAGGCCCTGGAGGGGGTCGTGGAGGAGCAGAATGGAAACAACAGCCCTGCAGGACTGGGACTAGCAGAGGCCTGGCTGGGAAGAGCTGGAAGACACCCAAACAGGAAACAGCACAGGGGCTCTGGCTCCTCGAACCTGAGCCTTAGGGTGGGCAGGGAGCAGACAGAGTCCTGCTGGGAAAGCCTGATGTCTGGGCCCACTTTCTTATTCCACCTCTAATTAGCTGTGTGGCCTTGGACAAGACAGCACCCAGGAATGCTCAGGTGGGAAGGGACTGTTAAGAGAATCCAGCTCTCCTGGGTGCACACTGAAACCACATGGAGACTTTAAAATGCAGATGTCAGGGCCCCACCCCAGAAAGTCTGGCTTAATTCGCTTGGGGGGACAAGGCCTCAGCACCTGTAGTTTTGAAAAGCTTCCCAGGTGGCTTTCCTGTGCACCTGGACTGAGAAGCAGCATGTCCTTCAGTCTACAACTTCCGGTGTTGATACCCCTGGGTGTGGTATCACACCTTTCAGAGTCAGACAGGCCTGGGTTCAAATCCCAGCTCTGCCATTTACTAGCTGTGGAGGGTGACCTTGTCTGACCTTGGCTCCAAACACTGGGGCCCCTTCCTGGCTGTTAGTACTTTGAGTAACTTAACTGTCAGCTTACTCAACCTCTCTGAGCCTCAGCTTCCTCATCCACAAAGTGAGAGCAACACCTTTTTCACTTGATATCCAGCAGACAAGGAGAATGAGACTCGGAGATGTCAACTCACTCCCTTGGGGCACTGGTGACTGTATCAGAGCCAGGAGCGCCCAGGTGATCGATTTGTCTGTGAGCCACCTCCTCCTGGAAGCTCACTGTCACTCACTTGCCCACTTTGGGGAGTGGGAAGGGGAGGGCTAGACCCTCATCTATTTGAGGAAAGCCCTGAGCTTATGAAACACACCAGCTCCTGATTTCCAAATAGACTTTTTGGTTTTAAACTTTTTTCTTTTTGTTATGAATATCGGTAGAAAATGTGGGGAAAAAATTCAGAAAATTATAGAAAAGCAAAAAAAAGAAAGAAAGAAAGAAAGAAAGAAAAAGAAAGAAAGAAAGAAAGAAAGAAGGAAAGAAAAGAAAAAGAAAAAACAAAATAACAAAAACAAAACAAAACACCTAAAGTACCAAATATATGGTCAGTCAAGTTTTTGCTTTGGCATATTGCTTTTAAATTTCTTTCTTTGCAATTTTCTTGGTAGACTTGAGTTTATATCATTAAGACAATTTTGTATGATATATATTTATTTATATTATGAGTATGTATATTTATGAGTATTTTCTCACATCATTAAATTTTTTTTTGCAAACATCTTTTTTTTAAGGCCTCATAATAGTCCTTCTGAGGGGCCCTAGAGTCATAACTATTGCCCTGCTGTGGAACAGTTTCCATTTTCCCAATTATAAGAACCGTCGTGAGGTACATTTTCTAACGTAAATCTTTCCTTACACATGTGTGCCTGTTTCCTTAGGACACATTCCTAGAAGAGAAATTGCTGGGTGAAAGGAAACAAGCATTTCTAAACTACAGATTCTCAAGTTGCTCTCCAGACGGAGTTACCAATTCATGCCCCAGTGTCCCACCCCACACGGGGCATCGCCGAATATGAGGATGCTTTGCAGCTCAATAGTTATTTCTTTGATTTCTCATGAAGGTTAGCATCTTTCTCCATGTGCTTCCTGTCATTTGCTAACGGAGAATTCAAAGCCTCTAACCCAAGGCCAGGGTCACACAGGGTGTGCAGGGGACATTCTAGCCCCCAGCTTTCCTCCATTGTGGGGATCTGCCGGTGTGAGAGTCAACAGTTGTACATCCCCTGCCTCCCCCGAAGCCCAGGCCTGACTCTGCGTGTGCTGTGATAGGGAGTTTGGAATAAGAGGGCAGGGTTGTTTCTCCAGGAACCTGGACAAATGTCCCAGCCTGGGCAATGGCAGTCATGGGTCTTAGAACTGGAACGCTTTTCCTGCTAGGACGGTGCAGAGGAGGGGGCCGGGGGGTAAAGCTCTGTTCAGTCCTGGCAACCACCTTCTCTGGGGGGAACTCCCTGGTTTCCAGGTGGGCATCTCCTGAGGGTTTTGCTTGGGGCCCTCAGCAGAACTCAGCCGAGATTCCTGCTCAGGATTGCCCCCACCTGCTCCCGGTCCTGAGGCACGAATCCCTGGACGGTCCTTCGAACAGTTGCCTCTGAGTCCAGTCCCCTTGACCTCCCAGCTGCTCACCCCAGTTCCCCAAATGGGACCAACGGCACCACCTACTGGCAAAGTTAAAATCTCTGTGTTACTTGCCTCTTCTCCCTCCTTCTCCCCATATCCCAATAGTACCAGGACCTGACCAGTCCACCTGCTGAGCTTCTTCTGACCATCACTGCCTCTCCAGCCTGTCACTGCCATGCTCACCTTCCCACTGGACTACTGCATAGCCACCAACTTGCTCTCCCCACATCCTTCTTGTCCCCTGTAATCCTTTCTCCCTTAGGAAATCAGAGGGACCTTTCCAGGATTCCAGTGTGATCTAGCCATCCCCTGCTTATAACCCTCAATGGCTCCCCGTTCCTCTTAGGAAATATCCAAACCTCCTTCCATGGCTTGTAAGATCCTGAGTGGTCTGGCCCCTGCCCTGGTCTCTCTCCTCATCTCTGACAGCTCCCCTCACCTGCAATCCTCACTGTACCACGTATGGGGCATGAAAGTGCCAGGAGCTCTCTCAC
The DNA here is from genome assembly GCF_039906515.1 of Pseudorca crassidens. NCBI lineage: Eukaryota > Metazoa > Chordata > Mammalia > Artiodactyla > Delphinidae > Pseudorca > Pseudorca crassidens. The sequence goes on along the minus strand of NC_090296.1, from coordinate 116,523,319 downwards.
TTTTTCGCCTTTGCCCGGGCTGCTTCCTCTGCCCCTTTGCTGGACTCACTCCTACTAACACTTCAAAACTCTGCTAAACATCACCTCCTCCAAGAAGCCTTCACCCTCCTATTAGTTTCTTGTGGCTGCTGTAACAAATGATCACAAACTGAGTGTCTTAAAAGGATTCAAATTTACTCTTACAGTTCTGGGGACCGTTAAGTCCAAAATGAGTCTCACGTGGTCAAATCAAGGTATTGGCAGGAGTGCACTCCTTCTGGAAGGTTCAGGGGAGAATGTGATCTTTGCCTTTTTCAGCTTCTGAGGCCACCTGCATCCCTTGCTTCGTGGCCACTTCCTCCCATCATTCCAGCCTCTCTTGTTTCCATCATCTGTCTCTTCTCTCTCTCTGACCCTCCTGCCTCCCTCTTATAAGGACCCTTGTGATTACATTGGTTCCACCCAGATAATCCAGGATAAACTTCCCGTCTCAAGATCTTTGATTTAATCACATCTGTAAAGTCTCTTTTGCAACATAAGGTAATGTTCACAGGTTCTGGGGATTAGGACACAGACGTCTTTGGGGGGAACCGTTATTCAGCCTACCACACCACCCCCTCTCCCTCGGTTACGGTTGAGATGCACTTCTTCTGTGCTTACACAGCTCTCTGAGATCTCCTCTTTACTGGAGCACATCTCCCTCTATGCAATTCTCCCTTCTCTTGTCTGACTGCCCTGCTAGGCTGAGCTGCAGTGACTGGGCTGTCCTATGTGCCCCTATGTTCCAGGGCCTGGCACCATGCCTGGCGTGTAAGCAGTGCTCCCTGAATGTTTGTCAAGTGAATGAATGGCAACCTCTCTGCTTCTTCAGTCACCCGAAGGCTGGCGGCAGGAAGCCCAGCTCGTGGGCAGTCTCTGTAACTACCCAGCACCACGGTTGGGATGCAAGCGTCCCTCTTCCCTGCTCTCTGCCGCTCAGGGGCAGAGACCCCAGGCAGCCCACCAAGTTGTGAGATCTGCTTAAGCAAAAGTCTGGAGGTAAGACCAACGATATTGTAATCAGAGAGGCTGACAATTTGGGGTGGCTGAAGCCTGAGATTCTGTGAAAAGGAATGGAGGAGGAGGCTAGAAATGAGGCCGGAAAGGGTCCTTATCATGTTTGGGGTGCCTCAAATGTGTGCAGGAGGCTGTCTTCCATGGGGAGGAGGTGGTTCCAGCCAGCTGGTGCTAAAAAGACTGAAGACTCATGAGCACACACACTCTGCACACAGCCTCCCTCTGATGGGGCTGTCACCGAGGCAACAGATGAAGCTGGTTGCCCAGCAACAAGACCCTGTCTCCCCCATCCCTCCTATGGCCATTTCTGCCCCTTGGGAGCTTTGAGCCCTTTCTAGATTGCTCCAGTGTTTAGATGGGGCCAGATTCCCTCTGTGTCCAAATGCCAAGAGTAACAGATGAAAGGGCTGTTTTGCGGTGGTTGGGGTCAGGGCCGTGGATTCAGCGTCAGGAGAGAGGAGGACCAAGGTGGCCTAGCTGAGAAGGGGAACAAGGGGGTGTTTCAGCCTCTCTCTTTCCTGGGTGTTTTTCCTTTTCCATTTTACTAAAGTGAAGCAGGAAGAGCACCAGCCTGGGAGTCAGGAGAACTGCTGCCATGGCCTGGATCTGCCTCTCGCCTGCTGAGTGTTTCGAGCAAAGGATGTTTCCTCCCTCCTTCTCAGTTTCTGCATCTGTGACAGTAGGGTTTGGGCAAGCTGATCGCCAAGGCCCCTTCTGGGCCTGACATTCTGTGATTCCAGAACCTCAGGGGCAGAGATGGACAAGACACCAGATCCGAGGTTCCAGCCAGGGGTCTGCCCTACCCTACCCCACTAACCCTGCAGCCTCTGGTCTTGGTCTATGGGGAGAGTGGGAAGGAGGGCCATTTGGCTCTGAGCATCACCTTGATGAAGGGCCCTAAATCCAGACTTCAGATGTCACACCAAAGAAGGTTCTAGTCACTCTCATGTTTCATAAGTGAAAAGTATTAATCAGTAATCATAAGCATTTAAAATAAGCTGCAGTCTTTGTAACTCTAGTTGCCATTTTTCATTTTTTAAATATATCTCACTCTAAAGAAATCAAAACAGCCCAGGTGTCCGTCTACCTGCGAGGGTCCTAGCTCGCCAGTTCCAGGGGGCTAGCTGCTCAGTGGCCCTTCCAGGGGATCTGGGGGTCTGGGCGGCCTGGAGATGATGTGGGACCTTCAGAGGGAGTGATGTGGCTGGTCAAGGGCCAGGTCTGTGGGGGGCAGTAGGGGAGCTGAGTGTTGAGGACAAATTGAGGCTGAGAAGGCAGAGCTGGGGGAGGGGCTTCCCAGACACCCACTTATCCCTCTGCTCCCAAAGCCGGGAGCGATACTACCTTACGCACAGTCCACGTGGGGATCTGGGGACTAAGGAGCTCCAAGATACAAGCCACCCCTAGTGCCAGGCTGCACCTTGAGCCTGCACTGAGGACGCCTAGGGTTATTCTCTGGGTCTACCGATGCCCAGCACACTGAGAGTGAGGACTGGGGTGGACTGGGCTGGGGGTTGGGCACTCACACTGAACGAGGCCCTAGAGCATCCTGACTCTGCGCCCTTTGAGCTGCCTCTCTTTGGGGTCAGGCCTTAGCTTCTCCCAGCTGTGTCTTCCCCACCCACCTTGGCAGATGATGTGTGGGGAACCCCGTTCAGGGTCACTGAAGGGGTGGACACCCTGGGCCCCCTTCCCCTGGAGAGTCAGGAGCCTCCTCTCCACCCAGACACACACCCAGCACGGCTGTGGGAAGCCAATCATCGCAACCTCTTCGAGCAGGCTCTGCCCACCAAACAGCCCACACCTGTGGTGGAGGCGGCAGCCTGCAGGCGGGACAGAGATGGGAAGTATAAGGAGAGTAAAGTGTCTCCCTCTGGGATGCATGTGGCCTGGGTTCAATCCCTGGCTCTGTCATGACTGCAGGAAAGCAGCATGCCCTCTTTAGTCTCAGGGTCCCCCTCTGGAAAAGCTGGATTCTCCAGAACCCCTTCCATCTCACATGTCCTCTGGCTCCAGAGGGTCCTCCCCTGTCTGCTGGAAAAAGCCTTCCCCTGGAGCGACTGGGAGATTTGTTCTGAGACAGCACCACCTGCTGGCCATTCTGGGAATGATGCCCATCCTTTCTCAGGTGACCCTAGAATCCCAGAACTCAGTGGTGTCAAAATGTACCCGTTGAGCCTTACTTTGCACCTGGAACATTTCATTAAAAGCTTACAGCAAATTGTACTAGATAGGTGCTATTGTGTTCCAATTTTATAGATTATGCAACTGAACTTTAGAGAGGTTAAATAATTTGCCTAAGATGGTCTGAGGTGGGGCTGAAATTCAATGCTGCCATTCTGACTCCATAGCCCCTCACATCACCAAGTAGCCCCCATGACAGGCAGGTTTCAGAGTCCTGAAGCCCAGGCAGAGTGACTTGCCAAGGCCACATAGCAAGTCAATAACAAAGCTGGGAGAAAATCTAAATCAACTAGAGGGAGCATTACACCAAGCTTGCTTCTGGGGCTCGTCTGAGCAACGCTGCATTTTCATGTGGCAAAATGAAGTAGCTTCAAATCTGCCTCAGGCAAGGAGGTTTCTCTATAGAGAACTCTCAGCTTCAAGCACACCTGGGGCCTGGCATCTCTCCTCTCCACCTCTTGGCCGGCTCTACCTTCTTCCAGGTCTGGAAAACCTACCAAGTGTAGTTTGCACCCTCCAGGAAGCAGGAAGCATAGCAGGACTGAGAGAAGCTAAGTGACTTGCCCGTGGTCACCAGCAGTTTCGTGGAGGAGCTGGGGCTGCAGTGGAGTGACCCAATTGCCAAGTGACCCAAAAGCTCAGGGCCTTTCCCATTCCGTCCTCCCTGGGGCCCCTCCCCCCCGCCCCACAGAAGGCTCGAGCTGGTTCTGCCAGAGGCTAGCCAAGGGCCAGAGTGGAAGCAGGAGGGAAGGAGCTGGAAGTCTTTGCTCAAGACAGCAGGAGGGCTTGGTGCTACAAGAGCAGACACATGAAACAACCCGCCAATAAAAAGGAAAAAAAAAACAACAAGCATGTAAAGTCCAGCTCTAAAACGCCAGGAAGGAAGATTAACAGATTAAAAACTGCTAATCCAAACTCTCAGAGAGCTGCACACTACACAGCAAGATGCCCTCAGTGGTGCGATGTCACTGATGTCACTGGCCACCTCGAGGGACAGTGTAGACAGATATATACACAACAGAAGGTAATATACCAACATACTGACAGTGTTATTTCTGGGTAGTAGGGCTAGAAGTGATTTTTCATCTCCTTGCTTGTATGTATTTTCTACTTTTTCTGCAAATAATCTGTATTGCTCTTGTAATAGAAAAAAATATCTGCAAAAAAAGAAAGAAGGAGGGTATCTATGATTTGGGTAAGAGGAGGAAGAATTCCTTAAACTATGAAAATCATAAACGAATAAAGAAAAGATTAGTAAGTTAGACTAAAGATATTTGCCATTCATATAACAGACAAGGGATTAGGATATGATGTAGGAAGAGCCCCTATCAAGCATAAGAAAAAGATAAATAAATCAAGATAAAAATGGGCTAAGAATATGAAAAGCAATTTGCAGAAGAGGACATCCAAGTCATTGATAACTACATGAAAAGGTGTTCACCCTCACTTGTACCACTGCTCATTCATCATAATGGCAAAAATGGCAAAGTCTGAAAAGCACTGAGTATTGGTAAAGAGGTAGACACGTGAACACTCTCGTGTGCTGCTAGAAGGAGTGTAAATTAGGCCAACTTGGAAAGCAATTTGGCAATTGTGATAAATTTGAGAGTACCCACAGCAGCTTCATTTTGACATGTATCCCTAGAGAAATGCTCACATATATGTGCAGGGAGAGGTACATGCAGTGGTGGTGCTGGAGCTGACTTGTACCAGCTCAAGAGATGGATTGTGTCAACTCTTCCCAACTCTGCATTCAGTGACGTCACGTCAGTAGCTTGAAATCAGTCATGGTGAGATTATTTATACCCTGGAAATCAACGAACACTACAGACCAGGGCTCTTTTTTACAGAAAGCTGATGGCTAAACATTTACCAGTACACCACTGCAAAGATGCTCTTTGCAGCTCTGATTTTAATAGAAAGACATTGGCTAATCCACATGTCCATTAACAGAAGAGATGAATAAAATGTGGTATACTTATTCTATAAAATAGTGTACAGACATTAAAAGAAAAGAATTAGATTTATATATCAACAAGGACTCACCTAAAAATCACACTGTTAAAAAAAAGGTGACTGAAATATTTAGTAGGATGCTATGCAGATTAAAAATGATAATTAATACTATTTATGTAACGTATGTCTGTATTTTAAATTGACTGGAAGAATAAACACCAGATTCATTGTGGTAGTTGCCTTTGGGGAGAGGAAGGTGAGAAGAAGGAGATAGGGGACTTTATGTGAGGTGTTTTATTTCTTTTATTTACTAAAATAATTCTGACAAAATATTAATGACTATCATTATAGATGGTAGAGTTGCACATATTTGTGATGGTCTCTATTTTCTGTATTTTTAAAATAAAGGGAGCAGTGCTATGAACTTTCTTGCTCTACCTGTGGTTACTGGGTGCAGTTGATTTACATGAACTCGCTTTATGAGGAGGCATGAGTACTTGGGCTCCTCTAGCTGATTGTCTTTATCAATCCTGTAGCTAATAAAGTTGTCCTCTTTGCACTGGCTGCCAGGAAGCTCAGCAGCAGATATCTGGCCTATCTCTAGCAACTGTACTGGATCTCCCAGTTTGTATTTACCTCATTCCTTATTTTATCTTCTCTTTCTTACCATTACTTCCCCTTTGTTGTGATTTCTCTTATTTTTCAAATCCATCAGATATATAAGATGTGATCCAAACTGAGAGAAACTATCCTGATTGCTTACCTAAAACATTAGCTAGTATTTGTAGCTTTTTTTTTGTTTTTTGTCCTGGCCTAAAGGACCGGGCGTGGACAGAGGGCAAATACTAGCTAAGGTCAAGGCTAAAGTCAGTGGAGGAAAAGGTCAGCATAAGACCAGCAAGGGGCAGGACCAAGGCAGGATCAAGAGCATAACAAGGCAACATTTGTTCATTCATTCATTCATTCATTCATTTTCATTCACTAAGTAACTGTTGAGCGCCAGGCACTGGGTCAGAGGCAGGCAGGCTGCGAGAGAAGAAAAAAATGCACTGTGTTGGGCAGTGAAGACAGGCCAGGTAGGAGGCTAGCAGCAGCTACTGGTGGCCCACTTAGACCCCCAGGCTCTAGAATTACCAAAACCCAACACAGAGTGGCAGAGGATCTGGGCTGGAGGCGGCAGACTGTTCCCACTTTGACAGGACTCCATGCAGGTCCCTGAACACCTTGGAAGTCCTTGGGGTAGCTGAGCCAGGATTCAATTTACAGAAAGTCACCCCCCCCCCCCCCACACACACACACACTGCAATTAGATGACAGAATCTTACACCGAGTTCGGGGAAGTCTAGGAGCAAGTCACTCGTCTCTAGATGTGTTTCTTTTTTTTTAAGATTTAATTTTATTTATGTTTGGCTGTGTTGGGTTTTCATTGCTGTGCACAGGCTTTCTCTAGTTGTGGCCAGTGGGGGCTACCCTTCCTTGTGGTGTGTGGGCTTCTTGCGGTGGCTTCTCTTGTTGCAGAGCATGGGCTCTAGGCACGCGGGCTTGAGTAGCTGTGGCATGCAGGCTCAGTAGTTGTGGCACGCAGGCTCAGCAGTTGTGGTGCACGGGCTTAGTTGCTCTGCAGCATGTGGGATCTTCCCGGACCAGGGCTCGAACCCATGTCCCCTGCATTGGCAGGCGGATTCTTAACCAGTGCGCCACAGGGAAGCCCTCTAGATAGGTTTCTTCAATGGCAAGGAACACTACAATTCCTTGTCTGGTCAACCTCCAGACAGAAAATGTGAAGGGGGAGGAGTGGAATATAATGGACAGTCAACAAGACAGTGGTTCTATATTCAGAAAAGGGCTTCGAGCCCATTTTTCACCTGGAGAACTGAGGGTGGCCAACACAGTTCCTGTTGGAATTTTGCCCTGGAAAATGAGTGACACAAGCTGGCAAGAGAGGAACATCAGAGTGGGGTGAGGTCTGGGTGTTTAGCAGACCCCGTGCTGAGGAAATGGGACCTTTCTGGAGGAAATGCCAAGTCTCTGAGTGGCCGCTGGCCCTCACAGGCTTTCTGGGTGCAGACACAGCTGTCGTCACTTTCTGCAGCACGACCTTGGGCTGGGGGCTGGGGATGTCCGGGCCTGAGCTCAGGAGGCGACCTCGGCTCCCGCCGCCCACCCCCCTGGGGGGCCCACAGCCTCCCAGACAGGCCTCATTGACCCTGGATCTTTACCCTACTGACCTGGACGATGGGATTTCTCTCTCCTGAAAAAGGAATGTTTCTGCCAGGACCAAAGGAAGGGGAAACCTCTTTGGCTCCTTCAAGGGCTTCCCTGGCTGCTACTCTGTCCCCTTTCCCAGGATTACCACCCTTCCTACCCTGGTCCAGGCAGGGCTCCAAGGGGAGGAAGGAGAGAGTCTGGTTGGGGAGCAGTGGGTCTCAGCCTCGGAGAGCTTCTGGGCTGGTGGGAGAGGCCAGTGGCGAAACCCCATTCTTTATCTCACGAACTTTAAAATGTGGGGAGTGGACTTCCCTGGTGGCGCAGTGGTTGAGAGTCCGCCTGCCTATGCAGGGGACACGGGTTCGTGCCCCGGTCCGGGAGGATCCCACATGCCGCAGAGTGGCTGGGCCCGTGAGCCATGGCCGCTGAGCCTGCGCGTCCGGAGCCTGTGCTCTGCAGTGGGAGAGGCCACGGCAGTGAGAGGCCCGCGTACCACCAAAAAAAAAAAAAATGTGGGGAGTGACCATACCGAGACAGGCAATGCAATTCAATTCATGATTCAATTCACAGGATTGAATTTACTACCTCATGGCTGCCAGGGACTGGGCTGGGTGCAATAGGGAGGCCACAGACTTTGGAGTCATATAAAACCCAGACCTAACATTTATAGCAGCAAATGCCTTTATATATCAATGCAGTGAAAAAGTGAAAATAAATGAACTAAGCCCCTAGATTGAAAAGTTAGGGGAAAATCCATGAAGGCTCAGGGTCTTCATTTATTTGTACCTTCCTCACTGACTGAATACTCTGCATGTGCTGGGCATCGTGACTTTATTTATCATAATAACTCCTTCAAACCTCAGAGTCCCACGAAGGAGGGACTATTATTTCCACCATTTCATAGATGCAGAAAATGAGGCACAGAAAGGTCACTACTAGTCAGTGACTTGACTCCATTGCTCGACTCCTGCAGTGAGCAGGGCCTGGTGCCAGGCACCAGAGGGAGCACGGAGATGTCACTGTGCCATCCCCATCCTCTTAAGAATTTAGGGTCAACTTGGGGTGTGGTGCCCTTCCCCGGGCCACCTTGGGAGCCCCGCTCAGGTGCTGTCCCCCAGACAGAGGGTCATTCCTTGTTCTCTGCTCCTACTGCAGGGCCTGGACTGAGTCCTAGGCTTCTCTGCATCCCCAGCAACTAGCTCAGAGCCTGGCAAAAATGAGGGGCTCAGCACACAGGTGCCGGGTAGGTGGGTCAATGGATGAAATAAATGATGCTTAGTGCCATTGGTCACTGGTCACACACACACACACACACACACACACACACACACCACTGCGTATTGTTACATGCTGTCCTGCAATTGCTCCACCCAGTAACCCTCTAAGGGAGGTACTGAGGCAGGAGATAGATGGGCTCCAGGTTAGACATTTACAGCCAGCCTCCGGTTTACACTTCCAGATAAAAATAACAACAGGAACAGGGTAAACAGCTGGACTCTGCCTCCAGTGGACTCTTTAAGATAATAGCAGCGGCAGGGGCAGAGAAGAGGTGAGCCCTGCCCAGATGGGAGATGAAGAGACCACATATTTCTCTTTCTCGAGGTCAAGGAGAACTTCCCGACTACACATGCGCAGAAAAAGGGAGGGGGCGCCACCCCACAGTATGTGATGTCAACTTACCCATAGGCCTCTTCGCTAGAATCCATCCTGGCTAAGAGATGCGTGCGCACGCATGGGAGGACCCAGAGATATACCAAATATGGACTAGAGCCAGGCAATGCGATATGACTGGCCAGAGGAAACACGGAAAAAATGCCCCATTTAAGTGATCCAAACTACCATGAGGGTGTGGCTCTCTCTCTGATCTCGCCCGTGTGAGTCTATCCATGTGTACCCTCTTTCCTCATAGTAAACACTTCACTTGTTTCCCTACTTTCCGTCTTTGTGGGAATTTATTTCAATGAATGCCAACAGGCCAACAGGCCAGGGCCTTGTCACTGGCCACTGGCCCTGTTGGTCTAGTGGCAAGGTTCAACGCTCTCACTGCCACGGCCTGACTTCAATCTCTGGCTGAGAAACCAAAATCTTGCTTCAAGCCGCTGCAGGCCAAGGCCACCCAAGATCAGTACCATCATGATCTCCTTTTTTACAGATGGGTAAACTGAGCCACACAGAGATACAGCCACTCTCTCAGGAGGAGGAGAGCCAGGGTGTGGATTCGCAGTCGGGGCGCCGGCGCCCCTGCTCTCAACCACCACCCTACACAGCTAGCTGTCTACAGCAGGGGGCATAAGAGCTTGGGTTGGGCTGGTGTGGACACCAGGGTGGGGTCTGAGATACCCCTTAGATAACCAGAGAAAGGGATGGGGGTATATTCTAGGAGGAACACACGCCACGTGTCCAGCAGACTGTTCCGAATCGAGGGCTGGGGAGAGGAGCGGGGGGATCTGGAGTTGCAGGGGGGCTTCATCCCCTTACCTGGGCAGCCAGTGAAGGCTGCTGGGCAGGGGGCCACAAAGGGGAAGCTGGGGAGACAGGACTGGCAATCACAAGCAGTGGTGGATGAGGGGAAGACGGGAGGGAACAGGGCAGGAGGACAGAGGGGAGATTTCTAGAATTGTCTTGCGGGGAGGAATGGAAGCCCTGAGCTCAGAGACAGGCACAGGGCCTGGAAAGGAGGCATAAATTCAAGAACCATTACAAGAGATGGATCCTTGGAAGCAAACGGGAGGGTCTCTATGGGAACCACTTGACTCTGTCCCTGGGAAACTGGCCTTGCTGGCCTTCTAGTAGCATTTTTAGTCATTCCCTCAAGCCCCTGGGGTGAGAGACAAGGGAGGGGAGAGGGTGGTAAGGTGGGGGTGGGGACCCACCAGCCTCCCGAATGCTTTCAGCATCTGTGTCTCTGCAACGTCAGGAATGGGCTCAGACACCAAGATAAACAACTTGTTGACCTGGCCCAGCCTGAGAATGATGCTGATGGTGACTGTGAATCAGCCCCAGGCTCGGGTCCAGGAGCAAGAGACGTTTCCCTGTGGGGGGGAGGGAGCAAGCCAGCCACTCTTCTGGAAATTTCCACACATTATTCCCCTTTTAGAGGAGAGAAAGCTGAGGGCTACAGAAAGGACATGACTTGTTCAAGGTCACATGGCAGCAGCAGAGCCAGTGCTGGAAAATGCCTCCATCGAAACTAAGCCCAGGGTTATGTGATTGTGGGTGCTCCCGATTCACAACGCCTCCCCTACTGCAAGCCTTCCTGAGCTATCTCCGCCTGGCCAGCCTGATGCTTTTCAGATCTGCACTGCCCTGGTAGTTCAGAGTTTCCTCTGTTCTGCAATAAACTCTGACAACCCAGCAGAAGTCTGGAACAAGGCATTTCTTGTTAAATATTCCGGGTAGCGGAGCATCACTCAACAAATCACATATCGATACTGACTGCTGATTATCAAAGAAGGAGCTACACGATATGTGAGTGGGCGCTGGGGTTGGTGGAAAATATTCCCATTTCCCTCCTTCTTGGCACATGGTAGGACTGAACGTCTCTGCTCTCTTTGGGAATTAAGTGAAGCCATATGACTTGCCCTGACCTATAAAATGTGAGCTGTACAATTTTGGCAGTGTCCCCCTTCCTGCTCGGCAACTGTGAAAGCAAGTGTTGAGATGGATCCTGGGGTGGCCTGGTTGCTGGGTGACTACCATGAGCGAGGTCCCCTTCCTACTGGACATGAAGTGTGAGCCAGAAATCAAGTCTTGTTCATCTGGGGGTTGTTGTTAGCATGGTTTAGCCTATCCTATTCTGACTGACAGAAATTTGTATTTGAAAGTGGGTTGCTGTTGAAATAAACAAAAATACGTGGCATACTCTTAAGAGTCCCGTGGCAGACAGTGAGAAAACTGATGTTGGAGGCTGGAAAGATAGTGATCCATGCAGTGGAGAAGCATTAGGTAAAACAACTGGCTGCGGTTACTTGGAACGTAGTCTAGGGAAAGAAGTTTGAAGACAGAAAGCTAATAGTGTAATTTGCTTAATGCTGGCTGCATTTGGCAAGGCACTGCAAAAAAGTGATAAGCTCAGATATTATGTGGTTAAGGATGGGTCAGCCTAATACATAGGCGCACACGGTAGGATGGGATCTGGAACATTTGGGGTCTTCCACCTCCAGCCAAGAGGAAGTAAAGGACTGGATTTACTGGCTTACCTGAAACAACTAAAAATATGAAACAATGGTTTTCAAGACACTGGACCTCAGTCAACAAAGGACAGGGATCCCCAAACACAACAAACAAATAAGATGGCTGCCTCATCACGCTGCCTTGAGAGAGTTTCCCAGGCACAGTGCAGGGTGAAGGAACACAGGCAGATCCTGGCAGACTCCCTGAGGTGAGGAGACAGTACTGAATCTAGGGAGACCAAGGCAGCTAGAACTTACAGGGCACAGTGCTGGAGAGGAGAGAGCCACACAGAGAAAGGACTGCAAAGATCTGCAGAGAGTCCCCCTCAAGTCTTCAGCAGAGTACTGAGAAGCACACTGTATGCGAGGAGACTACCTGAGCCAGAGGAAGAAGCACCTGAAAGGATTAGAGGTGCAGAAGCTCTAGGGCCAGGAATAGTACTTGTTATCCAGTCAGACTGAACAACCTCACAAATCACAGAGCATTGGGCAAAGTACTCAGAGGGTCTTGCTTCAGTGGTGGGGGATAGTTAGCTCTAAATGATGTTATTTGGGGACTTCCCTAGTGGTCCAGTGGTTAAGACTCCACGCTTGCACTACAGGGAGTGCGGGTTCGATCCCTGGTTGGGGAACTAAGATCCCACGTGCCACGTGGCATGGCCATAAAACCATTTTCTTTTACATGATGTTATTTTGATGAAACTAAACCACCATGGCAATATGATTATGGTACTGACTGTGCTGATGTAGATTCTTTTAGGTTCAGCATATTATTATCTTGTGCTGTGTGATGATCCAACTCCCCCATCACTTTTTCCTCTATCCAAACTACTATAAAACCTTTGTTCATTTAGCGGGTTTGACATCACTTGGTGTGAGCTCATCATCTATGTGCTATGCCTCCTTCTGTTCTAGTTTTACTACCCCTTAAAATAAAACAGTATTACTTGGTGCCAATAGGACTCTTAATTCAAATGAAAATTAGGGCCCTGAAATTACATAATGATACTTATTTATAAAATGTTAAATAGATCCCTGATCTTCAAAGTGTGGGCTGCAGAACCCTGGAGGTTGCTGAGACCTTTCAGAGGCTCTACAAAGTCAAAACTATTTTCATAATAATAGACATTATTTTCCCTTTTCACTCTGTTGAAATTTACACTAATGGTGCAAAAGCAAAGGTGAGTAAAACTGCTGGTGCTTTAGCATGAATTGTGGTAGTGGCCCAGAGTGTACTAGTAGATTCTGACTGTGTTTTTCACCACCACGCACTTGCAGGAAAAAAAAAAAGCCAGTTTGACTTATGGCCTTGATGAAGCAGTAAAAATTATTCATTTTATTAAATATTGAATCTTGGCTACATGCCTTTTTAATATTCTGACTCTGTGTGATAAAATGGGAAAGATGCATTAAGCAGTTCTGCTGTATGCAAAAGTATGGGGGCTGCCTAGAGGACAAGGACTTGTGTGACTGGTTGAGTTGTGAGTTAAACTAGGTACATTTTTCATGGAACACCATTTTTATTTGAAAGACAATGTAGGGCTATTCAGACTTGGGTGTTTGGCTGACACAATCTTGAAAATGAATGAAGTGAGCCTACCATTTCAAGAAAAATAACTGACATTGTTGCTGCCCATTATAAAATTCAAACTTCCAAGTGCAACTTAGTATTTTAGAAAATGTGTATTTGCCACTGTGAGGTTGACAGCTTCCCAATTGGTTGCAATATTAAGGAATGTTATTTTTTAATACTGTATAACGAAATGTATCAACATTTGGAAGATCTACGTAACTCAGTGAACAAATGTTTTCCAAATGATCAATGCGTGACGTTTCAAAATCATTCACAGGCAAGATATCCATTTAAAGTGCAAGGCTGACAAGTGGATTTCAGTGTAACAGAGTATAGGGAGTTCACTGATATGGCTTCAGAGTCCTCACTGCAACTAACCTTTAAGAAGCCACCACTTGTTGATCTTTGGTGCACTGTCAAAGAAGAATATTTACAATCACCTTTAAAAACTGTTAAAATACTCCTCTCCCCTTTTCAACTACCTATCTGTGTGAAGCAAAGTTTTCTTTTTTTTAACTTTTAAAAACAGCTTTATTGAAATATCATTGACATATAAAGATATTATTTAAGGTGTACAACTTGATGTTTTGATATACATTGTGAAAATATCAGCACTATCAGCCCAATTAACATATCCATCATCTTACACAGTTACCACTGCGTGTGTGTGTGTGCGCGTGCACACGCATGTGTGGTGAGATGCAGACTTTCTTCATATACTTCAACCAAAACAACATATTACCCTAGATTGACTGCAAAAGTAGATAGGAGAAGCCAGTTGTCTTCTACCATATCAAACATCAAAGATATTTCCAAAAATGTAAAACAATGCTACTTTTCCCACTTATTTTATTTGTCTTGGAAAATAGTTATTTTCATTAAAATGCATTATGTTAATATATAACAGGTTTATTGTTGTTATTTTAAAGAATTAATTAGTAAATATTTCAAAAATTTCTCCTTTTTTTAGTATGGTAATTGTGGATAGACATAGCCCATATGTGTCAGTTATCAACTTGACTCTCAGTTCTAAATTCGCCCTTCACACCTAGCTCTGCAAAAATGGAGCTGGGCCCTTCAAACAATTTTTTCTTTGCCAGCTGGCACAACGTTAAGCTTTGTCAGTAGAGGGTGCTAGAGAGACACTGCAGGAGGAAGGGGTTTTCCTTTCTGGTTCCAGTGTGCTTTCTTGGTAGGCTTCTGAAACCTGGGCTTCTGTGGTACCCAGCTCTGTTATATTGTGACTAAACTTTCTCTTTGGTCACTGAACTGTTTCCTATGTTGTAGAAACTTATGGATGTTAAGTAGTATAATACAATTCAAATATATTGCAAATGTTTCAACTTAGGCACAAAAACTGAAACATAAGAGTGTGATTACCATTCTGTGATATAATTTTTTAAAAGGATTAATAGTTTTTCAAACCATTAATGCCTCAGGACTTTAGTTGGCTCACCTCATAGAAATGAGGACCCTCGGCCAACTCTCCTTCCCTGATGAGACAAAGCGAGAACCAGATCTGTTGACAACACCTAGTCTCCTCCAGGAATCCTCCTCCTTTTTCCCACTGGATCTAGGGGAGCTGGAAGACAACACAGCTTTTTTTTTTTTTAATGTATGCATAAACATGTAAGTTTCTTTTCTCTAGGTAAAGATATATTCACATAGAATGAATTTGAAGACTAGGATTTCATCAAAATAGCAGACAGCAAGAACCAAGGAGGGGCCAAATCATCTGGGGCAATACAGGCTCTGACCATGCCAAGGAAAAGGGAGTGCAGTCCATGAGATACGACAGCCACAAACCCCAGCAATGATGCCGGTGCCACACCCAGGACCTCCTCACAGTCACCAGTCAAGGGAGCACTCAGGACCAGCTTTTCTGAAGCTGAAATCAGCAATTCCAGAGGATACAGCATGAATCTGAAGACCTATCTCTCCCCCAAATGCCACACCTGTTCATTTTTACCTAATGAAACCAAGCATTGTTTTTAAAAAGACTAAATTATTTTATGAACTAAAAATTATTGGGGTAAATGAAATTGTAGTGTTTTTTGCCTCTGCTCCTCAATGAACAGTGACTTGAAGGAGATCAGATCAATTATCGGAGAAGAAAAATAAAATTATCAATTTATCTGATTATCTGAAGGTGACATAAGTAGGCATGAGACCTTGCTACCTGGGCATACTTTATTGTTCCCCTTAAACTATACCCACTCTATGAACAAGACTCTCCCCTAACCCCACATCAGACATCTGATATTCAACATATACTTATTCAATTGAAGTTACTGAACTACAACTATGTGCTCATTAGTAGGAGTTGGCAGTTTTTCTGTACAGGGCCAGATAGTAAATATTTTAAATTAAAAAAATTTTTTTTTTAATATTTTAGATTTTGCAGGCTGCATATGTTCCCTATAGCAACTACTCAATTCTGCTGTTGTATTGTAAAAGCAGCCGTATGTAAATATGGTTGTGTTCCAATAAAACTTTATTTACAAAAACAAGCAGTAGGCCAGTGTGACCCATGGGTTCTAGTTTGCTAACCTCTGCTCTAAGGCATAGCAGCCAGAGTCTGCCCATGCTGTTGCCTATTACTGTCTCTGGAGACTAATGACCTCTCCTCTTCTGCCTTTCAAATATCACATGAGTGCCCCTCACAGGCAAACTAATCCAGAACCATATTGAAGGGAATTCTGGGAAATGTAGTTCTTGGCTTTCCCTCTTCAAGAGCATGGCAGTGATTATTAGTTGGCAACAGATAATCCAGTGATGATTAGTTGCCAACAGATAATCTATAAATCAAGAAGATTTATAGACCCTGATGCCAGAATGACGGAAACCAAGTCTTCAGAATCATCTATCATTCGTTAGATTAAAACAATGGATTTGGCTTGCTTAAATGAGGCAGTTAAATGAATTCTCTCTCATATCGTGTAGATAGGGTTGGGATGGCACACACCAGGGTCAGGAGCCCAGGCTCCTTCAATCTCAATGCTCCATCATTCATGGCCTCCCTGCAAAAATCACTTTATCATTCAAGTGGGCTGGCTGCTGGAGCCAGGTCCACATTCCAGCCGCAGAAAGGAGGTTGGAGAGACGAAGCGCATAGCACCTCCATATATGGACATTTTCTAGAATATGTGTGTGTGTGCCACTTCTGTTTACATTTCATTGGCCAGAGCTTAGTCACAAAGACAAACCTGGATGCAAGAGAGGATGAGAATTTAGTTTTAATTTCAGGTGGCCATGTGCCCAGCTAAAAATCAGGGGGTCTATAACCAAGAAAGAAAGGAAGAACAGACATTAAAAGACAACCAGTGATCTTTGACATATCAAGGTTTCGTGAGGGCACTTTATAAAGACTAAGGTTCTGAAACCATACCATGTTGCCACATGCCAGGTACATACTCATGCCACATTCTTACTGGCCAAAGTTCTGAATGCTGTGCCATTATATGCCAGGATTCTGAATCACGTAAGAGTCTCATTGGCCAAAGTTCTAGAATTAGACAAGATTCTTTCAGGCCAAAATTCCAGATTCACATCAAATTCTCATAAGTCAAGATTCAGAATCACAAAGTCCAATAAACTAACCTTCCCAGATCGCAGGAGATTCTTTTGATCGAGCACCCAGAATTATATGAGACTCCTACAGAAAAAGCTTTCAGACTCACGCAAGATTCCTATAGGCCAAGGTACGGAAATCAAGATTCCAGAATTACCGTAAGTTTCTTATGGACTAGGCTTCTAGAATCAGATAATATTTTTGTAAGCAAGTTTCTGAAATAACACAGTGTTAACCCAGTAATATTATGATAGGCAGGATCCTGGAATCAAGCATTTCTTTCAAGCCGAATTTTCAGAATCATGTAATGTTTTAATAAATCAAGTTTCCAGAATCATGCAAATTTATTACAGGTCAAGTTTCCAGAAGCACATAAAGTTATGAAATGGCATAACATCATTATTAGCCAAAATTGCAAATCACATAACATTTTCACAGGCTAATGTTCCAGAATCACACAAAGTTCTTTTAAACCATTGGATCTAGAAACACACAGCACTCCTAGAGTCTAATGTTCCATAAGCCTATACAATTCTCATAGACCAAGTTTCCAGAATCATGCAGTGTCCTTAAACTACCTGAGTTCTAGAATCCCACATAATTCTTACAGATGACATTCCTGGTTTCTGGTTCCTAAATCTCCCCCTGAGCCACCATTTGAAGTTGACTGCCTGCTCCCAAGTTAGGATTCACAAAACATTACCCCCTCCAATGCAGATGGCAGGCACTCTTCCTCTTTCTAAGCACCTCCAACTGTGGCATAACCTCCAACAGATTCCAGAAGTATTTATGTATGTGTGAGAGACAGGAGGACCAGAGTGGTAGCATCATCAGTGTACTGAGGGTTAATAGTAATAATAATTAGAACAACATTTATTGAATGCCTACTATGTGCATCATACTAAGTTTATGATGTACTTTATCTCATTTAATCATCCCAGCAACCCTGTGATTGAATTATCATTATGACTAACATCATTGATAATTATCATCAACACCCTCACTTTATAGATGATCAAACTCAGTCTCAGAAAAGTTAGGTAACCTAAGGTCATGCAACTATGAAGTAGTAGTTTCAAAATTATAAGCCTTACTCTTGGTTCCAGGGCCACGGGGAGATGCCTCCAGCTTTGGGGGCAGCACATAGATAGGAAAAGACAGTCCTACCCTTGAGATCAAAACTACCATCTTTCATTAGCAAAATGATTAAAAGGAGCCATCTACTGAAATGATCCTTCTTAGGAGTGAATAGAAAGAGAAGAGCCGAGGAGACATGGGGAGGCAAGAGTCTAAATAAGGTGACCAAGATGAAGCCTTGAGTGTTCTCTCACGTAACTAAGAACCATGAACCAGGACTCATTGTTCTGGCACATGTGGAAAGAACAGATGTATTGGCAAAGGGGCTGTAACCATCAGTATGTTTTCAAAGGTTAATTTAGCAGTCTTTAATCAGCAGTGACTGGGGAAAAGGGGATGCCTTCATTGGCTGGCATGAGTATTCTGGTCCAGATAAATTCCTAAGGTAGAAGAGAGTATACCGTTCAGCAGTCATGTGTTGAGTTTCTATCATGTTCCTGGGTCTGGAGATAAAATACTATAAAAATGTATAAGGCAAAATCTTTGTCTTTAAGAAATTCCACTTGAACAGGAGGAAGAGGTGAACCAAGATCAAACCTAAGTACAGTTCCGGGGGTGCCCACATGCGCGCGCGTGTGTGTGTGTGTGTGTGTGCACATATACATGCATAGAGAGGTGAGTGGAGAAGACTTCATGGAGATGGAGATGGTGGGCTGGCTCTGTAAACACAAGAAGGAAGAAGTCTGCTGGGGGTGGAACTGGCAGGGGTGTTGGCAAGCCTTGCCAGCCAGAGGACCCCACCAGACACACAGGTTCCTCAGGGAAAAGGCCACATGTGTACATGAAGAACCACGAGGAACTCTGCCTGCGTTGGACAAAGCGCTCCTGTTGGGGAGCCTAGGGAGCAGGGAGATTAGGGCCAAACTGAGCCTTGTTTGGATCTATCAATGGTTATATAAAGATACTGAATGTGAGGCTCTAAGACGGGGGCTATGCCCAAGCATGTGTGGAGACTGGTAGGAAAAAGATATATATTGTAAGCTGTAGAACAACCAGCAAGAAATAAAACAAGGATATATACCTAATTAGTCAATAAAGGTCCAGACAGTTTGTAAGTAAAAGGATGGAATCAGATATTCCATGAAAACAACAAGCATAAGAAAACTTGTGTGATTGTATTAGTATTGGAAGAAGTAGTGTTTAGAAAAAAGAATATTACTAGAGATAAAAATGAATATGTAGGATGGAGACCTTCAAGATGGAGGAGGAGTAAGACATGGAGATCACCTTCCTCCCCACAAATACATCAGAAATACATCTACATGTGGAACAACTCCTACAGAACGACTACTAAATGCTGGCAGAAGACCTCAGACTTCCCAAAAGGCAAGAAACTCCCCACGTACCTGGGTAGGGCAAAAGAAAAAAGAAAAAACAGAGACAAAAGATAGGGATGGGACCTACACTTCTGGGAGGGAGCTGTGAAGGAGGAAAAGTTTCCACACGCTAGGAAGCCCCTTCACTGGCAGAGACGGGGGGTGGCAGGGGGGAAGCTTCAGAGCCACCGAGGAGAGCATAGCAATAGGGGTGCAGAGGGCAAAGCAGAGATATCCCCACACAGAGGATCGAGGCCGACCAGCACTCACCAGCCTGAGAGGTTCGTCTGCTCACCCACTGGGACAGGTGCGGGCTGGGAGCTGAGGCTCCAGCTTCTTCGGAGGTCAGATCCCAGGGAGAAGACTGGCTGCGTGAACACAGCCTGAAGGGGGCTAGTGCGCCACAGTTAGCTGGGAGGGAGCTCGGGAAAAAGGCTGGAACTGCCTAAGAGGCAAGAGACCATTGTTTCTGGGTGCACGAGGAGAGGAGATTCAGGGCACCACCTAAACGAGCTCCAGAGATGGGCGCAAGCTGTGACTACCAACATGGACACCAGAGATGGGCATGAGATGCTAAGGCTGCTACTGCAGCCACCAAGGAGCCTGTATGCAAGCATAGGTAACTATCTACACCTCCCCTCCTGGGAGTCTGCGCAGCCCGCCACTGCCAGGGTCCCGTGATCTAGGGACAACTTCCCCGAGAGAACACAAGGCGCGCCTCAGGCTGTTGCAATGTCACGTTGGCCTCTGCTGCCGCAGGCTCGCCCTGCATCCGTATCCCTCCCTCCCCACGGCCTGAGTGAACCAGAGTCCCCGAATCAGCTGCTACTTTAACCCCATGCTGTCTGGGCAGGAACAGATGCCCTCAGGAGACCTACACACAGAGGCAGGGCCAAATTCAAAGCTGAACCCCAGGAGCTCTGTGAACAAAGAAGAGAAAGGGAAATTTCTCCTAGTAGCCTGAGGAGCAGCAGATTAATTCTCTACAATCAACTTGATGTACCCTGCATCTCTGGAATACCTGAATAGACAACGAATCATCCCAAAATTGAGGTGGTAGAATTTGGGAGCAACTGTAGACTTGGGGTTTGCTTTCTGCATCTAATTTGTTTCTGGTTTTATGTTTATCTTAGTTTAGTATTTAGAGTTTATTATCATTGGTGGATTTGTTTATTGATTTGGTTGCTCTCTTCCCTTTTTTTTTTTTTTTTGCGGTACGCGGGCCTCTCACTGTTGTGGCCTCTCCCGTTGCGGAGCACAGGCTCCGGACGCGCAGGCTCAGCGGCCATGGCTCACGGGCCCAGCCTCTCCGAGGCATGTGGGATCTTCCCGGACCGGGGCACGAACCCGTGTCCCCTGCATCGGCAGGTGGACTCTCATCCACTGCGCCACCAAGGAAGCCCCCTTTTTTTTAATATATAGATATATATACATTTTTTTCCTTTTTCTCTTTTTGTGAGTGTGTATGTTTCTTTGTGTGAGTTTGTCTGTATAGCTTTGATTTTACCAGTGTCCTAGGGTTTTGTCTGTCCTCTTTTTTCTTTTTTACTATAGTTTTTAGTGTTTGTGATCATTGGTGGATTTGGGTTTTGGTTTGGTTGCTCTCTTCTTTCTTTCTTTCTTTTTCTTCCTTTTTTATTACTTTTTAATTTTTATTTTTAATAACTTTTTTATTTTAATAACTTTATTTTATCTTATTTTTTTCTTTATTTCTTTCTTTAGTTCTCCCTTTACTTCAGAGCCGTGTGGCTAACAGGGTCTTGGTGCTCCGACCGGTGTCAGGCCTCTGCCTCTGAGGTGGGAGAGCCGAGTTCAGGACACTGGTCCACCAGAGACCTCCCAGCTCCATGTAATATCAAACGGCGAAAGATTTCTCAGAGATCTCCATCTGAACGCTAAGATCCAGCTCCACTCAACGACCAGCAAGCTGCAGTGCTGGACACCCCATGCCAAACAACAAGCAAGGCAGGAAAACAACCGCACCCATTAGCAGAGAGGCTGCCTAAAATCATAATAAGTTCACAGACACCCTAAAACACATCACTGGACGCAGTCCTGCCTACCAGAAACACAAGATCCAGCCTCATCCACCAGAACACAGGCACCAGTCCCCTCCACCAGGAAGCCTACACCACCCACTGAACCAAGCTTAGCCACTGGGGGAAGACACCAAAAACAATAGGAACAATGAACCTGCAGCCTGTGGAAAGGAAACCCCAAACACAGTAAGTTAAGCAAAATGAGAAGAGAAATACACAGCAGATGAAGGAGCAAAGTAAAAACCCACCAGACCAAACAAATGAAGAGGAAATAAGCAGTCTACCTGAAAAAGAATTCAGAATAATGATAATAAAGATGATCCAAAACTTGGAAATAGAATGGAGAAAATACAAGAAACGTTTAACAAGGACCTAGAAGAACTAAAGAGCAAACAAACAATGACAAACAACACAATAAACGAAATTAAAAATTCTCTACGAGGAATCAATAGCAGAATAACTGAGGCAGAAAAATGGATAAGTGACCTGGAATATAAAATAGTGGAAATAACTACCTCAGAGCAGAATAAAGAAAAAGGAATCACAAGAATTGAGGACAGTCTGAGACCTCTCGGACATTAAACACACCGAAGTTCGATTTATACGGGTCCCAGAAGAAGAAGAGAAAAAGAAATGGACTCAGAAAATATTTGAAGAGATTAGAGTTGAAAACTTCTCTAATATGGGAAAGGAAATAGTCATCAAATCCAGGAAGCATAGAGTCCCATACAGGATAAATCCAAGGAGAAACATGCCAAGACACATATTAAACAAACTATCAAAAATTAAATACCAAGAAAAAATATTAAAAGCAGCAAGGGAAAAGCAACAAATAACATATAAAGGAATCCCCAAAGGTTAACAGCTGATCTTTCAGCAGAAACTCTGCAGGCCAGAAGGGAGTGGCAGGACATATTTAAAGTGATGAAAGGCAAAAACCTACAACCGAGATTACTCTACCAGGCAAGGATCTCATTCAGATTCGATGGAGAAATTACAACCTTTACAGACAAGCAAAAGCTAAGAGAATCCAGCACCACCCAAGCAGCCTTACAACAAATGCTAAAGGAATTCCTCTAGGCAGGAAACACAAGACAAGGAAAAGACCTACAATAAAAAACCCAAAACAATTAAGAAAATGGTAATAGGAACATACATATCGATAACTACCTTAAATGTAAATGGACTGAATGCTCCAATCAAAAGACAAAGACAGGCTGAATGGATACAAAAGCAAGACCTCTACAGGAGACCCACTTCAGACCTAAGGACACATACAGACTGAAAGTGAGGGGATGGAAAAAGACATTCCATGCAAATGGAAACCAAAAGAAAGCTGGAGTAGCAATTCTCATATCAGACAAAATCAACTTTAAAATAAAGACTATTACAAGAGACAGAGAAGGACACTACATGATGATCAAGGGATCGATCCAAGAAGAAGATATAACAATTGTAAATATTTATGCACCCAACAGAGGAATGCCTCAATACATAAGGCAAATTCTAACAGCCATAAAAGGGGAAATTGACAATAACACAATCATAGTAGGGGACTTTAACACCTGACTTTCACCAATGGACAGATCATCCAAAAAGAAAATAAATAAGGAAACACAAGCTTTAAGTGACACATTAAACAAAATGGACTTCAGTGATATTTACAGGACATTCCATCCAAGAAACAACAGAATACACTTTCTTCTCAGGTGTTCATGGAACATTCTCCAGGGTAGATCATATCTTGGGTCACGTAACAAGCCTTGGTAAATTTAAGAAAATTCAAATCATATTAAGTATCTTTTCCGACCACAGTGCTATGAGACTAAATTACAGAAAAAAAACTGTAAAAAATATAAACACATGGAGGCTAAACAATACACTACTAAATAACCAAGAGATCACTGAAGAAATCAAAGAGGAAATCAAAAAATACCTAGAAACAGATGACAATGAAAACACAATGACCCAAAACCTATGGAATGCAGCAAAAGCAGTACTAAGAGGGAAGTTTATAGCAATACAGTCCTCTCTCAAGAAACAAGAAACATCTCAAATAAACAGCCTAACCTTACACCTAAAGCAATTAGAGAAAGAAGAACAACAACAAAAAAACCCCAAAGTTAGCAGAAGGAAAGAAATCATAAAGATTAGATCTGAGATAAATGAAAAAGAAATGAAGGAAACAATAGCAAAGATCAATAAAACTAAAAGCTGGTTCTTTGAGAAGATAAACAAAATTGATAAACCATTAGCCAGACTCATCAAGAAAAAAAGGGAAAAGACTCAAAACAATAGAATTAGAAATGAAAAAGGAGAAGTAACAACTGACACTGCAGAAATACAAAGGATCATGAGAGATTACTACAAGCAACTCTATGCCAATAAAATGGACAACCTGGAAGAAATGGACAAATTCTTAGAAAGGCACAACCTTCCGAGACTGAACCAGGAAAAAACAGAAAATAAAAACAGACCAATCACAAGTACTGAAATTGTGACTGTGATTAAAAACCTTCCAACAAGCAAAACTCCAGGACCAGATGGCTTCACAGGTGAATTCTATCAAACATTTAGAGAAGAGCTAACACCTATCCTTCTCAAACTCTTCCAAAATATAGTAGAGGGAGGAACACTCCCAAACTCATTCTATGAAGCCACCATCACACTTATACCAAAAGCAAACACAGATGTCACAAAGAAAACTACAGGCCAGTATCACTGATGAACATAGATGCAAAAATCCTCAACAAAATACTAGCAAACAGACACCAACAGCACATTAAAAGGATCATACACCATGATCAAGTGGGGTTTATCCCAGGAATGGAAGGATTCTTCAATATATGCAAATCAATCACTGTGATAAACCATGTTAACAAACTGAAGGAGATAACCCATATGATCATCTCAATAGATGCAGAGAAAGCATTTGACAAAATTCAACCCCCATTTATAATAAAAACCCTCCAGAAAGTAGGCATAGAGAGAACTTACCTCAACATAATAAAGGCCATATACGACAAGCGCACAGCCAACATCATTCTCAATGGTGAAAAACTGAAACTATTTCCTCTATGATCAGGAACAAGACAAGGTTGTCCACACTCACCACTATTATTCAACATAGTTTTGGAAGTTTTAGCCACAGCAATCAGAAAAGAAAAAGAAATAAAAGGAATTCAAATTGGAAAAGAAGAACTAAAACTGTCACTGCTTGCAGATGACATGATACTATATATAGAGAATCCTAAAGATGCTACCAGAAAACTACTAGAGCTAATCAATGAATTTGGTAAAGTAAAAGGATACAAAATTAATGCACAGAAATCTCTTGCATTCCTATACACTAATGATGAAAAATCTTAAAGTGAAATTAAGGAAACACTCCCATTTACCACTGCAACAAAAAGAATGAAATACCTAGGAATAAACCTATCTAAGGAGATAAAAGACCTGTATGCAGAAAATTATAAGACACTGATGAAAGAAATTAAAGATGATACAAACAGATGGAGAGGTATACCACGTTCCTGGATTGGAAGAATCAACAAGGTGAAAATGACTATACTACCCAAAGCCATATACAGATTCAATGCAATCCCTATCAAACTACCACTGGCATTTTTCACAGAACTAGAACAAAAAATTTCACAATTTGTATGGAAACACATAAGACCCCGAATAGCTAAAGCAATCTTGAGAAAGAAAAACAGAGCTGGAGGAATCAAGCTCTCTGACTTCAGACTATACTACAAAGCTGCGGTAATCAGGACAGTATGGTACTGGCACAAAAACAGAAATATAGATCAATGGAACAGGATAGGAAGCCCAGAGATAAACCCATGCACCTATGGTCACCTTCTTTTTGATAAAGAAGGCAAGAATATACAATGGAGAAAAGACAGTGTGTTCAATAAGTGACGCTGGGAAAACTGGACAGCTACATGTAAAGGAGTGAAATTAGAACACACCCTAACACCATACACAAAAATAAACTCAAAATGATTAAAGACCTAAATGTAAGGCCAGACACTATTAAACTCTTAGAGGAAAACATAGGAAGAACACTCTTTGACATAAATCACAGCAAGATCCTTTTTAACCCACCTCCTAGAGAAATGGAAATAACAAAAACATACAAATGGGACCTAATGAAACTTAAAAGCTTTTGCACAGCAAAGGAAACCATAATCAAGACGAAAAGACAACACTCAGAATAGGAGAAAATATTTGCAAATGAAGCCACTGACAAAGGATTAATCTCCAAAATGTACAAGCAGCTCAAGCAGCTCAATATCAAAAAAACAAATAACCCAATCGAAAAATGGGTAGAAGACCTAAATAGACATTTCTCCAAAGAAGATATACAGATTGCCAACAAACACATGAAAGAATGCTCAACATCATTAATCATTAGAGAAATGCAAATCAAAACTTCAATGAGATATCATCTCACACCAGTCAGAATGGCCATTATCAAAAAATCTACAAACAATAAATGCTGGAGAGGGTGTGGAGAAAAGGGAAACCTCTTGCACTGTTGGTGGGAATGTAAATGGATACAGCCACTATGGAGAACAGTATGAAGGTTCCTTAAAAAACTAAAAATAGAACTACCATATGATCCAGCAATCCCAGTACTGGGCATATACCCTGAGAAGGCCATAATTCAAAAAGAGTCATGTACCACAATGTTCATTGCAGCTCTATTTACAATAGCCAGGATATGGAAGCAACCTAAGTGTCATTGACAGATGAATGGATAAAGAAGATGTGGCACATAAATACAAGGGAATATTACTCAGCCATAAAAAGAAATGAAATTGAGTTATTTGTAGTGAGGTGGATGGACCTAGAGTCTGTCATACAGAGTGAAATAAGTCAGAAAGAGAAAAACGAATACCATATGCTAACACATATATATGGAATCTAAAAAAAACAAAAAGGTTAAGAAGAGCCTAGGGGCAGGACAGGAATAAAGATGCAGATGTAAAGAATGGACTTGAGGACATGGGGAGGGGGAAGGGTAAGCTGGAACGAAGGGACAGAGTGGCATGGACATATATACACTACCAAATGTAAAATAGATAGCTAGTAGGAAGCAGCCACATAGCACAGGGAGATCAGCTCGGTGCTCTGTGACCACCTAGAGGGGTGGGAGAGGGAGGGTGGGAGGGAGACACAAGAGGGAAGAGACATGGGGATATATGTATATGTATAGCTGATTCACTTTGTTATAAAGCAGAAACTAACACACCATTGTAAAGCAATTATAATCCAATAAAGATGTTAAAAAATGAATATATAATTATAATAAAACACAGTTCATCAAGAGGATACAAAATCCCAAATATGCATACTTCTACTAATACAGCTTTAAAATGTGTGAAGTAAAACTTACAGAATTGCAAAGATTAATAGACAGATCCACAATTATTGTTGGAGATTTCAATACTCCTCTCTCAATAGAAGTAATCAGAAAATCAGTAAGGATAGAAAAGACTTGAACAGCACTTCCAGCCAATTAGACCTAACTGACATTTATTGAACATCTACTTGACAACAGAATGCGCTCTTTTTTTCAAGTGCAAATAGAATATCTATTCAGATAGACCATTTTCTGTAACATAAAAAAGTCTCAATGTATTTTGAAGGACTGAAAACAAAGTATGCTTTCTGATCAAAATGGAATTAAACCACCAATCAATAACAGACAGGTACCTAAAATCCCAAATACGTGGCATTTGAAATAACTCTTGATTCAGAGAGTAAATCACAAGGGATATTTTAGAAAATATTTTAACTCAGTGAAAATGAAAACTCAACATAAAATTTCTAGGACACTGCTGAACGAAAAAATTTTGGCTTTAAATGTTTATTTTAGAAATGTGTTTTATCAATATTGTAAGCTTCGTTCTTAAAAACACTAGGAAAAAACAAGCAAATTACACCCAAAGTAAGTTAAAAGATAATAATAAGGAACGGAAATAGGAAACGGAAAAATAATTGAGAAATCCAACAAAACCAACAGCTGACTTTTGAAAAGATCAATAAATTGAGAAACTTGTGACAAGATTCATGGGGGAGAGAGAGAGAGAGAGAGAGAGAGAGAGAGAGAGAGAGAGAGAGAGGAAGGATACAAATTACTAACAAAATGAATGAAAGAGAAGGCATAACTACAGATTCTAGAGAGGATAACAGCATAGTAAGGGAATGTAATATAAAACTTTATGCTAATAAAATCAACAACTTGGATTAAATGGCCAATTGCTTAAAGACACAGCTTATTCAAGAAGAAATAAAAACCCAAATAATCTCATATATGTGAAGAATATGTTCCTTGAACTTGTGAATGATACCTCATCCTTAGCATTGTTTGTATTACCTACTGTGACCTACTTTGACTGATATGACTTGTACATGTGAAAGAACATGAGAAAATAAAATGCTTTGGCTATTTATACCTAAATTGATAAACACACAGAGCAAAAAGTAGTGAACAGAGTTATGCTTACCAAGACAGTAAATATGGAAGCATATGGAAAAATATTGTATCTCCTGATCAGTCACCATAAGGACACACACAGAGAGTCAGGGAATAAAACCCCAGTCTACCACACCATCATCATCTACCACTTCCCAATGAGCAACCCATGTGCTGGGCTCCCTGCGTCTCTCCAGAAAACACTGGAATGCCAGATCAGAAGATCTGATAGTGACTGAGGCAGACAGAAAGGCTGACTAATTCAGGAATTCAGGTTTCCTACCCCAGTACCACCTTTTAAGTTTGCTCTGGCCATTTAGCTTTTAAAGGAAATAATTGCTTGAATTTATGAATGTTTAATTAAGTCATTTGTGTGGTTTCTTAGTTCTGCTTCTGCATATAGGTTTTGCTAACAACTGAGTAGTAAAATTGAAATTGAAACTGAAATCAGAAAGTCAAGCACAACACATATTTCATCAAAGAAACTGAATAAATAATTTAAAAGCTTTTCCCTAAATTAAAACATTCCAGATCCAGATGACTTCACTGGTGAATTCCAACCAACATTTAAGAAAGCAATCATACCAATTCTAAACAAATTCTTTCATAACAAAGGAGAAGGAAAGAACTCTTTATGTCCCAACTCTTTATGAGACCATCATACACTGACACTAAAACTATACAAAGACATCACAGAAAAAGAAAAACTACAGACCAGTATCACTCATGAACATATATTCAAAAATCCTTTAAAAATATAAGCAAATAGAACTAGAGATATTTTAAGGGATATACACAATGTAAAAGTAAGGTTTATCCCAGGAGTGCAATGCTGCTTTAATATTCAAAAATTAACTAATGAAATTCACAATGTTAGTAAAATGAAGGATGAAAACCACATAACCATCTTAATAGACACAGAGAAACTATCTGAGAAAATTTGGTTTATGATAAAAATTCTCAATAAACTAGGAGTAGAAAGGAACTCCCTTGACTTGGTAAGAGAGGGTAGGTTAATTTTGGAAGACTACGCTTTGCTTCTAATGTGACAAACAAGATGGATGTCTGCTTTTATCACTTCTGCTCAAAATTGTCCTAGAGATCCAACTCAGGGCAAAAAGGTGAGAAAATGAAATAAAAGGCATCTGAACTGGAAAGGAAGAAGTAAAACTGTCGTCACTCATAGATGACATGATTCTGTGCATAGAAAATCCCAAGCAATCTTTTTTTAAAAAATTACCAGAATAAATAAGTGACTTTTGCAAGGTGACGAGGCCAATACACAAAACTCAACTGCTTTTCTCTACTAGCAACAACAACTAGAAATCAAAATTTAACAAAACACCATTTACAGCAGTATCAAATAATAATTTTTTGGAAAGTAGTATTACTTTAGTAATACTTAGGGATACATTTAGGAAATACTTAGTGATAAATTTGACAAAAATATATGCAAGACCTATACTTTAAAACCTATGAAACATCTGTGGAAGAAATTTAATAAGGCCAAAATAAATGGAGAGCTGTATTAGGTTCATGGTTTAGAATACGGTTAAGATGTTAATCCACTCCACTTTGGCCGATAGATTCAAGGCAATCCCAATGAAATCCCAGAAGGCCTTTTTTGAGATTGAGAAGCTTATTCTAAAATTTACATGAAAATGCAAAAGACTTAGGATGGCTGAAACGATTCTGGAAAAAAAGTTGGAGGACCTATATTACCTAATTTTAATACTTACTATAAAGCTACAGTTAGCAAGAGAGTGTGGTATTGGCATCAAGGTAGTCATATAGATCAATGGAACAGAATAAAGAGTCAAAAATAACTCAGATAGATGGTCAATTATTTTTGACATAGTTCAAAAAAGGAAAGGACAGTCTGTTAAAACATGGTGCTGGAATATCCAGATGACTATATGGGAAGACAACTCCTCAATCCCTACTGAACATTACACATAAAAATTAACTCAAAATAGGTAAAATACCTAATGGTAAAAGATAAAACTATAAAACCTACATAAAATATATGGGAGAAAATCTTTGTGACTTTGGGGTAAGCAAGGATTTCTTAGCTAGGAAAGAAAAAGCAAAAACCACAAAAGAAAAAATTGATAGGGACTTCCCCGGTGGTACAGTGGTTAGAATCTGCCTGCCAATGCAGGGGACACAGGTTCGATCCCTGGTCCGGGAAGATCCCACATGTCATGGAGCAGCTAAGCCCGTGTGCCACAACTACTGAAGCCTGCGCACCCTAGAGCCCACATGCCACAACTACTGAGCCCATGCGCCGCAACTACTGAAGCCTATGTGCTCTAGGGCCTGCGTGCCTCAACTACTGAGCCCACATACTGCAACTACTGAAGACCACACACCTGGAGCCCATGCTCCACAACAAGAGAAGCCACTGTAATGAGAAGTCCGCAAACCACAACGAAGAGTAGCCCCCACTCGCCACAACTAGAGAAAACTTATGCACAGCAATGAAGACCCAACACAGCCAAAAAAAAAAAAAAAATTGATAACTTGGTCTTTGTATTAGTCTGCTAGGCCTTCCACAACAGAATACCACAGACTGGGTGGCTGAAACATCAGGAATTGGTATTCTCACAGTTCCGAAGACTAGGAGTCTAAGATCAAGGTGCTAGGAGGCTGGTTTTTACTGAGGCCTCTCTCATTGGCTTGCAGATGGCTGCCTTTTCACTGTGTCCTCACATGACCTTCTCTCTATATCTGAGCATCTCTATGTCTCTTCCTCTTCCTATAAGGACACCAGCTCTATTGGATTAGGGCCCCACCCTTATTACATAATTTAACCTTAATTACCACTTTAAAGGTCCTATCTCCAAATACAGCCACTTGGGGCTTAGGGCTTCAGCATATGAATTTCAGGGGGAACACAATTCAGTTCATAATGATCTTTATTAAAATTTAAAACTTCTGCTCTTTGAAAATTTCTTAAATAAATGAAAAAACCGGCCACAGGCTGGGGTGAAATATTCACTTCACATACATCTGACAAAGGACTTATATCGTGAATCTTTGAAGAATCCTTGGAATTCTACAATAACAGAAAAACCAACTAAAAATGTTCAGTAGGTTAGAAAAGACACTTCACCAAAGATGATATATTAATGGCCAATAAGCACATGAAAAGATGCCCAACATCATTAGCCACCAGGAAAATGAAAATTAAAAACCACAATGAGATATAACTATATATCCACACCTACCCATTAAAAAACTGACAATTCTAACAATTGGAAGGATGTGGAGCATTGTTGGTGATAGTGTAAAATGATATAATCCTTTCAGAAAATTTTGACAGTTTTATTAAGCAGACTGTCATAGGCAGATTTATCATATGACCCAGCAATTCTGCTCCTAGGCATTTACCCAAGAGATATGAAAACATATGTCCATGAAAGACTCATACAGAAATGTTTGTTAGCAGCTTAATAAAAGCCAAAAACTAAATATAACCAAAATGTCCATCAACTAGTGAGCGGATAAATTGTGGGACATACATATAATGGAATATTACTCACAGTAAAAGGGAATGGCTATTGATACATGCAACCACATGGATGAATCTCAAAATAATTATGCTGTGTGAAAGAAGCCAGGTACAAAACAAAACATATTTAGGATTCCACACGTTTGAAACTCTAGAAATTCTAGAAACAACAAATCTATGCTATAGTGACAAAAGGCTGATCAGTGGTTGCCTGGGGCTGGTTGTCAATCACTCTGATTGGAAGATGGCACAAACATACTTTGGGGGGGTGAAGAAAGTTTTTTTTTTTTTTTTTTGGCTAGGAAAACTTTATTATGCTCCATGTGTCCAGGGAGCTCATACATGCACATGCACACTCACACAGGCACACAGAGCTAATACTGCTCACGGCATTGGCCATGGGCACAGAGTGGCCCTCAAGTTGGGAAGAGGCCCAGAATTCTGCTCTGGTGCCTCCTCACCACAGTCTCCTGCACTGCAGGCTGGGGCCCAGATAGGTATCGTGGAGGCAGCACCTTCACAATTCCAGGCCAGGATCCTTGCTCAGTCCTAGTGCCTGTACCAGGTCCTCTGCGAGCCCACTCTTCAACATCCGTCTCAAAGACTTGTGGTTGCCACGGGAACGCTTGCCTTCCAGAGCAGCTACGGCACGAGGACTGCTCTTGGTCACTGACTATACCAGCGGGTCCATGATCGCATCTGAAGTGTCACTGGGTAAACTGGAGCCTGGAGGTTCTTCTCGGGGTACAGTGCAGGGCCCCACTGCTGTGGGCATGACTAGGGAGCTGCCCTGGACCATGCCTGAGGAAGCCAGATAGGGAGGTCAGGCCAAAGTGTTGTTTTGATGTTGTTTACATGGATGTATACATTTGTTAAAACTCTTTGCACTGTACACTTTAAATGGGTTCATTTTACTATATACACACATATACACATGTATATATAAATGTATATATACATGTATATATAAATAATACCTCAATAAAGTTGATTAAAATAATTTTTAAAATCCAGCAAATTGGACTCTCTACCCAGCAGCCCAACATAACCAATGCTGACAATTTCAATCTTCATGGATTGCAGTTTCTGTGCCGGGGACAGATGTAAATTAGGCTAAATTTGATACAGGAGTTTAGAGATGTTCATTGAGTGAACAAGTAACAGAAATCACATTTCTAATTTTAAACAAATGAAAAATATTTTCCCCAAACTCTGTCAAGAGTTGAGTTGACAACTCAACTGGGACTTCCCCAGTGGCGCAGTGGTTAAGAATCCACCTGCCAATGTAGGGCACACGGGTTCGAGCCCTGGTCTGGGAAGATCCCACATGCCGTAGAGCAACTGAGCCCATGCGCCACAACTACTGAGCCTGCGCTCTGGAGCCCACGAACCACAACTACCGAGCCCTCATGCCACAACTACTGAAGCCTGCACGCCTAGAGCCCGTGCTCTGCAACAAGAGAAGCCACCACAATGAGAAGCCCGTGCATCATGATGAAGAGTAGCCCCCACTCACCACAACTAGAGAAAGCCTGTGTGCAGCAACGAAGACTGAATGCAGCCAAAAAATTAATTAATTAATTAAAAAAAAAAGAGTTGAGTTACTCCCAGCTTGGTAACTCACAAAGCCTTGTTGAATCCTTCTGTGACTCAGAATGAGGGGACGCTATCCTTTTCCAAATTTTGACAAGCTCACCAGTAATCTGTTTCAAAACATCTGTAGTCCTTCCTGACTTTTTCAGCAATGTTTCACTGCTCTTTTCTTTTCAAATGCTTCAGAATTGACTTTGAAAATAAAGGTTGTATTTTCCCCACTCCTCAAATTTTGAATGACTTATTTCAGAAATGGCTTCAATTTATATGCCTGTCACTTTAGACCATAACAGTCCCCATTAACTGTTAAATGATGTCAGTTTGCTTTACTTTTCGGTTTTAGTGGGGATTTTTTGCTGGGTTTGCTGCCTGTCTGAGAGGGGCAGATTTGTCTGATTTAGTTATACCCAGATGTGCCTAAATAAAAGACAGAGGAGAACAAGATACTGAGTCAGTGTTTCAGTGAATTTATGTTGTATTTCTCATAAATTCCTGTGGGTTTCTTTTGGCACCAAAATTTATTATTCTCTGTTCCTTTTAAAATACAATCTGATGCAATAGTTAAGGGCCAGTGTCAGGCTGGGAGCCTCCACCTCTGATCAGCAGCTGCCACACAACATAAATCAATTCAGCAAGCATTCCCAGAGCATCTGCTGTGCACTCAGATCTTTGGTGAGCCCGATGGAATATTCAGAAGAAGCTCTGGCTTCAGGGAGCCTACAACAAAAAAGAAGCACGAATGGCTGCTAGGCTTCAGGCTAGGGTAACTAAATTTTACTTAAGATTCCTCTGTTTAATTAGCAACATTCATTCAAGAATTCATTTAACTTCTTTGCTAAGTGAATTTTAATGAGATTCCACGTCATGATTTTCAAAATAGGAAAAAAATGCTTTATATTTATAGGATTGGGGTGAGGTTCAAAGAAGATAATGCTTAGGTTGTCAGTTTATAAAATATAAATGCAATAAAATTGTAAAATTCATTTATTAGAATGTGATTGGGGAGATAACCCTAAGACAACTCAGCAAAAAGTGTATGAAAGTATGATTTATTTGTTTATGCCCTCATAGAACAGCAAAAAGGGATCAGGGTAGGGCTTCCTATGTGGTGCAGTGGTTGAGAGTCTGCCTGCCGACGCAGGGGACACGGGTTCGTGCCCTGGTCTGGGAAGATCCCACTGCACTCACAGGCTGGGCCTGTGAGCCATGGCCACTGAGCCTGCGCGTCCGGAGCCTGTGCTCCGCAACGGGAGAGGCCACAACAGTGAGAGGCCCGCATGCCGCAAAAAAAAAAAAAAAAAAAGGATCAGGGTAAACAATAGTTTCAATTAACTTGAAAATTATTAAAACAAGATTTTAAAAGATGAAAAGGTAGGGATCCACTTTGGGCTATGATGGAATAGCTTGTGTCAATTACAGTTTTCATTGAGATCAACTGGAAAAGCTGGATAAAATTTTTTAAAAAATCTCTTTGAACCACTGTAGGACTCCCAAGGCAGCCACTATTCAAGGGGCCAAGATTTTGGAGAAAAAAAGAAAGTCCTTTGAAAGATATGACCATTTGTTCATCACTTTTCCCCTTGGGATGTCTGGTATAGGGTGAGAAGCTGAGGGGCCTAGCTGAGGTTACCCACAAAGAAGCAGAGAAGCCAGCAGAGTTTAGGCTATCTCATAGAGCAGAAAAATAAAAGCCACAGTTCTGGGCTTCCAAGGCAGCCAGGATTTGAAGAGTCAGATCTAAGAGACAATGGAGGCACAGAGAAGTGAGCCTGGCAGTTGGCATTTTTCTCCTTGAGATATTTGCCAAGTCTTAGCTATGTAGGGTAAGGAGCTAAGAAGCCAAGCAAAAGGTGGCTGAAAAGTTCCATGGTCCCTGGGAGACAAAAATCTGAATTTAGGGTTTTCCAAGGATGAAGGACCCAAGAGTTACCCCAGGTTCTCAGCTGGGACCCATGGAGGGCTACTGTCTGAAAGATTAACCAGAAGAAGACTGACTCTTAGAAAGACTGAAACCAGGCCTCAGGTCATTCAGCCTTCGATTGAACTGAAGTAGACCAGTGGCCCCTACTCTAGCTGCTTGCCAGAGGACAGCGTGAATCCTCTACAGAGGAAGGTGACATCATCCAAAGCCTCCACAAATTTAAATATAAGCTTACCAGTACTGAATCAAAAATACTAGGTGTACCAAGTCACACGGCCAAGAGAAGAAACAGACAAGAAAAAAGGTCAGGAAAAACAAACCCACAGAGAGCCTAGATATTAGAGTTATGAGACCCTAACTTTCAAATAACTCTGATTAATGTTCAGAAAAAGAAAGAACAGGATGGAGAATTTTAGTTGAGAACTATAATCTATATTTAAAAATCAAACAAATTCTAAAACTGAAAAGTTATGTAATTCATGGTATTAAGAATTCAAAAGATGATGCAATACCAGATTGAAACAGCTGAAGAGGATTAGTTAAATTGTACTTAAGTCATTAGAAAATATCCAGTCTGAAGTCCAAAACAAATAAACAAAAATACTGAAAACAAGACACATATGGGATGTGGTAGAATGTTTAAATATACATCCAAATATGCATATAATTGAAGCCCTGGAAGGGGGAAGAGAGAAGAATAGAGAAGTAGTGGTATTTAAAGAAATAATGATCAAGAATGTTCCAACAATGACAAGACATCAAGCTACAGATTTAGGAAGTGCTAAAAGTCCAAGCAGGATAAATACGAAGAAAATCACACCTAGGAACATCATAGTGAATCTCTAAACACCAAAGAAAAAGAGAATATTCTGAAAAGTACACGGAGAAAAAGATGTATACCTTCAAAAGCAAAATAATAAGATGAAAACCAGAAAAAAATGCAATGATTTCTTCAAACTGCTAAAATAATAATAATAAAACCTAGAATTCTATACCCAGCGGAAAAAATCTTCCAAAAGTGTAGGCAAAATAAAGTTATTTCTACACAGACAAGAACCAAGAGAATTCAGCACCAGTAGACCAGCACTAAAAATACCACTAAAGTGTGTTCTTCAGGCAGAAGTAAAATGATCCCAGAAGGGGAAAAAAGGACATGCAGGAAGGAATGAAGAACAACAGAAAGGGTAAATGCGTGGGTAAGTCTAAATGAATATCGACATAAGATAATGTAATATGAAGTTTCACATACATATAGACTTGCAGTGCATGACAATAACACAAAAAGGAGTAAATGGAGTTTGTGTTCTAAGCGTCTAGCACTGCCTAAGAATTTACAAAAGGACTACTTTCTATTAGACTCTAATAAGTTAAATAATCTAAGGCAATCTCTATAGTAAAAGAATGTCAAACTGACAAGATAATGGGTAAATGGAATAATGAAATGTATTTTATTATTGCAAAAGAAAAAGGAACATAAAACAGGTAGGAAAATAGAAAACAAATAGTAAGGATGGAAAATATACAACCAAATGTGTCAGCCAAATAACGAAATACTCCAATTAAATGTAAAAAAAGAAAATACTGAAAAGAAGTAAGAGACATATGGGGCATGGAATAAATACTCCATTTAAAAGATAGATTTTCGGACTAGATTTTTTAAAAATATATGTGTCTTACAAGAGACTCGTCTTAAATATTAAGTTGAAACATATGAAAAGGCCAATATTCAACCATTTTTTGAGTTACAAAAATGGCAGTTTCATATGGTTCAACCTAAAATGAGGGCACAGTGAAGCTGAAGGGACAGAAAGAAATATACTATGCAAACAGTGGCCAAGAGAAAGTAGAGATTAAGGTAAGAAGCATTTCTAGCATCAGAGGGATATTCTATAATGATTAAAGTGCCAATCCATCAGGATGACTCAACTATCCTAAATTCTTATGAACCTAATGGCATAGCTTCAAAATATGTAAAGCAAAAATTAACAGAACTCACAGGAAAAATAGACAAAATCACAATCGTAAGGAGAGGCTCTAATATATCTCTTTGTAACTGATGAAACAAGCAACAACAACAACAAATCTATAAGGATATAGACCTGAACAACGCAATTGACTAAATTCACCTAATTGGCATACACAGAACCTGCACATAACATCAACAGAAAACAAATTAATTTCAAGTGTACCTGAAACGTGTACCAACACTGACCACATGCTAGACCATAAAGCAAATCTCAACAAATTTCAAGTGGTAGAAATGATTCAAAGTATATTCTTTGACTGTAGTGGACTAAATTAAAAAAATCAATTTAAAAAAAGATAACTGGAAAACTCCCAGATGTTTGAAAATTAATCATTATGCTTCATATAATACATGGACCAAAAAAATCACAATAGAAATTAGAAAGCAGTGTGAACTGAATAATATGATAAATATGACCTATCAAAACTTATAAAGCTAAAACTGTACTTAGAGGAAAGTTTATAACCTTAAATGCCTATATTAGAAGAAAAACTGAAAATCATTTATGTAAGTATCCATCTCAAGAAATTAGAAAATGAGTAACAAATTATAGCCAAAGGAAATAGTAGAAAGAAATAATAGATATAAAAGCAGATATTAGTGAAATAGAATATAAACAATAAAAGAAAATCAACAAAGTTTGTTGTTGGAAAGACTAATGAAATTGATAAACCTCTAGAAAAACTAATCAAGGAACAAAAGAGAGAGGGCACAAATTACCAGCATCAGTAATGAAAGGACAAATATTCATAATGAATTAATATAGGCCACACTGCAGAGTGATTAAGAGTACAGCCTGTAAAACCAGACTGCCTAGGTCTTTGGGGTTTAAATAGAATTAATATTATTCACAATAGCCAAGATATGGAAACAACCTAAGTGTCCATCAAATGGATTAATGAATAAAGATGTGGTACATATACACACACGATGGAATGTTATTCAGCCATGAGGAAGAAGGACCTACCTAACGTTGGAAACCTATTTACCGTTTGCAACAACGTGGATGGACCTTGAAGGTATTATGCTAAGTGACACAGAGAATGATATATACTGTATGATATCACTTACATGTGGAATCTGAAAAAGCCAAACTCATAGAAACAGACTAGAATGGTTACTAGGGGTAGGAGATGGTGATCAAATGTACAAACTTCTAGTTACAAGAGGAATAAGTTCTGGGGCTCTAATGTACAGCATGCTGATTAAAGTTAACAATAGTATGTTGTATACTTGAAAGTTGCTAAGAGAGTGGATCTCAAATGTTCTCACCACAAAAAAGAAATGGTAATTACATGGTATGATGCAGGTGTTAGCTATGTTGGTAATCATTTTGCGATATATAAATGTATCAAATCAACAAGCTGTACACCTTAAACTTATACATTATATGTCAAATATATCTCAATGAAGCTAGAAACTTAAATTAAATTAACAACGTAGAATTAACCCATCCGATGGTTTTGGAAGATCCATGGCCGTTGTCTTTTCAAATATGGCTTTTGCTCCATTTCCTCACTTTTCTCCTTCTAGGACTCCAACCACACACGTTTATGGATGTGTGCTTCTGTGCATTTGCACACTTTCTGAAGTCAGATCTCCTGGGCCCTTGTCTGTCCTGGACACATTCTCTGTAGGCTACTGGGACTGGCTTCTCCTGGGGCGCCCTCTGCAGGATACTTTAGTCTTGGAGTGAGGTGGGGGAGGGGACAGGCACAGCAGGAGTGGCCCTGCAGCAGTGGTCCTGTGCACATGCATGATGAACGGCCCGGTCAGGGGCTCCCCAAATGAGAGGGGCTCGCTGGCGCCCTGTGTGTTCTCTCTGCCTTTGCTCCCGTACATGCGGGATTGGGCTGGAGCTGGAGAGCATGGGCGTGCTGTCTGAAATCAGTGACCAGAGAGCACAGGCCCTGCCCAGGCTCCTCCTAGACTGGAGGTCATCCCACGGCGCTGAATGAGGGACCTCACACATCTGGCTTGCTCTGTGTCTACACAGGCCCCTTGACCTCTCAGTGTTTACAGCTATGAAGAGAAGCCCTTTCTTTCCTTCAGCCAGGGCACCGCCACCCGCCTGCCCCACTTCATCAGAAAGAAGCAGAAAAGGTCATCACAGGGTTACCAGGGAGCCCCTGGGAAGCCCTCGGGTGGAGAGCAGCCCAAAGTGTGTTTCTCCAGCTGCAGCTGAAGCACATGCCCAGATGGTCCCAATTCTAGCAGCAAGAATGTGGTGCTGCTGATTGAACTCACCACAGAAATAAAGGCCTGGCCGCTGTTTCCTGGGAGCAAGGGGAGAAGAGGCCAAAGGCAGGAGGAAAGACCAGAGATGAGGGAGAAGAGAAAAACAACAACAAGGAAATTGGGAGGGAACAGCAAATGGAGGGTGGGTGGGAATCGGCAAGACAGAGGGGAGGGAACAAGGCCAGGGGAGGAGAGAAGTGGCAGAGGGGAAATGGAGGAGGGCAGAGAGGAGTGTGTCCCTAGGTCACTGCCATCCACACCTTTCACGTGATGGCTAAGACGATTTGCATTTTACCAAGGATAGAGCCTAAAATCCTAAAGCATGAAGCACTAGTGGTGGGATTCAGGCACAAGAATCTCAAGGGCCGGAGATGGCCCTTGATCTCGGAGGCCCCTTACTTCCCTTCCTAGGTTTGGGATTCATCCCAGGAAACTGCAGCCTAATGCTGGCAACTGAAAGCTGGAAATGGGAGAAACTTTTCCTGTTTTCAAAAAGCATCTGCTCTTTGCAAACAAACTTCAGTGAGAAACGTGAAAACCAGAATCACTCTCAAAGAATAAAACTGACTCCCTCCAAGCCCATGTTCTAGATCACAGAAGCTTCTCTGTCACCCTGGGATTGTGTGCTCAGGCTCCCCATGGCTTCGGGAAGACCCAGGCAGTATGAGGAATGTCATTTCAAAGCCGGGACAGCCAGATTATGGTTTGGCTGCATGGCCCTTCTGGGAATGGGGATTCAGGGCAAAGGAATCTGCCTTAATGTTTTTTCCAAAGGCCCAGTTCTGTGCTTTCGTGATTCTGGCTCTTGGAGGCTCCCTTTACCTCTGCCTGGCCCTTAGCCAGGACCGTCTCCTCCCTGGGCCCTCAGACTCTGAAACCGAAGGCGGCTTGTGGCCTGAGAGACTGGCCCTCAGCTGTCTGAGAGATGGATGGAGAAGGCGGTCCGTCCTTTGCGGAGAGGAGGAGAAGCGCTACCAGCTGCAAAACAGAACATGCGAGCCAGGCCACCGCTGGCAGGGGAGGGTGCTTTCCAAGTGGAAAGCAGTGAGAAATATGTTGGAATCTGCCTCCAGAGTCATGGAGGCAGATTTTCTTTTTTTAATGTCCTTTTCAAACACATACTTTGAAAAGCTATTTAAAGGCGGGGGAAATTAATTAGGGCCCTTTGTGCTGGATCCCCTTCCCCAGAGTTCCTCTAGCAAGAGAAGTAAAAATAGAACCTGTGAGGGGTTGAAAATGTACTGCAAACAAAGATCATATTTAAGAGCCCAACGAAGCATGACTGTCCAAATAGGAAGAAAGGAGTGAATTATTTCCATCGCTGCAGAGGGAAACGGTGGCAGTCTTCTCGGGGTCGTTGGGAACAGCCTGGAAACTGGAAAAGCCCTAGGAGGCTGGGAGGAAAGGCCTTGCCAAGAGACAGACCCTGTTTGTGTCCCTCAGATAATCACCACTTTTGTCCCAGCTCTATTACTGAGGAGGACTGAGGAAATCAGGAAGAAGTAGAGAAAAGCAGAGTTTGGAGGACATTAAAAAGCTCTTCCACTTACGGAACAATTCGACCTTTTAAATATACTCTTCCATTCATTTGATCCTCAACTGCCCCCCAAAAAGGTAGACGGGGTGGGAGTTTTCATTTTCTCCCAATGAGAATGCTTGGCGAGTCCAAAGTAACACAAAAGTGTTTCTGGCAGGCCACGTAAGGTGGGGAGTCAGATGTATGATTCCCAGGCTGGCCAAGTTTCAGTGCAGCACAGCAGTGAGGAGCACAGGCTTGCAGCCAGGGAGGCCTGGGAGTGAGGCTCAGTCCAACCACTCATCGGCAAGTCACTCCCACACTCGGAGCCTCAGCTTCCTCTTCTCTCCTGGGAACATTCTCTCCTGGGAGCATTCAGCCTGAACAGACCCCACACACACACTTTTAAAGGCTGTCATGATGATGAAAGGAAAGGAGGTATCTGAAAACTTAGCACGTGCCTGGTGAATAGCAAGCACTAGGTCAACTGTTGCTATCAGCTTTGTCATCATGCTGGGATGCAGACAAAGGAGAATGATGCTGGAGAAGGGAGGGGGGATGCACACCTTCTACACTGAGGCACAAGTTCTAACTCAAGGAGTCAAAGATCCTTGAGTCATGCGACCTGGGATACATTACATCATCTTCAAGTCTCAGTCTCCTCATCTGTATAATGGGGATAATAGTACCTTCTGTGGCTGAGACAATGCTCTATGTTCACCCTACCATGTCTTCTTCCTGAGTTCACAGTAG
This sequence comes from Pseudorca crassidens, assembly GCF_039906515.1. Taxonomy (NCBI): domain Eukaryota; kingdom Metazoa; phylum Chordata; class Mammalia; order Artiodactyla; family Delphinidae; genus Pseudorca; species Pseudorca crassidens. Next base: position 116,482,080 of record NC_090296.1, on the reverse strand, counting down.
ACCTATATTTCCCAGCTCCCTTGCTGTTAGATCGAGGGCCTAGAACTGAGTTCTTCCCAATGGAATATAGGTGGAAGTGACGCAAGGTATCCCAGCCCTGAGTCTTAAAAGCATCCACGTGTTCCTGCAGCCCGATTTTCTCCCTCAGAGGAGATGGAGATGGTGTAGCTCCAGGATGGAGGAGTCATGACACAGAATGAAGCCACCCAACCTGCACTGGATTCTGCTGTGAGGGAGAAGAAAGCCTTTGCTGTGAAGAGTCACTGAGATTAGGGGTTATTTGTGTCCCAGCACATCCCAGCCCAGTTAACACACCTCCCGGGGTCGGGGGAGGGGCAGGGGGTATGAGGATCAAATGAAATCATGTGGGGCAGGACTCAGCCAAACACGGATGGCTACTCTGCCGGTTTCAGGACAGAGGGCTTGGGCACAGAAACGGTACTAGAAACGCTTGGGTCCCTGGGATCTTTAGGCTTACATACTACTAATACACAAAAAGCTGCCCTCTAGTGAGCTTATACTATGTGCCCGACACTGGCTGAGGAGCTTTCTCTGCGTTAGCACTCACACCCGGGATGGCCCTGGGAGCGAGGGTATAGGGTGCACCTAGAGGGTCAGCGGAGCCTGGTAGTTCTGAGTGAGGACACAGGGGCCCTCTGGCCAGGGTGTGACTCTGGATTTACAGTGTGACTTTGGACAGTTTACTTGACCTTTCTGTGCCTCAGCAACCACATCTGCACAATGTTGTGAGGGTTTAAATGAGTTATTCCACGTAAAGCACTTAGCACATAATAAATACTCGAACAATGTTGGCTATTCCAAGTGCTTCCTTTTACAGATGATGAGGCTCAGAGAGGTAACATGACTTGCCCGTGGACACACGTCTAGTGAGAGGTTGAGCCTGGAACTGAAGACAGTGTGACTCCAGAGCTGGTGCTCATCTCTCTGTATTTGCAGGAGTAAACGCTCTGTGCCCCATCAGGAGACCCCAGGAGAATCACAGCTATCACTCCTCATCATTGTCACCATCATCACCACCACCAGCACCCCCTACTTTGTAATAGCACTTCACAGTTTTCACAATGAGTTTTAACATTCTACCTCATTTCATCCTCACAGAAATTCTGATTCCCACTGTACAAACAAGAAAGAGAGCGATGGCTTACCCAGGATTGCTCACTCCATGGTGGGAGAGCAGGGCTTGAACCCAGGTCCTTTCCCCCACATAGCAGTGCCACTGGGTGGCACGATGGGGCACCTTCAGCCTTGCCTTAAGCAGCCACATTTTCCTCCACAGCCCACTCCTCTCTATCTAGATTAGCCTCCAGCTTCTCTGTGGTCAGTGGACTGGGGAGACCTGGCCTGGGGGAGCAGGGCAGTGCCATCTCCTGCAGCGGTGCCACCTGACTATGTTGGGAGCAGAGTGACACACCATCCCCAGGGCTGAGTGGAGACCCTGTGAAGGGGCAGGGCCAAGATCTGCTGTGGCCCAGGTTGCTAAGGAGGATCTGGCTGGAGCACATGCTATACAGATGCCCAGAACAGAGGATGTTTGGCCAAAGGGATCCAGCCTGGGCCTCTCTGCAGTGTACAGGGTAGTGAGAGCTGCTCATGGGGTCAAGGCCAGCCTCACGCCCCCCATGAGCTGTGCTCTGGTCCATGGTCCAGCCACACACTGATGTCTAACCCTAGCCAGGACTGACCTCAACCCTGGCCACACACAGACCCTTAAACCAGGCACAGACTGGCTCCAAACCTCAGTTACAGGCTGACCTTGAACCCAGCCATGGTGTTACCCCACCTAGAGACCGACTAGAGACTGCCTCTGAGAATGACCCAATCTTGACCCCAGCCCACAAGGGCTGCCCTTAACTGCCATGAACTAACCACTCACTGATCACAGACTGACCCCTGATCACTAACCCCTAACCCTGGGCCAGCCTGACCCTTCAATAGCCTAATCTAGAGCATGTGTCACTGGACATACAAATAAGAGGGCAAGTGAATCTTCACTGTACAACACTTAGACGCCCCATTAGGCTGGGGAGCGGGGGGCATGGTCATCTCTACAAACACGTATGTAAGCCGTATTCTCTGAGGAAGAACCCTGATGTGAGGAAAACACATGGTGAGATGGTCTCAGCTACCTCCTCCAGGCTGGGCAGCACTTGAGTCCCCCCTAGTAGAAATCCTAACAGAAAGAGAGAAACCTGCCTAACTCTTTTATGAGGGCACTGTAACCCTGCTTTCAAAACTTTATAAGGACATTACAAGAAAATTACAGACTATTTCACTCATTGCCATAGCTGTAGTTCTTCATAAAACATTAGTAATATTATTTTTAAAATAGCACATCTTGACTAAGAAAGGTTTATCCCAGGAATGTAAGGATGGTCCAGTATCAGGAAAGCTAACCATGTATCTCACACATTAATAAACGAAGAGATAAAAATCACATGTGTCTCAAAAGGCACATAGAAATTGTTTGAAAAGGTCATGTCTCTTTATGATAAAAAGTCTTAGAGCCTAAAAATAGAAGGATATTTTTTTAACCCTAAAAAGGTTCTCTACTAAAATCCTACAGCAATATACTTTATGATAAATTTTTTAAAAGTTTAGATACATTCTTCTTTCGTTAAGTACAAGACAGTTATGACTACCATTATTCAATATAGTACTGGAGGGCCTGGTCAATGCAATATAATAAGAAAAAGAAATGAGAATTATAATACAACTATTGTAATGGAAGAGATGAAACTATCAGTGATAGAGAATATGATTATCTACAAACAAAAACTAACATCGAGCAGGTAAACTAATAGAACTAAAATATAGTTTCACAAGATGGCTGCATATAAGATCAACCTACAAAACTCTTTAGCATTCCTCTAAAATACCAACCAACAATTAGAAAATACGGTAGAAAATAAACTTCTATTCACAATAGCAACAAATCTATAAATCATGTGAGGATTAACCAAGTGAATAAATAAGACGTTTGTGAATCAAATTGTAAAACTTTATAACAAAGGTAAACACCAGCTGGATGTAAAAGGTAAATTTAAACAACTTATAGAAGACATACTAGAAGAAAAGCCTCGTCTGGGGCTTCTTATGTGGCCCCAATGGTACAAACCTTAAAAGGGAAAAATGATGATTTGTCTACATTAACAATTTTTGTTCAATAAAAAACACAACGTACAGGGGCTTCCCTGGTGGCGCAGTGGTTGGGGGTCCGCCTGCCAATGCAGGGGACGCGGGTTCGTGTCCCGGTCCGGGAGGATCCCGCGTGCCGTGGAGCGGCTGGGCCTGTGGGCCATGGCCACTGAGCCTGCGCGTCCGGAGCCTGTTGCTCCACAGCGGGAGAGGCCACAGCAGTGAGAGGCCCGCATACCGCAAAAAGAAAAAAAAAAAACCACAATGTACAAAGTTAAGCAAATGATAACCTGGGAGAAAATATTTTCAATGACTAAAATGGAGTACGGATGTAAAAGATACATAAGGAATTCTTGCAAATCAACAAGTTAAGACACACAACCCAATGCCAATCGATAAATTGTCAAAGGTGATAAAAAAGCAACTTGCAGGGCTTCCCTGGTGGCGCAGTGGTTGAGAGTCCGCCTGCCGATGCAGGCGACACGGGTTTGTGCCCCGGTCTGGGAAGATCCCACATGCCGCGGAGTGGCTGGGCCCGTGAGCCATGGCTGCTGAGCCTGCACGTCCGGAGCCTGTGCTCCGCAACGGGAGAGGCCATAACAGTGAGAGGCCCGTGTACCACACACACACACACAAAAGCAACATGCAGAAGGAAAATGCCAAATGGCTAAGAAGTATATGAAGGGAAACACAATCTCATGGCCCTTAGAGAAATGCAAATTCAGACAACTACGACATGCCCCCGATACCCATAATCCTAACAAAAATTAGAAAGCTGTATAATATCACCCAGAATCCTGACAAAAATTAGAAGGTTGGAGAAGTGGGGGAGCAGAACTTACTCAGGTGGGAGCATCTGTTCTGAAGAGTGACCTGGTCATACTTAGTGAATGAATTTTCTGCAGTACAAGCCCACCACAGGTGTTCCATCCGGAGAGACTCTCCCACAGGCCTACGGAGAAGACAGGGAAGGATAATCACCCCAGAAATGCTGGCGGCAGCAGAGTATCAGCAGAAATCCTAGCATTCTAAGTCCACTGTTGTTGATACGCACTGTGGAACCTGTGCCACAGGTGGAGCAACACTGCATGTACATACAGCAATTAGGGGTAGGTCTTAAAAAACGTAGCACTGACAAAAAATGCAAGGAAGTAGACAGCTAAATCACATTAACATTTATGTAAATTAAAAGCAAATACACATAAAGAGCACTACATATTTCCCCAAGATACACACATATCTAAAGACATATATTACATACTTTGGAGTGGGGTCCAATGTGAGGAAGGGAACTAGACCAGTTGGGGGAAGAAAGCAAAAAGTAAAATAAAACAAGACAGGGGTTTTATTAGTTTCTATTACTGGTAGACATTTCTACAAACCCAGTGGCTTACCACAACACAAATGTATTATCTTACAGTGCTGGAGGTCAGAAGTCCAAGATCAGTCTCACTGAGCTAAAGTCAAGGTGTCAGGAGGGCTGGTTCCTTCTGGAGGCTCCAGGCTGGCACCATGTCCTTTCCTTTGCCTTTCCTTCTAGAGGGTGCCTGCACTCCTTGGCTCACGGCCCCTTCCTCTATCTTTGGAGCCAGCAGTGTAGCATCTTTCCATCTCCTTCACTCACTCTGCTTCCATCATCACATTGTTTTTTTCTGATGCTAACCCTCCCGCTTCCCTTTTATGTGGACCCTTGTGATAACATGGGGCCCACCCAGATAATCCAGGACAGTCCCTCCATCTCAAGATCCTTTTCTTAATCACATCTGCAAAGTCTGTTTTGCCATGTAAGATAACATATTCAAAGGTTCCCGAGACTAGTACTCGGGCATCTTTGAGGGACCACTAATTTGCCTACCACAGTGACTTTGCATGGACAGATGATGTTGGAATTCCATGAATCAGAGTAATACTCTCAAGTCTCTATAACTTAGGCTTTATAGAAAAGCACTCTGAAGGAGAAGTGTGGAGTGCTGAGAGAGTGTATGTCACTGGTACTATGTCCCTCTTAGAAGGCTTGGGATGGTTTGATGCCTATGTTTTCTTATGGCTGTGGTAACAAAGTACCACAAGCTGGGTGGCTTTAAAGAACAGAAATTTATTCTTTCACAGCTCTGCAGGCTTGAAGTTCAAGATCAAGGTGTCACCAGGGCCATGCTCTCTCTGAAAGCTCTAGAGGAGAATCTGTTCCATGTCTTTCTCTTAACTTCTGATGATGCTGTCAGTTCTTGGTTTGTAGAAGCATCACTCCACTCTGCCTCATCACATGGCCTTCTCCCTGTGTCTGTGTCTCTTCTCTTCTTATAAGGACACCAGTCAAAATGGATGAAGGCCCATCCTAATGACTTCATCTTTACTTGATTATACCTACAAAGACTCTATTCCTAACTAAGGTCACATTCACAGGTACTGGGGGTTAGGATTTCAGCATATCTTTTGGTGGGGGACACAATTCAACCCATAGCAGTGCCATGTCACAGGCTCCCGTTGCACAAGCAGCACTTGTCCACTGTATTATGATTGCTGGTCCACCTCCCTACTCCCCTACCAGACCGCAAGTGCTGTGAGAACAAGACCATGGCAGTCATACTCACCACTCCGTCCCCAGGGCCTGGCACACAGTACACAAAATATTTTTTGAATGAGCAAATGCCCCCGGAATGAGTAAGGAGATCCCTGCTCCGACTGTACCTGTTGCTCCCTCTTGCCTTAGTGGCCTGCCTGGATGTGATTGTATCTGGCAATTACTCCCATTTAGCACCACAGGGGAGCCTTAGTTTGAAAGAAATGGACAGCAGTGGTCAGAGTCACTCCTGTGGCTTCACATCAGTTCTGCCTGGCAATAATCCAGGTGCAGATGTGAAGGTGAGTGCTGTACGCTTATCCCCAAATTGGCCCACCTGCAAACTCACTTGGAGGCTGCAGTCAATGCTGCAGGCCCAGTTCCAATTATCCCAGCTGCATAGACTCACTGTTCAGAGGGGAGGGGATATGCCACACGCCCAGCACCCTGAAAGTTATCTGACTCCTCATCTGAGAGCTTCCTCACCAGTGTCAGAGGTGGGGTGGGCGGGACGAGGTGGGAGGGAAAAGCGGTGAAAAGCAAACGCTTTGCCCTGGCTGTTATTTAGAAACCATGAGTTGCCCTTGTTGACGTCACCTGTGGGAGTTCAAAACAAGGGAGAAGCTGACCTGGCCCCATGGTCACTTGCTACATGGGTTTGTGTAAAGGGATTTGGAACTCTTCCAGGGCATGCAAATGTCAATATGGGAACAGTAACCACAGACAGGAACTGATTATTCCTCTAGATCTAAAAGCACCACCGATTTAATTACTTGGTGTGAGGCGCTGAGGGGGTGGCCTGAAATGAATTCTGTACAAAGGAAAAAAACAAATTATGGGAACCTTGAACCAAAGAAGCACAAACTCCTACAAACAGTTGGGACAGCGTCTGACCATTACACTTATAAAGTCTCATGGACTCATTTGCTCAGCCGCCTTATGAGGTAGGAGGGCAGGAATTGTACCCAGGGAGCCCCAAGCACAGAAGGCAGAGGAGGATGCTGACCATTCCGGAGACTCAGGCCTGAGCCTGGGACCCCTTGGTACCTCCTGGCTAAAGGCATAGTTTATAATAACTGGATTTTGTCCCATCCAGTAAGACCCCAGGCCGTGGTGGTTTCTCGGAGGATGGAGAAGGCATCAGGGAGTCTGGCTGGGGGACTCTGAGACCCCAAAGCAACGGGTGTCGGGAGGCCGAGAACTGCCGTGCACAGGAGCTGAAACACTGGCCGTGGGGCCTGCAATTATCATTACCCCAATGAGACGTGTCTGGCTGTCCAGAACTTTCTAGTCGTTGATGAAAACCAACCTGTTAACGCTTTAGGAATTTGCTGGCTGGCTCCCTCTGCTTCCTCGCGGATGGCATTTGCAGCAGAAGCAGGCCAGGTGTGGGGTCAATGAAGATGAACAGGAGCAGGTGGTGAGACGGGGTTCAAGGAGAGTGAGCTAGGTGCGGGTTCGGGCGGAACCGCTGACGTCTGGACCGGCTCCAGGGGCTCGGAGCAGACATTAACATCTACCCGGAAAGGGAAATAAAATCCCCTGCTGGCAATCCACAGAAACCTAAAATTCGGTGGGGGTGAAATGGGGAAAATTGCACTAAAGGGGTAAGACGAGAAGGCGGGCTGTTCTGCCGCGAGGACGGCGGAGGGCTTCCGGAAACCGCCCCGCTGTTTCCGGTTCTGCAATCCTTTCTTTCCTCGGTTCCTTTCTTTCCGCGGTTCCTTTCTTTCCGCGGTTCCTTTCTTTCCGCGGTTCCTTCCGCGCTGACGTCCTGTCTCTGACAGAATCTTTCCCTTCCCTCAAGGCAGAGCTCAAAAGCTTCCCCTCGGCGAGGAGACTTGTCTTGTCCTCAGACACTGCCTGGAGCCACTGAGTCGCCGCGTGAGCAAGTAGCCTCCAGCTTCGTGTGCTGCTGCCCAGTGATGGCCGACCCCGCCCCACCGAGGAGTCTCAGGTACGAGCTCTCTTTGTTCTCAAAGCTAAAGATGTTGTTTGTGCGAGTCCCCAAACACCGCCACCCTCCAGTGGCTCCAAGCAGAATCACGCTCTTCATCCTGTTCCTGCCAAAATGTTAGCCCAGTGCTAGGGGCTCTGTGACCCAGTCAGGTTATTAAAATCAAAGTCTGTTGGGTGATTGTCTAGATCATTTAAGTAATATTGTCACCATGCACCGTTCTAACTTCTCTTTAACTCTGAATCGCACTCCTCCCCTGCCCCCCTTTTCTGAGTTCAAATCCTCTTGGAGGGGGTGCTGTGGTGGCTCCCCTCCAGCATGGCCCCGAGGACCCACCTCCTGCTGTTCACACCTTGTGTGGCCTCCTCCCACTTGGTGCCAAGGTTGTGTGAACAATGGTGTGTGAACAGTGTAATATGGCAGAAGTGAGTGGGCCACGTACAAGATTCGGTTCTAAAAGACACTGCAGCTTGGGGTGTCTCTCCCTCTCATCACTTACTCAGGGGATAGCCAACTGCCATGTTATGAGCAGCTCTGTGGAGCTGAGGCCTCTTGCCAACGGCAACATGAGTGAGATAAGAAGCTGGTCCTCCAGCCCCAGACAAGACTTCCAATGTCTGCAGCCCAGGCTGACAGCTTGACTACAACTTCATAAGAGGCCCGGAGCAGAGTCACCCAGCTAAGCTGCTCCCAGATTCCTGCCTGTCAGAAACTGTGGGAGACAATCAGTGTTTGTTGTTTTAAGTTGCTAAGCTTTGGGGTAATTTGTCATGCAGCAATAGCTAGCTAATAACCAGGGCTCTTGGGTAGGCGGGGGACCTCAGGCTCAGCCCCTGCCAGCAGCCAGCCAGGGCAGCAGGGAGGGGAGATTTACTCACAGGACTAGGGGCACAGCCAGGAGAAAAGAGCCCCAGGTCTGGGCTTGTTTCTGTGCGATGGCAGCAGCCTCTGCAGATGGAGGGTGCTGGCTGAGTGGGTGGAGCATGTCCCTGGCCAGAGCACAACTTTGCATCGCCTTTCTGTGGTCAAGGAAGTCCCACGTTCAATAAATAGTGGCTATTGCTGTAACTGACTGTGCCATGGTCTTAGTTTGGACCCTACTGGGGATTTCCTTTGGTAGGAGGGTGTTAGGTTTTTGCAAGTTCCAGAAGGTCCAACTGTTTGGAGCAAGCCTAGTGCGCGTGGACAGAGTTCATTGCTGGGGGCAGGGCTGCCATGGGCTGAGCAGGGCTGCCATGGGCTGAGCAGGGCAGGTGTTGGTTGCACAGGGCACTGCAGGGCCAGCCAGGGCAGTGAGTCAGTGGCCCATCTTCCCAGTGAGACCAATGGGTCAGTGAAGAAAGAAGCTGTGACCCGGTCAGTAGACACATCTGTGTCCAGGCTCATCAGGGCCCTGAACACCCAGGGCAGCTAGTGCCAGCCCTTGCCCAGTGGGGGTGAGGATTCTAGAGGACATGCTGCTTGATCAGAACTGACTCACATTATGGGTGAAGGGACCAAGGGGCTGTGGCTGAGCAGAGGTGGATTGAGAGCTGTAGTATGTGGCCCTGTGGACAGTTCTGTCGTGGCAGGGCCACTTGCCAGCTTTCCTCCATGCCAGCCTTAGAAAACATCCCCAACCCTGGCTTGATGAAGCAGTGAGGACTCTTTCGCTGCAAGTGGCAGAAACCTAGCTCGATATTGATAACAACCAATACTTAACTTAGTGCTTGCATTTCCTTTCTGTATATTAACTCAGGGAATCCTCACAACAACCTAAAGGTGGATATTCTTATCCCCATTTTGTAGATAAGGAATATGAGTTAGACTGACCCAGGTCCCGCCGCCGGGAAGTGATAGAGCCAGGATTTGGCCTAGGCAGGCTGGCTCCAGAGCCCATGTCGTTAACACCATGGAGAGGAAAACTCTCTTCAGGTTCACCAGAGGCTCAAATGATTTCACCAGTACCCGCCTCTTCACCAGTTCTCAGGCAGTTCCTGGTGTTGATCTAGCCTCTTTCCTCTCCATGTGGCCGTCAGCAGCCTAAGGCTTACACCACACCCAACTGTTTAAACAACAGCACCAGAAATTAGTCTCAGTGAGCTCCCTGGGGTCATATGCTCACCTCTGAGCCACTTTCTGTGGCCCAAGGCATTTGATGCTCTAAAAGGCCAGGGCTGGGTCACAGGCCCTGAGAGCCAGGCCTGGAATCAGAACCCCAGAACCCCATGGCCTAAGAATGGGGAGAGGGGTCTTATTTGCCCAGAAAACAGGGGAGCAGGTGCTGCACAAACACAGCAAATGTGTCTGAAACAGCATTACTGTCTTCCAATATTTTTTAATGGGGGATGAGGGGATATAACAACACCATTAAAGAATGTTCTGGAAACACACACACACACCCCTCTATGCCACACCAAACACAACTTTTTACTCTTGCTTATTACCTCCAGGCCTTGTCCCCACACATACATCTTTTAGGCAGTGGTAGCCCACAGTACAATTCTCCTGTCTGCCTGGAAGATCTTTAGAGACTATGGCTAGCCTGGGGATGGTGTGGCTAATTTCCTTTCATACGAGACATCAAGGAATCTTGTCACTGTGGGCCTCTGACCATAAGCTTATAGTTTCCAGGGTGTTTTTTTTGGTTGGTTTGTTTTCTCATGTTGGAATTTTGCCCTTGTGGCTCCATGAGATCAACAGTGGCTTGTTTCTGGGGTGCTGGAACGGGTAAGACGGGCAGGCACCAGGTGACAGTGCTGGCCTGACCTCCCCCTCCACAAGCCACACAGACAGCCGTTGCCAGGGTCCTGGGCAGGGGTGGCCCTTACACTTGGGCTCATCCACAAGAGTCCTTCGCCAGGCACTTCTGTGGGCCTGGCTTCCAGTGCCTGGGCCTGTAAGCTGATGGCCAGGATCATTCTGTAATGCAAGTGGTCACAGAAGGAATAATAAGTATAGTGCACTTTTTGGAGCACATTCTCTATATGCCAAGTGCTATGGAAAGCTTTTTTCCACACATTCTTTCACTGAACCCTCATAACAACACTGCGATGTAAGTACAATTGTTGCCCCTGATTCACGTGTGAGGTTTCATAAGCGACCTCATCAAGGTCACACAGGTGGGGAAGGTGGAGCCCTGATTCAGACCCACCAGTCAGAAGCCATGTTCACAACCACTTTGAGAGGGGGAGCAGGAGGTTAAAGGCCACAGACTCTGGACCCTCATTGTCCAGAGATAAATCCAGGCTTTGCCCCTTACTGGCTGAGTGGCTCTGAGCAGGCTACTCCATGTCTCTGTGCCTTAGCTTCTCATCTGTAAAATGGGGCAGTGGGGGGGGGACTTTTAATACCTACTTCAGAGGGTACAAGCATTAATGCCCATACTTATGAGGGTACAAGCATTAATGCCCATAAAATACTTCAACTTTGGCCAGGAACAAAGTAAGTGCTCAGTAAATGCTAGCTATTACTATTATGCTGATGCAAAATCTTGAAAGAGAGTGAGTCTTCACGAAGGGGGCTGAGGACCAGTTCAAATGGGACATGGTGCTTGGCACTGGGTGGGAGTGCAGGAAGGAGGGATAGACCCAGAGATACATGGATGGAATAACAGATGTGTGAAGTGAGCTCTAAAGTACAGCAGACTGTGATTTGTTCTAACATACCTTTCAAAGACAGAGAGGAAATTGTTTAATTCTGGGTGGAAATCTGGAAGAGTTTCAAGGAAGAGGCAGCTTTTGACTTGGACCTTGATAGAAGCCCAAGACCATGTAGATAGATGAGGAGGAGACATTTTTAAAAGAGGCAAGGAAGTAAGGAGGGTGTGGAGTCCTGGCATGGGAGTGGAGGGTCAGTTCTGGAAGACAAGGAAAGAGGGAAGTATAGAGGGAGGGCTGGAAATGGGGGAGGAACCCAGAGTGCCCAGCAGGGTCCCGCAGGAACTTGGAGGTGTGGCTCGGGGAGGAGGTCTGCCTGGTAGCAGAACAGGGGTGTTTATGATAACGTCCTGCAGCCTGGGCCACGCTCCCCACCACCTCGTCTCTGTGTTTAGGACCCATGGGGGTCACAGCCCCATCTGCCGCCACCTGGGTGGGCCATGCTGCTTCGCCCAGGATCAGTGGCAACCCCCACCCACACAGACCCCAGGAGGGAAAGCAGTCACTCTGCTCAGACTTGATTCCTCTTCCAGGCCCCGTCCCTGAACAAAGCCAGCATTTATAGCTCGGGCACTGTAGGGTAGGGTTACCCGGGCTGTTTATGACTTGGGATAGAGGATTTTCCTGGAGAGGAGAAGCCCCTTTCTGTCCCATTTGAAAGCCATTTGGGCTTTTGGGAAGGGGCTGGGTGATGGCATTTTGCCCTTAAAAATACAGTGAAGACCAGAAATGAAAGAATCCTGATGAAGTCATTCTTCCTTCCAGAGAGCTACTTAGGGCTTGGTGGGACTCCCAGATTTCAGAAATGTGGGAAGCCCACAGAGAATGGCGGTTTTGGTCAGGAAGAGCCGTCCTCCAGGACAGGGGAGACCCGTGGTGCCCTAGCACCAGGCCAGCCTGCTGGAGGCGGGGAGCAGACCCCCAGGCCCTTGCCCAAGTGTGCTGGGGCCCGTCCCTCTCCGGTCTCCTGTCCAGGTGCTCCACCTGCAGAAGGAGATGGGGCTGAGGGACTAGCCGGGCTCCCCTTGTGTTGATGCTGTAACCTCTTCTGAAGCCCCTTCAGGCCAGCAAGCTGGGAGTAGGGGTGGGGCATTGAGAAGATTTTCAAGCCACTGCCACTCTCCTTACTGGGAGCCATGGCTGTCCCTTTGACCCTGAGGCCCAGACTGAAGGCCTTAGCTCATCTCACATTCCATGGGCCACCCAAGGATCCCAGGCCATGCAGAGAGATGGGTGATCTCTAGCACCCCTCTCCTCGCCAGGGCATGCCCCAAGCTGTCCCCACTTCCTACAGCACTGTGTGATTGAGGGGCTCCAGGAAACCTCTTTCCTTTCCCAAATTGTGCCTTCAACCCCTGCCATGGTCAGGCATTTCCCTGGTCAGAATCATCACTTGGGCTCCAGGGTCTGTGTCTCCAGAAGGCTCCCCTGCCAAGTAGGCATCACAAGCCAGGGAGGGGGGGAGTGAATTAGGGGCAGGGAACCAGGCAAAGGAGACAGGACTTGCGAGGATTTGGCAAACTCAGGAAAGAAGAGGGGTTTGGAGAAAGTTTTTGACCAGAATTTAAAATCTGGCAGGATGATGAAAAGTAAAGAAGAGAGGAATGGAAGTAAAAAGGGAGCAGGAGGGAAGGGATGGAGAAGTAGGAGAGAGAAGGAAAGGAAAAACAGAGGAATGAGAACAAGGAGACAGGGGTCAGAAAGGAGAAAGGGGGGAGAGGGAGGGGAGGGAAAGAGGGGTGAGAGTGATAGAAGGGAACCTGGAAGGGGGGAGGGAGAGGAGGAGGCAGAAGGAACATGGGGCGGGCAGGTCTTCAGGACCTGGCCTGCCCTCTGTCCTGGGTGTCCTGGTGGTAGGCCCTCGGGGGCAGCCAGTGCCTCTCAGTGGGGACTCCTCTTCCAAGGTTCTGGGCTGGGGGCTTTTTATCTCTCCCTCTACCCACCAGTTTATTACCTGCCAAAAAAAAAAGCTTCTCTTTCCATTTTGGGGGAAAGAAAATATAAGTATTCCCAGAAAAGTAGAGGTCATTAACTGTGGGAAGCAGTTGGTTACCTATCCAGTAGATAGACAGACATGCACACATGCACATGCATGCACACATGTACACTTACGTAGCCCTCTAGACCTGCCAAGCCGAATATGGTAGGCATGCTGCTCTGTGTTGTACAGAACAGATATAGAATACTTCCATCATTGCAGAAAGCTCTACTAGACTGCACTGCTCTTGCCAAAGCCCTGCCTGTGCTTAGGTGCTCACTTTCCCACTTATTCTGGAAGGTGATGCAGAGCCCCAGGCACACTCGGGAGCAGGGTGGGAGGGGGGTGTTCATTAGCTTAAGCCAATCTTGGTAATTCCCTGCTCAGTGATGGGTTTAGTCTGGGCCTGCGACGCAGCCCTAGCCAATGAGATATAGGGTTATTCTGCTAGGGGAGAGGGGGTAGCTTCTAGAATATCTTCCTCACTAGAGGTACTGGCAGGAAATGCCTGCTCCTTCCCTGAGCTCCATCCTGCCTGTGTTAATCCCCCAGAACTGCCACATCTACCCAGCCACTCACTGGCAGTGGCAATGGGCCCCGAATCCACCAGTTCTGGGGTCCCTGGACTGCTGGTTGTGTGATGTTGTACATTTTCCTAATGTTTTAGTTATGAACTTTTACTTACAGCCAAAAGCATCCTAAAACATACAACAGTTTTTAATGAAAGAATTCACTAGCTACTCTCAGAAAGCTGAGAGATGTGACTGTCTCAGCCACAAGATGGATATTTACATGGGGAGGTAACTATTGGGCTTCTGGCAAGTGGAAGAACATTGAGCTTGGAATGAGCAGAGCTAAGATCTAGACCTGAACCTGCTACCAACTCACTGTGTGACTTGGACAAGTCAAATACTGACTCTGAGTGTTAGTATTCCCATCTGTGAAATGGGGAGAATGAAATACCCTTTGGAGAAAAGGGTCTCAGGCAGTTATTATTGCTGAAATTGATAATTCCTTTCCTTTGTAGAGTTGATAAATCACTTTTATTGTCTGATCTATAAAACCCTTTTGAGATAGGAATTACTGCCTTCATTTCAGAGAAGAAAATACCAAGGTCCAGAGTGTCTTAAGCTTTGTCCAAGGCCCCCATTGGCAAGTCATAGAGCTGGGATGTGTACTTAACATCAAATCCTGGGCTCTGTCCACTCTCACCTGGGCGGGGCTGAGTAGCATTCATTCACCCTTTAGAGTGAGTTAGCTTCAGACTGTCCAACTGATGGTCATAGTTGAAACCTAGGCTCTAGGAAACAGGCCAGGGTTAGGGAGTAGGAGGACAGGAGCTTGACAGGCCTGGAGACCTGGCTCCATGTGAGGGTGAGGGTGCAGGGGCTACTGCATGGAGGCTGAGAGCTGGCACCTTCAGAAGTGACTGATGCTGGGCAGAGTTCTGACTGAGGCCTCAGGAGACTTGGGTTCAATTCCCAGCTCTGCTCTTTCTAGCTGTGTGATCATAGGCGAGTCCCTTAACCTTTCTGAGCCTGTTAACCCACCTGTAAAATGGAAACAGTAATCCTTGCCCATTCATGTTGATATTACATAGATCAACTGAGGTGCTCTATGAACTGTAAAGCATTAGAGACATCAAAACGATTGCTTGGGCTTCCCTGGTGGCGCAGTGGTTGAGAATCCACCTGCCAATGCAGGGGACATGGGTTCGTGCCCTGGTCCGGGAGGAGCCCACATGCTGCGGAGCGGCTGGGCCCGTGAGCCTTGGCCGCTGAGCCTGCGCGTCTGGAGCCTGTGCTCTGCAATGGGAGAGGCCACAACAGTGAGAGGCCAGCGTACCGCAAACAAAAAAACAATTGCTTTAAGTGGTGGGGAGGAAGAACACTGAGAAAGAAGTCCTATATACAGTCGGCCCTCCATAGCCCCATCAGCCAATGCCAAATTTTATATAAGGGACTTGCAGATTTTGGTACCCACAGGGGTCCTGGAATCAATCCCCCAATGCCCTTGGATACTGAGGGGCCACTGTATGTGAGCAAAGCACAAGACCCCTTGTATGCTGGGGTCTGGGCCCTGGGGACTGGTCCCAGCAACAGGAGAAAACAGCAATTTGCCTGGAAAACATTGACAAGAAGCCAGAGCACATTGAAGGGCAGCTTGTTAAAAACCACATATATACAATGGAATATTACTCAGCCATAAAAAGAAACGAAATTGAGTTATTTGTAGTGAGGTGGATGGACCTAGAGTCTGCCATACAGAGTGAAGTAAGTCAGAAAGAGAAAAACAAATACCGTATGCTAACACATATATATGGAATCTAAAAAAAAAAAAAAAAGGTCATGAAGAACCTAAGGGCAAGATGGGAATAAAGACACAGACCTACTAGAGAATGAACTTGAGGTTATAGGGAGGGGGGAAGGGTAAGCTGGGACAAAGTGAGAGAGTGGTATGGACATGTATACACTACCAAATGTAAAATAGATAGCTAGTGGGAAGCAGCCGCATAGCACAGGGAGATCAGCTTGGTGCTTTGTGACCACCTAGAGGGGTGGGATAAGGAGGGTGGGAGGGAGGGAGACCCAAGAGGGAAGAGATATGGGGACATATGTATATGTATAACTGATTCACTTTGTTATAAAGCAGAAACTAACACACCATTGTAAAGCAATTATACTCCAATAAAGATGTTAAAAACAAAACAAAACAAAACAAGACAAAAAAACACAACCTGGTGAGGCTCAGGGATGGGGTTGTTAATGAGGTGTGATCCCAAAAGTGCAAGACCGGAGTGGATTCTGCAAAAAGCCTGCTGGCTTTGATCCCTCTTCTCTTATAAAATGTTATTTGTGCTCTCAGCCCTTCAAATTCCTAGACCGACGAATCAGTCTGGGCTGCTCATGGAATTTGAAAAGAATAAGTTTTCAAAAAACCACATTTGGAAACAATAGTTACCAGAAGTGTCTGGGTCTCAGAGGAAAAACAAATACCCTAATCCTGGGTTGCCCCTGTTCTCCAAGCATCCTTCCAACTAATGCCTTCCACCGTGCGCCCTCCTAACAGGAGACATACCATTTAATGAGGAGCTACTTCACCCTGTGCTCCTGAGCCATGAAAATGAAATACGACCAGATGCAGCAGCTGTGCCCTAGCAGATTCCTCGACACCCTTCCCTAGGGAGCGAACGGTCCCAGAGGGCCGAGGGCTGCTCTGTCCAGTCCCACTCCACCACTGTCTCCTCAGGAGGAGCTTGCTGTGTGGCAATAACAGGAGTCAGCTGGTCTCTTACCTATCTTGAACATTTTAAAATTCTAACCAAAGCTATATACGTTCTTAGTTTTAAAAAATCAAATAGTACCATAAAATTTATAGCAAAACCAGCAGTGTCCTGATTTTGAAAATGAGGCAACAACTTTCAGTACTTTTTGGAGTGCATGTACCTGCATACTTCTATATAATAAGCTTATAATTCTGATTCTTGATTTTTCAGCTTTAGATTTAGCCATTAACTGTCAAATGACAACTTAGCTCTCTAACACTCTGTCCCAATCCTAACACACACACACACCACACACACATGCATACACATGCTTCCCAAACTCCCATCCCTTTAATATAGTTGTATCACAATTTTTACTTAATCTCTATTCAGTATTGACATGATTGTAAGTGTGTAAATAATACATATAGCACACAGTCTACTATGTTTACATTTTTCTCTCTTTTGAAGAGCTTTTGGGGATTTTTTTTTAGGAGTCAGTAATTGCTTTTCTTTTTTCAGTTGTTTACTTTCCATGAATCTACGATTAATTCAGCCCCTAACTTTCAGTCAGGACCATAGACATTTCTCCATCAAATTCAATACACCCTGTAAGCTCAGTTCTCCTTTGCTGGGGCCAGCCCTGTCTGGGCCCCTGTCCTCTTGCTTCAATCTGGTTATGGCTGAGCCTGTGTGGATCTGCCATCTGGGCAATAACAAGAACAAGCCAGGTAAACAGGTTTGAGAACAACTCCTTGGTGAGCACACGCTGCATAGTAGGGGCAGAGCGTGAGGGCCAACAGAGAGTAGCCCAAGCAGCGTGCTCTGCAGAAGAAACGGAAGGGGCTGGCTGAGAGTGGGGAGGTTATAATGAGTATGTGTGTCAGGCCGTTGGGAACAGAGAGCAGCAAGCATTCATTCTGACCATGGTAATCAGAGAAGGCTTCCCAGTGGAGGTGGCCAGTGAGCTGGACCTTGGGCAGTTAATAACATTTCAATATGCTGAGGAATGGGAAATCCCAAAATCGTTTGCAGCAGAGGAAAGAGTATAAGGAAGGGAGAGCAGAGACCTGAAAGTGAATTGTAAGGAGTGGTTGTGTGTTGCCAGAGCATGAAACGGATGCACTGGGAATGAGGCTGGAGGGGTGAGAGCTGGCCTAGATGCAGAGGGTGAGGGCACCTGTGCACACATGGGTGCCAAGGAGGGTATGCCAGCAGTAGTCACACATGGTCTTGTTTATTTCATTCTAATGGCCTGTAGCTTGACAAGGAACATGCACTTTATCCTTTGCTAAAATGGAGGCACTGAATATCAAGGTTTTGAGTAAGAGAGTGTCCCTCTGCTGTGGGACAGGACGAGTAAGCAGAGGCCAGAGGGGAGAATTCAGGGACAAGACAATAACCACAGCCAGGAGCTGGAGGAGAGATGCGTGCAAGAAGTGTGTTGTTATTTTCTTAAAGTCTGTCTTATTTACCACGGTATCCTTAGAACCTAGATGTGTGTGTGCACAGTGGGTGCTGGTGAATATTTGATAAATAAATGCATGAATCTCCCTAGGCCCATAGTTCAGCCATTGGCCCAGGGAGTGGACCTCAGGTCCCCACTACCCACAGACCCATCGACTTCCAGCTCCTTTCTCGAGAGCTGGGAATCTCCACCATCTGTTGCCCCCTTACCCATCCCGCAGGGACTGCTTGTCTTCTTTTCTGGCACCATCTCCTCTGAAAGCTTAGGCTTTCTCAGACCCTGAAAAGGAGATTGTTTCAAATCCACTCCTCTTTCGTCCCTGCAAATATCTCTGAAGAAGGGGATCCCCAAAGCCCAGCTTCAGTCTCAGATTGGGAAAGAACTCTATGTGAAAAATAGAAACCCAAGGAGATAGCATCGTCCCGATTCTTCCATGGAGCACAAATAATCACAAATGAGTATCTTCGCACTTTGCCCTGTGCCTAACATGTGACAGGCCCTCGGACCATGCTGTTGTTATCAGTGATCAGCGCTAAGTGCTACCTGGAGTCACCCAAGGGGCTGTCCTTGGGCGGGATGCTGTGGGACCCTCCCTGCCCTCCCAGCCTGTGGGCAGCAGAGCCCCGGAAACGATGCCGGGTCAAGGTCAGTGCTCCTGGCCACACTGGCGACGTCTCCACTCTGAGTACTCTGCACGCTCCAGCCATCCCTCCAGGCCCTGGGGAGAAGGGCTGTGAGGTCACTTCTGGCAAAGGCATTCCCCTCCACATCCTCCTTTTCTTGAGTCAAAGCAACCCGTGATTCAACCTCCAGGGAAAAGGAGTAAAGAGGAGCATTGAAAACAGCCGGAAGTGCCTGAGGAAAAGAGGTCTGCCTGAGTAACTGATGGGGTTGTATGATGGAAGCAGGGACATTGTTGCTTTTAGAGACAGATTAAATCTCTGCTCTCTGCAATTTACTGGTTTTGTGTGACCTTGGGTAGGTTACAGACCTCTCTGAGTCTCAGTTTTCTCATCTGTACATTGGGAATCATAGACCCTAACTCTTGGGTAGTTGTGAGGTTGGAAGTGGCCAGTGCTGGTCCATCAACTGTGCTTTTACTGGCCTGCAGCAAGGTAAAAACAGCAACGGGGGAGTAAGTGTTCAGAAATGTTTGTAGAGTTTGAAATTGCCTGACATCCAAGCATGTGATCAGGGGACTTGCCTCACTGAACAGGGTGTGGACCAAAATATTGACCTTCATTGGACTGGAAATACATTCTAAAAACTAAAAACAAAAATCTGGTCCTTCACCACCGATAGTTTGGTAAGCACTGTTGTAAAGAGTATGGCCTCCCAGTACATGAACTGGGGAATGCTCCAGCAGCACTGGGTTGGTGTACTTCCCCTGGCCCCAGCTGTCCAGGTTGGTCTGTGGCAGCCTCCCCCTTCCTTTCCTGGGGTGTCCTCCATGCCTGGCACTGGTCTTCAGACTGGATCATCACCTTGACTCTTGCCTCCAGCTCAGCCCTCACATCCAACCAGTTGTCAAGTCCTGTCTCGCCTCCTACCTATGTGTCCCTCATTTATGTCCCCTTCCCTTCAGCCACACTGCCACTAGCAGAGCACAGGTCTTCACTGCCACAAGGATGCTGTGGTCCTCCCCACTCAACTCCATCCTCCATGATGCCTGCAGAGGGAATTTTTAATTTATTTAAATAAATATTTGAAATTTGAGAATAGTTTTAGATTTACAGGAAAGTTGCAAGGGTAGTAGAGGAGTTCCATATACCTTTCACCCCTGTACAGAGGCTGGAACCTAAAAGGCAAACAAGAATTGAATTTTATTTAAAAGCTCCATCATTCTGCCAAGGGGGTTAGCATTTATAAAGAGGACCCACACGTACACAAACAAAACATATAAAAAACGATGCTGAACTCAACGGACTAAATCACAAATGATGGAAATTCAGGCACCAGCAGGAGAGGTATTTGGGAAAAGATATTTCCTGTCTGTGCTTCGAGGGTCACACCCGTCTGACTATGATCCCTGGCCACAGAGTCCTTGAATCCAGCTCCCCTGGCCCCGGAGAATTCGTCCACCACTCCACAACACGCTGCTGGATTTGATTCCCATACTGCCATTGTCTCTGGGGCAAAATCACCCATCCAGTCCAGAAGTCAGCTTTAGGGACTGACACACAGGCCCCATTTGGGCAGATCCAGAAAGCAGGGTTTCCAACCACACAGGCATGCTGCCATCACGTTAGTCATCAGATGTGGGCCGTGATGAGGCCCTTAGACAATATCTCAGTGGACAGATGGGGAAACTGAGGCCCAGAGAATGGAAGGGGCTTGCCCACTGTCAGTCATCCTTCATTTGTTCACTTGTTAATTCACTCATTCAATAAACATTTGGGGAACATCTTCTACAAACCAGATCCCATGCTGTTGGAGAGAAAATGAATGTGATTCCACAGTTTTAAAAAAACAAACAAACAGTCCAGGCTCAGTGGTGCAGGGACATCCCCAGAATTCCTTCCAGGACACTGCATCCCCCATGCTGGAGGCAGAGTACTTGGTTCACTGTGAAGACTTGTGAATAGCTCTGGCCAATCTGGATGGAGACTGAATCCCCACAGGCACCATTCCTTCCAGTTAAAGCTTTTTTTCCTCATCAGTCACTGGTCTAGTTCTCTCTTTGCTACTTCCAATCCATTCTCTCCCCTTGCGTGTACCCTGTGTCGATTTTATTTGCCCCTGGAATCCTGGCACCTAGAACAGTGCCCAGCACATGGGAGGGGCTCAATGAATATTTACCAAACAAATGGAAATGCTACAGAAACTTGAAAGCACCAGGACTAGCAGCATTGTGGTTGGGAGGGTTGCACGTGGTAGGGTTCAGTCACTGAAGCTACTGGGGAGGTCTTGGGTTCAAATCTCAGCCCCGCTTCTGGCTAGACAACTAGCTGGGTGGCTTAGAACAAGTCACTTCCCCTCTGTGAACCTGTTTCTTCCTCTACCTCACAAGATCCAATAAGACAGCACTTCATAAAACACCTGGTTCTTCGTGTGCCTGACACATAAAGGATCATCTAGTAAAACAACTTGATTATGTTTGCCTTTTGTTTTTTAGTTTGTTCTTACAAAGATGGGCAGCTGGATGTTAGGGAAGGAGAGCAGGGACAGGGAATAGACTCCAACCAGGGGCTCTCTTAAAATTTACTGTTGTCATCAACCACTGAGATCTGGGGATCCTTTGTTACCACAACATTACCTAGTCTATCCTGACTAATACAGGACCTCTTTGGGAATCTGATGAAAGCTTGGACCACAAGAAAACTGCATATTCATGCAAAATTTAGAACCTTTCAACTTCAATATCATAAGATTTCATCTGTTTCTAAGATCCTTGATGCCACATGGCTTCCTCCTCTCAGCCTTGGAATCTGGGGCACCTGGGTGTGAGTGATGCTGGGTCAGGGGTCATGAAGGCTTGAGAGGTTAAGATATGGCAGAGGGGGACTGACCCTGTCACCATGGAGCAAGGCTCGAGTTGTACAAATGAGTCAGGAGCTGGGGAGAGAGCTTGAGTCCAAACTTGGTCTTTTTGGATGCTTTCTTGAGTCTGAGCTTGTTTTACAGATGCTTTCATTAGCCTAAGCTTCTTTTTTGAATGCCTTCTGCTGCCAGCTACATTATAGCCCCTCCTAGTGTGACGACATGTTGCTATCAAAGGGCTGCAGAAGAAGTGGTGCTTGTTGCTATTGTGAGCAAACACTGCATAAACAATCAGCTCACATGCATGTGCTTCCCAGAGCATGTGACCAATGGCTTGGAGGTGGCTCAGGCTATGAGGTGGAGGGAGGGGCATTTTGAGGTCAACAGAAACCTCACTTGAGGGGCATCTCCATAGGTGGGAACAGAAGAGAGAGTCATTGCCAAGGCCACATGCGCAGGATCGCGGGTCACAAGTACCGGATAGAGCTGAGAACAGGAGGGGCTTCACATTTCAAATGTGACTCTCAGCTTGAGTCACACGTGGAGCCTCTCCTGGGTGATACATTCCCCTCTGGCTGAAAGGGCGAGCTGCTCCAAGGCCGATTGGTGAGTTCAGACAGCTGCCCAGGGATGTCTCTGGCCACTCAAGGGTGTACACTTCAAAGTGGACAGTCAGGGGTGAAGGAAGGACCTCAGCCTGGGGTCAGGACTCTTGGTTCAAGTCCTGGCCTCACTGTCAGCCACCTAGGTGACCCAAGGCTAGGTCACCCCTCTCTGGGCACGTTGTGTACTGGGCACTGAAGGTACTCTCCCAGCTTTGAAGGGCCTCACACAGAGGTCTCCGCCAGCTCAGGGTCAGGGCTGGCTTCTGGGGCACTGGCAAGTGACTGACAGGTGGAGCGCGACCACCCCCTTCTGTCAGATGGTCACAGCTCAGTCTGTGGTCAGGGGCCACAGGAAGCCTCCCTGCTCCCCAGTATCCCCCACAGGTCATTAGTATTCGGTGTAGGAAGAGAAGACCACTCACCTGCAGTTGCAGCAGCAACTAAAGACCTACAGCTCCACCATTAGAGCTTCACACCTTTGGATGAAGCAGTGTTTCCTATTAAAATGCAAATGCCCCCAGGCATTCACAAGGTAACTTGTGAAGCTGTTATCAGTTAGGTACACTCTCTATGAATTGATAAATAGGCCCTTCCCAAGAGCCAGCTGGCAGGGAACAGATTTGGATAAAAGGGAGGAAGGAAACTTAAGTACCTAGAGGATGGGAACAAATTTGTGTGGGAGCATGATAATAAGATGGGTAATAGCAAATACTTATACATCATGCATTATGTGCCAGGCACTGTTCTAAGCAATAGATATAGATATGGATGGGGATTTACTCATTTAATTGTGACAGTAGCCCTAAGGAGTAGGTGTTATCATCACAATGTTACAAATTAGGAAACAGAGGCACAGAAAGGTCATGTGTGCTGGCCTTTGTCCCTCCAGATCCACCCTTCACCTTTCTCCCGGATGGTCTGTGCCCTGAGGGGCTGATTTACAGTCAACTTTACCTGCTCCCTTGTCCTCTGGCGGGAAGACAGGGAGATCAGAGTATTTGCCCAGCTCCCTCCCCACCAGCCCTTTCAGTCCTAGAGGCAGAACAACCTCCTCTGTAGGAGTTGCCCCATCCTTTATGAGTTCCCTTTCCCCTGTGCACACCGCTGTAAATAACCCCTTCTGCAAACTCTGTGAGGGGCTGTCTGTTTCCTGTGGGACCCTGCTCAAGATCACTCATCTCGTAAGAGGCACCACCAGGTTCAAACCCTGGCAACCCAGCTGCAGGCTACCAGGAGCCACTCATCAAAAAGGCCAATGGCCCATGGCCCTGCTGCACACCAGGGTCTATAGAATGGAATCTCGCAGGGCTTGGTATGGTCAGTGTCTCACCAGGTGAGGTTTGCAGCCTTGAGACTGACCAAGGGTCCAGAACATTCCTGCCATTCATCTTGAGTGAAATGACAGCCACAGTCTCCCTGCATACTTAAATTCTCTCCCACCGTCAATCGTCCAAGCATGCATACTCTAATCCTTGGTAGTTACGAAGCCCTTGCTCTATGGAGAAAGGGAGTGTGCAGATGTAGCAAGGTGGTGCAGACCCAGAAGCGAGGGAAAGTTACTACTAAGCTTGGATAGGTCAGGGAGTTCTGTAGAACTCCATCCCCATCTGGCCCATCCCCGTGCATCTAGGTACCCTTTCCTGAACCAGCCTGAGCAGCTGGGCATCCATCTGATTCTCCAAGCTAGAAACCACCTCAGGAAGCCTCCCTTGTGTGCCCAGCCAAGCCCACAGACAGCCTTCTCTCCCTCCTCCAGACTCATAGATGAATAGATTTTTGCCAAAAGTTCCACCCAGTCTTCTGAATGGGAGCCACTGCCAGGGTTCAGCATTCTCTCTATAGTCTGTTGACAGAGGAATACACCCCTGAAACATAACTAAATAATCTAAGCACCAGGGTCATGGCCATAGCCACCTCTGTTGCTCCCCCATACCAAAGCACAGCAGACCATGTAGAAAACAGCCAGTGGGGCCTTGAAGTCTTTCAGTCCAGCTCCTCACTTTGCGAAGGGAGAAGCTGAGACCCAGAGAGGGACGTGACACACCAGTTCTCCTGGCTCCCAGTGCACTGGTCTTCCCCTGGCACCCAGCTGCCAGCAGGGCCATTGGCTGCGGGCAGGTGATGACTCCTACTGGCCAGAGGCTACTGTGAGGTTGGCAGGAGGAGTCAGGGCCCTGCAGCCTCCCCACCATGACATTCCAAGGCTCCTCCAGCAGATGCTTGCTTTGGAGCCTAAAAGCTGCTAATTGGGAGGAATTGGTGTGACTCATGTACCAAACACTGTTTTTGTTTTTCCTCTTTCTTAACAATCTCAGCTATTCGCTATTTTTATTTCGGGGCCAGATGCAATTTCATCATTTTCTTTCTCCTTGTCCCATTGCCATGGGAACCCTGGGCCCCCTCCCTAGCTGTCATGAAGGTGCCTGCGTGTCGGTCAGGGAGCTGATGGAGGGGCTCACGGCCACCGCAGCAGCTGCAGCCAAGGCAGGACTGAGCTCGCACACCCCAGCCTCACTCTGAGGCCAGCCCAGGATGCTTGCCTTGCCTGCCCCATGGCATTCCTGCCCTCAGCTGACCCCTCAGTCCCCCACCACTTGATTCTTCCAGGGTCCCAGACCTGCAGCTCCTCACTCAGGCCTTGCCTTTCCCAGAAAGCTTCCCCCACAGGCCCTGTCCTGTGACCCTCCCCCAGCCTCCCTGCCTCCAATCTTCCACCTGGGTCCATCCTCCACAGAGCTACCAGAGTCATCTTTTATGTTTTAATTTTTATTTAACCAAAGTACCACATACACGTTTTTTAAAATTGTGCTAAAAATCGATGAAAGACTGTAGTCCTCTGCCCCCTACCCTCTCTCTAGCGACACCAGCTTTCAATTCTTTCAGCTCTTTCTCTGGTTGGGACTTTAGATTTTTGAAAAGAAATGTGTGTGTGTGTGTGTGTGTGTGTGTGTGTGTGTGTGTGTGTGTGTGTGTGTACACCGCTATTTCTTGAATAGTTTGTTTTTAGCAAAATCTCTTGGCTTCCTGTCATGGTAGTTTGGGATTTAACACTTTTATCCATGACTCTCCCACTTGCTTTACTCCCATATTTTCAAAAGCACAAATTCTAGTGGAAGTAGTAAGCAGTGTTCCCATTATTAGACCTGTGTAGAAATTGTTCATGACGGGTCAAGTAGTGACAGTGTTTACTGGCTTTGGCCTATAACTCTGTTTCCGCCTGGAGTTCATCCCTCAGACCTGGGCCTCTGGGGTTCCTGTCCTGGGCCCCATGCTGGCCCTCCTGTGGCTACATCTCTGTGGAAGGACCGAGGCATTCACAGGGCCAAAGTGATGTCCCTTCCTGGGGCCCACATCCCTCCCCTCTAGACCATGCTTTGGGTTTCTGGGACCCCAAATTCCCTAGTCAAATGGCCCCAAGCCCACTTCCGGGGAATCTTCTCCAGAACCGTCTCTCCCAAGAACGGTCCACACTGGTGGGTGCACCCCCCTCAGCCCTGGGGGTGGCCAAGAGGCAGATCTTTTCTGGTGGGGTGTGGATGGAACGCAGATATGAAGGCTGTGTGTCCACACACACGTGCACAGGGCCCCACGTGTGGCAGGCTGTGGGGGAGAGCCTGAGCCAGGGGGCAGGACTAGACTTAGTAATGGCTTTCTTCCTGTCTCCCACCCACCTCCATTTCCTTGGTTTTCTATATTCCCATTATTCCCCTTAGTGTTCCAAAAATACCTGTCACATGTTCATCAGGAATTTTACCAAATGCTCCAATTCCCTCAAACCACCTAATCCATCTATTCTGTTTTCCCCCTTCTTATGTAAAGAAACTAAAGAAGAAACACTCAACACCCACTGAGTGCAAGGCAATGTGCTAGGTGCCGGGGGACTATGCAATGAGCAAGGCATAGCTCCTGTCCTCCAGGGCTTGCAATCTGGTGAGAAGGAAACTGGGCTTCGAGGCAGCTTTCTGAACTCTACATGGATCCAGGCACCCATGATGGCTGGGTTGGGGGGCAACCCAGATACACAGAGAAAGACAGGCAGGTGGGATGCAGGGTGTGATGTTTCCATCTTATGGATCCATAAACTTTTTTAAAAAAATAAATTTATTTATTTTTGGCTACGTTGGGTCTTCGTTGCTGCATAGGGGCTTTCTCTACTTGTGACAAAGGGGGGGCTACTCTTTGTTGCAGTGCGCGGGCTCCTCATTGCAGTGGTTTCTCTTGTTGCAGAGCACGGGCTCTAGGCATGCGGGCTTCAGTAGTTGTGGCACGGAGGCTCAGTAGTTGTGGTGCACGGGCTTAGTTGCTCTGCAGCATTTGGGATCTTCCTGGATCAGGGCTCAAACCCATGTCCCCTGCATTGGCAGGCAGATTCTTAACCACTGCGCCACCAGGGAAGTCCTGGATCCATAAACTTCTTAATTTGAAATTTGTTCAAACAAATTGAATGGGAGAAACATAAAATCAATAAGAGAAATAGAAGCAAGTTGTTTATAGAACCCTGGGGGTGGCTCAGAGCATAGTTTGAAAACCACTTCTCCAAGATACTATAGCAAAGGTGTTTATAGCCATGTTGCCTGTTTGCAACTATAAGTGCCAAATAGGGACATCACTTGTTGCTACTTGCTCCACAGGAGTTGAAATTAAGCCAAGGGCTTCCTTTAGCCAGGGAGATGGGAGTTTCCTACCTCTACCTTAACTCAAAGGAGTAAGTGGCTAATAGTAGATGTGAGGGGCGGCACCACACTGGGGTGGGTTGTTCAGTTCAGGGTGAGTGGATCCTGTGTTCCTCGAACCATGTCATGGAGACACCCACATACTCCAGAAAGCACCAGGCGCCGCTGTCTGTCTGGTACCCATCTCTCCACCCATTCCTCCATTGGCTCACTCATCACATGCTTGGGGAGCGCCAAAGTGTGCAGGTTCTTTGTCAGGTGTTTGGAGCTACAGTGGTGAACCAAATACCTGAATCTTGGGGGCCAGTAAAGGAGACAAGGCACATGCCACAGAATGGGTACTGGTCAAGTGTTATGGGAACTCAGAGGTGGGAGAAATCTCCAGCTGAAAGGTTCAGGAAGGGCTCCCTGTAGGAGATGACACTAAAGCTAATCATTGAAGGCTGGTGGAACCTGGGGAATCAGAAGGAGCCCATCTGGGGCCAAGGCTCTGGTTGGAAAGGCGCGAGGAACAGTTCCTTTCAGCTAGAACATGGTGGTGTGGAGGTGGGTAGAGCAGTGGTGAAATACACACACACCCAAAGCTGCCCTGGACCCAGACCCATCTGGACCACACCAGCTCATACATGCATCTGTGTCACCTAGGACCCTTTTCCAGCATTTTCCATGTGTGCATCTTGTCCTATTAACTCTAGCTTGAGCACCCCAAGGGACAGCACTATTTCATCTTTCGTAGGACAGGTAGCTGCATAAAGGGGATGTGCAGTAAAGACTTGCTTGGGACTTCCCTTGTGGCGCAGTGGTTAAGAATCCACCTGCCAATTCAGGGGACATGGGTTCGAACCCTGGTCTGGGAAGATCCCACATGCCACAGAGCAACTAAGCTCATGCGCCACAACTACTGAGCCCATGTGCCACAGATACTGAAGCCCGCGACCCTAGAGTCCATGCTGCACAGCAAGAGAAGCCACCACAATGAGAAGTCCGCACACCGCAATGAAGGGTAGCCCCTGCTCGCTGCAACTAGAGAAAGCCTGCGTGCAGCAACGAAGACCCAACGCAGCCAAAAAAAAAAAAAAAAAAGCTTTAAAGCTTTAAAAAATAAATAAAGGCTTGCTTATTGAGCTCCTCCTGGCTCTGGGATACAGAAATAAAGAGATGGTGTCCTTCCATCATGGCACTGACACTTGAGAGAAAAGCAGCAGGCACAGGCTCTCGCATGGCTGGCTAAATTCATTCCCCTGCTTACCCTGAAGATTGGGCAGAACAAACAAGGACTGGACCTGGGTTTTAATCTCAGCTCCCTGCTTAGCTGTGAGACTTAGGGAAAGCTATTCACCTCTCTGAGCTTGCACCCTAATTTATAAAAGTGGTGCTTGTAACCCTTTCTCACAGTGCTATTGTGGGGCTAAGATGAAACAGTCTGGAAAAGCATCCCCCACAGTGCCTGGTACCAGTAGTGGCCGTTTCACAAGTATTGGTCCCTTTCCCTTCCTCAGTTTGAGGTCTCAGTTTTCTCATCTTTATAAATGGCCAGTTCAGGCCAGGTGATCTGCTTGTAAAAGTCCTTCTCACAGCTGTAACAGTTTCTGATTTTAAAAAAATCCAAAAAGATAGGGGCAGTTGGAGGGCTTGTGTATTGTTCTCTGTGGTAAATCAGCCCCTGTATGAAGTCACTTCACCTCCCCGGCGTTTGTCAGGTTTTCCCTTTGTGTGCGGAGAGTGTTGGGACCTGCCAACCTGCACCACCCCGAGCCACACTGGCTACTTCTCTATGTGTAAATGGCTTTACCATCATGTGCAGCTTAACCATCCCTCTGCAGTCCCGCAGAGAGGAAAACAGCCTTTCTTATGCAACCCTGTCTGGAGAGACAGACAGCAAATGAGCACGGCTAAAAATATTTCATTTTCGTGTGTGTGGTGTGGGGCAGAGAAGGAGGGGCTGTGGGAAGGTGGGTCATATTGCCAAATGCTCTGGATTTTTATCTGCGCTCAGCCGGGAATACAAGAAATAACAGGAGAGTGGGAGCTCTGGCCACGTGGAATCTATCCCATGGAGCTTTCAGTCCAGGATTCTGATTCCTCCTCCTCCTTGCTAGCTCATGCACCCAGCCTCCAGGTGCTACCCCAGGCCTCAGTCATGGACACCATCAGTGCCCTGCCCAGATTCTCAAAGCTCCCATCCTCTAGCTTCTTGGAGCTTTGCTGCTAATGGCTAGCACCTGTGACCTTCGGCACGTTGCTGTTGGACACTGGAACACAAGCGTCCAGGGGAAGCTGCACGTGGTAGGAGTTGATCCCTATCCATCCACCCCATAGCCAGTGACTGACCGGAGAGGGAGTACTGAGGTGTCATTCACACCTCAGAGCTCCCCTGGGATCGGGCTGAGCGTGGAACTCCACCTGCAACTCCACCCTGCCTGGCTTCTTCCCCTGACGCAACCTGCTCCACCCCTCCCTTACCAGTTTTCCCTGGGAGCACACCTTTAACCAGTCCTTCGCTCCTGACACCTCAGCTCTGAGTCTGCTTCAGGGACAACCCCACTTATGAAGCCTTCCTCCGGGAGCCCATCCTGACTCCAGACCAGCTGCCTTTTCTGCACCTTCCTAATGAACTCTCCTCTGATTATTGGCAGCAAGCATTTAAGTGCTGTGTTCCTTTGACTCCAGGATGACCTGGGTGTTTGTAAGAAGGAGGAGATCTGCATTTTGATCAGCCTGCCCTGTTCCTCACGTTATTCTTATGCGCGCTATATTTTAAGAACCTCTGTATAGAGGATTCTTGGAGTATTCCTTATCTCTTTTGCCAGACCACAAACTCCTTGTAAGATAATAACTATTTTCTTAATGTTTTGTGCAAAATGCTCTGATATGCATCAAGCCATTTGATCCTCCCAACCGCACCATGTGGTAAAAAAATTTAAAAAGTGATTATTATCCTCACTGTGAACAAGCAAGACTCAAGAATATTAAATGGGAGGGGTAGAAAAGATTCAAGGGTAGAATGGGTGGTCTAGATGACCTTTAAGACCCCTCCAACTATGACCTTTTAGTCTATTCTGTTTTAATTTCTCTGTGTCTCTATTCAAGTTAATCAGCTGGTTAGGAGTGGAGGAAAGGAACAAAGATGTGTGTGTATGATCTATTAAGTATGACAATCCAATGAGATTGTTATTATTATTACATCTATTCGTATAATAGATAAATAAATATACTTATATGTAAGTATATAATAAAACAGGCTCAGAGCAGTTAAATGAAATAATAATCGTTGTACTTTTTTAAGGGCCAGTGACAGAAATCTCGCTCAAATTAACATAAATAGAAAAGAATATTTATTGCAGTATCTGGCTTCAGGCCTGGCTGGATCTAGGAACTCTAACAATATCAAGTTATTGCTTCTTCCATGTGTCTGGGAAAGAAGAATCCAAGCAGTTCCCATGTCATTCTTAGAGTCCTAGTCCCAGAGGAAAAGAGAGTGCCCTTTCTGATAGCTCTTGGGGAAGAAAAGAAGAAGGCTTAAGGAAGACTCTAATTGGCCCTGCCTTGATCATGGCCTGATACCAGAACAAATCATTTTGGCTAGGTTGATGAGTCCTTGAATGCCCAGACCTCAGCCTTGTGCCCATACCTGGCCAGGAAGGATAGGTCAGCCCCATCTGAATCACAGGGGAATGGGAGAGAGAATCAGGGCAAACCAAGGGACTGAACCACAAATGACTTGCCAAAGGTCAAGGGCTTAGTAAGTGGTAAAGTTAAGATTTGAACCCAGGTCTTTTGTCTTGATGTAGAGAGTTGGTTCCTTTATTCCACAGCTGTGATCCACAGTACCTAGCCAGTACCAGAGGCACCATCACAGTCAACATTAGCAGCCATGGCAGCTGTTAAGTTTTTAACATAAAGGGCACCTTTAACTTTTCAAATTACTTTGACCAACACTCTCTTTTTCCTCATCCTCAGAAAACTGAGACATGTGGACTAATTGTAAATTCACATGCAGTTGTGGGAACCAATATAGAGAGATCCATGTATCTTTCACCCAGTTTCCCCCATGGTAACATCTGGTGAAATTATAGCACAGTATCACAGTAAGGATGTTGACATTGATA
This sequence comes from Pseudorca crassidens, assembly GCF_039906515.1. Classification (NCBI taxonomy): domain Eukaryota; kingdom Metazoa; phylum Chordata; class Mammalia; order Artiodactyla; family Delphinidae; genus Pseudorca; species Pseudorca crassidens. Next base: position 116,451,191 of record NC_090296.1, on the reverse strand, counting down.
CAGTTGAGAAGACACAGATCATTTCCAACCACAGGATCCTACATGATGCCCTTTTATAGCCTTATACACTTCTTTCCTGTCCCCATCTCCTCCTTAATCCCTGGCAACCACTGGAGAGCCACATGTTCTCTATTTATATAATTTTGTCATTTAAAGAATGTTGTGTAAACGGAATCATACAGTGTGTAACCTTTTGGGGTTGGCTTTTTTTCACACAGCAAAGTTCTCTGTAGATTCAGCACAGCTGTTGCATATATCAATAGCTTATCCCTTTTTATTGCTGAACAGCATTCCGTGATGTGGATATACCACCAGCTTGTTTTTTAACCATTCACCTGTTAAGGGACATCTGAGTTGGTTCCAGTTTGGGACTGTTACAAATAAAAACGTTATTAACATTCATGTACATGTTGTTGGGGTTTTTTTAAGATTTATTTTTTTATATAAATTTATTTATTTGGTTTTTTAAAATTTTTGGCTGTGTTGGGTCTTTGTTGCTGTGCGCGGGCTTTCTCTAGTTCCAGCGAGTGGGGGCTACTTTTCGTTTCGGTGCGCGGGCCTCTCATTGTTGTAGCTTCTCTCGTTGTGGAGCACGGGCTCTAGGCACGCGGGCTTCAGTAGTTGTGGCTCGTGGGCTCTAGAGAGCAGGCTCAGTAGTTGTGGTGCATGGGCTTAGTTGCTCCGCGGCATGTGGGATCTTCCCAGACCAGAGATCGAACCCGTGTCCCCTGCATTGGCAGGAGGATTCTTAACCACTGCGCCACCAGGGAAGCCCCATGTACATGTTTTTATGTGAACACAAGTCTTCGTTTCTTTGGAATAAGTGCTTAGGGGTGCAGTTGCTGGGTCATATGGTAGTTACATGTTTAGCTTTTGAAGAAACTGCCAAATTGTTTTGCAGAGTAGCTGTGCCATCTTACATTCTCACCAGCAATGTGTGAGTGATCCAGTCTCTCCATACTGTCACTGTTTTTATTTTAGCCATCCTGAGAGTAGTGCTATCTCACTGTAGTATTAATCTGCATGACCTTAGTGACTAATGATGATGAACATCTCTTTGTGTACTTATTTGCCATCTGAATATCCTCTCTGGTGAAATGTCTGTGCCTATCTTTGCCCTTTTCCTAACTGGATTATTTGAGTTTTTTTACTGTTGAGTTTTGAGAATGCTTTAGATATTCTTTAGATATTCTAAATACTAGTTCTTGTCAGTTACATGGTTTGCAAGTATTTTTCCTCAGGCTATAGCTTGTTTTTCACCCACAGGGTGAAATAAAATATTTTTTAGAATAAAAGTTTTAATTTTGATGAGGTCCAACTTATGATTTTTTCCTTTTATGGATCATGATTTTGGTGTGAAGTCTAAGGACTCTTTGTTTAGCCCTAGATCACAAAGATTTTCCCCCTATTTTATTTTTCCCAAATGTTTTATAGTTTTATGCTTTATATTAAAGTCTGCAATTCATTTTGGATTAATTTTTGTAGAAGGTGTGAGGTTTGGATCAAGGTTTATTTTTCTGCTTTTGGATGTTCAATCACTCCAGCACAATTTGTGGAAAAGGCTATCCTTTCTCTGTTGAATTACTTTTGCAGCTTTGTCAAAAATCAGTTGGGTATATTTGTGTGGGTCGATTTCAGAGCTCTCTATTCTGTTCTGTTGATCTGTGTGTCTGTCCTGCCACCAATACCACACAATCTTGATTGCTATAGCTATTCAGTAAGTCTCGAAATTGAGTAGACTGATTTCTCCCAATTTATTTTTCTTTCTCAAAATTATTCTTGCTATTCTGGTTCTTTTGTCTTTCCATATACATTTTAGAATAAGCTTATCTATATTGACACAGTATCTTGTAGAAACTGCATTAAACCTATATATTAATTTGGGGAGTATGGACATCTTTACTATTTTGAGTCTTCAGTCCACGAACACAAACATAAATACACAAACAGCACAATACCACTTTTTTTTTGGTCTCTTTCCATTTTTATTTATTAGCATCTCAGCAGCTATAACACATATGGATCAAGTAAGTAATAAGGTGTTCACTCAACAATAACAGCAATGTACATATGTCTACTTATATTTCACATGCATTTAGAATTGGGTATACCTAGTCTCTGCTTCTAAGATAAACAGAGAAGACATTCATGTTAACTAAAACGTCCAGTACTATGTGATACGTGATTTAGTAGGTAAACACAGAAGAAACACAGTGGAGAAGATGCCTACATGTTCTCTCAGATCCGATTTGAGTTAGTGATTCTGACTCACAATACCACTTTTATAAAGATTTAAAACAATAACACACTAAAACTAAACACACATATTTGGTGAACACATTTTTAAAGTAAGAAAATGATGAATACAAGATTCGGGACAGTGGTTGACTCGGGAGGGGGAGGCAGGAAGATGGGATGGGAGAAATACATATGTTACCGGTGTTTCATTTCTTGGTATTAGATGGTAGGTTCAAGGATGTTTATTAAAACACCTACATAAAAAAATAAGCAATGACTACAGCAGTGATGAACCATACTGACATATCCATGTTGTGCAGATCCTGAAGCTTATCTAATTTGGGGAAGGAGAGACAGTGCAAGAAAAAAATATACAAAATATAAAATCAGGTATAAAAGTATTTAGAACTAGAAATCACAAATTGTAAATTTTAAAAATGTGACAATGCAAACATTACAAAATCCAAAACAATACTATAATATTTTCATTACTAATAATTGCACCCTAACACATCTCAAGGATACTGATACTTTCTTTCCCCTATATATATATTTTTAACATCTTTATTGGGGTATAATTGCTTTACAATGGTATGTTAGTTTCTGCTTTATAACAAAGTGAATCAGTTATACATATACATATGTTCCCATATCTCTTCCCTCTTGCGTTTCCCTCCCTCCCACCCTCCCTATCCCACCCCTCCAGGCGGTCACAAAGCACCGAGCTGATATCCCTGTGCTATGCGGCTGCTTCCCACTAGCTATCTACCTTACGTTTGGTAGTGTATATATGTCCATGCCTCTCTCTCGCTTTGTCACAGCTCACCCTTCCCCCTCCCCATATCCTCAAGTCCGTTCTCCAGTAGGTCTGTGTCTTTATTCCTGTCTTACCCCTAGGTTCTTCATGACATTTTTTTTCTTAAATTCCATATATATGTATTAGCATACGGTATTTGTCTTTCTCTTTCTGACTTACTTCACTCTGTATGACAGACTCTAGATCTATCCACCTCATTACAAATAGCTCAATTTTGTTTCTTTTTATGGCTGAGTAATATTCCATTGTATATATGTGCCACATCTTCTTTATCCATTCATCCGATGATGGGCACTTAGGTTGTCTCCATCTCCCGGCTATCGTAAATAGAGCTGCAATGAACATTTTGGTACATGACTCTTTTTGAATTATGGTATTCTCAGGGTATATGCCCAGTAGTGGGATTGCTGGGTCATATGATAGTTCTATTTGTAGTTTTTTAAGGAACCTCCATACTGTTCTCCATAGTGGCTGTACCAATTCACATTCCCACCAGCAGTGCAGGAGCGTTCTCTTTTCTCCACACCCTCTCCAGCATTTATTGTTTCTGGACTTTTTGATGATGGCCATTCTGACTGGTGTGAGATGATATCTCATTGTAGTTTTGATTTGCATTTCTCTAATGATTAATGATGTTGAGCATTCTTTCATGTGTTTATTGGCAGTCTGTATATCTTCTTTGGAGAAATGTCTATTTAGGTCTTCTGCACATTTTTGGATTGGGTTGTTTGTTTTTTTGTTATTGAGCTGCATGAGCTGCTTGTAAATTTTGGAAATTAATCCTTTGTCAGTTGCTTCATTTGCAAATATTTTCTGCCATTCTGAGGGTTGCCTTTTGGTCTTGTTTATAGTTACCTTTGCTGTGCAAAAGCTTTGAAGTTTCATTAGGTCCCATTTGTTTGTTTTTATTTCCATTTCCCTAGGAGGTGGGTCAAAAAGGATCTTGCTGTGATTTATGGCATAGAGTGTTCTGCCTATGTTTTCCTCTAAGAATTTGATAGTTTCTGGCCTTACATTTAGATCTTTAATCCATTTTGAGCTCATTTTAGTGTATGGTGTTAGGGAGTGATCTAACCTCATACTTTTACATGTACCTGTCCAGTTTTCCCAGCACCACTTATTTAAGAGGCTGTGCTTTCTCCACTGTATATTCCTGCCTCTTTTATCAAAGATAAGGTGACCATATGTGTGTGGGTTTATCTCTGGGGTTTCTATCCTGTTCCATTGATCTATCTTTCTGTTTTTGTGCCAGTACCATACTGTCTTGATTACTGCAGCTTTGTAGTATAGTCTGAAGTCAGGGAGCCTGATTTCCTCCAGCTCCGTTTTTCATTCTCAAAATTGCTTTGGCTATTCGGGGTCTTTTGTGTTTCCATACAAATTGTGAAATTTTTTGTTCTAGTTCTGTGAAAAATGCCAGTTGTAGTTTGTTAGGGATTGCATTGAATCTGTAGACGGCTTTGGGTAGTAGAGTCATTTTCACAATGTTGATTCTTCCAATCTAAGAACATGGTATATCTCTCCATCTATTTGTATCATCTTTAATATCTTTCATCAGTGTCTTATAATTTTCTGCATACAGATCTTTTGTCTCTTTAGGTAGGTTTATTCCTAGATATTTTATTCTTTCTGTTGCAATGGTAAATGGGAGTGTTTTCTTGATTTCACTTTCAGATTTTTCATCATTACTGTATAGGACTGCAAGAGATTTCTGTGCATTAATTTTGTATCCTGCAACTTTACCAAATTCATTGATTAACTCTAGTAGTTTTCTGGTGGCATCTTTAGGATTCTCTATGTATAGGATCATGTCATCTGCAAACAGTGACAGCTTTACTTCTTCTTTTACAATTTGTATTCCTTTTATTTCCTTTTCTTCTCTGATTGCTGTGGCTAAAACTTCCAAAACTATATTGAATAAAAGTGGTGAGAGTGGGCAACCTTGTCTTGTTCCTGATCTTAGTGGAAATGCTTTCAGTTTTTCACCATTGAGGATGATGTTGGCTGTGGGTTTGTCATATATGGCCTTTATTATGTTGAGGAAAGTTCCCTCTATGCCTACTTTCTGGAGGGTTTTTATCATAAATGGGTGTTGAATTTTGTGAAAAGCTTTCTCTGCATCTATTTAGATGATCATATGGTGTTTCTCCTTCAATTTGTTAATATGGTTTCTCACATTGAATGATTTGCATATATTGAAGAATCCTTGCATTCCTGGAATAAACCCCACTTGATCATGGTGTATGATCCTTTTAATGTGCTTTTGGATTCTGTTTGCTAGTATTTTGTTGAGGATTTTTGCATCTATGTTCATCAGTGATATTGGCCTGTAGTTTTCTTTCTTTGTGACATCCTTGTCTGGTTTTGGTATCAAGGTGATGGTGGCCTCGTAGAATGAATTTGGGAATGTTCCTCCCTCTGCTATATTTTGGAAGAGTTTGAGAAGGATAGGTGTTAGCTCTTCTCTAAATGTTTGATAGAATTCGCCTGTGAAGCCATCTGGTCCTGGGCTTTTGTTTGTTGGAAGATTTTTAATCACAGTTTCAATTTCAGTGCTTGTGATTGGTCTATTCATATTTTCTATTTCTTCCTGATTCAGTCTTGGCAGGTTGTGCATTTCTAAGAATTTGTCCATTTCTTCCAGGTTGTCCATTTTATTGGCATAGAGTTGCTTGTAGTAATCTCTCCTGATCTTTTGTATTTCTGCAGTGTCACTTGTTACTTCTCCTTTTTCATTTCTAATTCTATTGATTTGAATCTTCTCCCTTTTTTTCTTGATGAGTCTGGCTAATGGTTTATCAATTTTGTTTATCTTCTCAAAGAACCAGCTTTTAGTTTTATTGATCTTTGCTATTGTTTCCTTCATTTCTTTTTCATTTATTTCTGATATGATTTTTATGATTTCTTTCCTTCTGCTAACTTTGGGGTTTTTTTGTTCTTCTTTCTCTAATTGCTTTAGATGCAAGGTTAGGTTTTTTATTCTAGGTGTTTCCTGTTTCTTAAGGTGGGCTTGTATTGCTATAAACTTCCCTCTTAGAACTGCTTTTGCTGCATCCCATAGGTTTTTGGTCGTCGTGTCTCCATTGTCATTTGTTTCTAGGTATTTTGTTTTTTCCTCTTTGATTTCTTCAGTGATCACTTCATTATTAACTAGTGTATTGTTTAGCCTCCATGTGTTAGTATTTATTACAGATCTTTTCCTGTAATTGATATCTAGTCTCATGGCATTGTGGTCGGAAAAGATACTTGATACAATTTCAATTTTCTTAAATTTACCAAGGCTTGATTTGTGACCCAAGATATGATCTATCCTGGAGAATGTTCCATGAACAGTTGAGAAAAATGTGTATTCTGTTGTTTGTGGATGGAGTGTCCTATAAATATCAATTAAGTCCATCTTGTTTAATGTATCATTTAAAGCTTGTGTTTCCTTATTTATTTTCATTTTGGATGATCTGTCCATTGGTGAAAGTGGGGTGTTAAAGTCCCCTACTATGAATGTGTTACTGTCCATTTCCCCTTTTATGGCTGTTAGTATTTGCCTTATGTATTGAGGTGCTCCTATGTTGGGTGCATAAATATTTACAATTGTTATATCTTCTTTTGGATCGATCCCTTGATCATTATGTAGTGTCCTTCTTTGTCTCTTCTAATAGTCTTTATTTTTTTTTATTTTTATTTTTTGCGGTATGCGGGCCTCTCACTGTTGTGGCCTCTCCTGTTGCGGAGCACAGGCTCCGGACGTGCAGACTCAGCAGCCATGGCTCATGGGCCCAGCCGCTCCGCGGCATGCGGGATCTTCCCGGACCGGGGCACGAACCCGTGTCCCCTGCATCGGCAGGCGGACTCTCAAACACTGCGCCACCAGGGAAGCCCTAATAGTCTTTATTTTGAAGTCTATTTTGTCTGATATGAGAATTGCTACTCCAGCTTTCTTTTGGTTTCCATTTGCATGGAATACCTTTTTCCATCCCCTTACTTTCAGTCTGTATGTGTATCTAGGTCTAAGTGGGTCTCTTGTAGATGACAGCATATATATGGGTCTTGTTTTTGTATCCATTCAGCCAATCTGTGTCTTTTGGTGGGAGCATTTAGGGCATTTACATTTAAGGTAATTATCGATATGTATGTTCCTATTCTCATTTTCTAAATTGTTTTGGGTTCGTTATTGTAGGTCTTTTCCTTCTCTTGTGTTTCTTGCCTAGAGAAGTTCCTTTAGCATTTGTTGTAAAGCTGGTTTGGTGGTGCTGAACTCTCTCAGCTTTTGCTTGTCTGTAAAGGTTTTAATTTCTCCATCAAATCTGAATGAGATTCTTGCTGGGTAGAGTAATCTTGGCTGCAGGTTTTTCTCCTTCATCACTTTATGTCCTGCCAGTCCCTTCTGGCTTGCAGAGTTTCTACTGAAAGATCAGCTGTTAACCTTATGGGGATTCCCTTGTGTGTTATTTGTTGTTTTTCCCTTGCTGCTTTTAATATGCTTTCTTTGTATTTAATTTTTGACAGTTTGATTAATATGTGTCTTGGCATATTTCTCCTTGGATTTATCCTGTATGGGACTCTCTGTGCTTCCTGGACTTGATTAACTATTTCCTTTCCCATATTAGGGACGTTTTCAACTATAATCTCTTCAAATATTTTCTCAGTCCCTTTCTTTTTCTCTTCTTCTTCTGGAACCCCTATAATTCGAATGTTGGTGCTTTTAATGTTTTCCCAGAGGTCTCTGAGACTGTCCTCAGTTCTTTTCATTCTTTTTCTTTATTCTGCTCTTTAGTAGTTATTTCCACTATTTTATCTTCCAGGTCACTTATCCGTTCTTCTGCCTCAGTTATTCTGCTATTGATCCCATCTAGAGTATCTTTCATTTTATTTATTGTGTTGTTCATCATTGTTTGTTTCATCTTTAGTTCTTGTAGGTCCTTTTTAAATGTTTCTTGCATTTTGTCTATTCTATTTCCAAGATTTTGGATCATCTTTACTATCATTACTCTGAATTCTTTTTCAGGTAGACTGCCTATTTCCTCTTCATTTGTTAGATCTGATGGGTTTTTATCTTACTCCTTCATTTGCTGTGTTTTTCTGTCTTCTCATTTTGCTTATCTTACTGTGTTTGGGGTCTCCTTTTTGCGGGCTGCAGGTTTGTATTTCCCGTTGTTTTTGATGTCTGTCCCCAGTGGCTAAGGTTGGTTTGGTGGGTTGTGTAGGTTTCCTGGTGGAGGGGACTAGTGCCTGTGTTCTGGTGGATGAGGCTGGATCTTGTCTCTCTGGTGCGCAGGTCCACGTCTGGTGGTATCCCCTATATTTTAACATTTCTGACTGCACCCTGTTTGACCTTCTATTTATATAGTATGGATTTTCTAAAGAGAGGAAAGATAATTCCATTTTCACTCTGGCACGTGTTATCAAAATATGTTTTGTGTTGTTGGTAATTTGAAAAAATTGGCTTCACAGCTTGTTACTAGTAATATCGCACATATATCTTCCCGTGAAGTTTCCTGCTCAGCTGATGCTTTATGCCCAGAGGTTATTCCCCGGGCATCTGGCCCAGCTCAGTCCAGTCATCACCAGCACTCCCACCTGCCAGACAGGTACCCAAGGAGTGACAGTAAAGGCTGGATGGTGACAGTAAAGGCTGGATCTTAGTGGTGTCTCCTTCAGAGTCTTCTCCATGGGCTTTAAAATCAGGGTTCACATGTTTGGTGATGTCCCCCAGGGATAGGTGTTGGGGAGCTCTATGTACAGTACATGGAGTCATGCTGACACCACCAGTGCACAGGTAATCAGGCATCCTGCACCCCCAGCAGAGAATGCCCAGCCTTGGAAGGGCCCAGTCAAGAGAGGAGTCCTGAAGCCTCAGCTTCATTAGCTCCACTGCCCATCACATCTGGAACCAAGACTCCTCAGAGGTCACTAATAGTGAGATCCTCCATGCCGAGCCAGTGGTGGTTGCTGCACCTCTTTGGAACTCCCTCTGGAGGGGAAACTTTCTTGGTCACACAACCCAGGGCATGAGAGAGCTGCAAGCCCAATGGCTTACCCACATTTACTGCCTGGCTGTATTTAGTCATTTACTCAACAAAGATACAACAAGCATCAGGCTTGTTGTGCTAGATACAACAGGCTCTTGTGCTAGGCACTGGAGTACCACAATGGACCTGCCCTGTGGGAGCATCCTTAAAGAGAAGATGGCATCAGTTTAAGTCTGGGCACATCTCCCTCTCAGAGTTAAGTGTTCCTGACGTTAGGCCTCCTCAGGTACCCGCTCTTACTCCGTCAAACCATCACATGTCCATCCCAGGCACACTGGGCACATGCTTCATGTTTCTGTGTCCCCAGTGCCCAGCACACTTGCTCAGCATGCAGCGGGAGTCAATGTTGAATGGCGCGGGGCAGCCAGAAAAGCCCAGGGCAGGTGGACTGGAGGCCATGTTTTGAAGGAGCCCCAGGGAAGGCAGTAGAGCTGGGCTTTAGCACTGACCTTAGATGCATTCCCAGGCCGGTGTGACTTTGGCTTCTGACGCTCCACAGGAACCTGGCCACAACCAAAGTGGATTCTACTCCACTCCATCCCCGGAATGATGGGGAATCAAAGCAGGGAAGCAGAACTTTCCTGAGGAGGGGAGAGGGGTGAAGCAAGCGGCGGCGTCTGGTCTTTGGGAGTAGATAACGTCGTACTGAGGCTTCCCCCCTCACTACTCAGCAGCCCCAGGGCCTCCTTGTACCCTGCACACTTATGACCTTCTTCTCTGTGAACAGTGATGGGTGCCAGCCCAGCCATGTCTCCTGGGAGGGTGGAGGGAAGGCTACACATCCAGAAAGGCCAGAGTGACCTTGGTATGAACTCCCAGCCCTCTGGTCCCCACCAAGCCTCTCTGCTCCACAGGCCTGATCTTAACACAAGAGCAAAAGCTCCAGAAAGGTTGGGGCTAGTCCTTCTCCCCACTGGGCATCTAGGACAGTACCTGGAACATAATGGGGCAAGATAAATATTTATCAAAGGATGGAGGGACAGGTTATTACAGTACTGCAAAATATAATGAACATAAAACTGTATTGTCAAAATAACACATCATCAGGCTAGTTGCTTTGGTTAAAATGACTTCCCAACTATAAAAAATCTGACCTCAAAAATGTGTTTTCCACTTTTCAGGAGTACAAATGCCAATTTGCTGCTATTTGAAGAGCTCTCTCCTTTGTTGATGCTTTTGTTGTTGTTGTTGTTGATGATGATGATGCTTTTATTACAACTCACTGTGAAAAGTTCGATTGCAGACTAGGGGAAGCAGAAAGCTGCCCAGAATGAGATTGTTATAGATCTTCAGTGCAGATGTCATAAAGCAGCAGATACTCTTTCCTCCTGTAACCTCCATACTTCAGGTGTCCCAGTCAACCCCACCAGCAGCTCTGTAGTCCTAATCCCTACTCCATACCTAACAATCTCAGTGTAACAAAGGAAGGAGGGTGACTGTGTGTGCTTGTGTGTGTGACGTCTCTTTTCCCATCACATGTTCAGAATGCATGTTTCACTTGTGCCTCTGCTGAGCCCTGGAGCCCGGCCCTCCGCTCTGTCATGTGCCGTTTGTCAGGAGAGGGACCAATGCACCATGTTCAATAGACATGAAACCACATAAGGATGAGCCAAACCTACAAATTATCTGCTCGCTGGTTCCCCAGCCTAGATCCACATTGAAACCTCATCTTCCTGTATACCCAGGTTTATAGCTCATGTTCCTAAATATCATGCTTATACCGCCTCACCCTGACATTCACTTCTTTCTCTGTCTTCCTATACCCCCCAGCTACAGTTACTACCTGTCTATAGGCTGCCAGCCTACTGCATAGGTCTTGGCCCCCTGTAGTGTGATATAAGACCCAGATTCTCCTTGGCACAGTCCTAATCGCCTTCAGACTCCCCCACTTCTGCCATCCCTCCTGTACCCTTGGAAATCTCCTTTATGACCTCATAGGTCACCTCTATCTATTATGTATCAACCCCACCTCCCATTGCATTTTCTCCCCGCAAAGGAAAGCTAACATCAGTTACCTGCTACTGTTATCTCCTTTCTTCTTTGTCCTTTGGTATTATTCATTTTCCACTAGAAATTAAGCTCTTTGAGGGCAGGATGTGTCTGCTTTGTTCACCAAAGTATCCCCAGTGCCAGGCACAAGGTAGGCAGTCAATAAATATTACTGAACACAAAAATGCATAGCATTGTTGAGCAACTGGCCAGTGGGTTTGGAACTAGCTCAATTCATCAGCTTCTGGGGCATTTTTAGAAACCCTAGTAGCTCCAGAAATGATGTTACTAAAGCCCCAGGAAAGGAACATTCTATTACATGATAAACAGCCTCCGCTCATAAAAGAAAAAAAAGAAAAGAAAAAAACCCACTTCTCTCCTCCCCACCACCAACCCCATCAAGAATTTCATCCTTTTTTAGACAAATCTACTTGGGGAGTAAGCACAACAGAATGTGCAAGGGGTCCCAATTTTACTAGGTGCATCTCTGGTTGCCTTAGAACTGTGGTTTGCTATTTTAACTGTGCATCATAAGTCCTGGGGAATTTGTTTAAAACACTATTCCTGGGCCCTATCCCCAGAGGCTTGGTTTTAGTAGGTCTGGAATAAAGCCCAGAATCTGTGTTTTTAATAACCTCTCTAGACGACTTAGAGGCAAGTGGCTCTCACATCTCACGTTGAGAGACTGTATCTTAGAGTTATGAAAATTCAACCAGTGTTGTCAGATGTGACCTGACACAGAGGAGGTTAAGGGGAGCTAGTTGATGCCAATATGGTGGCATCAGACACTCTATGAACCACAACTGGAAAGGGACGTATATGAAAACTGAAAGGACAGACAGACCCACAGCCAAGGACAAGTGCAAAAGCGTGATGTAGAATTCTTGACAAGGCTGAAGGCCAGAGTAGACTAAGAGGTGTTTCCTAAAGGAAATTGATGTATTTGAAGACTTGCCCTGTGAAGGAGAGTATGAACTTCAGGGGAGCTGCTCCAGGGGGTAGGTAGTTACAAGGAGACAGATTTCAGCTCAACATACGAAAGAACTTTATCACAGACTCACCCTGCAGTGGAGTGGGCTTCATGATTTGCTTAAAAATTAGAGATATTTTATTTACCACAATTTCCTCTTAGAGAAAGCATTCCACAAGGCTAGAAAGAGGAGTAATGACCAGCAGCTGGACTTAAGAGTTGGATAAACCTCAAGGGGACCACCTCCATAACCGAATGTGATCACTGGTGTTAAATCACTGCTGGGGAATGGAGGTCTGGGAAACTGTGAGCTTTTACCTCCCTGCATGGTGAATGCAAGTTTGGGCTGGAGCTGAACTGCTGGGCAGAGTAATTAGGAGCTGTATGGAGAAAGGGTAGAGGAAAAATAACACTGTAGCATGGTGGGTGGAGGCAAATCTGATGAGAAGGATGTCTGGAAGCTTTTATTGTTCTCATGTAGAGTATAACATATAATAGAGCCCTCCTCAAAATCTTCACTGAGCTTCATTGTTTTCACTTATGCTTTGGACAGTGAATTTGCTTTTGAGGGACATGGTAAACTCTTGGTTCCTGATTAAGACTGACCTGGAACAAAATCAAAGTTTACTCAGAGAAGAAGAGTCAAATATGGGTTTTAGTGTAAGCTCCTCCTGTATGCCCAGCATGTGTTAACTACGTCAAATGCAATATTACATTTAATTTTCACCATAATCCTATTAGGTAGAAATTATCATCTGTTTTTCAAGGAAGAAAACCGAGGGTCCAAAATGTCAAATGGCTTATTCAGTGATGGAACCTGGGATTCCAACCCAGGCCTGTCTGACCTGAAGGTCTGTATTTTTAAATACTGCTCTCACCTGTCACTGGAATGTTCAGTCTGAGGCTGGTGACCCTCTGTCAGGTATGTGGTAAAGGGACTTCTGCACTGATAGGAGTTTGGGCCATGAGATTATGACTACACATAACTACACTGGATGTGAACACACACAGGTACACACTCTAAGGATGCACATATATGTCTTTCCATGCTTACAAAGGGACTGAATCATCCACAGCCCTCAACTTTGCCATGTCTTTTTCTCTGAGCCCTGTGTGGCCTCCATCAGAAGCTCCTGAGCCATGGGAGTTTGGCACCAGGAAGATACAGCATTTGCTTCCCCCACTCTACAAATAACGACTGGACGCTTGCCCTGTGCCCAGCAGGGTACTAGGCACTGGGGACACAGGACTGAAAAAAAGCAGATAAGCTCCCTGCTCTCGTGGAAGAGACAGACATTAACCAAATAACCACAAAGACAAACATACAATTGCATCATGATTCTGCTGTCATGGGGAGGTCCGTGGTGCTGTGGAGGGGGTCCCCTGAAGGAGCTGGGCTTGAGGACACATGGACTGAGGTCTGAGGATAAACAGGTGTTGTCAGGTAACGGATAGAGAAGAGCACTCTAGGCAGAAGGAACAGCATGTGCAAGGGTCCTGTGGTGAGAGGGAGTGTGGCCTTGGGGAACTGCAGGCAGGCTGATAAAAGCTGGGCAGTGATGGAGGTGGAACAAGGCCTGAGAGAGGGCTGACCAGGCAGGGCTTTGGAGATGTGACAGTGACAATTCCCTAAAAACAGTAAGGAGCCACTGATGGGCTTTAAAGAAGGGGCACAGAGGAGTGTAACATATTTACATTTCAGAAAGGGGCCCTGGCTTCCTTGTGGGAAAGAGATGGAGAGGACCTAGCAGGGATGCAATTAGCCCTGCTGGGAGGTGACTGTACAGTCCAGAGCCATCACCACCAGAGATGAAGGTGACAGATGCCAAGGTCTTTAAGGAGTAAATACCAGGACTTCACTGGCCCAAGTCCTCAGCCACTTCTGCAGGGCACTGGGGTCCAGGACGGGATGCTCAGCCTTTTGGCCCACCTGAGAACAAAATAGACACTTGGAGGTAGCAAGAAGTCCCTGCTTTGTCCTCCTAAGAACCATTTCCTCTTTGGCCGAGCTCAGGCATTTTGCTAAGTGGTAGGGGAGTAGTGGAGGGTGAAAAAGGGAGGCAAGTTCTCTAATTTCTGGGCCATTTTCCCATTTTTTTGTGGGAAAGTGCCCTACAGTTATCTGCACAGATTGTCAGATTGTCTGGCAGGAACACCAGCTGGGGCCCTCTGGGGAGAAGAAATGCATGATTCAGCCGGTGAGATGGAGCCAGGAAGGTTTGCAATTGATGGAGGAGGCTGGAGGGATGCTGGGGGTGAGGGGCAAGGAGTGAGGGGCATGGATTCCTCCAGGCAAGAGAGCTCTGGAGAACAGGGCAGAGACAGTGAGGAGGCCAGAATGAAGCTGGCCAGTGCCCCAGGCATGCCAAGCAGAAGGCAGGCTCCTGTGTGCCTCTTCCTGGAGGCGAAGCTGCTTGGCCAGGGAGCCAAGAAATAATAAGATAGGACTGATCGAGTGACTGATTCAGCAATGGGGTTGTTCTTGGTCCAGGCCCAGTCTGGAAATTACAGGCCTGGGTTGCAGCTTCCGGGACAGCTACTGGAATCAGGGGCCTGCTGGTAGTTGTGGTTGACAGCCACATGGCCCTGCCTCGCCTTACTGGGCCATGGTTATCGATTGGAGGAGGGGGGTCTCACTCACGGTCCAGGCTGGAGAGCTGCTCCCATGAAGGCCCTGACAGGGTTGCCCCAGCAGCACAGATGTCAGAGAACACTGCATCTGCAACCCACTGCAAGATTATCCTGGCCTCACCTGGGTCCACCAGACAAGGGTGGTGAATTCTAAGTCTCCTTCACGGTAGTCATGAAAAATGCAGGTCTGTGTAGGTGCCACCATGGTACAAAGGAGATGGGAAGTGGCTCTCCAATCCTAGCTCTGCCCTTGCTGTGTGGCTTTGGAACATTCACTCCCCCTTTCTGAGCCTCAGTTTCCCATCCAGAAAACGGAGACAATAGCATCTGTTTTGGTTCACAAGACTGTTGTGATGGCCAAAGCTCAACACATGGAAGAAAAGCAAGGTAAGAATATAATGACCGTGATAACATCCCAACTGCCCTTCACCTCATGAGAAAAAGACCCTTAACCCTATTTTAGAGAAAGCAGAGACTCGTTGAGGTTAAGTATCTAAGATAAAGTGGATGGTGAGCGGCTGAGCCAGCATTCCAGCCACATCCACCGACCCCAAGACAAAGGTTTCCTCCATCCCCCACCCCCACAGGTGTCTGTGGGTTAGTCTCGAGCCAATTTGCATTTAAAGAGGTTTTTAAAAAAATATTAGTCCTGAAATTCAGAACCAGAGGCAACAGTTGCCTTGTTAATTTTCAGACTTGAAAGTAAGCGAGACTATTAGGGTCAGCTCATAGCAACCTCTCCATGAACTCCAACTAAATAAAATATCTGGAGGTTTGTCCCCCCAGATCTGTGAAACAAGAGTAGCATGGTTAAAGTTGGAATTTTTTTTTTTTTTTGATAGAGATCACCAAGTAGCAGGAACTTTAGAGATCAGGTATTTCCCCCACCCCCATTTTACACATAAGGAAACTGAGGTCCCAAGAAGGGAGGACCAGCACAGCGTCATCCTTGGCCAGCTAGAGGCAGAGCTGGGAGTCTTCCCTATTCTCCAGTGATGATCTTTCCAAAATAGCAGCTGCCCCACGAATTCACCGCATGTGACTGGGTGATGATCTCAGGAAGGGAGGGGTGAGATTTTCAAGGAGTCCTTCAGCAGGTCGCAGGGGTCCTTGCCTCTGCTAAGGTGCTAAGGGCTCTGTAGATGGAAGTTCAGGGCCCATGCTTAGCCCCACCAGGTCCCATCAACTATCTTTCTTCAACCCTCAAGACTCCCCAGCTCCATCTTTGTGCTCTGTCCTGTCCGCCAGCTACCACCTCCACCCACTCCTCCCTATTGCCTGCCTCAGTTTCCCCCACTGATGCCATCCTTTCTATGTATCCAATTTTTACTCTTCCTTTAAGGGAGACATTCTGCCTGCTCTGTGAAGCTTATCTCAGGTTCTCTAGCCCTCTCTCTCTTTTCTGAACTAGGATAGTAATAACAATGGTAATTATTATTATTATAGTAACAATAATAGTGATAATATATAATAATAATTATTATTACAGTAACTAACACTTATTGAGGTTTCAAACATGCCAAGTGCTACGCTAAGAGATCACCTCACATAAATCCTAGGTGCGTTCTCACTCCCCACTGGGTACTATTTTTATCCCCATTTTGAAGGGGAGGAGGATACAGGGGATCTGGAGAGTTTAAGTAAGTTGCCCAAGGTCACACAGTTTGTCAGTGACAGAGCTGGGACGCAAGCCCAGGGCTGGCTGTGTGAGTCAGGGGCTTTGCTCTAACCATCTTGCTTCACTGCCTCTGGGGACAGGGCCTGCAGCTCCTTCAGTCTCTACCACCCATCCTGGCAGCTTCTTACACCCTATCCCATTGGTGTCCATTTCCCTGAATGACCCTCTAGACTGTGACCTCTCAAGGGAAGAATAGGCAAGTATGTGCTCTTTTCAGTCTCCCTGGCTCCTAGAGAATTAGGCAGAATTGGCTCTCAAAAAAAGACCATCCTTACCTTGCCTTCCAGAGAAGGACTCTGCTTCTGGGAAACAGGCAGACTTAAGTCAGCTTGGCCCATCCGCTAGTCAGTTTCCACATTCCCAGAAGACCAGGGTCTCTTTTTTGCAGTAGCAGAGCAAGTGGTCTCCTCCCATTCCATGCTGTAAATCTCTCGGGTCAGCTGCCTGTAGAATTCCCTACTTTTTTCTCCTCCTTCCTTGACTCTCAGCAGCGCCCTTCTACTCTCTCATCACCACTGAGCACTTCCAAGGACCTTGCTCCGTCTGTCTTGTCTGTAGACTGACAGCTCCTCACTGCCCCCAAGGCCCCAATCATTGCTCTGCCTGGCAAGTCTAGACAGCACCGGGAACAAGCTCATGCCTGCTACATAGAGGAAGTGGCATCTCCCAGTTCCCTGGGCATTTCCCCCAGATGGGAGGTAATCAGCATCTCACCCTCATGCTACTCTAATGACCACCCCTGGCTGCTCCGTGATAGCCATGTAAGTGCTGTCAGTGCTGGCAACCTCAGGGACCTGCTTGCCAATAACTTAGATCAGGGCAGTAGTAAGCAAAGTTACCTTCAGAGACAGACTGGTCCCATGTCAGCAAGACTGAGCTGCATCCTGATGGAAAGGTCTAAAGAGAGAATGTGTAGGTCACGTGGGGAGGGGTTGGCCAATCACAGGAGAGAGACTGGTGGTGTGCTCAGGCCACCACTGGGTAGTGCCTGGAAATACAGGCAGAGGAAGCCCTGGGCCATGGACTGGAAGCATTTTTATTCACATAAATTCGTTTCGTTCAATCTCTAGTCATCCATTTATTCATCAAACACACCTGTGCCATACGCTCCTCTAGTGTCAGGCATTCACTGGTGAGCAGAATTGGTGAGTTTCCATTGCATTTATCTCAATTTGTAATTTTATTTTTAGCTGTGTGGTTATTAGTACATATGTCCTGCCTCCTTGTTAGGCTGTAAGCTCTCTTCTGCTCAGTGCTGTATCCCCAGTACCTACCATGGGATCTGGGTCAGAGTAGCACTTGATGAATATTCATTGACTGAGTATAGGACAGGTCACCCTGTTGAGATGAGAGTTGCAGGAAATTGTATCAATAGACTGTGACGATTCCAGCCTCACTGGCAAGACCATCCAGGTGTGATGGTCCCCCTGTCCTCATTGTGAGTGCCCTGAGCCACTTCCTACTGGAGATAAGGGCCCCCACTTAGCCCCCCTCCAGGAAGAAAATGTGGGCACACTGACAGGAGTACTGAGTTCTACTCTCAAATTAACAATGTAGTATTTAGGTTTATCCACGAGATTCATGTGCTTTGTTCAAGAGGACTTGCCCCTCCCCCACCCCCTTGGATGGAGGATGGGGCTGACAGCTGCAGATGTCTGGTGTTTCCTGGCTGCGGGTCAGTGTAATGAGTGTCCCCTTGAGGCCTTCTGGGAGATGGCTAACCTGAGATCCCCAGAGACCACGCTCAGGGTCAGCCTGGGAAACCTCTCCACTTAAGTGTCCACACCAGGACAGGCTCATGCCCGCTCCCCAGTTCTGGAGCACTATCACCTCTATGTTTAAGAACTGCCTCTACTCCTCTATCACTTCCCCAGAGCTGGAGGCCATCTGGGCAAAGAGGACCCTCAGAGATCATCTAATCCAACTCCCTCACTTTACTATTTTTATTTATTGTGACATATATCACATATACAGAAGTGCACAAGAGATGTGTGTATAGTTTATAGAATCATAAAAAGGAACATCATGTACACATCATCCACATTAAGAAATGAAACATTACCAGTACATTAGAACTGCCCACCCCCATTCCATGTAGTAATAACCCCCTCCCCCTAATATACACACTAGAGGTAATCATGTCTTGATTTGGGGTTAATAAATCTTTAATTTTGAAAACAGTTTACCCACCTAATATATATTTATTATTATTGAGATATAATTCACATACCATGAATTTTGCCCTTTCAGAGTTAACAATTCAGTAGTTTTTAGTGTACTTACACTGTTGTGCAACCACGATCTAACTGAAGAACATTTTTATCACCTCCAAAAGAAATTCCGTACCCCTTAGCAGTCACTCCCATTCTTCTCTCCCCATAATCTCTAGAACCGTTAATCTACTTTCCATCTCCGTAGATTTGCCTCTTCTGGACATTTTACATAAATGGATCATACAATATGTAATATTTTGTGACTGGCTTCTTTCATTAAGCATAATGTGTTCAAGGCTCAGCCACGTTGTAGCATGTATCAGTTCTTCATTCCTTTTCAAGGCCCAGTAATATTCCGTTGTGTAGATGTACCACATTTTGTTTTTCTGTCCATCAGGAAGTGACAGATATCTGTGTTGTTTTCACTCTATAGCTGTTATAATAATGCTGCTATGAACATTCATGTACAAATTTTTTTTATTTATTTTTTGAGGTAACATGGGTTTGTAACATTGTATAAGTTTCATGTGGCCAAAATTATATTTCTACTTCTGCATACACTACAGCATGCTCACAAAAATTTAGTTTCCATCCGCTACCCTACAGTTTATCATGTGCAAATTTTTGTGTGAACATATTTTCAGTTCTGTTGGGTATGTACCTAGGAGTGGAATTTGGGGGTCATAGGGTAACTCTTATGTTTATTCATTTGAGGAACTGCCAAACTGTTTTTCAAAGTGTCTGCACCATTTTACCACCAACAATGTATCAATATACATTCTGATTTCTCTACATCCTCTCTACCACTTGTTATAGTCTGTCTTTTTGATCATAGCCATCCTAGTGGGTGTGAAGTGGTATCTCACTGTGGTTTTGATTTGCATTTCCCTAATGACTAATGATGTTGAGCATCTTTTCAAGTACTTATTGGCCATTCGTGTATTTTCTTTGGAGAAATGCCTGTTCACATCCTGTGCTTATTTTTTAAATTGGGCAATATGTATTTTTAAATAATAAATTTTCACATGCAAAAGAATGAAGTTTGTCTCCTGTATTACACCATATGCAAAAATGAACTCAAAATGGATCAAAGACCTAAACATAAGAGCTAAAACTATAAAACTCTCAGAAGATGTGTATATGTCTTCATAACCTTGGATTAAAAATGATTTCTTAGATATGACACCAAAAGTACAGATGACAAAAGAAAAAATAGGTACACTGAACAAAATCAAAATTCAAACTTTCTGTGCTTCATAGAACACCATCAAGAAAGCGAACGTGGGAGAAAATTTGCGCAAATCATGTATTTGACAAAGAACTTGTATCTAGAATATATAAAGAACTATCACGATTCAATAATAAAAAAAAACAACCTAATTTTAAATAGGCAAAGGAACTAAAACTTCTTAATTTTAATGCAGTTAAATTTATCAGTCTTTGCCTTTATGGTTTGCACTTATTTTATCTTATTCAGGAAATCTTTCCCTACCCTGAGGTCATAAAGATATTCTCCTATATTATCTTCTAATCTTTTTATAGTTTTTGCTTTTATATTTAAGCCTTTATTCCATCTGGAATTGATTTCTTTTTGTACTGTGTAAGGTAGGAAACTAATTTCATTTTTTTCCATATGGATAACCAATTGTCCTAGTACTGCAGCTCTGCAACGTCTGGTCTGTCATAAATCAAGCATGTACATATGTGAGACTTCATTTCTGAGCTCTCTATTCTATTTCATCGCTATGCTAATATCACACTGTGTTTATCATATTGCTATGATAAACCCTGATATCTGGCATGATGAGTCCACCATCTGGTTTGTTGAGGTTTTTAAAATCAGAGTGTCTTAGCTATTCTTGACTTTTTTGCTCTTTCATATAAATTTGAGAATCAGCTTGTTAAAATTTTTTTAAGTCTTTTTAAAAGTACTGTTGGGATTTTCATTGGAATTATATTGAATTTACATACCTACTTTGGGAGAACTGACATCACGATGATATTGGTCTTCCTATCCAAGAACGTGGTCTATCTTTCCATTTGTTTAGGTCTTTGTTAATGTCTTTCAGTTAAGTTTTATGATCTATCCATAAAAGGCTAACCCATCTCTGTTAAATTTATTCCTAAACTCTTTACATTTTTTGCTGTTTTTGTATTTGGTATTTTTTATAACTTTTTTATTGCTGTATAATATACATTAGAAAAGTACATATATCTTAAGTTAATAATCCACTGGATTGTCACATACTGAACACACCCATTTAATCAAGATCAAGAAGTAGAACGTTAATAGCATCCTCAAAATCCCCTTGTGCCCCCTGTCAGTCACTACCCTCTAGGGTTAAGCACTGACCCAACTCTTTCTAACCCATCTAGATACCAGTCTATGCCACCTGTTTCTGAAATTCATTTAAATGAAATCATATAGGGTTTACTCTTTGAGGTCTGGCTTCTTCACTCAGCATTATACTTGTGAGATGTATTCACATTGTTATGTGTAATTGTAGCTCATTTATTCTCATTGCAGCATTGTGTGAATATACCACAATTCATTTATCCATTCTCCTGTTCATGAGCATCCCGTAGTTTCTAGTTTGGGCCTACTATGAATGGTGTGGTTAAAAACATTCTGATACATGTCTTTTGGAAATGTATTCTGGAGTGGAATTGCCAAATCATAGAGTAGCTGTATGTTCAACTTTAGGAGATTCTGCCTAACAATTTTCCAAAGTGATTTTACCAACCTACATTCCCACTAGCAATGTAAGAGGGTTCTGGGTGGTCCCCGCCCTTGCTACTAATTGATATTTTGTCTTTTCTCATTTTAAAATTCTGGTAGGAGTGAAGTTGTATCTCATTGTATGTTAGTTTTGAATGACTTTATTGAGATACAATTTACATACAATAAAGTTCATCTAGCAGCCGCTCTCGCCTCTGAGACAGACGGCATTTTGCATTCTGCCTATGGAATGTGTGTCTCTCTAAATAAACTTGCTTTCACTTAAAAAAATAAATAAAGTCATCTATTTCAAGTGTACAATTCAATGGTTTTTAGTCTGTTTTTTAGAGTTTTGCACCTATCACCATATAATCTAATTTCAGAACATTTTCATCATCCCCAAAAGAAATTTTGTGCCCTTTACCACTTACTCTCTAATCTCCCTCCACTTCCTGTCCCTCCTACCTCAGTCCTAGGCAGTACTGATCTACTTTTTTCCCTAAAAATCTGCTTATTCTGGACATTCCATATAAGTGGAATCCGAAAATATGTAGTCAATTATGACTAGCTTCTTTCACTTAGCATAATGTTTGCAGTGTTCATCCATGCTGTAGTATATGTCAGTACTCTGTTCCTTTTTATTGCCAAGTAATAGTCCATTGTATGGACATACTAAGTTTAATTTATCCATTTATCAGTTGATGAACATATGGGATTTTCCCCCCACTTTTTGGCTGTTATTAATAATGCTGCTATGAACATCCATGTACAAGTTTTGTGTGGATATATGTTTTCATTTCTCTTGGATAGATATCTAGGAGTAAAATTGCTGAATCATAGGGTAACTACTTGGGAACTGCCAGACATTTTTTTGCATGATTGCTGTTTCATTTTCATTTTACATTCCCACCAGCAGTGTTGGAGAGTCCCAGTACTTTTTATTGTCTATTTTTATTTTTTTAATTTTTAAAATTATTATTCTGGTGTGTGTGAAGTTGTATCTCATTGTGATTTCAATTTGCATTTCCCAAATAACTAATGATGTTGAACATCTTTTCCTGTGCTTATTGGCAATTTATATATCTTCCTTGGAGAAATGTCTGTTTAAATCCTTTGCTCACTTTTAATTGGGTTATTTGTCTTTATTATTATTAATGAGTTGTGAGTTCTTTATATATTCTGGATATAAGTCCTTTATTAGATTTATGATTTGCAAAAATTTACTCCCATTCTGAGAATTATCTTTTACCTTCTTGATGGTGTCCTTTGAAACACAAAGTTTTTAATCTTGGTAAAGCACAATTTAGCCTTCTCTTTTATCACCTCTGAGAAATCATTTTTTGACTCAGGTCATGAAGATTTATGCCCATGTTTTCTTCTAAGAGTTTTATAGTTTTAACTTACACTTAGATCTGTGATTTATTTTGAGTTTATTTTTGTGTATGGGTGAAGTAGCAGTCCAAATTTATTCTCATTATGGTTTTAATTTGCATTTCTCTTGACTAATGAAGTTGAGCAGCTTTTCATGTATTGATTGGTGATTTGGATTCCTCTTTCTAAAGTTTCTGTTCACCAAGTATTTTGTCCATTTATTAAGATTTTTGTCTTTATCTTAATGATTTATAGGAGTTTTGTCTATATTCTGAGTATGAGTACTTTGTGGGCTAACTCACTTTGTGGATTTCATTTTCACTTTCCTGATGGTACCTTTGGATGAACAAAATTTCTAATGTTAACATGGTTTGATTTATCATTTTTCCTTTATAGTTAGTGCTGTTTGTGTACTATTTAAGAGACCATTGCCTACTCCAAGGTCATGAAAGTGTTCTCGAATGTTTTCTTCTTCTTCTTCTTTACTTTTTTGCTTTTCACTTTTTGATTTGTAATCCTTCTGGATTTGATTTGTGTGTGTGGGCTAGTGGAGCAAATACATTTTTTTACCCGGGGATAACCAATCAACCTAACAACATTTATTGAAAAAAAGGGCTGTTCGTATACTATGTTATAGTGTTGCCTTTATCATAAATCAGGTGACAGAATATTTGTGGATCAGTAAATAGACTCTCTAATCTGTCCCATTAATCTGCTTGTGTATCAACCATGCTGTTTTAACCACTATGGCTTTTTGATTGGTCTTGTTACCTGGTAGGGAAAGTCTTCCAGCTTAGTTTTTCTTGGTATTATTTTAAATATTTTAGATTTTTTGCATTTCTGTATGAATTTTAGAATCAACTTCCCTATGTTCACCAAATATACAAATGCACACACACATACACGCATACAGATTTTGACACATTATGATGAATTTATAGATTAATTTGGGGAAATTGACATTTTTGTAATATTAAATCTTTCAATCCATGAACATGGTATATTCCTCCCTCTTTTTTGGACTTTAACATTTTTCTCAGTATTATTTTATACTTTTCACCATAGAAACCTTGCACATATATTGTGAGATTTATTCGTAGGTACTGATATTTCTTACAGTTTACTATTGTAAATTGTCTTTTAAAATTCCATTTTCTAAAAAAAAAGAATTCCATTTCCTACTTTTTTCTGGTACATAAAAATAAAGTAGATTTTTACTATTAACTTTGTATACAATGACATAGCTAAATTCACTTATTCTAGCAGGTTGTCTATAGGTTATTTTTGGATTATCTAGGCACACATTCATCTCATTTGTGAATAAAGAAAGTTTCATTTCTTCCATTCC
The DNA here is from genome assembly GCF_039906515.1 of Pseudorca crassidens. Taxonomy (NCBI): domain Eukaryota; kingdom Metazoa; phylum Chordata; class Mammalia; order Artiodactyla; family Delphinidae; genus Pseudorca; species Pseudorca crassidens. The sequence goes on along the minus strand of NC_090296.1, from coordinate 116,427,191 downwards.
AGTTCTTATGCCTTTCATTTCTTTTTCTTGCCTCATTGCACTTGGCAGAACCTCCAGTACAATGTTGAAGAGACGTGATAGCAGACATCCTTGTCTTTTTCGTAATCTCAGGCAGAAAGTTTTCAAAATGTTATATTGATAATATAATATCAGTAATAACAGCTTAGTAAACAATTCTATAATAGCAACATTTAAGCATGATGTTTGCTGGAGATTTTTTTTTGTAGATATTCCTTAACAGTTTAATTATGTTCCCTTCTGTTTATAGTTTCATATGAGATTTTTATCATAAATGAATGTTGAATTTTGTCAAATGCATTTTCTGAATCTATCAAGATGATCATATGATTTTTCCCTCTTTTTTATTTTATTTTACATCTTTATTGGAGTATAATTGGACCTTGCTGTTTATGCATCCTATATATACTGATTGCATCTGCTAATCCCAAACTCCCAATCTTTCCCTCCCCTCCCCCCTCCCCCTTGGCAACCACAAGTCTGTTCTCTATGTCTGTGAGTCTGTTTCTCTTTCATAGCTATGTTCATTTGTGTCATATTTTAGATTCCACATATAAATGATATCATATGGTATTTGTCTTTCTCTTTCTGAGTTACTTCGCTTAGTATGATAATCTCTAGGTCCATCCATGTTGCTGAACGTTCTAATTGATTTGAATAAAGTTGTCCATAATATCTTCTTATATTTTAAGATCTATAGTGGTGTCTAGATTTTCATTTCTGATGTTGGAATTTATGTTTTCTCTCTTTCTTTCTTGATCAGTCTTGCTAGGGAGTTATCAGTTTACTAATCTTTTCAAAGAACAAGTTTTGGGGTTTTTTTTTTCACATTGTAATTTATTTTCTATTACATTAATTTCTGCCTTTACCTTTATTCTTTCTATCTGCTCTCTTTGGCATTTTTCTGCTGATCTCTTTAATAATTGTGTTAGAAGAGTATATTAAATTTTAGTCTTTTCTCTTTTCTAAGGAACTAATTTAGAGCTAGAAATTATGAATCAACTTTTTAGAAAAAAGTCCCTACAAGTTTTTATACATAATAGTTTCACTATTGTTCAGTTATAAGTATTTTATTTCCATTCTGATTTCTTTGTTGACCCATGAATTGTTTAGTAACATGGTATATTTAATTTTTTTAATACATGGGTTTTCTTCTAATAATCTTTTGGGTTTTTTTCTAACTCCATTGCATTGTGTTTAGAGAATATGACCTGTATGATACCAGTTCTTTGAAACTTTTGGAGATGAGTTTTGTAACCTGATATATGGTCAGTTTTCATAAATGCTTCCCATATATGCTTGAAAGTTTCTGTGTTCTTTAATCATTGGTTACAGTGTTGTATATATGCCCATTAGATCAAAATTTGTATACTGTGCTTACTGATTTTTAAAAAAATTTATTAGAGGAAGTGTTGACTAGAAGTGTTTTTAAAATCTTTCACTACAGGGTGTATTTGTCTATTTTTCACTGTAGCTCTATGAATTTCTGCTTTATATGTTTTGAGGATATGTTATATGCATACAGATGTAGAATTTCATATTTACTTGGTAGTTTTCTTCTATCATTATATACTGTACCTCTTTAACTCTACAATTACTTTTGATCTTAAAGTTCTTTTTTGTCTTTTATTAACACAAACATTTCAGGTTTAGTTTGTTAGTATTTGTCTAGCATATCTTTTTCCATGCTGAGACTTTTGATCTTTCTTTATTCTTTGTTATAAATACACCTGTGGTAAACAGCATATGATTGCCATATTCCTTTTTAATCTAGTCTGACAGGTTTTTTCTTTTGAGTTTTGTCTATTTACATTTATTGTATTTACTGAAATATTTAGATTTACTCCTAATATCTTGTGTACTATTTCTTTTTCCTGCTTTTTGTCTCTTTTCCCCACTGCTTTCTTGCTTTCTTTCACATTGAGAGTTTTTTCCTTTTCCCCTTTACTTTATTAGAAGCTGTATGTTCTTTGTCTATTTGTTGAGTGATTGTGGAAGTTATCTGTATATGCATATTGAACTTAGCACTTGCTAAAGATGTTTCCTGCCTTCCTACCAGATAATATAAATATCTTAGAATTCTTTAACTCCAGTTACCTCTTTCCAATTCATTTGCTATTTTTGTTCAATATTCTATTTTTATCTTGTTTCTTCTCCATATTATTGACATTTTATGCAGTCCATATTATTCATATTTTAAACAGACAGTTATTTTCTATTTGCCTACATATTTACAAATATCTTTACCCATCATTCCTTCTTGAATCTTAAACCTTCCATCTAGAACTATTTTTTTCCATCTGGAGTACATACCTTATAATTTCCTTTAGTGAAGATTTTTGATAATAAACTTAGTTTTTGTTTGTAAAGAAATGTCTAACTTTACCCTAATTCTTGAAGGGTAGTTTCACTATGTATAGAATTCTACATTGGTAGTTATTTTCTCTCAACCTTTTTTTTTTTTTCTGTTAAACATCAGCTGCCAAACTGTCTTTTCCTCTCTGGCTGCTTTTGCAATAGTTACTGTCTGTCTCGGTGGGGTGTGCGTGTGTGTGTGTGTGTTTATTTTTTGGAATTCATTAGGTTTTCTGGATATAAAGAATAGAAGCTTTCAACAATTCTGTAAAATTATTAGTATTTATCTCTTCAAACTTTATCTCTTCCCCATTTTCTCTATTACCTCTTTCTGTAAATAAATTCAAAATATATTAAAATGTGTCACTCTGAAGTTAAGTCAGAAAGAGAAAAACAAATATAGTATATTAACACATATATGTGGAATCTAGAAAAATGGTACAGATGAACTGGTTTGCAAGGCAGAAATAGAGACACAGATACAGAGAACAAACGTGTGGACACCAAGGGGAGAAAGCCAGGGTGGTGGTGGTGGTGTGATGAATTGGGAGATGGGATTGACATATATACACTAATATGTATAAAACAGATAACTAATAAGAACCTGCTATATAAAAATAAAATTAAAAAAAAAAACTTCTCACTCTGTCTTCCACATCTCTTGACACCTCCCTCTCTTTCATATTTTTTAGCTCTTTGTGTTAGTAGACTACACTTGGCTATTCTTTGAAACTATTTTCCAATTTACAAATTCTCTCTTCAGCGTCTAATCTGCTCATTAACCAATTCACTTGGGTTTGTAGTTTCAGTTTTTACATTTTTCAGTTCTCAATCTGCTTGATTCTGTTTCAGACCTGTTTGTTTCTTGCTCATATTTATAATACTTTAAAATTTCTTCAAATATATTAAACCTAGTTTTTCTGTCTGCTAATTCCAGAATATGAAGTCTTTATAGATCTGTCCCTGCTGTGTGATTTTTCTGCTGACCCTACATTTTGGTACCTTATTTCCTTGTGTGTTTTGTTTTATCTTGTCTTTACTGAGGCAAAAGTTGCTCATTTTCCTTGGAAGAGAGTTGCTTATTTTCCTTGGAAGTTTATTTGTGGGAATTCTTTGAGGGCTGAGTTTAAAGAGTTCCTCCAGAGAGTGTTTATATTTGCTCCTTCCAGTGTAAGACCACTTAAAATTAAATTCTCCATTTGAGGTTTTTGAACCATGCTGAGTATGAATTTGGGTGGCAAAGTCATTTAAAGTTCACTTTATAATTTTGAATTTTTAGAGTTTTTTCCTCTTTATCCACAATCAAGGTTTTTCTTTAAAGGCTACTTTCCATGCTCAAGCCTCTTTGCAGAGTTCACTTCTTATTCATTTACACTGCAGGTAAAGTTTTTTAGGGATGTCCTAGCTTTATGCAAAGAGATCTCCCATTATATCGGGTGACCCCTAGGCTTTCTGTTCTATTCCCTTCTTCTGTAAAACCATGAAACAGAAGCTGAAGATCCCCAAATTTTGACAGACGTCCACAATTCAAAAGAGAGCTTTGGCACCAATTTACATCCAATGAGTTCTGGTTTCATCTCATTTGTGATTCCTTACTTTTATGCCAGCTTAGTGGTGCAATTAAAAATATTTTTTCTAACCAGAGGGCAGACAGGAGAAGCAAGAAGAACTACAATCCTGCAGCCTGTGGAACAAAAACCACATTCACAGAAAGATAGACAAGATGAAAAGGCAGAGGGCTATGTACCAGATGAAGGAACAAGATAAAACCTCAGAGAAACAACTAAATGAAGTGGAGATAGGCAACCTTCCAGAAAAAGAATTCAGAATAATGATAGTGAAGATGATCCAGGACCTCGGAAAAAGAACGGAGGCAAAGATCGAGAAGATGCAAGAAATGTTTAGCAAAGATCTAGAAGAATTAAAGAACAAACAAACAGAGATGAACAATACAATAACTGAAATGAAAAATACACTAGAAGGAATCAATAGCAGAATAACTGAGGCAGAAAAACGGATAAGTGACCTGGAAGACAGAATGGTGGAATTCACTGCTGTGGAACAGAATAAAGAAAAAAGAATGAAAAGAAATGAAGACAGCCTAAGAGACCTCTGGGACAACATTAAACACAACAACATTCGCAGTATAGGGGTCCCAGAAGGAGAAGAGAGAGAGAAAGGACCTGAGAAAATATTTGAAGAGATTATAGTTGAAAATTTGCCTAACGTGGGAAAGGAAGTAGTCACCCAAGTCCAGGAAGTGCAGAGAGTCCCATGCAGGATAAACCCAAGGAGAAACATGTCGAGATACATAGCAATCAAATTGGCACAAATTAAAGACAAAGAAAAATTATTGAAAGCAGCAAGGGAAAAACGACAAATAACATACAAGGGAACTCCCATAAGGTTAACAGCTGATTTCTCAGCAGAAACTCTACAAGCCAGAAGGGAGTGACATGATACACTTAAAGTGATGAAAGGGAAGAACCTACAACCAAGATTACTCTGCATGGCAAGGATCTCATTCAGATTCGATGGAGAAATCAAAAGCTTTAAAGACAAGCAAAAGCTACGAGAATTCAGCACCACCAAACCAGCTCTACAACAAATGCTAAAGGAACTTCTCTAAGTGGGAAACACAAGAGAAGAAAAGGACCTACAAAAACAAGCCCCCAAAAATTAAGAAGATGGCAATAGGAACATACATATCGATAATTACCTTAAACGTGAATGGATTAAATGCTCCAACCAAAAGACACAGGCTTGCTGAATGGATACAAAAACAAGACCCATATATATGCTGTCTACAAGAGACCCACTTCAGACCTAGGGACACATACAGACTGAAAGTGAGGGGATAGAAAAAGCTATTCCATGCAAATGGAAACCAAAAGAAAGCTGGAGTAGCACTACTCATATCAGATAAAATAGACTTTAAAATAAAGAATGTTACAAGAGACAAGGAAGGACACTACATAATGATCAAGGGATCAATCTAAGAAGAAGATATAACAATTATAAACATATATGCACCCAACATAGGAGCGCCTCAATACATAAGGCAACTGCTAACAGCTATAAAAGAGGAAATCGACAGTAACACAATAATAGTGGGGGACTTTTTTGTTTTTCTAGTTGGTTTTTGTTGTTGTTGTTTTGTTTTTTAATTTATTATTTATTTTTGGCTGTGTTGGGTCTTTATTTCTGTGCAAGGGCTTTCTCTAGTTGCGGCAAGCAGGGGCCACTCTTCATTGCGATTCACGGGCTTCTCACTATCGCGGCCTCTCTTGTTGCAGAGCACAGGCTCCAGATGCACAGGCTCAGTAGTTGTGGCTCATGGGCCTAGTAGCTCCGCAGCATGTGGGATCTTCCCAGACCAGGGCTCGAACCTGTGTCCCCTGCATTGGCAGGCAGATTCTCAACCACTGCGCCACCAGGGAAGCCCAGTGGGGGACTTTAACAACTCACTTACACCAATGGACAGATCATCCAAACAGCAAATTAATAAGGAAACACAAGCTTTATATGACACAGTAGACCAGATAGATTTAATTGATATTTATGTCCAAAAACAGAAGATTACACTTTCTTCTCAAGTGCACACGGAACATTCTCCAGGATAGATCACATCCTGGGTCACAAATCGAGCCTCAGTAAATTTAAGAAAATTGAACTCATATCAAGCATCTTTTCTGACCATAACGCTATGAGACTAGAAATCAATTACAGGGTGAAAAAAACGTAAAAAAAAAAAAAAAAAAAAATGGAGGCTAAACAATACATTACTAAGTAACCAAGAGATCACTGAAGAAATCAAAGAGGAAATGAAAAAATACCTAGAGACAAATGACAATGAAAACACGATGATCCAAAACCTATGGGATGCGGCAAAAACAGTTCTAAGAGGAAAGTTTATAGCTATACAAGCCTACCTCAAGAAACAAGAAAAATCTCAAATAAACAATCTAACCTTACACCTAAAGGAACTAGAGAAAGAAGAACAAACAAAACCGAAAATTAGCAGAATGGAAGAAATAAAGATCAGAGCAGAAATAAATGAAATGGAAACAAAGAAGACAACAGCAAGGATCAATAAAACTAAAAGCTGGTTCTTTGAGAAGATAAATAAAATTGATAAACCATTAGCCAGACTTATCAAGAAAAAGAGGGAGAGAACTCAAACCAATAAAATTAGAAATGAAAAAGGAGAAGTTACAACAGACACCGCAGAAATACAAAGCTTCCTCAGATACTACTATAAGCAGCTCTATGCCAATAAAATGGACGACCTGGAAGAAATGGACAAATTCTTAGAAAGGTATAACCTTCCAAGACTGAACCAGGAAGAAACACAAAATATGAACAGACCAATCACAAGTAATGAAATTGAAACTGTGATTAAAAATCTTCCAACAAACAAAAGTCCAGGACCAGATGGCTTCACAGATGAATTCTATCAAACATGTAGAGAAGAGCTAACACCTATCCTTCTCAAACTCTTCCAAAAACTGCAGAGGAAGGAACACTCCTAAACTCATTCTATGAGGCCACCATCACCCTGATACCAAAACCAGACAAAGATACTACAAAAAAAGAAAATTACAGACCAATATCACTGATGAATATAGATGCAAAAATCCTCAACAAAATACTAGCAAACGGAATCCAACAACACATTAAAAGGATAATACACCATGATCAAGTGGGATTTACCCCAGGGATGCAAGGATTCTTCAATATACACAAATCAATGTGATACACCATATTAACAAACTGAAGAATAAAAACCATATGATCGGGGCTTCCCTGGTAGCGCAGTGGCTGGGAGTCCGCCTGCCGATGCAGGGGCCGCGGGTTCGTGCTCCAGTCCGGGAGGATCCCACAGGCCGTGGAGCAGCTGGGCCCGTGAACCATGGCCACTGAGCCTGTGCGTCCGGAGCCTGTGCTCCGCAACGGGAGGGGCCACAACAGTGAGAGGCCTGCGTACCGCCAAAAAAAAAAAGAAAAAATAAAAACCATATGATCATCTCAATAGATGCAGAAAAAGCTTTTGACAAAATTCAATACCCATTTATGATAAAAACTCTCCAGAAAGTGGGCATAGAGGGAACCTACCTCAACATAATAAAGGCCATATATGACAAACCCACAGCAGATGTCATTCTCAGTGGTGAAAAACTGAAAGCACTTCCTCTAAGATCAGGAAGAAGACAAGGATGTCCACTCTCACCACTATTATTCAACATAGTTTTGGAAGTCCTAGCCACGGCAATCAGAGAAGAAAAAGAAATAAAAGGACTACAAGTTGAAAAAGAAGAAGTAAAACTGTCACTGTTTGCAGATGACATGATACTATACATAGAGAATCCTAAAGATGCCACCAGAAAACTACTAGAGCTAATCAGTGATTTTGGTAAAGTTGCAGGGTACAAAATTAATGCACAGAAATCTCTTGCATTCCTATACACTAATGATGAAAAATCTGAAAGAGAAATTAAGGAAACACTCCCACTTACCATTGCAACAAAAAGAATAAAATACCTAGAAATAAACCTACCGAGGGAGATGAAATACCTGTATGCAGAAAACTATAAGACACTGATGGAAGAAATTAAAGATGATACCAACAGATGGAGAGATATACCATGTTCTTGGATTAGAAGAATCAATATTGTGAAAATGACTATACTCTTCAAAGCAATCTACAGATTCAATGCAATCCCTAGCAAGTTACCAGTGGCATTTTTTACAGAACTAGAACAAAAAATCTTAAAATTTGTATGGAGACACAAAAGACCATGAATAGCCAAAGCAGTCTTGAGGGAAAAAAACGGAGCTGGAGGAATCAGACTCCCTGACTTCAGACTATACTACAAAGCTACAGTCATCAAGACAATATGGTACTGGCACAAAAACAGAAATATAGATCAATGGAACAAGATAGAAAGCCCGGAGATAAACCCACGCACCTATGGTCAACCAACCTATGACAAAGGAGGCAAGAATATACAATGGAGCAAAGACAGCCTCTTCAATAAGTGGTGCTGGGAAAAGTGGACAGCTACATGTAAAAGAATGAAATTAGAACACTCCCTAACACCATACACAAAAATAAACTCAAAATGGATTAGAGACCTAAATATAAGACCGGACACTATAAAACTCTAGAGGAAAACATAGGAAGAACGCTCTTTGACATAAATCACAGCAAGGTCCTTTTTGATCCACCTCCTAGAGTAATGGAAATAAAAACAAAAATAAACAAATGGGACCTAATGAAACTTCAAAGCTTTTGCACAGCAAAGGAAACCATAAACAAGACGAAAAGACAATCCTCAAAATGGGAGAAAATATTTTCAAACAAATCAACAGACAAAGGATTAATCTCCAAAATATATAAACAGCTCATGCAGCTCAATATTAAAAAAACAAACAACCCAAACCAAAAATGGACAGAAGACCTAAATAGACATTTCTCCAAAGAAGACATACAGATGGCCAAGAGGCACATGATAAGCTGCTCAACATCACTAATTATTAGAGAAATGCAAATCAAAACTACAATGAGGTATCACCTCACACCAGTTAGAATGGGCATCATCAGAAAACAACAAATGCTGGAGAGGGTGTGGAGAAAAGGGAACCCTCTTGCAGTGCTGGTGGGAATGTAAATTGAAACAGCCACTATGGAGAACAGTATGGAGGTTCCTTAAACTAAAAATAGAGCTACCATATGACCCAGCAATCCCACTACTGGGCATATACCCAGAGAAAACCATAATTCAGAGAGACACATGCACCCCAGTGTTCATTGCAGCACTGTTTACAATAGCCAGGTCATGGAAGCAACCTAAGTGTCCATCGGCAGATGAATGGATAAAGAAGGTGTGGCACATATATACAATGGAATATTACTCAGCCATAAAAAGGAACAAAATTGAGTCATTTGTAGAGACATGGGTGGATCTAGAGACTGTCACAGAGAGTGAAGTAAGTCAGAAAGAGAAGAACAGATATCGTATTTTAACACATATATGTGGAACTAGAAAAATGGTACAGATAATATGGTTTGCAGGGCAGAAATTGAGACACAGATGTAGAGAACAAAAATGTGGACACCAAGGGGGGAAAGCGGCGGGGGGTGGTGGTGTGATGAATTAGGAGATTAGGATTGACATGTATACACTGATGTGTATAAAATGGATGACTAATAAGAACCTGCTGTATAAAATAAATAAAATTCAAAAAAATTTTTTTCTTTATACAGCATTGTCCATTATTTCACTTGGTAGAGTCATTCACGTTCTCTCATCTGCCATCATGCAGGAAAAAGAAGTCTTACCATTTCGCTAAAGAGGATTCTAAGGATGAGGGAGAAGAAGCCAGCTCCCAGGCACACAGATGCTGACACTGTCACAGCAGTTAAATGAGTCCACCGAGAGCACTGCTCATAGAAGCATCCCCAGGGCCAGGCCTCACCTAGCAGGTTGTTTACCATGGCCGCCGTTGGCAGGGTGGCCAGGAGAAGTCTCTGATTTATGGTCAAGGAGGGTGAAGTATCCCCAACACCCTTCTATCCTTCCAAGTCTGCTCTTTCCCTACCAAACTTCTGTCCCACTGTGCGTACCATCACTTTCCAGTTCTCAAGAGGATGGCTTGGGACTCAGCAGGAGGACAAGGCCGGTCTAACTGGAGGCAGAACCATGAGCTTCTTTGCAATTATGCTCCACTCCAGAAGATGGCCTTTGCCCCTTCTCCTCGCATCCATCGGCACTTGCTGAGTTTCAGCTGGCCTCTCCTGGTTCCTGGCCTCCCACTTAGCAGCAGCCACCTAAGGTCTAGCCTCTGGCCCTCCTGACATTGGCCTGGGTGCCTGGGGAGGAAATCCCAGCCTGGGGAAGTGAAGAGCCACCTTTGGCTCCTGATCACTTCACTGTACTTGCTTTCAGGTCTCTGCCCAAGGAAGAGCAATAGATGAAGTTGAGCTGAGCCCTCAGACTCACTGCCTTCATCGTCTCGAGAGCTCATAACTTATTTCCTGAATGCTGACTTTACAGTAGGCCCTGTGCCACACTCTTAACATGCAGTAATTCATCTAATTCTCAAGCCAACTCTGGAGTTAGGCGAGGTTAACTCACTTACCCAAGGTCCTCTATTGGTAAGTGGTGCTGGGATTCACACTGGATCCATCTGATTCTAGAGACCATGATCCTAACCCCCTTATGGTACTTTATAACCTGAAGTGACCATTTGAATAATCTAATTTAATACTCTCCTTTTGCAAAGAAGGAAACTGAGACTCAGAGAGGTAAAGCAGTTGGCCCAGGGTCACACGGCTTATCAGTGGCAGTGCCAAGCTTGCATGACTTTCCCCTTGATGCCCCAGGAGCAATAGGCAGGTGTGGAAGCCCTCCCTGTATCTTCCAAGGGTCTGGCTCTTGATGAACCACATTCTTTTGTCTGGACAGTTTGAAATCTTTTTCAACCACCCGCCTTGTAGGAACCTGAGTGCTTTCATTGATGAAAAGAACCCGTTTCTCCTCCAGAGAGAAGGAGAGCACAGGCTGGGGGAGAGTCCCACAATATTGCCCCTATGAAGCCCTGACGCCAGCCAGATTCTAGGCACACAGGATCAAGAGAGCCCAGACCCAGGCCCTCTCCTTCACGTCTCCTACACACCCAGTGGGAAGAGGAAGCAAATTCCCTGCCTCCTTCTCTGGATCCTCCCGCAGCTGCCTGCCTGCCGCCTACCCACAGGGCTGTGGTCAGGCCAGCCTGGGAAGTATCAGATGCTGCTGGATTTCCATCTTGCTGTCCAGCATTGGAAGGTCCCCTCCCAGATCTTTGGGCAACAAGCGAATTTGGAGAAAATTGCAAAATTTGGCTCTCCTTTCTGAAATCCTGTGGAGTACCAAGCATGGAGTAAAAAATAGACCTGAGCTGCCAGGCTGTAGCACAGTCTGATTGAAAGATGAGAGCTCCATTTGGGGAAAAGTCAAGCTGTCCAAAATGAATGAAGCATGCCAACCTCCAAAGACAGACAAAGGGGCAAGCAACGGCCTTTTCTTTCTGCTGGCTTTTGTTGTTTGTGTTGCTGTTGTTTCATTATCACTTTCCTCCTGGATGCAATTGTTTGAAGAAGTTGGTCCCTGCCCAGAGGAGTGTGTAATATAGACTAGAAGGATGTGGGTAGTGTTTATATGGGGTGGGGGAGGGCAAACAGGGGCCAGTTCAGGGAACAGCAGTGGTTCCATAGAGGAGGGATCTCATGAGACAAGGTGTTTAAAAACATAACTTCAGGGCGAGCTGGAGGGACCCTACCAGACCACCTAGCCCAGTGTCCTTATTCTACAAGTAAAGAAACTTGTAGAGACCAGCGAGGAGAGGGACCTGCCTGAGATCACATCACCAGTGAGTGGCAGCTACAGTGTAGGAGCCAGAAAGAGTCTCCTGCTCAGGGAAAGTCTTGGTTTATTCAAAGTCTGACAATTGTCAACCAGGAACCCCAGTGGGAAATTCCTTTCCAGTGTGAACACAGGGGTCATCAGCCCCAACTGTCGACAGGGAGGGAACTGGAGATATTTCAGTGGGCTGATTTGGGCATATTCCCAGGGTCTTAACGGCCCACATCCCACCTCTAGGGGTTCTTCCCTTGGTTTGTCCTGGGCTCTGACCTCTTGCGGTACAGCATCCATCACACTGTACTGCACTCCTGTCATGTCTGTCTCCCCCATCAGACTGCGAGCTTCTAAAGGCCATCTTCATGGTGCTGGCACCAAGCGACGTGGTGACACTCAGTAAATGTTTGTTGAATGAATGAACAGATAAGTGGATAGATGCATGTGTGTTAAGATGGATGAATGGATAAGCAAACCAGTACTTTCCCAGTGAACAAAATCTCAGGTCAATTGTAGAAAGTTCCCAGCATCTGGAAACAAAAGGTGGATGTTTAAATCTGAGCTCACTGTTTAGCAGCCATAGGACCGTATGCAGGTCTCTCAGCCCATGCCTGGCACGTGGCGATGGCTGCACTCATGTGCCAGTCCCTTTATCAAATGCCTCACCCACATTGCCTCATTCGAAACTCACAAATAACGAATAAATTAAGCGCTATTGTCCCTATTCTACAGATAAAAAAACAAAGGTGCAACAAGGTTAAGAAACAGTGAAGTACTCCCTGAAATTAAGGTTCAATATTATGTACTGTCTCAGTGTCTGGTGAAATTAAGAGGGCCCCAGGTGTCCAAACAGCAAGCTTCCCTCTCCACTCTGCTCTTGGGGGTAAGGTTCTCTAGTCTATGGGAAGGTCTATCAGATGTGCAATTCTGGCTTATCCCCAGATAGCAGGTTCCAGTTCCCTGCCAGCTCGCAGAATTATTCACACAAGCCCGTCACATTGTCCTGTAGGAACCTGGAGAACCACACCCTGCTGACACTGCAAAGCCTGCCTCCCACAGCCCCCAGTTGTTCACCCTGTTCCCGAGTGGAACCCCCATGTGGCCCGGTTGGTGTAGGGTGTCCTCCCCAGGCTGTCAGTAAAGGTGACTTGAAGATGACTGTTGATCTCATGCACCTTGTGTTGGGTATTATGTGTTCCTTCTATCCCCATAACCCTAGGATGGTAATCTCTCCCTCACCGATGGGGTGAAGAGGAGGCGATTAAAACGGAAACTTGCCCATGGTCACACAGCTAGTGAGCCACAATGCTGGGACTTGAACCCTAGCATCTGGTGCCAGAGCCTTACAGCCTTTACTTTTGTGCCACACTGCTCACCGTGAGCATTTGATCATTACGATCCCACTAGTCTGTAAGCGTCATAGGGTCAAGGGCAGTGTCTTGTTCAGAACAGCATCCTTAGAGTCTAGCATAGTGCCAGGAGTATTAAGGGACTCGATAAAGTTTTGTTAAGTAAGTGGATAAACGAACCTAACATTTCTGAACTTCCACTTCCTCACCTGAAATATCAGAATAATCATCTCCATTTACCTTGCTAAAGGCAGTTTTTATCAAAGAGAATAAAATCATTAGTTTGGGAACCAGACGTCCTGGGTTTAAATCCAGGTTCCACCAACCACATAACCTTGGGTAAGGTCCTCAACACTCTGTGACTCAGTTCTGCCATTATAAAATAGGATCTACTTTGTGGGGCTTCCATAAGGTCGAAATGAATTCACATATATGAACACTGAATAATATTAGTCATTGCTGTTAGTTTATGGAATAGAATGTATATGGAAAAGACTCCAGAGGAACTGTGGAATGGATGGTTTGTCTTTGGTGACCTCCTCCCTCTACTACCAACTCCCTGTGGTGAGCACTGCTGGCTGTCTGTCCAGCATCCATTCTGTTCCTTCTTTCTTTCTTCCTTCCTAACAGAACCCCATTTTTGTCGAGGAATTTACCTCTCCGCTGCATGACCCAAGGGAAGATGGCCCCATTCCCAGCCAGGAACAGATTGTGACTAGTATTGTCCATTGTGGTAATTTTATTTCCTTTGCCAGTGATCGGTATAGGAGAGGGCATCTGACCCTGTTCTGCCCAGTGAAAAATGAAGAGAGGTGCTCAGGGGGTTCCTGTTTTTACTCTGGATGTTTCCATGGCTGGATGAGACAAGTGGAGCTTCAGCTGCCACCTTGTACCAGCCTGAGGACAACAAGGGAAGAGGCAGGGGAGCAGCTGAGTCCTCAAGACCTCTGTCTGATGTTCCTCCACCTCTAGACTTAGTATTTTGTGATGGATAGATCATTCCGTCATTATTTAAGTCCATTTGGGTCCGGTTTCCTGGTGCTTGCAGACGAGGTGTCACCATTGATGTAATTCTTCTTATACTTGGCACCCTCCTGCTCTTCCTATTTCAATCAATTGTTCTCAATTTTCTTCTCAATCTCGCATCACTTTTTAGTGCAGCTATTTTTTAATTTCCCTTTTTCTCTCTCTCTCCTCTCTCTCTCTCTCTCTCTCTCTCTCTCTGTTTCTCCCACTCTCTTTTTCTACACCTTAAACCTTGGGAGAGAAGGGAAGGTGTCTGCTCTACTTGCCATTATATCTCCAGGGCCTAGATCAGTGTCCTGGACAGAGCAAACACTCAATAGATACTTGTCGAATAAATGAATGAACTAATCTCTTAGTCTTCTCGTTGTTATTAGATAAGACTGGATAAAATCACCATTCCAGGGGAACTTGCTTTTGAATAGGAAATTCTAGGAGGTTCACCAGAAAATTCTTGTTAAGTTTTATGAGATGTTATTAAAGGTCATCTTGAGGAAATGACATTGTCATATTTTGGATTATACTTCCAATTTTGGCAGGTTGAGTAATGTAGAAAAATTTTCCCTCTGAGGAGAATTCAAAAAACTGGACAAAATATTTTCCAAAAATCAGCTTGAAAATATGGGAAAGCTATTAAAGTAGTAAAAAATGACCGGACTGAGGTGTGAAAGGGGAAGGAGTTCCAGAAAAGAGGGCTTGGCATTTGGGGCATTTGCAAATGATGCAGCTGAGAAACTGGGAAACATTTTTGACAATGTTTGTGGGTGGGGGAAAAAGTTGTAGTTCAGGGTCTGCAGAAGTAGGGATCATGGTGAACCTCTAACACATTTAAACCCTAAAGGGCTGTACCCTAAGAGTAAGGGGGAATTATCAGTAAACCAGCCTTCCCATAGACTACAGCCCAGCTCCTAGACGTCGGGGTACCCAAGAAAGTCTCGATCCCAAAACATTGCTTACAGTATTAACAGTGTTCATGTGACTGAATGGCCTTGGGAGCCTAGCAGAAGCAAATCATGCTTTTTGGAAGATAAAATTTAAGTTCTCAATCTATTTTTACAAACAGTTTTCAAGTACGATGACCTATGTACAATCAAAGATAACCAGTCCCATGAGCAGACAAGACATTATGTGTGAGGATCAGGAGAAACAATGCACAGTAGAAACAGACTATAATGACTCTGGTTGAGCAAACCCAGGCTTTAAAATAATGATTCTTCTGGTGTTTGAGGAGATAAAAGACAAGATTTAAAATTTTAACAGAGAACTCTAAAGAACCAAATAGAAATTCTGAAAATAAATAACTGAAAGTAAGAACTTAAAGGATAGGTTTTGAGTCAGCTAGGGAAAGACTTATAAACTGGAATATAAGGCAGAAAAAAATCCAGAATGAACCAAAAGGAGAAAAAATGATTGAAAAACGCAAAGAGAAGATAAGAGATATGAAGAAAACTATCTTAGTCCCTCAGGCTGCTATAACAAAAATACCATAGACCGAGTAGCTTAAACAACAAACATTTATTTCTCACAGTTCTGGAAGCTGGGAAGTCTGAGATCAAGGCACCAGGAGGTTTGGTGTCTGGTGAGGACCTGCTTCCTGTTTCATAGATGGTACCTTCTTACTCTGTACTCACATGGCAGAAGGAGCAAGAGAACTCTCTGAGGTCTCTTTTATAAAGGCACTAATCCCATTCATGAGGGCTCCACAGTTGACCTAATCACCTCCCAAAGGCCCCACCTCCTAATACCATCACATTGTGGGTTAGGATCTCAACAAATGAATTTTGAGAGGGCACAACATTCAGTCTTTAAGAGATACAGTGATAAATTCTAATACATGTTTATTGGAGTCCCCGTGGTAAAGGAGAGATAAAATGGGATGGACACAATGTTTGAAGAAGTAATGGCTTATGTTTCCTCACACTGATGAATAGCTTAAATTCATAGGTAAAAGAAGCCAAATTAATCTCAGGAGGATAAATAAAAATAAATCTACACTGTAGCAAAACTTCTTAAAGCCAAAATGAAAAGGAAACGTGTTAAAGGCAGCTATAGGAAAATTAGACATTTTAGCCTTCAAAGAAGAAATGATTAAACTGAAACTGACTTCTCATCAGAAACAGCAAGAATCAGAAGACAATGGCATCATAATTTCAATGTGATGGAAGAAAAAAATAATGCCCAGAGAAAACATCCTTTAGGAATAAAAATGAAATAATGTTACTTTCATACAAACAAGAACGGACAGAATTTGACACCAGAAAATCCACTCCTAAAGGAAATACTAAATGGTATTCTTCTGGCAGAAGGAAAATGTTTCCATGTGGAAAGAAAAAGCAACAAAGATGGTAAATATGTGGATAAATCTAAATAATGACTGGCTGTAAGAAAATAAAGTCTCATGGTGTTTAAAATATAAAAAGAATTAAAATAAAATCAACTGTATATAAATCAGGAGTAGAGCAGCTGCAGTGCAAATGTTCTGAGGCCCTTGCGTTGTCTGAGAGGGGATAAAAGCACTTCTTAATGTTAGACTTTCATAAATCAAAGATGCATGCTGGAATCTCTAGGGAATTATTAACAAATAGCAAATGATGTTACTTCCCACCTAACAGAGGGGGGAATAGAATCATTACAAATAACCTATCCAAAAGAAATCAAGCAATAAAAAAGAAAAAGGAATGTAAATCAGACAGGACAGATAGAAGGAAAATACTAAGATAGCAGATTTAAACTCAAGGATAGTGACAATTAAATGTAAATGGACCAAGTGCTCTAATTAAAAAACAGTTTAACAGATTAAACTTAAAAACAACTTAATGCTGCTGACATGAGATAGGTCTAAAACATCAAGATACAGAAAGGTTGAAAGCGAAAGAATGGAAAATGATATTCCATGCAAACACTAACCAAAAGAAAACCTGTGTAGCTATGTTAATATCAGACAAAGTAGATATTAAGGGAAAAAGCACTCCTAAAGATAAAGACACGGGCTTCCCTGGTGGCGCAGTGGTTGGGAGTCCGCCTGCCGATGCAGGGGGCGCGGGTTCCTGCCTCGGTCCGGGAGGGTCCCACGTGCCGCGGGGCGGCTGGGCCCGTGAGCCATGGCCGCTGAGCCTGTGCTCCGCAACGGGAGAGGCCACAACGGGAGAGGCCCGCTTACCGCAAAAAAAAAAAAAAAAAAGATAAAGACACATGAAAGGTTCAAGTCATTAAGAAAATATGACAGTTCTAAGCTTGTATGGACCTGATGATTTAGCCTCAAAATCTATAAATCAAAAACTGACAGTTACAAGGAGGGGTACATGATTGTGCAATCATTGTGGGAGATTATTTTTGTTTTTATTTTTATAAAAGCAAATAGCACTTACTATATACCAGGGACTTTTCCAAACACTTTACATGTCACTGAACTACTAAATTTCAGGGCTGAGATTTGAAACCAAGCATTCCAGCTCTGGAGTCTTACTGAAACGTAGTGGGAGGCATTAACACTGCTCTTTCAGTAACTGACAGAACATGCAGGCAAAACTCAACAAGAGTAGAAGATTTGAGTAGAGTCACATGATTCTCCATTACCGTAGCTCTTCTCAGCCCAAGTTTTATGGCACAATTATGAAGCTGTTGCTCTCTGGTAGTGGCTTGTTGGGAGGTTGAAATGAGATCGCACATGTTTATAAACTGGAAAACGCTGTACAAATATTAGTTCTATTGTTTGACTCTTGGTCTTCTATGTCTATTTTTCTATTTTTTGGCAATTTTATGGGTTTTTCGTATCTACTTTTTATTGTAATCTCTTCAGATCCCTATTATAAAAAGGTAGAGTATAAACAATTAAATTATTGTTGTATCACTGTTTATACAGTTGGGTATAAAAATGTTTGACTATATAGAATCTGAATTAAACTTAATAAAAGGCCATTTGCTGATGGTTCTTTGGCATTTTGGGCATTTTTTTTTTGCAGCCCGCACATATGTGATTCAGGCTCTGGTATATCACTTCAGGCTTGCTGAAGGATGGTATGACAAGAGAGCTAGTGTGGGGCCTCATGCAAGTCACTGACCTTTGGGCCTCGTGTCCTCGTTCATCCAATAATCGTTGCCACTCTAAATGGCCCCCTGCCCTCACAGGGCATCAGGAAGGGTTAGAGGGGACATAATTGGGAAAGCTCTTTGAATTATACACAGGGCTAAACAAATGTCAGGCATTGTGAAGAATCTCAAATGGTGCGGATAGCTCAACTAGTCTGTTTTAATGCCATTTCATATGTTGTTAATAATAAAAGCTAACATTTATTGAGAGCTTGCCATGTGGCAGGCACTGCGCCAAGCTGTTTATAGGCTGCATTCCATCCACTCCTCACAGCAACCCAAGAGGCAGAGTGGTCCAGGGCACTGCAGCCAGACTGCCTGAGGCCATCTCCAGGCTCCACCACTTATCAGCTGAGTGTCCTTGAGCAAGTTTATGACCCTCCTTTGTGCCTCAGTTTCCTCATCTGTAAAATGAGGAATAATGAGAGCAACAACTTCATAGAGCTGTCGTGATGATTCAGTGAGTTAATAAATGTCAAGTGCTTAGAAGTGTGTCTGGTACTTGGTAAGTGATCTCCAGGAGCTTTTTTTATCATTTGCATTTTTTAAAATTTATTTATTTTTAAAATTTATTTATTTATTTATTTATTTTGAGTATGCGGGCCTCTCACAGTTGTGGCCTCTCCCGTTGCGGAGCACAGGCTCCGGACGCGCAGGCTCAGCGGCCATGGCTCATGGGCCCAGCCGCTCCGCGGCACGTGGGATCTTCCCGGACCGGGGCACGAACCCGCGTCCCCTGCATCGGCAGGCGGACTCTCAACCACTGCGCCCCCAGGGAAGCCCTTAAATTTATTTTTTAAACACCTTTATTGGAGTATAATTGCTTTACAATGGTGTGTTAGTTTCTGCTTTGTAACAAAGTGAATCAGCGATACATATATCCCCATATCTCTTCCCTCTTGTGTCTCCCTCCCACCCTCCCTATCCCACCCCTCTAGGTGGTCACAAAGCACGGAGCTGATCTCCCTGTGCTGTGTGGCTGCTTCCCACTAGCTATCTATTTTACATTTGGTAGTGTATATATGTCCACGCCACTCCCTCACTTTGTCCCAGCTTACCCTTCCCCCTCCCGGTGTCCTCAAGTCCATTCTCTATGTCTGCATCTTTATTCCTGTCCTGCCCCTAGGTTCTTCAGAACCATCTTTTTTTTTTTTTTTTTAGATTCCATATATATGTGTTAGCATACGGTATTTGTTTTTCTTTTTCTGATTTACTTCGCTCTGTATGACAGACTCTAGGTCCATCCAGCTCACTACAAATAACTCAATTTTGTTTCTTTTTATGGCTGAGTAATATTCCATTGTATATATGTGCCACATCTTCTTTATCCATTTCATTTGCATTTTATAGGCGGTGAAATGGTTGTAAGAAGCAAGTAACCCAGCTGATGAAGGGCCAGATAGGGATTCTAACCCAGGTTTCTCTGAGCCCAGAACCCACGTGTCTAACCACTACATTTCCTACCCCCACAGTCCCATGAGCAACTGCAGGGGTCACCAGCCATTTGCAAAGCCTGGTTTGAAGCTCTGCAAAGACCAAGGATGCGGCTTTCTCCATTTTCCTTGCAACAATCCTCTGCATAATGCTTAATCGTTGGCCTTCACTGAGGGGGAAGTTCTTAAGAGGGCTTAAGCCCAGCACTTGCATCCATATTTTTCTCACTAATGCTCAGCGGTGAAAAAAAAAAAAAAGTGCTCACGGAGGCATTTGTTACCCAAACATCAACGAAAACGTCCACACTCGCCATACCTATCTCCCCATCCCCAAACACCACCACCTGGCCTGCGCCTGTGGCTGCAGATTGCCTGGCAAATGTTTATTTCTGGTACATGCCTGACGATGAGCAGCAGCTGGAACAGTCTGGGGAAAACTTCCCCTGGCAAAGCAGGAGGTCGATCCTCTTTGTAGAAATAAGCATAGACAAGCAGAGTCTCCAGGCAAGCACCCACTGGTGGATGCCCCAGCCTGGCTGGCATTGGATCATGGGGACAAGGGCAACCACTCAAGCCTGTGGCAGAAGAGGAGGGAGAGGGAGGGAGCATCCTTTTAACATTCCAGTCACTGGGTTGAGCGAGACTGGCTGGAGATAGAGATTAGATAGTGGGTTTTGTCAGTGGTCACGTTGTCATGAATGTGTTTTGTGGTATGTCTTGGGCTGTGCTCCCCTGTCTCTCCTCTTTTAACTTTCAAGAGCAGTTATGCAACTTGTTAGGTTCAAGGCTGAGGACGTCAGCCCAGAGGGCTAGAACTGGCTCTCCGCTAAATGGGGAAACAGGATGCACTCATTTTTATCACCCTCTCAGCTGCCTTTCTGAGGGTCTGCCTTCTCCTCCTGGGCCCTCCAGCAGTATGAAAGCTAGCGCTCCTTACCTACATTCCCTACAAAATCATACTCCTTTCTCTTTCCTATTGAAGCTCCTATCCTGTTCAGCGACCTTGGGGAGGAAAATGATATGGTAAGTTCATACTGTGGGTGAATGGCTGAATTAGCTAATAGGTTTATTTACTTCCCAAGGGGAACTTTCTTTTTCAATGAGTATACCTGGAGCCAGAAATTCAAGTGGCAGCACTTTCGGCATTCCCACGCATTCCAGATGCTTGGACAGGTGTGAGACAGTCTGGAGGCAGTATAATTAGAGTGGTTTGGAGGCACTATCTGTGTTCCACCCATGTCCCCAGGTTCAAATCCTAATGCTGCCACTTTCTAGCTATGAAACTTGGGGCAAGTTGCTTCACCTGTCTAAACCATCTGCTTTATGTTGGGATCTGCGGAAGTAGACCGTGATGCAAGGATTTAAGTGCAAATGTTCGGGGGGTGGAAAAGGTAGGTGATCCCAGGAAGCACTGTCAAGGGAATGAGGAAGTAAGACAGGGATGGGAAGGATGTCTATACCGGGTGCAGTAGTGTGCAAGTGGCTACTGTGGGTGACAAGGGCTCAATTCCCCTGGGCTCCCCTGGGAGGCTGTAGAACATCTCAGAGTTGCCCCTCAGGATGGATGCCTTATTCCATTTGGGTTGCTCTAACAAAAATGCCACAGATTGGGTGGCTTTTTTTTTTTTTTCAAAAAAAAATTTTAAATTCTTTTTATCGAAGTATAGTTAATTTACAATGTTGTGTTAATCTCCACTGTACAGCAAAGTGATTCAGTTATACATACATACACATTCTTTTTCATCTTCTTTTCCATCATGGTTTATCACAGGATATTGCATATAATTCCCTGGACTGGGTGGCTTTTAAACAACAGAAATGTATTTCTCATAGTTCTGGAGGCTGGGAAGTCCAGGAACAAGGTGCTGGCAGATTCAGGGTCTGGTGAGGGCCTGCTTTCTGGTCCATAGATGGTGGCTTCTAGCTGTAACCTTACATGGTGAGAAAAGGTAAGGGAGCTCTCTGGGCTCACTTCCATAAGGACACCAATCCCATTCATGAGGGCTCTGTCCTCTTGACCTAATCACTTCCAAAAGGCTCCATCTCCTAATACTATCAGCTTGGGGGTTAGGATTCAACATGAATTTGGTGTGGGGGACACAAATTTCAGCCCACAGCAGGGGTGTGGGAGCTCTGGTATTCATCCACCAGCTCCTATCAGTCATTGGTTGAGGACTGCTCCCACTAATTCTGAAGCACGCCCAGCCTGCTGTAAGAGCTCCAGGGGCCAGAGGACACCTCTGGGCTTGCAGGTGGAAGCAGTCACAGGAATGGTACGTGCTAAGCCCACACATTAGCGTATCGACAGTGACTGTAACAGCATCCATTCAGTGGGAATAGAGGGACCCCCAAATGCTGAGGGATTGGCTGAGATCGTGTCAGCACTCAGCACAGTGCCTAGTCCACGGTTAGTGATGGCCAGTGATGGCTTTTGGTCCTGTTCGCGTGCTGGGCATGCTGAGTACTAGCCACCAGATGGGAGAAACTGGTTTGTTTGGGAGAGAGGTAGGAGACAAAGTAAGGAAAGCAGGAGTAAGGCTTTGAAGGGCAGGCAGGGCATGGATTTGACACAGTGGGCAACAGGGCCAGGGGGTGTGGGGCTCCTTGGTGAGCAGAACGCCTGCCAAGGCCAAGGTGGGAAAAAGTATCTTTATGGAAGCTCAAGGAATGCACATAGAAGCACATAACATCTTGGGGGGCCGTGAGGAGGTGTCTGAAAGATGATCTGTGAGGCAGTGGCACCTCCTTCACAGAACCTTCCTGAACTGGTCAAAGGGCCACAGGCATCTGTCCTCCTGACTAGTTTGGATACAGACTTCCCTTCCCCTCCCCTATCTTACTCAAAAACCTCTGAAGTCTTCTCATGACCTATCAAATGAAGACCAATTAAAAGTCTCCCACATGGGCTTCCCTGGTGGCGCAATGGTTGAGAGTCCGCCTGCCAATGCAGGGGACACAGGTTCGTGCCCCGGTCTGGGAAGATCCCACGTGCCGCGGAGCAGCTGGGCCCGTGAGCCATGGCCGCTAAGCCTGCGCGTCCGGAGCCTGTGCTCTGCAACGGGAGAGGCCACAACAGTGAGAGGCCCGCGTACCACAAAAAAAAAATCCCCCACAATGTGCCCCCAGCCTATTTTTCCACCCTTGTCTCTTAACTACCCCTTCCCCCCGAAAAAAATTAGGATTTACCCCTTTGGAATTTGACCAAAGGAAAGAAAGGATGAAAAGGATGAAAATGTAGAAGCTTTATCTGGGTCTTTTTCTAACCAAAGAGTGTCCTTCAGGGGCTCTGTACCTGGCGTTTAAGACATGGATGCAATGACTTATAACACTTAAGCTTCATTTGAAAGTGGGAGAAAGAACCATGAGAACCAACACTGCTCTGAGAAATAATGGAAAGTGTTGTCTCCAGAATCCACTGGGTAATCTGTACATCTGAGATTTACTTAGAGAGAGACGGTTCTCTTCCTTAATGTGGATTTGGATTGTGCTAAATAACGGGAAGAGTGTTATTCATTGTTGGTGTCTGTGTGCATGGCCCAGTCACACCCACTGGAAGCCCACAGAGAGGGTGCATATCTTCACATCGCCGACCCGGCTGAAGGACACACTTGAAGTTAACCAGACTCAGACCAAAGAAGTGGTTCCCCCAGGCTAACTCAGGAACAGACGTGAGGCAAACTCCCTCTCCCCAAATACACCAGAGAGAGCTGACCCTTGAAGGGATAGAAACTCAAAACTGGGGTTTCCTCTGTTCTTACACTTTCAGCTGCTCACCAGTCCCTGGGCACAGCTTGAATTCCCACTCTCTTGCACAGACCAGGTATGTTTGCTGCTTCCCCTACTCAGAATGCCATTCCTCACTTCCCTTCTGAAAAACTCCTACTTCCAAGGCCAGCTCAGACGTTACCTCCTTCCCTGACCCTCCTCTGGCATTTGGTCACACTTCTATTATAACACTTGTCACAGTGCCATCTACCATCCAGTGCCGAAAACCAATGAAACCAAGGGATTAGGAGCTCAGAATCTAGGATCAGTCAAGACCAGGTTCAGATCCTAGGGTCTGCCTTTTACAAATTCTGGAACTTCCCCTCTCTGAGCCTCAAGTTCTTTCTTTCTCTGTAAAAGGCAGATTGTAATTATACCACTTCGTAGGATTGTCATGAAGATTAAAGGAAATGATGTGTCCAGTGCAATAAGTGGTCGCTGATTATTACTGTACATGTTTGCCTCTGCTCCTAGATTAGGAGCTTCGTGGAGAGGCAAGAACCACATCTGGTTTGTCATTCCATCCCCAGCGTGGTGCTCAGTAAAATACTTCTTCAAGGGCTCAGCGTCTGATCTCTTGCCCCTGGTCCATGTGCTGTGGGAATTCCTTTCTCCGCTGCCTGTCTTGGTTTAATGTCATGACTCTGCTTCCCAGGACCCGTCTGTAAGCCCATCTTAACCCTTATGCATTCCATCCAGCCCCTAACTCTCATAGCTTCTCCCTGTCATCTCAGTCCAGCCAGGGCCAGGATGAAAGTTCTGGACAACCACCTGGACCGTGCTGGTAACTAAAGGCAATGATGGAAAAGTGGCATTTAGCCCATATTAAGTGCTCAGTGGAAGGCAGTTATTCTTCATACTGTTGTCGCTGGGATGGTTGTTTCTGATGTGGCTCTACAGTCTGGTCCAATGTCAAGGGTTTGCTCATCTAGCTTCATCAGAAATGGCCTCTCAGCTAGCATATTGTCTGCTACCTCTAGACTTTGAAGATTGGTATTCTCCCATACACTTTCACATACTTTTTCTTCAGAAGGATGTTTCCTTATCCATTCTGCATGTCTGTTTGTGCTGTGGCCGTATTCCTTCCCTTTGATATCTTTACTGCAAATGCTGTACATACTTGTGGCTTGAGAAATGGAGATCAGAAAATAACTTCCTGGATTTGGTATAGGTCAGATACAGGGCTTGATCTAGTAGAAATCCCAGTCACTGACTCTCTCAACGGGACTGAGATTGGGGCTCAGGCGCAGCGTTTGGAAGAAGGCGGCATCTACCCACTCCAATGTCTTGGATCGGACTTTGCACTTCAAGTGGAAAGTGCCTGAGGCAAACGTAAGCTACTGTTGTAAACACATTTGTTCAAAGCTAACATCCTCTACTCTGTTGGCAGAGATGAGACCTGTCATGACAAACAGAAACCAAGGGATGCCCTGTAAGCCTCTATGTACAGTGACAAATGCAGTCACCTCCCCATCATCCACGTTATTGGCCCAGAACATTGACACGTGTCATTCAAACAGCAGATAACGAAAGCAATCCTGTAGCTTTCTTTTCTACATCTTTTTGTCCTTTCTTTTTGGCTTTGGAATTTATTATATCATTTTTTTGGCAGAAGATGTGCCTTCCCAGTAACTTTAAGTTTACTTAAGTTTATCTTCAAAAAAAAAAAAGAGTTTGCATTTTCTAAGCGCAAACCGACAGACAAGGCATAGAGAAGAGGCCGTTTCTGTGCGGGAGGTTTGCGGGACCAGGGAGGAGCCGGGGAGCCAGGGTGTGCCTCAAGGTGGACCCCACACATGTTCACATGGATAGTGGCTGCATTGGAGGCACGTGGGAGCAGAGAAGGCAGAAAGAAATAACCAGAGAATGGGAGAGACAGATACCTAAGGGGGAGGGGGTGGAAAGGGAAGTGTTGGAGAAAAAAATGGACGAAAATGAGGCAGAGGTCCAAGACAGACAGAACTAGGGGGACCAGTCTGTCCCAGGTGGCCAGGGATTGCCCTAGTTTTGACTCTGAAAGTCCAGCAACCCCAGAAACCCCTCAGTCCTAGGCAAACCAGGACAGTTGATTACCCTCGAGGTGAAAACACAGAGAACGGGCAAAAAGAGAGTGGTGCCCTCCAAAATGAAAGCAGATTGGGCTGCCCCAAGTACTTGCCTGGAAGAAGAGTGTGTGAGTCCGAACTGAACCCGGCCTCTCATCAGTGCCCAGGAGCTGCTGGGTTCCTTGGAAGGGAATGGCATCTCCCCTACCTTTCCTTCCTAGAGAAGCCAGGACATCCCCAGAGGAGGGTGCTCAGACTGAGAGCATGAGAGTCAGAGGACCTGCCCACAGGGCTCTCTGGACTAACATTGCACGTGCACTCCTGGCCTGAAATACCTGCTTCCCCCATCCAGCTGTGATGCTATGATGAATTCTGAATATGCTACCAGAACACCTGGATTCTAATCCCAGTTCTGTCATGTGTGTGCTGTGGGATCTTGGGTGACTCCCTTGCTGCTTTGAGCTTAGATTTCTAAAGCGGACTTAGTAACTACAAATTTTGTCTGTCCAGTATACTTTGTTATCCCCTTTTTTCTTTTTCCTTTAGGGAACTCCTCTCCTATAATATGTGGTCTTGGTGGGGCTGTCAGTCATACTGCCCTTCTCTTCCCAACTCCTCATGGTTGGGTGTGTGCCCCAGATGGGGCCAATTATAATACCATAGTCTCTAGACACTGATTGGTTCAGTGGTGGGCATGAACCAAAACCCTGAACTTTTCTGCTGGATCTAGTGGGGAAGGCTGTCTCTCTCCCTTTAGAATCTACAAAGTATAAGCTTGGGTCTGCTGGCTACATTTTTCTAGTAGACAGAGAAATCCTGTATGCTGCAGGAAAGGAGAGCAGAGTGAAGCAAAACTAAGAGAAGACAGAGAGAAAAAGACAAGTGTCTCATTTGGGACTCTTGATCCAGCCATACCTGCAGCAGTCACCTTTGTACTTCCTATTTACATGAACTTATACATTCCCTTTTCTGCTTCAGTCAGTTTGTGTAGAGTTTCTGTTACTTGCAACTGAAAGAATCTTCACCAATATAATCTCTTTATCTATAAAAATGAATATAATTCCTTACAGGACACATCTGACCCTCTTTATTATTATTATTGTTGTTACTATTTTGTTATTATTAAATGAGATCACAGGTGTGAAAGAGATTTCAAAATTAGTAAAATATCATATACAGCCCTCATGCATTGCCGGTGGGAATGTAAAATGGTACAGCCACTGTGGAAATAGTTTGGCAGTTCCTCAAATGATTAAACATAGAGTTGCCATATGACCCAGAAATCCTACTCCTAGGGAACTATACTTGACATCTTGTAATAATCTGTAAGGGAAAATAATCTGAAAAAGAATAGATATATCTATATCTGTAGATACATAGATGTAGATATAGCTGAATCACTTTGCTGTACACCTGAAACTAACACAACATTGTAAACCAACCATACTTCAATTTTAAAAAAAGAAAACATATGTCACACAAAAAGTAATACACAAATGTTCATAGCAGCATCATTCGTGATAGCCAAAAATTGGAAACAACCAAATATCCATCACCTGATGAGTGGATAAACAAAATGTGATAGAGCCATACAATGGAATGTTATTTGGCAATAAAAAGGAATGAAATACTGATATGCAACAATACGGATGAACCTTGAAAACATTATGCTAAGTGGTAGAAGCCGGACACAAAAGGCCACATATTGTATGATTCCGTTTGCATGAACTGTCCAGTATAGACAAATCCATCCGGACAGAAAGTAGATTAGTGGTTGCCAGGGGCTTGAGTGAAGGCGTGGAGAGTGGCTACTAATGATTAGTTTCTTTTTAGGGTGATGAAAATGTTCTGAAATTAGTAGTAAGAGGGGCACAACCTTGGGAATATCCTAAAAAATGCTTAATTGCATGGTGAGTTATGGTACGTAAATTACATCTCAACAAAAAAATAAATAGGCTATGTACATATAAAGGATGATTTTTATTATTATTATTCAACTCAAAGCCCAGCTTCCATAAAGCCCTTCGTCCAATTCTCTGAACTTCTCCAGACTGAATCGGGATTTTGCATGTGTTCCTCACACACTGCTGCCTTGTGTTATTTAAATAACGTTCAATAATCATTAAATAATAAATGATTTAAATGAATGATTAAATAACAATGATTATGTCAATAAATACGAGGTTATATCTTTTTTGATTCATTATTGTAGAAAATTAATTTCTTTTTAAAAAATTTTATATTGAAGTATAGTTGATTAACAATGTGTTAGTTTCAGGTGTACATCAAAGTGATTGTTATACATATACATGTATCTATTCTTTTTCAAGCTCTTTCCCCATTTAGGTTATTACAGAATATTGAGCAGAGTTTCCTGTGCTATACAGCAGGTCCTTGTTGGGACGAGGTTTTGTCTTCTCAGCTTCTCTTGTGTGACTTGCAGAGCACAGGGGCACGGTAGGCACTTAAGTCTGGGTTGAAAGAATAAGTGAGGGCACACTTCTCCCCCTCCCCACCTTCCCAGATTATCCAAAGGCACCCATCATGTACTGAGGAGCCCCATGCCCCTGATGAGTACAATGTGAGTTAATGAATGGCAGAATTGCTACCTGAGGACCAGCACGCCCACTGCAGAGAGCCCCTTCAGCAAGCAGCATGCAGTCTCAGAGTGAGGTCCTCAGCCCACCTCCACAGCAGAGTGACCACAGTGCCCATCAGGACTCCCTGATCTTGGAGAAAATTCTTTGCAAGTGTTCCAGGCAATTCCCATACACTTGGACTTTGAGAACACTACGGAAAGTGTGAATTTGTATGAGGCGGCGAAGTGGTTTGCAGCCTGCTGGATAGCTGTTATCAGAATGCTCGAAGTTCAAAGCATCCTGACTCAAACTGGCTTAAACAATAAAGGGGACTCATTGGTCACGTAACTGGAAAGTCCTTGGGGGAGTGGACTGAGGGGGTGGCTTGATTCAGGGGACCAGCAAGACCCTCTTGGACTTGGTTTCTCCATTCTGTCATCCAGCATCTGCCTCATCCCAAGGCTAGATCTCCCTTGCCACCCAGACCCCTATCAACTTCCAGACATACGTGATTCTTTGTCCCAGCCAGGGAAGGGACGTGGGGGTAAGAGAGGAGACACTTAGTTCGTTAGTTAATTCTAGTGGCTCTTTTAGAAGAGGAAGAATGCTTATTCCCAGAAAAACTTCTTCCTTGGTCATGTTGCCCTTTCTTAAACTATGGCCCGGGGATGGCAATACAGTGATTCATTTCAGCCTAAACCACATGCCTCCCCCAACACACGTGCGTGCGCGCGCACACACACACACACACACCAGAGATAGAATCAGCTTCCTCCAAAGACTGTGGCTGAATGGGAGAGGTGAGGATACCAGAATAAAAACCAGGGTAGCTAGCAAGAGGACAGCGATGTCGGGGAGCCAGGCACAATGCCCACTACTATTCCTGCGTGAACCTGGGCCTTCTCAAAACCCAGTCCCCTCCTCTGGGAAACCTTCCAATCCCTCCCCCACTCTGTGCACCCACACACCACCTGCCCTCATCCACCTATCCATCCACCCACTTACTATGTTCCTGGGGTGTTGGGGGCTAAGTGCTCAGTGTGAGCCAGAGGTTTCTACCCCAGTGGTGTTTTCAATCTGGGCAAGGAGAGAAAAGTTAATCAAATGATTACACTAGTTAATGTCTGGTTTCTTGAGTAAGTACAAGGAAAAAAAATGAGAGTTGTGGGGGAGAGAATGAGCTTGTGTCTGGGCACCTTACCTGCTAAGGATGCGGGGCTGGGGAGGGGGGCTTCATGGAAGGTTTTCCCGAGAAAGTGATGTGGGACTTCTGCTCTAGTTTTCACCACACAGGCCATCCTACCCTCTGCCTCAGCTGTCTCCCTTGCTAGAAAGGCCAGCCTCCACACCCATGGGTTTTGGTCCAGGGCCTGATTTAAAGCTTATGCAACAAATGTGCATTGAATTTAATTGTCAGTGGTTAGAAGCGCTGGGAAGGAAGGTGGCTAGGTTCCAAAGAAGAGCTTCACTGTTATGGTAACAGTGGGCACAGGGTCCTCCTGCATGCTTTGGAATGCCTCAGGGGTGGGGGGTGGACAGCGTAGAGGTGGAAGGGGGATCTGCATTTATTCCAGGGCCAGGAGAAGCACTGTGGCCTTTACATTCCGAGCCCCAGGGTGCAGGAGAGCAGGGGGTTGTCTCAGAATGCAAGCTGGACGGACATCCACTCCCCTTGGCCAAGGGAGACCCGAGTCATGGCCCGTGTCCCTGAGTCACCTTAGGTACCCCTCTGAGCTCTCGGAAGCTCCTTCCTCTGGGACATGAGAATAGAAGCCACTCTTCCTGAACAGACTCTGAATTTGGTGGTAGTGGTGGTGTGGAGGCAGGCGCTCCACTGGTGAGGTGGTTCCCAGGAGCGGTTCTCTGGAATTTTCTCCTAAGGCAGAGGTGGGGTGGAGGCAGAAGGAGAGATCCGGAGCGGCGTCGAGGCCGCAGCCCGCCGCCTGCCCAGGTGGCAGAGGGGCCGCGACTGGCCCGCAGCCAGAGCCCAGCGGTGTCCGGGCGCCCCTCCCCGCCGCTCGAGCCCTCCCACTTCCTCTGAAGGAGCCGCGGCTGTCAGGGAGCCGGGCGCCGCGCGCAGTGCAGGCTCGGGGCGCCTCGCAGAGGAGGCTGTCGCTCTGGCTCGCCGCCCCCCGCCGCTGCTCCGCACCGCGCCCCGCCGCCGCGCCGCGGACCATGGACCTGACCAGGGGCCTCCTGGTGGCGTGGGCCCTCAGCCTGTGGCCAGGTACGTGCCCCCTTATACCCCCCCCTCCGCCTCCGGGAGCCCCTCCCTGACCCGCCGAGGCCTGGGATACAGCTGCCAGGAGCCGGTCGCGGTGCGCTCCCAGGGTCCGACCTCGGCGGCTCTCGGGGACGTGGGTCCCCCGGGAACTGGCTGCAGTCGAGCGACTCCGCCAAGTTCCGCGCTAGAGGGAGGCGCGCGGAGGCGGCCAGAGGCCGGGACTTTGGTGGAGTTGAAGAGACTCGAGTTGAAAAGCGCCGAGGGCTGGTGGCCCCGCCGGGCGCCCTGCTTACCTCCAAGCGCCCCGCCGAGCTTTCCGCGCCGCCGCGGGGGTCACTCGCGGTCCCGGGAGCGCCGAGGGCGCGCGTCCTGAGCGAGGGAAGGGGTCAGGGCGCCTGGAGAAAGCATCCCTAAGAGTGGAGAGCCTGCTGCGGCGGTCCCAGGGAAGGGGGGGGTGCTGGGGGAGAGCCGGGAGCCAAGAGCCGCCCAGGGTCCCTCGGGCCGGAACGGAGCGCAGCCTTGAGGCGGTCGGCGCCCAGGCTCTGGTGAGCCGTCGCGGGCCTAGCGGAAGGCTGCGGAGAGCAGCTCGGCAGTCCAAGGCTCCCGAAAACATTACCTGACCCTCGAGATAGGGACGGGGCATCGCCCCCCAGCCCGCGCTCAGAACTGTGCGCTCATTCAATAATGCGGGGGATTCCGCCATCGCTGAGACGTGCGCCGCCGCCTAATGCACTCCAGGTGTCGCGGCGCGGCGGGGACCCCGGGCCGGCGGGGCGGGGGGCCCGGAGCGAGAGGCCAGCCCTGGGCTATCCTCACTGGGGCACCCGGCCCGGGAGTCCCCACACTCCGAGTTCCGGCGCGACCCGCCACTTGGTGGCGGCGGCCAGAGGCGCTGTTCTACGGATCGGGAAAGCTTGCGGGACCCCTCCTTGCCGTGGCCGAGTGCTCTGGCGGGGACCAGCACCTCGGAAACTGGCCGAAGGGCCTAGCCTCCCCTTCTGCGTGGGCTCCAGGACTGGGCTGGGGCCAGTAGTAGGAGGAGTCAGATGCGGTGGCAGGGGGAGAGGCGCCCTCAAAGAGCACAGGTGGAGATCCCCCAGCCCAAGCAAGCTCACCCAGTCCAGGGGTACTACGGGAAACAAGTGCACCCAGCGTCGGTCTGTAGTGGAGCTTCTGGGAGGGCCTGTAGTTGAAAGGGGCTGTGCTGGTGGGGTTCAGTTCAGATCGTAGAGTCACAACTGAAAACAAACATTGATGCTTTAAGTTGGGGAGGAGAGAGCGTTGGGGACAGTGGGGGAAGAGCTGCGACCAGGCCAGCATATATCTAGAAACTGGCTGCCGGAGGAGGTGATGAAGCCCTCTCTAGGTCATGTAGGCAAGAGGGGGAACTCTAGGAACTGCCTTCAAATCACTAGGAGACCCAGCCATAGAAAAAGGGAATGCACTCCTGTGTGACCCCAGATATGTGGCCCCACCAGAACTTGAGTTGAAGTGGCTGCTTTAGGGGCTAGAGACAGTCCAGACCTCAAGGGGCAAAAGCTTTGAAATCAGACCTGGCTTCCCGTTCTGGCTTTGCTGCCCACTAGCCGTACAGCCGTAGGCGTGTTATGCAATCTCTACAACAGGTATCCTCCTCTGTGAATGGAAATAGATATTCTGAGACCATAAAGCTGTTGGCATGATTAAGTCAGGCTGGCCCTGTAAGAAAAGTTCTTAACACAGGGCTTGGTACACAGTAGGGCTGAATCGGTGGTTGATAATGATAAAGCAGGGATGGAGGGGGGTAAGGGCGTGCAGTGAAGGACAGGGACAGGATTTGTGACTCAGAGCTCCCTTCATATGGAGAAAACCACTCCTGAGTTATGTCTGGTCAGTCTGAGCTCTTGAAATGTGGGATTCATTAAACATATCAATCAGTGTTGGAACAACATCTGCCTGCAAGGAACTGGGGGTGGGGCCCAAGCACGTATGCAGTCAGGGCCCTGCCTGTAGCTGAGAACAAGGTGAGACCAGGGAAAGCTAAATAGAAGCGCTGGGGAGTGAATGGCACAGAGAAGCTAAGGGCTGCAATTCGAACAGGAGAAGTTCAGTTCCACTTGAATAAGGCTTCCTGCAGGAGGAGATAGCATTTGGACTGGGCCTTAAAGGAGTGTGTAGAGTGTGGCTAGACCTTAAAGTGGGACTGTTTGTACATTAGAGTGTTATTTCCTGGAACTACAGTAGTTAAAGAACAAAAAGATGAATATTTGAAAACCACAAAGATGACTGTGGTCAGTAGTGACTCTGGAGATTAGAAGGGTCACAGAGGTCATTGGGTCCATTCCCCCAGCTCCAGAGCAGGACTGATGTTGATGTCTCATCTGTGCATCACACGGATTCAACGTGAGGATTATCAGGAAGCTTGCCTACTGGTGATGGCACAGTTTGGCTGGGCAGGGACTTGTCACAGGCCACGTTGGTGGGGGAGTCCTCATTAAGGCCATTATGAGTTCAGAGCCTTGATCTTTCCAGAGCTTCTGCTGCAGGCTGTGAAGGGTGATGAGATGGGCAGCACTATCAAGAAAGCCAGAAAAAAAGTAGACAGGTCCAAAGACTTCTATAGCTGACGTTCAGAGAGAACAGACCCATTGATCAGAACTTGCCTATTGTAATGCATATGATTAGGAAAAAGAATATATATATGTATAACTGAGTCACTTTGCTGTACAGCAGAAATTAAACACAGCATTGTAAATCAACTATACTTCAATAAAATTTTTAAAAATAAAATAAAATAAAAGTGAAATCCTCCCAGTTTGGAAGCAGAAAAAAAAAACTTAGTCTTTACTGAGCACTTGTTACCTGACAGGTGACATAAAGACACATAGGGAGATCAGACAGAGCGTGGGGGTGAAGGCCCTGGGGTTTCACTGCCTGGGATGGGTCTGGCCTCTGCTAATTGGGACTCTGTTTCCTTGGCAAGTTACCAACCAGCTCTGTGCCTCAGTTTTCTCATCTGCAAAATGGGGATGATAACAATAGAACTTAAAGAGTATCCAAAGATTTATGATGTATATAAAGTACTTGGAAAATTGCAGGCACATATTGAGCATTTAGGAGTTTGTCTTTCTTCTCCATCATCATCATCATCATTGCTCATTACTGGCCATTGAGTAAGGGATCTAAGTAAGGATGCAGAGATGTAACCTTCATACTTCATACTCATAAATAAACCTAAACTTTCCTAATCCCTTCTCCCAAAGGCCTGGCCCAAAATCTTGGTCATAATGGGAACTCAGGGTTTTTTGTTTTTGTTTTTGTTTTTGCCATTGAGGCTGTCTTGAAGTCAGTATGATCCTGGCATGAGTGTTTTGTGTCGTTGGAGAGAAGAACCATACCACTCCCTTGTGTGTCCTTGTGGGTGGGGGTCTTATTCAGCAGAAAAACCTTGTATGGAAAAGGCACAGTACTGGGCACCACAGGTGTGCAAAGACTAAAAAGACCCAAGTCCTGCTCTCTAGCTTGGGAAGAGCAGGGAAGGAGATAAAGTTTGTCACTTTGTCTCCCCAGTGCCAGCCCTGCTGGGAGCTTGTCAGCCAAGCCTATCAGCCGTGGAGCTTCTGGACCCTTGCACAGGCAGACCCTGGGGGCCCTAACAAGATGAAAATGGAATATGACCCTCTTTCTTCTTATTCACCATGCCCCTATCTCTACCCTGCAGTGGATCCCCCAGAAATGGGATGTCTATCCCCTCAGCTAGACATCCTCATTGTTCCCAGCCCACCCACAGGGCTGTGGGTCCTTGAGAAACTCAGACAGCAGCTCACCTTCATTTTGCCCTCTGTGAACCTCTTTGTCTCCCCTCCTGCAGTGACAGCTTCCTCCAGCAGCAGGGACTTCCCTTCCATCCTCTCCCCTCATTGCTTAGGACGGAACTATGGTCTTAGCTGGCCTAGCTTGGCTCTTGCTGTATAGGAGGGAGTTTTTGGAGAATTAAAAAGCCCTCTTTTCTCTCCTTAATGCCTGACTTTGGAGATTCTTGTTTCACCATAGGCTTCCAGATCTTACATTGTTCTATTGCAGTTGCAAAGAGAAAGGATCCGTCACCATCCTCCCCAGGTAGTGACAGCCTCTGGCCGGCTCAGGGAGGGTCAGCTACAAAACAAGCTTTAAACATGCACTAACACATTCCAAAAACGGTGTCTCGTCTGGCCCTCATAGCTTAATGCCCCTATCCCAACACCACCGAACCGTGGGCTACCCTCAGGAATTCATAGCCATTTGAAACTATTTCCCCAAAACGATTATGAGCTCCAAAGTCACCCACACGCCCTCAGTGTGGAGTGCTTGCTCTAGAGAGCTGTGGTCCAGGAAGGAGGGTCCCCATCCCCCAACATGTAAATCCTGAGTGTACCAATTCTTAGTTGAGAGCCCAGAAGGTTACCAGCCAGGGGAGAAGGGGAGGAGACTGGAGTCAGTCATCTCGTAAGCCAAAAATAAATAAGCTCCCCCAAAATTCCATGAAGGGTTTTCATACTCTGTACTTATGACCTTCACGAGATGAATAAAATTCCTCCTGGAGGAAGACGTCAGTGTGGTCAAACACGCCCCCATCTCCACCCCCACCGCCTCTATCCCAAACTTCCTCCACCTTCGAGCTTACTGAGCTGGAGTGATGATCATTACGTGTGTGGCCTGGGAGCCCAACTGGATTCAAATCCTTTCTGCTTGGGTGACCCTGGATAAGTCCCTCTGGGCCTCATCTCCTCATCTGTAAAATGGGTAGAATAACGACTTCACAGGCTGATGTGCGCTTTAGATGATCTCTACGTGGTTCACTCATATCAAGTGTTTGGAACAGCATCTGGCACCCAGTAAGCCCTCAGTGCCTGATACCAGGCGCTGCGTCAAGCATCTTCTCACATCTCAGCTAGGCCTCGCCATGGAAGTCACTACAGCAATCACCAGGTTACACGTGAGAAGTTAAATGGTTCATCCAGGGTCATGCTGACTGAGTAAGAGGCGATGTTTGGTGTTTGCCCTTAATCCACGCATAATGTCTCTTCAGGAGGGCACAGAAAGATGAATAAGATGCCCTTGCTGGAAGATACTGTCTGCAGGGAAAATGAGATCTGTACGCAAATGGCCATCCTCACGTGGGCACGGGTCCAGGAGAAGCAGCTCTCTCCTTCAGACTCAGCTAGACAGCGATTTCCCACTCAAGGTGCTGGCTTGGTGAGAAGTGGTCCTCACGCCCTGCCTTTTAATACGGGAGCCTCTCTCCCTCACTTGCCTCCCTGCTCGGGGCCGAGTGGGGCTCTACCATCTGCCCCCAAGTCCCAATATTCTGGGCCACTCTGACTGTCTCTCCAACCTCCTCAGGGTCTAGGCTGGGCATTGCTCTCCTCCCTTCCCTGCCTCTGCTTCCCCTAATCAAAACCTGCTCTGAGCTCCAGGCCTAACGAGTTAATTCATGCTGCACAGCACTAATGAGTGATGACAGCTTCATGTGTCCTTCAGAGTGATTTGCATTTTAACTGGGCTGTGCCTTGAGCCAAAGGATCGAGGGGCTAATGATGGAATTTCAGGTGCCAGGACCTGAAATAGGTGAGACCAAAAAGTTGAGGCAAGGGACCTGCCTGGCCTGGTTCGGCCCCTTACCCCACTACTCCATCGCCGATCAGATGGGTTCCACCTGGGCCCTTGTGATGATGGGCGGCATCCTGTAACATAGAAGAAGCCAGTCTGTGGCTTGGGTGATGCTACCCTAAAGCGGGCAGAGGTTTTTCCACGTGGCATGTGGGGTGAGTTAGGCAAGTTGCTATAGCAGTGTGCTCCAGGATTCCAAACAGGATGACACAGAGAAGGGGCTCCTGCCTCCGTAGCTGGGGCTGACAGCTTTCTTCCCCCAGCGGCATCACCCAGCTGGGCCAGGCTACAGGAATCCTGACCCTGCAGATTTCCAGGACCTGTTTCTTTGCAGACTGGGCCTCAAGAAGGCCATGGAGAAACCATGAAACGAGTAAGTGGATGCAGCTCCCAACAGTCTGCAAAGAGCGCTCCCGGGTATTTGTTCTGTCAGTCAGAATAGGCCAGGTGAGGTCAGAGGTCCTGTCGAGGCTGGTAGGTCCATTAGATAGAGGGGGAAACTGAGGCTTTTCAAAGTGAAATGATTTCCTGTGATTTCCCCAAGATCACATAGGAATTCAGGGACAGATCTTCTGGCCAAAGAGGAGATTAGAAACCTAGTTTGCTGCACTCGTCAGAGGAACTTACGGAGCAAGCAGTGCTTCGGCCAAAGGAATGAAGTTCTAATGGTAGGTTTTCTACATCTGTGGCAGGCAGGTAGGACAAGATCATTGAAATCATTCTCTGTAGACCACTGGGGGTGTCTGCAGTCTCCACCGCCTGTCCTTTCTGTCTTGCCCATCCCCAGGCCCTCAGACTACTGCTTTCTCCTACTGCCAGGAAGAAGACCACAAAGTGAGGTCCATCTCCTCTCCTTCTACTGGAATTGCTCTTTTCCTGGAGCTCATAGCCTCTCATATTTGGTGACTGGTGGCAACCATAAGGTCCCATAAATAGTATGTAGACAGAGCTCTTCTCTGAGTTTATTCCCACCACTTACCACATATGCAGGATCAGCTACATAATCTGTGGGGCCCAGTGTGAAATGAAAATACAGGGCTCCTTGTTTAAAGACTATTAAGAATTTCAAGGTGGCCATGGCAGAGCATTAAACCAAGCGGGGGCCCTTCTGAGTGTGGGGCTGAGCAACTGCTCACAGAGTTCTCCCTGCAGGCTTGTGAGTTGGCAAGGAAGGCGCCAGGATCCCTCTTGACACATGAAGAAACTGTGTGGCTCGTCCATTTGGCCAGTATGTACTGAGCACCCACTAAATCTCAGGCATCTCCAGGTTCTGGAAATTCCAAATCAGATGAGGCTCAGCCTCTGTGAGGGCAGGAAGGCACAGATCACACATGGGCTGCAGGGCCCATGCAGAGTGCTGGTGTCCGTAGATGCAGGGGTGCCCATAGAGCAGTTCTGAAGGCACACAGCCAGGGCTGTGGAATGATTTTTAAGCCATGGAATTCAGAAGATGCTTCTGTCTCCAGTTACTGCCTCAAGACCC
This sequence comes from Pseudorca crassidens, assembly GCF_039906515.1. Lineage (NCBI taxonomy): Eukaryota > Metazoa > Chordata > Mammalia > Artiodactyla > Delphinidae > Pseudorca > Pseudorca crassidens. Next base: position 116,389,802 of record NC_090296.1, on the reverse strand, counting down.
CTTTGAGAACCTTTGGGGGCGACCTTCAAGCATTTGATGCTGGGCTCTGGAATAGCCCTCTTGGCGAAAGCAAGAAGCCAGAACTTGCAATGCTGGCCTTTCCACAGCCACGGGTATTGGTGCTGCCGTGGTCCTGCTGGGCGAATCCTTCTAAATAGGGGGTCACTCCTCGGGTTCTTTACCTGCCCACTTCAGCCTCCCCTCCTGGTCTGCAGACAATCAGCAAGTCCAGTGGTCCTCATTCATGGGTGAACAAGAGAATTATGGTATAAAACAAAACTCTTCACTGACCCCACCAGAGCACACCATCACTCTCCATGATGGAGCCTGGCCTTGGCTTTTTTTGTGTGTGTGTGGTACGCAGACCTCTCACTGCTGTGGCCTCTCCCGTTGTGGAGCACAGGCTCCGGACGCGCAGGCTCAGCGGCCATGGCTCACAGGCCCAGCCGCTCCGCGGCATGTGGGATCCTCCCGGACCGGGGCACGAACCCGTGTCCCCTGCATCGGCAGGCGGACTCTCAACCACTGCGCCACCAGGGAAGCCCAGCCTTGGCATTTTTTAAAGCTCCCCAGTAATTCTAATGGGCAGCCAAGGCTGAGACTCACCGGTGTCATCTAAACCCAATCCCCAGTCAAGCAGAAGAGAAAACACTGTCCAGGGAAGGGAAATGACTTTCTCAGGGTCACAAACAGTCAGTGGTGAAACCAAGATGTAACCACTTGTCCTGCTTCCCAGGTTTCCAGCCCACCTCTCCAGCCTGCAGTTTCACAGGATTCATAGCCAGGCTGGGCTGGAGACACAGCATGGAATCAGAGTTTGAGAGGCTGAGGCACAAGGGGGAATTTGAGATGGGAGTTGGTATTTGGAGGGTTATTAATTTAGTGACCTTGTCTGTGTCCCCCACAAGACCATAAGCTGTTGATCACTGTGTGGCCCCAGGTGGGACAGAGGAAAGCCAGAGAGGGGCTATGGGGACACCAGTTTAGCTGAGGATCCTGGTCAGAACTGCTCACAGACAGATGGACTGGCATGGCAGGAGGTGTCCAGCAGGGGTTAAACAGAGCCCATCAGGGTCATTCCAACCCTGCGATTCCGGGCCCCACTGAAGCTGTTGTGAGTGTTCAGGTTAAGGAAGCACCTGACTCAGGATGGGGACTGTTAAAGAGAAGCCCAGGTCGGGTGGGGAAGGGATGCTCCATCAGGAAAAAGAGGACAGGCTTGCCTGGGAGAGGCAGAGCAGGAAGCCCCTGGGACCAGCCTGAGGCCCAAACTCCCTCCTGCCCCCTTCCACCCAGACCTTCCTCTATAGCAGACAAAGTGAGGCTAAAACACAAACTGAGTTGTGTAGTCACTTCCCCTGCTTAAAACCCTCAGTGGCTCCCTATTGCCTTAGGTTGAGTCCAGCCTCTTTAATAGAGCTCACCAGACCCTGAATAGCCTGCACTCAGGACTCCCCTCTAGCAGCACCATGTGCATGGGCACGTCTACACCCCTATGGCAGCTCCACTAAACTGAGCTTCTTAGTGTCTCAAACGCACCAGCTGTCTCTGTCCTTCACTCACATTGTTCCCTATATCCCATTCGACCCCCTCCTTTCTCCTGGCTGTCTCTCACTTATTCTTCAGGTCTTCCTCCCGAAAGCCTCACCTGACTCAGTCAGACCTTGGATCAGTTACTTTTGTGATCTCAAGATGCCTATACTTCTTACAGTGTTATACCCCATACACAACACGGTATTATAATAGCCTGGACAGCTTTGCCCACTGGACTGGAGCAGGGACCACATCTCCTATCAGTCTCTGTATTGCCAGCTCTCCCACAGTGCCAGACGTAGTACTGCTCAAATAATACGTGTTGAATGAATGTAAGAACTGTCTAAGTCAACAGAAAGGTATTTAAGGGCAAGATAGATGTCTCATGTTTCTTTGCAGATGCACCGCCAAGAGGTCCCAACACAGTGGCCTGTATTAGGTGCTGTGCTAGGGGCTCTGAGGGATAAATGTCAAGAGATAAGTCCTGTCCTTCTAAGAGTTTATGGTCTAGTAGGAGAGAGATCTTTGGATAAATAACTAATACAGGGCTTCCCTGGTGGCGCAGTGGTTGAGAATCCACCTGCCAATGCAGGGGACACGGGTTCGAGCCCTGGGCCGGGAAGATCCCACATGCCGCGGAGCAACTAAGCCCGTGTGCCACAACTACTGAGCCTGCGCTCTAGAGCCTGTGAGCCACAACTACTGAGCCTGCGCTCTAGAGCCCGTGAGCCACAACTACTGAGCCCACGTGCCACACCTACTGAAGCCCGTGCACCTAGAGCCTGTGCTCCGCAACAAGAGAAGCCACCGCAATGAGAAGCCCGCACACCGCAACGAAGAATAGCCCCCGCTCGCCACAGCTAGAGAAAGCCCGCGCACAGCAACGAAGACCCAATGCAGCCAAAAAAATAAAATAAAATAAAATAACTAATACAAGGGAGGAAGTAATAAAAGCTGTAAGAGAGCTACAGATAAAAGACTCTGGAATTTGAGAGGTGAAAAAGAGATGATTTGTAACTGCAAGAAGAGCAGAGAATATATCTGGAGAACAGCCTGATGTTTGGTTGGCAGGATGCTGGAGTATGTGCAGAACTGCAAGAATGGAACATGGGCTGAGGCCACCGAGAGAGGACCGAATGCCAACTAAGGCATTTGGATATAGCAGATGGGAGCCACTGAAGGTTTTTGAGGGAGGGTAGAGCATGTTCTAATGTATGTTTTGAGAAGCTCCTTGGTGGGGCGGGGAGGGGGATATGGGTGTAGGTTGAATGTGACAGGACAACAACTAGAAGCAAGTGGATTGCTCAGATGGCTACTGCAGCAACCCAGGCAGGAGGATGCCAGAGCCTGATGTAAAGGTGGTGAGAGGAGAGAGGAAGAGGGAACCTGTGAGGGGCAGAATGGAACATCCTTGGTCAGGGAAGGAAAAGGAGAGAATATGGAGGAGGCGGGGTGTTAAGGACCAGGAAGGTGAGTGGATCCTGGACATGTCGACTTTGCGGGGCTCTTGGGCAGGTGGAAATGTTGGCTGGGAGCTTGGAAGCGAGTCTGACTTGGAATGTTTTGACTGGGAGCCTGTCACGTATACATGCTTAGTGGCACGCCAGGCCTGAGAGAGAGGGAGAACCCTTGGCATGGGCCCTCCTGTCCCTCTATCCCCTTTCCAGGCCCAGAAGCAGTGATTCATGCCCCAAACTTAAAGAGAACCCAGATTCTGATTTTAAAAGCCTTTCAGAGCAGAAGAAACCAACGAGAAGGCCAGGCCAGACCACAAGCCAAACATCAGCTGTGGAATGTGCTTGCTAATGACGGTGAGGCCAGCCAGGGGCAGACATGCTGGCCGGCTTGCCAAGAGGCCCCTCCGGTTGTCCGGAATATGTCAAAATGGTCACCGAGATGATCCCTGCTCTTCCCTCTCTCTTCCGTGTGCATCTCTGCATTTGAGCACATCTTAAAACTAGCCCCTCCCCCCACCCCCAGTCTGTAAGTTGCACTGGTCCCCATGATCCTTGCTGTGAAAGCTCTGGTCTGCCATCCATCTTCCCACCTCTGCTCAGCCCGGAGGACTAGGACCAGGAGACAGGCAGGGGTCTGGGGGCTGCTCTGGGGGTGCCCAGAAAGGCTCCCGTGGCTTGTGGCAACCAACTGGTCTCCCTGCATCCGCCCTGTCCCTTGAGCTCCTGCACCCAGTAGCCAGAGGGATGCTGCTTGAATGTGGATGGGATCATGTCCTATCCCTCTGCCACGAACTCTCCGGGGCTCCCCTTCTTCTCTGGGTGAGAGACTTGTGTGATCTGACTCGCCTGCCTTTTCCACCTCATCCTCTACTCCTCCCCCACTTGCTGCTTCGGCTCCACCCACACAGTTTCTGGAATGTTCTTCAAACATACCTGGCGCCCTGGGCTTCGCACTTGCTATTCCTTCTGCCTGGATGCTCTTCACCAAAGAGCCTCTCTCGCTTCCTTCAGGTCTTAACTCCAACACCCGCCTCTCATGGAGGCCTTTCCTACACCCCTAACTAAAATGTCAGCCTCCCCTGCATGCACCCCCTTATTTAAACCCCCGTGCCTGCTTTAGTCCCGCTGAGGTATTTCTCACTAGCGAGCATTATTACCAATTTTCTTTATTAACCTTGTTTATTGTCTGTCTCCTCCAACGGAGTGTCATCATGAGAGCAAGAATTTCTATATGTTGTTTTACGTGTGTATCCCAGGGTCCAGAGCAGTGCCCAGCCAGAGGAGGCAAGTAATAAGTAGTCGTGGAATGAATGAATCAATGAAGACCTCCCCGCAGCCTGCAGCAGGCCTGAAATCCCATTAGTTAATCCCCTTTGAGATAAGTAGCACCCTCTCCCCAGTCACCTTTCTTAGGATACCAGTCCCCTAGGCGTTCAGTCCTGACACTTCGCAGGCCATTGGTTAGTAAAGCCTTTCTTTCCGGACAAGAGTGTGGTGGTAGTTGCTGGCGGGCTGCTGAGGCGGAGGAGGGGATCTTGAAGGGAGAAGGGCCTTGAAAGGGGCAAAGTGTTCAGAGCAGGCAGCCCAGGCCAGCCCAGCTGGCCCCATGCTGTTCAGTGTTATTTACTGTGACTCAGAGAGGACACAAGGAGACATGGGACAGACCTTGTTTTGACACAGAAAAAACCTAGGTATATAATGGACTTCCCAGGGAACAGCGGGGTGGAGCAGAAGTTTAAAATGCCTCGTTTCCCACAGAAGGGTAGTGATTCAGACATCCTCCACGGACCGCAGAATGTGGATGTGTCCTCCGGTACCCCAGAAGGAGCTGGGAGTGCCCAGAGAAGATGGCAGGGGCTGAACAGTAGACCCCAATAGTGGACCAGGTTATGGTCCAATCCCTGGGAACCACCAGACCAGATTCTGCCCTGGTGACTGGGGAGATGACAATAAACCCATTGTACATGTGGGGAGACTGAGTCTGAGCCCAGTGAGGTTCATATTTGGGGCATGTAACCACTGACTTGAGGTTTGAATACCGGCCCTGGCACTTACTAAGTGTGTGACCTTGGGCAGCTCACATCCTCTCTTTAGAATGTATAATGGGAATTATAACGCCTACCTTGTAGGATTAGTATGAATAAATAGAAATAATACTGATTACCAAACAACATGTCTGGCAGGGATGACGTGCTCAATAAACGTGTACTACTTGCTAACAGTCATTGGGGGCTTCCATGAATCAGGCTTTGTTCTTTTTTTTTTAATAAATTTATTTATCTATTTATTTTTGGCTGCATTGGGTCTTCGTTGCTGTGTGCGGGCTTTCTCTAGTTGCAGTGAGCGGGCTTCTCATTGTGGTGGCTTCTCTTTGTTGCGGAGCACAGGCTCTAGGCGTGCGGGCTTCAGTAGTTGTGGCACGTGGGCTCAGTAATTGTGGCTCACGGGCTCTAGAGCACAGGCTCAGTAGTTGTGGCATACAGACTTAGTTGCTCCGCGGCATGTGGGATCTTCCCGGACCAGGGCTGGAACCCGTGTACCCCTGCATTGGCAGGCGGTTTCTTAACCACTGCACCACCAGGGAAGCTCCAGACTTTGTTCTGAGCACTCGTCTTCTCAATAATCCTAAAAGAGGGGTGCTGTTATCTCCTCCATTTTAGAGATGAGGAAACGGATGCATGTCGTTAAGTAACTTACCCAAGGTCACCAGGGTCATAAAGTCACAGCCTGGGATTGGAACCCAGAGGGTCTGACTCCAGAAACTGCAATTCCCAGAGGTCACGTGACTTGACTGAGGTCTTGCAGCTGCCGATAAAAATGAGATCCAGACTCCAAATTCAGGTTTGATCATCTCCAAAGCCCATCTTCTTTCCTGCTTTCCCTGTACTGCTCACACAGCTCTGGCCATATCTGTGTAACATCTGGAGTACTTTCACTTAATAATTTTCATTCAACTGACTTTAAATAAACTCAGTCTTTTCACTTACCTTCATCGTAAGCAATAATTGCTGTGAAACCTAAGTTTTGATTTGCTTGTAATTTTTTAATATCCATTAAACGTGAGTTGTCAAGTTTTAATGTTCACCCTTGTCCCACGTAAACTTTTCTCACCCATTATGCCCTAGGAGACACTAGGTCACCCTGTGCGGCCCTCAGCAAGGACAGGTGACCCCTAGTCCCTACTCATCCAGAACTGAAGTGCGACGGGGCTCAGGTTTGCCTGGGGGACGTTTTGACGAGACACACCTAGACTCCATTCATCTGTGGCATGATTTCTCAGCTGCCCTGGCTCTGTCTTCTTGGAGGTTTAGTCAAGGCCCCCTCCAGGGCTAGTATCCCCTTGGCACACACCAGGAAGAGTCCAGAGAAGTTGGCAGGTGTGGCCATTTTCTGTCGTGCTCAGCCCACCCCAGGGTGAGGCCCAGGAGGGCACTTTCACACCACCTGGTAGCCAGGTCCCTTAGTGTTTCTGCAGTGCTGTTTGGCTTGGCAGTGGCCCCACTGGACTGGTGCCCACTGCTGATGGAGACGGGCCAGGGAAGAGGAGTCTGCCCAGGGTGCCCCACTCATGAGGGCGGAGGGAGCTTTTATGTGGAAGCAGAGGCCAAAAGCCCCACATCAAAGCTTTGCTGAGCATTGCACTGGCCTGGAGTTGGGAAGGGGGCAGGGAGGGATGTGTTAGGGGGAGAGCAAGGAACCACTGGGGAGGGCAGTCCAAATAAGTCTGTTGTCTCCATGAAAGAAGAGGAAACCCCCAATCCTCTCAGTAACAAATGTCCTTAGAGGATGTAGGTTAAAGTGGAGAGGAGGTTGCTGCTTTCTCTGGGCCCTAGCAGCTCCAGAAAGGCCTCCTCTTCCAAGAAGCCCTCCTGGATCACTGTCAAAGTGATGATCATATTTCTGTGAGCTTCTCTATCACATCAGCTGCATTTCATCAGCTATCATCTTATCAGCTCCACCCTCCCTCTCCACAAAGCTGCCTGTCCCTCGGGCAGTGGGCACTGTTCACTACCTTCCCTCTTACCTTCTCCTCCCCTGTATAGCGTCCCACCATCCTGCCCTACCTCCAACTCTTAGGGTCTTGACACTGCCTCAGGCAGTTCATGCCAGCCCGCGCCCCTCTTCTTTAAACCTTGACTCCGCTCAGCCTGCTGGGCAGTAAAGCAGCTGCAGACTAATTCACACGGAGGAGTTCGTGGCTAACTGAATATTAGACCTACCCTGCCTCTTCCTGATGTTATAGGAAGGGCTGTTTGAAATCAGCCATGGCTTAGCCCAAATGGACCAATCTGGGCCAACCCTGAATGGAGCAGAAGTAGAAACCAAAGCCTGGGACTGGATTACCTCTCTCACTAACTGGACCCTCCAAGCCTAGGGTAATGAAAAAGCCCTAGACTGTGGATGAGGACCTCTGGGTCAAGTTCAGGCTCCAATTCTAAACTTAAGTGAGCCATGTGCCCTCTTGAGATGTCCATTCAGTCCCTTCTAAAATAAATATTTGGCCTTCATGTTTCTAAAAGGTCTTCAGCGGCTGTGCTTCCATGCTTCTGTGAACATTTCCTGAGCCAGAACTTTGACTCTGGGTATAAAGCCACGTGTAACACAAGAAAGAAGTTGACAACAGGAGTTCTATTTTATTTTACTTTAAATTTATTTTATTGAAGCATAGTTGATTTGCAGTGTTGTGTTAATTTCTGCTGTACAGCAAAGTGATTCAGTTACACATATGTATACATTCTTTTTCATATTCTTTGCTATTACGGTTTGTCACAGGATATTGAATATAATTCCCTGTGCTATACAGTAGCACCTTGTTGTTTATCCATTCTATATATAATAGTTGGCATCTGCTAATTCTAAACTCCCGATCCATCACTCCCCCAACCCCCTCTCCCCCTTGACGACCATAAGTCTGTTCTCTATGTCTGTGAGTCTGTTTCTGTTTCGTAGATAAGTTCATTTGTGTCATATTTTAGATTCCATATATAAGTGATATCAGATATTTGTCTTTCTCTTTCTGACTTATTTCACCTAGTATGATAATCTCTAGGTCCATCCATGTTGCTGCAAATGGCATTATTTCATTCTCTCTTATGGCTGAGTACTATTCCACTGTATATATGTACCACATCTTCTTTATCTGTTCATCTGTCGATGGACATTTAGGCTGCTTTCATGTCTTGGTTATTGTAAATAGTGCTCCTGTGAACATAGGGGTGCATGTATCTTTTCAAATTATAGTTTTGTCTGGGTATATGCCCAGGAGTGGGATTGCTGGGTCATATGGCAACTCTATTTTTAGTTTTTTGAGGAACCTCCACACTGTTTTCCATAGTGACTGCACCAGTTTACACAGGAATTCTATTTTAAAACAACTTCATCTAGAGCATGGGTGGCCCTTCATCATCCGCAGGTTCATGAGGATTCCTGGGCTTCAGAGGCCTCTTGAGAGGCCTCAGCGTCGTGTCTGCCTGGGGGGGAACGTGGAACCTGAACATCCCAGATAAATAGCTCTCCCTGGCTTGCATCCCTCCAGTGACAGTTGGCTCACCACCTCACAAGGCAGGACTTTGTTTTCTAGCAAAGGCAGAGGGAATCATGAGCCCTTAACTCTCCTAAGGACCTAAAAGTAGGAGTGAACATTTGGGATAGTTTTGAAAGCATGAGTAACTGACATATACCAAAAACCAAAGGGTTCTGCATAACCCTCAGAGAACCAAAGCACTTCCACTCGCCAGCATCCTCCATCCCCACCAAGCCTAGCCAATAGCATCCAGCTTAGCTTGTGTTCTGGTGGATCTATGTGGAGCTCTGTGCAGAGGGAGAACTTTTCAAATGGGTAGGGTGTATCCACTGTAGGGCGGGCCCTGCAGGCTTGGAAGGGATGGACCCTCGCAATTCCTTTTTTTTAGTTTGCATTCAAAGACCAGGGACAGACAGGCCCAGCAGTTCTCTGGGTCCTCACTGCCCTACTTCCTCTTCTTCAAGGGAAAGCCTTGCCACAAATTGCATATCCTGAGCTTTGTCCTTTTCTTACTTTGTCCAAACACCCCCTGGGCTGGGGCTAACCCCAGATGCCCAAGGCTCTTGATCCACACACTCATGACAAGCAGGAGACAATCTTAGGAGGTGGAAAACCAAAACCAAACTGTCTGAGCTCTTTGAGCTGGTTAGTATGTCAGGAAAGGGAGGGACTCACTGTCTAATTCGTCTCCCCTAGAAATGGCCAATGGCCAGGAACAGAGTGGGCAGGGCCGCCACGTACAGCTGTGCAGGCTGTGCACTTCAGAACTCAGTCAACTACAATGTAAACAGCCCCCTCTACAGTTGTGTAGTGAAGTGCAGTGACCTGGGAGTGGGTGGTGCAGAAATTGGTAACCGAGTACATAAATGGGCTTCATTAAATCCAACACAGGGACTTAGAGATACAGCATCTAGTCCAGTGTGTGCTTTTTACAGATAAAGAAACTGAGGGCCAGAAAGAAGGAATTGGCCCAAAGTCGCAAAACAAGTTAGAAGCTGTGCTGGGATTAAAACTAGGGCTTCTGAAGCCAAATTCAGTGCTCTGAGTTCCCTCCCTCCCTGAGGCTCTGAGTATCGCATTCCCTGTCTGCTCCTTGTTAGCAGGTTAGTGTGTGAGGTTAGTGAGGTTCTTGGAGGCCTGAATATTTCTATTCTTTCTCTCTCTTTTTGGTCTCATATTGTCTTATGTCAGGAGGTGCATTTTGAGCCTCTTTCGTATACTAGGCATTGTTCTAGATCCCGAGGATAAAGATACAGTCCCTTCCAGTGGAGTGCTGGTAAATGGTTAACAACCGATTCTGGCTCTTGGAGAGAGTCCTTCTTTGTAGCCATTGGCCAGTTACTGTGGTGTACATCCTCCCACCATGGTCAGCTTTAAGTGACCAACAGGCATCACTGAACGGGAAGATTGCACACAGTTGTCTCTTGTGAGCAGGGACCAGCACACCACTCGTTCCTTCCCTTGTAGAACTTAAACTCTAGGGGGAGAATAAGCAAATAGCTCTTGTAGCCATCTGTTACTATGTTTACATAATAAAAGAAACAAAGAAGCTGCTTTGAGGGAGAGGAATGGATTCTCCATAGCATGGTCAGGGAAGATTTCTCCCAGGCTGTGACATTAAAACTGGAGGTGGAGAAGGAGCTGCCTGAGCAAAGACTGGGGGGAGATTGTTCCACACAAAGGGAAAGACCTTGAGGTGGAAAGAGCTTGGTTTGAGGAGCAAAGAGGAAGGCAGTGTGGCTGGAAGCAGGAAGTGGTGAAGTTCATGGCACAGGAGCAGACTGGTCCTGCAGGGCCTGGTGGGCCCTGAGGAAGGGTCTGGAATCTACCCTACATACAATGCGAGGAAGCTGGAGGGTTTGAAGCAGGAAAGTTCCAGGATCTGATTGGCATTTTTAAAAGATCACTGTGGCTGCTGTGAAGAGCATAGCTTGCAGCTGAGCAAAATTAGAATTGAGGGACCAGTTAGAAGGCTCTTGCCAAAGTCCAGGCAGAAAAAGATGAGAATGACTTGGGCTGGGTGATGTCAGAGGAAAGAGAGAAGAGTGGACGCACTTGAGAGGGATGGAGAGGGTAGAACCTGCACGGTTTGCTGATGGGAAGTGACAGAAAATCCTGAGGAAGGACCTCCAAGCTTCTGACTTGAGCAATCAGGGTGGTACTGCCAAGTGCATTGATGGGGAGACTTTGGGGAAAAACCAGTGTGGAAGGGAAAATCTAGGGCACCTCTTTGGTCATGTGAAGTGAGGGATGCTAGAAGCCATCCAAGTGAAAATGTTCTATGGGCAGCTGGACATTGATTGTGGGACTCAGAAGGCAAGACTGGGCTGGGGTATGACTGGAGGTACTTGGGAGCCTGGGCCACTTTGAGGTGAGTGGAGGAAGGCAGCAGCCCAAGGCCCCAAATACTCAGCCGGATCCTAAAGTGGATGCTGGGGTCACATCTCTTGACTCCAGTTTTTCCACGCAGCTTGGGGGTGTGTGTGTGTGTGTGTGTGTGTGTGTTAATCAAGATTTCATTGCACTTTAAATGAACTTACAACACAGATTCATAATATCACTGTTGGTGTGTTTTAAAATCCATCATGGTAGCTCCTGAAAGCTTAAAGAAAGAGCTCCATTTTGATCAATGTCTCTACCTAGAGAGAAATAAAAATGATGTAAGGCAGAAAATACACTGGCTTTCATCACCAAGACATCCGTCTTGTTCCTGACGGAGGTGATCCACGCGTTATTCCTGAGGGAGGTGATCCCTGGGATGGCTGTCCAAGGCTGGGAGTGAAAATAATGTTAATTACAGTAAATTTCAGCCTGGTGTTTCCCTTTTCAATTTTTAGGCCTGTTTTCCATGAACCTGACATCTGTTTAAACAGCATATTGGCAAACTCCTGATTTCTTGAAAAAATAATAAAAAGGGCAGATTTTTGCTCTCACCAGCACTTGCTGTCTTTCCATCTCCCCCCTCTGGATGCTTACGCAGTGTCTCTATTTCAGTCCACATCCACCTGCCCCTGCAAGCGTTTGGTCTCCACCACAGATCTTAGAGATGGGGCCCTCTCCACTGCAGGAGGCTGCCCAGCCTGTGTCTGATGGTTTCTGATTTAGAGAATTCTTCCTTCTGTAGGGCTGCACATGCTTTGGAGAGTTGAAGCATGTCGTGATAAGTCGCACATCAGCAAGCATGTGTTTATCTAGCACAAAATAGGACACCAGAACCGGTTTTTGATGAGACAAGGATACTGAAGTAGGGGGGAGAGGTTGGCAGGCCAGGGAAGAGGGTGGGACTGTCAGCACCCAGCATGTATCATGAGGGCCCCGTGGAGCCTGGCTGGGGTGCAGAGGGTGAATTGACAGAGGGCCGAGGGTAAAGGGAGGGCTGCCCTGTGTCCCATCTGCTCATGTTCTACTCAGATGAATATTGAGTTAATTTGTTAAGCTTGGCCATGGTCATTCATTCACTTGTTCATTCATGAATTTGTTCTGTCCACTTTGTTGAGAGCCTGTTGTATTCCAGACACTGTGCAGGGAGCAGAGGTGAGGAGGGACAGAACCCCCTCAGCTTGGTTAAAGTAGCCTCCCTTTTGGCACCAAATGTAAGGTTAGCATAGGGTCTTCCATGCTTCAACTCAAATGAAAGCTTCTCAGAGAGGGCTATCCCTGGTCCAGCTGGAAGGGTGTCATTTTCAGGTGTGAGTAGGGGGTCTTATCTGACCCCACCAAGGAGAGCTCTCAGCTGCCCTGCCTGCCCTCTCACAGACACAGCCAGCTTTGATGAGGATGCTCAAAAGCACTAAAAGATGTGTAGCCTAGGAAGCAGACAGGATGAGACCTCGGCACCAGCACCTGGGCCCCAGGCAAGTCAGTCTTGGACCTTTAGTTTCCTCACCTGTTCAATGGGGAAGAAATCCCAAATCACTTGTTAGAATTAAATGAAATACTCTCCTAAGGCACCTGGCCCATCCTGGCACTTGGTAGGTGCTCTGAGAGTGGCAGCTGAATCCCGCTGGGAGATTCGGGGAAGGAGTGGAACAAAAACCCTGCCCAGGGACTGGGGAGGGCTGGATCCCCACTCTACATGTGCCCCACCGGCTAGAAGACTGGGTCCCGGCAGGTAACCTTCCTTAGCCTCCGTTTCCCATTGGGGAAAGAGGCCCCAAGCCCACACTTTGTGTGTGTTGACTTCATATTTGTCCATTGCTTCCCCTAGTGTTTGTAACTCTAGGCCCCAAGGGGATGCAGGTGCAGTCCATGGCATGGTTCTGTCCCCTGGACTCTCCGCCCCAGGTGGGGAGGGTTGGCTCAGGAGGCAGGACAGTCAGAGAAGGGCACAGGGTGCGTAGATGGAAAGGGTGAGTGGGACATGCCCTGGGCCCCCTGACAGGCAGGTGCAGGATGGGGCTGACAATATGAGAAGGCATTCGGGGGTAGGGAACTGAGAGCAAAACCTTGGAGGGGAGAGGGGCAGCCAGCACTCCCTCTGCTGTGTGGACTGCTTGTTAAGAGGCCGCCTGCAGGGACCTGATGAACTGGTGAATATGCGAGCTCTCTCCCAGCTGACACCTCTGTGCACACGTGAGGGCTTCCTCCAGACTCGGCTCTAGTGGGACCCAGAACTCTCCAGCCACGGTGGTCCCCCGCCTCATCTCACACACGAGGAAGCTTTCTGATTCTTACGTGTTCTTTTTCACACATTTAACATTCAGGGGACACCAAAGTACCACCTTCCCTGGAAGGTGGACATGTGGCCACAGAAACCCACGGCACAGCCGCTGGAAAGCTCAGAGCTGCTCGTGGCCAGAAGCAGCAGTGGGTGTGGACCAGGGATGCTCTGGCTCCCAGATGAGATCACTTCCCTGAGATTCCCCTAAGAAACAAGTGCTGTGCTCATTCCGTGGGGAGGGACAACGGCTTTCCACGGAAGTCACTCTCCAGTTCCCTCTGCCTTCTCTCTCTGTCCAGTCTGGGCAACGAGCTGGCCCTTCAGACTGAAGGCACCTCCCTCCCCTAAACCCGCCCCTCTCTCTGGACTCCAGTGGGGAGAAATCATTGCCACCTGTCATTACCCCTCCCCACCCTGTCCTCTCTGGCTAATCCCTTGGCCACATGTGCACGCGCATGCACACACAGCACACACAGCACACACCAGTTGCTGCCAGCGAGCCGTGTTCTGACCTGCATGAAGCTAGGGGAGCCAAGGATAGGACACCCCATCCAGAGATCAGGTTCTCTCCTGCTTCTTCAACAGAGGGAAGGAGAAGGAAGAACGGTGGTGCTGGTGATATTAGCGGTTGGAGGAGTATGAAGCAGGGTAGACTCCATAGCGTTTCCTTCTGAGGAAAAAGGCAGTGTGATAATGACCAGTTAGCAGAGAGACATGAAGCCACACCCAGAAGGCAGTCATTGTGTAAAAGAGTCAGATGCTGATTAAGCTGCTAGAGAAGCTAGGAAACAGGGTGGTCTTTGCCAAGAGTAGGGAGGACGCATTTGTCTCTCTCCTGGGGAGACCCAAGTGTGGGCAGGTTTGCTCTAAAGCACCAGGGGGGCAGCAGGGCCTGGTGGTAAGAACTGGCTTGATATCACCAGACCAGCCCCCACCCGATCATGGCCCCCAGTTCTAGCAGCAGGGCAGTGGCAGCTCAGGGCTAAGCCACTGGGGGGCAGCCGGGAGGGTGTTACAGCTCACTTTCATAAGTGGCTTGAAGCTGAGGGGCACTTGTGTTGGACCCAAGTGCTAGAGAGGAGGGAGGGAATGGCCCCGCTCCTGACAGCCAACCTGATAGAGACCTGCAGGGGCAATGGCCATCTGCTTGCCCCCTTGGGGTGTCCCAGTGCTCAACTGCCTACTCCTCCCCCCCGAAGGGAGATGAATTTGGAAATGAATCCAGAGGAGAAGGGTGACACAGACTCAGAACATCCTGACTGTTAAGGTTTTCAGACCACCTGATCTAGCTTCCTCCTTTTCTATATTGGAGACTAAGGCGTGGGGAGAAGTAACTTGTTCAAGGTTCAGCCAGCCAGTGACAGAACCCAGGGGAGGACCCAGGTCTCCTGGTGCCCAACCTAGTTCTACTCATCACAGCAGCGCTAGCTCTCAGGAGGTGGGCATTGTATTCCCATGTCCCCCTTTCTGAGTCCTAGAATCAGCTGTCCTAAAGTCAGGAGTCCATCCTCTGGCCTTTGACCTTGGCAGTGGTCCTCCAGCCATGTCTCCCTCCTGAGGGATCATGGCTTCCATGCCTAGAAGATCCCAGGGAGAGAGAAGCTTTGGTCGCTCCAAGGCCATATAGCCATGTACTCAAGGATTCAGTGCATACCACTGGCATCCTCAATTTTTGAAATAAGACGAGTCTGGAAGGGAACTGTGGTACCCCTGCCCACTAGCTCTGAATTTCCTCGCTGAGGTTTTAGCAGCACAGTCCAGCTCCAGGACGAGGCTGGACTTTCTTGGAAAGGTGATCACATTGCCTGGACCCCCACCAAGGCCTTCGTCCCTTTGACATCTGGGTGTGCCCAGAAGCCACATCCAGGGAAGTAGGGCCCTGAGGCCAGGTCTCCACAGTTCAGGCAAGGGGAGAGGCAGCTGGGGCCTGGATAATACAGAGCATTAGATGACAGTTTTCTTTTTGGATTGGGAATGCAAAATATGATCATTTTTGCCTGGAGAATTCCCCTTCCTAAGTGTGTTTGGCTTCAACTGACATTAAGATGAGCTTGCATTCCTCCATACCGCCTGGCCTCCAATTCTAAATTGTTTGTGGAGACTCAAGACAGATGCTCGTGTACCAACAACTGGAAGCTGGCTGTGTGTTTGCTCTAGAGAACCTCCCTGACATGTGCCAGGGCTGGGCCTTAGTAGCAGAGAGCTCAACCCTCTCATTTGACAGATGGGGACACTGAGGCCCAGAAAGCCATAGTGACTCTCCATGGACACTTGGCCAATTTAGTGACAAAGCTGAGATTAGAACGCAGGTCACCCTGCCCTGGGCCAGCCTTCTCTGGGCTTCACTTTGGGTTCTGGTGACATGCAAACATGTCTGTTGGCTCACGCATGTGGCTGCAGACTCTGAAGACCGCAAGTCATGACCCTACTACCCAGCATGGAACCTGGAGCGTCGTAGCCCCAAATAGACATTCATGGAAGTGAAGGATTATAGAGCAGGGGTATAGAGGCAGTGGTGGTAAATAAAGATGGGCATGGTGACCTTGGACAAATCCCCACCCCTCTCAGCCTGAGTTCTCTCATTCACAAGGGTCTTAAACCCAATCAAGTGGTTCTCAAACTATGTTCCAGGACACCCTAGGGTTCCAAAGAAATGTCTTAGGCTTGTCACTGCAGGTAGGGAGTTTCCTTGCCCCCATCCTTAACCCCAACCTCAGCTTCCTGTGTCTGCTTTTCATTGTATAGATTTTGTTTCCAAAAGGTGGGATTCACTGCAGAAAAACAAAGTGTTGAGACCACTAGGTTATTGGATCTATAAGATCCCTGTTTGCTCTTGAAAATAAAATCCTAATAAGTTACCCTTCCCTGATAACATATTTGCTGCACACCATTTTTGACCCTGTGTTAAATTGTCCAGGGTTCACGTCCCCTGGCCATGGGGCAGAGAGAAAATGAGGTACGGGAGGGCCCTTGAGCCCAGCATTGATGCTAGGGGTCTGTCTGTATGTCTGTTGTTCCTGTGTCTGCCATTCCTATGTCCCGATGAGGCAGGACAGCCCAGCTCTAAGGCTCTTGGTGCAAGGCTCAGGCAGGAGAGGTCATGACCTGCCTGCTAGGCCACTCTGCTCCCTGACACGCTAGGTCCAGGCCTCCCCATGAGCTCTTGAGAAGGGAATGACTGGGTTACCACCCCAGAAACCATGAGTTCCCATTGTGTAATTATTCCTCCCCTTCCCTGATTGTCCATCATTTAAGACAGGGGTCCCCAACCCCCGGGCCAAGGACCGGTACTGGTCCTTAGCCTGTTAGGAAGCAGACCACACAGCAGGAGGTGAGCGGTGGGCGAGTGAGCAAAGCTTCATCAGCCACTCCCCGTCGCTTGCGTTACCACCTGAGCCCCTCCCCATCGTCCGTGGAAAAATTGTCTTCCATGAAACTGGTACCAAAAAGGGGCCACATGGAGCCTTCGGACTTTCTCCCCAGATCCTTGGGAAGCTAATGGCCGCAGTGTGGGGTGTGACTGGTCGAGGGTGGAGCAGCCCATCATGGGTGCTCAGCTGAGTCTCCTTGAGCTCTAGCGAGCACTCCCTGTGGAGCTGTTGAGTCCACAGGAGCTCCAGACACGTGTTGGCCAGTGTGCCTCAGCATTTGGGACTGTCACCACCCTGCCTGGTGATAGCACAGTAGCCTCCACCTCAGCCTGGAGTGGTGGGTTTGAGATCAAGCGATGCTCAAACATCATGCTGTGGTTTCAGTGCTTTCTTGGGACTGGCTGATGCTTTTTTAAAAGATAAGATTCTGAGAAAGGGAGCAGCAGCTGATGTAACTTTGGCCATAGTCCACAGGAGAACAGGCCAGGAACTGTGGGTTTTTTCCCCCTCTGTCATCAGTATCAAGGGCAGTAAAGTGGCAAGCTGCCCAACCAGGCTCCCACTGTCTCTGCAATCGGCCTGTTGACTCCCATCAAAAACAACTTTGTTTTCTTTTATTGGTATTTGGGGTTCATAAATCTCTGAGGAGAGTACATTCCCCAAGCATGAAAGCCACCTGCCATCAGGGGAACGGGCCAGAGATCTTGTCGGGGGCCAAGGTCAGGGTGTCAGACTTGACATCACCTTTAGGAAATCCATTCTCTGGTTGGTTCGGTTTGGTCAGAAGCAAATGCCGACTCGGGGAAGAAACCAGCACTTTGTAACTTAATGCCCCGTCCCTGAGAGCTTTTGTCCTCTTCCCTGTGGCCAGATTTCACTAATCCTGTCCAGGGGGTTGGGGGGTGGGGACTGGGGGAGACAGGACTAGTCCTAGACAAAGCCCCCTGGGGGAGGGAAGGAGCACAGGGCTGCCGGCCTCCTCTCCCATCTACTGCCCCCGACCAAACCCAAAGACAGAGGAGGTGTGGGACCTGAGGGCAAGAGGAAAGACCCGTTTCTCTGAAAAGAATTTTCCCTGCCTCCAGTGGGTCCTTCTCTGAAAAGCTGCTCTCCCAGGGGTAGCACATCACCCCAGTGCCCTAAGCTACCTGATCATGGGCTTGCTCTAACCTCCTCCCAGCTGAGTGATTTGGGGCAAATTACTTCACCTCCCAGAGGTATGATAATATCTACTTCACAGGGTTGGTGTGCGATTTAACTAAGTACTATAAAATTACTGCTGAGATACCTAGGATAGTGCCTGGAACATATCAGTGCTCAGTGAATATTTTTTCCCCTGTTACTCGTTGAGGGGAGAGAGCGTCCCAGCCAAATGTGGGTCCTGGTCTCTAACCATTCAGTATCTATTGACTGCTGACTCTGAGCTAGATCTTTATTCAAGGCGGTAAGGATACAGCAGTGAGCAGCGTCTCTCGGCACTTAGAAGACATAAGAATATTATAGAATATCAGCCACGTGACAATAAACAGATAAATATGTAACATGTTAGTGATAAGTGCTATGAGGGCAAATGAAGGAGAATAAGGGGGATAAGAGTGACAGGGTGTCCTGCTAAGGGACAATATGGCATTGAAACAGAGACCCGAATGACTTGAGAGAGTGAGCCCCGCGGGTGACCCAGGGAGGAGCTTTCCAGGCAGAGGGAACAGCCAGGGCAAAGATGCTAAGTGGGGACGGGTCTGACACATTCTAAGAACGGCAAAGGGGACAGAGTGGCTGCAGCAGAGGGATGGAGGGGGAGGACAGGAAATGAGGGGCAGAGGGAACCGGGTGGGATCATGCAGGGCCTTGCAGGTAAGGATTTTGGCTTTGACTGTGAGTTGGTGGGAAAATGATGAAGCATATGGAGCTGAGGAGTGATTGGATCTGACGGGTCTTGGAAGGATCCTTCTGGCCATGTTTGCCCAAGAAGCACTGATGGTAGAGAAGGCCCTGAAGACACAATTTATGGCCTTAGCTTCACTGGCCCTCACCCCCTTGTTGGCCTGGGAGTGGCGGGTGGGTCTGGATTTCTTGACTGCCCAACATGCCTTCCTCTTGTCAAGGTCACCTCCCTTTGCTGGGCTCAGATGCAGGAAAGGGAGGACCAAGGACCACCAGGGGACATCTCCAGGGGGCACCAGGGAGCCAGATAAAGTGTTGCCCCCCAGTCAGGGAATGTGCGTGGCCTGTGCGTGTGTGTGCATGGATGTGTGTGTGTGGGCATGTGTGCATGCACATGTGTGCCTCTCTGTGTGTACATATGTGCGTGTGCATGTGTGTGTGTCCATTCCTAGGACAGAGTTGGAGAGTTCCTCGTCTGCAACTCCACTTCTTCTTTGACCTCTCTCTGTCCACCTCCCAGCTGTACACAGGTGACACTAGTATCTCTCTCTGCTCTGTGACATGCCGTCATTGGCCAAGGACTGTGCCCCTTCATCCATCTGTGCTCACCCGACCAGGCCCCTCTTCCCCAAGGCTGCCTGCTTCTAACCAGGCTGATAAGTCCATTCGTGGGCTGGGCTTTGTACATAAGAGTATGTAAATAACATACGCTTCTTCCCCCACCCCCACTTAGGGCTATGACACTAAGTTCATGTGGCAGATTAGCAGTCATGAAGACAGGGTTGGCAGCTACGTAGCCACTCGCTGTCACTGTCTGCTCCTGTATCCCCAGCAGGTACTGCTCACTGATCACACTAGTCTTGCCCACTGAGCCCAGACTTGACCTCAGAATCCTTCTTAACTCAGTGCTCCAGGCAACAGTAATAATCAATTGACATGGATGAGTGAGAACACATGTCTAACATCCCTAATCTAAGGTATTCTAGCATTACCTCAGGGGACTCTAATTCTGGGACTCTAATGATGGAATTTTTGGCCACTGTATCCATTTGCTGAGCAGAAAAGAAAGCGTAGCAGAAACCTCTTGTTCCTGCCTGTACAGTAGGCCTTATTCAAGTACATACTCCAGGGCATCCCTCTTGAACACTCAGACTCAGGGGGTCCGTGCCAAGGGAAGGACAGAGGGACGCTCAAGGGTACTAGCCTCAGATTCAGAGTCCCTATCCAGCAGGTTTTGGGACCTTGGGCAGGTCAGTTCACCTCTCTGACCCTCGGCTTTCCTGTTGCTGCCCACATCACAGGGTTGTAGTGGAGATCAGATGATAGCAGGTATGTGAGTGTTCTGTGAAATTTATAAAGTGCCCTACACATGAAAGGAACGACAATGATATTCTGTCGACTGTTTTGTTCTGCTGATTGGTTTTCACTTATCTGAGAGTTTTGGCTCATGGTAGGATCCCACCCCTTAAATCCCATGGGTCCCAAGTTTGGTGGTCCGGTAGGTACTGATACGTAACGAGGCCAGACGTGCCTGAAAATGCCTCGTGGAGGGAAGGAGTAGCAGAGCAGGTACCTGGGGTCCTGGCTCTGCTGCTGCTGCTGACCCACTGTGTACCCCTGGACAGCCTCTTAACCTCTCTGGGTCTGAACCCCCCTCTGCCAAATGTGGATGATGCTTCCCATTCCCCCCAAGTCCTGTGAGGGTAAATGGTGGCAAATGTGAGGAGACCCAGAGCCCTAAGCAGCGTACAAGTGTGAATTGCTGTTTCTTGTGATTCAGCACAAGAATGCCAAAGGGGTAAAGCTCTTTGCCCCAAGGCTTTCCACTAGGTGGAATCGGTTAATTGACCGATTAGGGGCCAAGGTGAAAGGGTTACGGGAATTTCTCTCTGCTTTGCCTCAGCTGCTCCAGCCGAGCAGTATGCCAGGCGGAGCTTTGCATATGGATTCAGAAGGAGGTGGTCAGCCAGCAGCGCTGGAGCCATGGCCACTAGGACCCCAGGCTTGGTGGGGCGGTGGGGGGAGGCGAGAGAGGTGGGAAATCAGCTCCGTGACTCTTTAGCAGGCAGAGGTGAGAGAAGGGAGAAAGAGAGGGAGGAGTGGGGAGTGAAGGAGGAGAAAGGAGGGAAGAGAAAAAAAAAACCGGAAGAGGAGACCAGCAGAAGCTAGAAGAAGCAGGGTTGGAGGAAGGAGTGATGGAGGGGGACGGGGACTGTCTCTTCCTTATGGGAGCAGGAATTCTCTCGGGAAGGGACTGGGTCTTCCCTTTCAGACCCGCCTGGTCTCTCTAAGAGTAGGTTTTATGCCTATGCCTCCCCTATCAGATTGGCTCCCCCAGGGCAGTGGCTGGGCCTTTCCCATCAGACTGTTGGCTCCCCAAACAGGAACTGGGGCTCCCCAGGGATAGGGGAACATACTCCATCCACAGCCAAGACGCTGGACCTCCACCTGCCTGACTCCTCTCCTCCCCACCCAGGGTTCACGGACACCTTCAACATGGACATCAAGAAGCCCCGAGTCATCCCCGGCTCCAGAGCCGCCTTCTTTGGCTACACGGTGCAGCAGCATGACATCAGCGGCAAGAAGTGGTGAGTGAGAGCTGCCGCCTCCACCGTAGCCCTGCACTGCCCCGCACCCAGCCCCTCCATCGGCTGGCCGCACTGGCCCTCATATGTAGACGCCCCCCTTGCTGGGGACTTGACTTCTTGTTGTGGCAGGTCAGGGGCTGCCTAGGATCTGCCCCTGTCCATGAAATCATGAGCATCCCATTTCACAGGCTTTGATCTTCTCATTTGAGAAATGGGAACGAGCACCCCTCCTTCTCCGGGTTATGGGACAGCACAAGTAGCAGGCACCTAGAACCAATAATGAGCCCCTCCCATCCCCTCTCAGGGCCTCAGGGTCTCATCAGTGGGGGCAGTGCCTCTGGTCCTGGCGGCTGGGAGAGCTGTTGGGGAGCGGGATGTCTCTGAGCAGACAGATGTGAGTGTGCTCAAAGCTAAAATACAGGAACAGTGGGGCAAAGGGAAGTGAGAGCAAGGCCGAGTGGCGGGGAGAGAGCCAGAGAGATCCCAAGGACCCCTCTGGGACGGGGGCATCAAGAGGCGGGAAGGGTCCGCGTCTGATTTTTAATATAACTTTGTTGGATTATATTTTACATATTATATAATTTACTCATTTCAAGTGTCGATTCGGTGATTTTTTTTAAAGTAAATTTACCAAGTTGTGCAGTTCATCAGTTGTAGAACAATTTCATCGCCCCGGTAAGATCCCTCATGCACGTGTACTGTTCATTGCCATTCTCCTTCTGCTGATTTTCAGCTGTCAGAAGGCAAGGCTTTCCTTCCTTCCCGAGATGGAAAGGACTAGCCCTTTGATCTGCCCTCTTAGAAGCCCTTGCCGAGTCAAGGGACCATGTGAACACTGACGATAAATATCCTACCTGCCCTCTTCCCAATCTGGCCTCTGCCTACCCTCCCACCCTCTTCTCCTTCTGCTTCCGCCACCTCCTTTCCTGCGCTCCACACTCCACCACATTGCATTATTTCCATTTTTCCAGTTCTCCAGAGCTTCTTTGCACATGCTGTTCCTTCCTCCCGTGATGTCCTCTCCTACCTTCCCGACTCACCCTACCCTACCACTCAGATCTGACAAATTCTCTCATACATTTTTTTGTGAAGGAGTATCTTATTATCTTTCGACTGAGGTATAACTTAGCAAAGTTATACCACAGCAAAGCATAGGCACCTTAAGTGTCCAAACCGGTGAACTTTTACACATGTATGTGGCCATTGTGATCACCTCCCAGAACATGATAGAGAACATTTCCAGCTCCCTGGAAAGCTCCTTGTGCCTCCCACCGCTCCAGGTAACCACTGTTCTGACTCCTATCACCATAGATTGATTTTGCCTGTTTTTGAACTTCGTATAGATGATATCACACATTAAGTACGGATTTGTACCTGACCTGTTTTACTCAACATTATGTCTATTACTGTTGAATGTTTCATACTTGATGTTTCTTCACTGATGTGTAATATTCTACGGTAGCAATGCACCACGTTTTATTTATTTATTCTACTATTGATGGATCTTTGGATTGTTTCCATTTTTGGCTATTTCAAGTAGAGATACTATTAACATTCTCTTTTTTTTTTTTTTTTTTGCGGTACACGGGCCTCTCACTGTTGTGGCCTCTGCCGTTGCGGAGCACAGGCTCCGGACGCGCAGGCTCAGCGGCCATGGCTCACGGGCCCAGCCGCTCCGCGGCATGTGGGATCTTCCCGGACCGGGGCACGAACCCGTGTTCCCTGCATCGGCAGGCGGACTCTCAACCACTGCGCCACCAGGGAAGCCCTATTAACATTCTTATACATGTCTTCTGATGAACATATGCACTCATTTTTTATCTGGTATATACTCAGGAATAGAATCACTGAGTTAAAGGGAAGGTATATGTTTGTGGGACCTGCCAAGCATTTTTTCCCCAAATGGTTCACCAATTTAAATTCTTCTAGTAACATGAGAGTTCTAGTTGCTTCCCATCCTCGCTAACACTTGGTATTATCAATCGTTAATTTTAGCCATTCTGATGGTGTGTAGTGGTATCTAATTGTGGGGTTAATTGGCATTTTTCTAATGACTAATGATGTTGAGTAACCTTTGGTAAATATATTGGCCATTTTGGTATCCTATTTTGTGAAATGTCCAGTTGAGTCTTTTGCCCATTTTTTAAATTGTGTTGTATGTCTTTTTCTTATTGATTTATAGGACTTTAAAAAATATATTCTAAATACAAATCCTTTGTCAGAGAAAAGCATTGCAAAGAACTTCTCCCAGTCTATATCTTGCCTTTTCATCCTTTTAATGGTATCTTCTTATGAATAGAGTTCTTAATTTTAGTGAAGTCTGATTTATCTGTCTTTTTTATGGTTAGTGTTTCTTGTGTGTCCCATTTAAGAAATTTTTGCTTCTCCCAAGATCATGAAGATATTTTCCTCTGTTTTCTTCCAGAAGTTTGATGATTTTGCTTTCTCATTTAAGTCAGTGATTCATCTCAAATTAAGTTTTGTATGAGATGTGAGATAAAGATCTAAGGTTTTTTTTTAATATGGATATCCAATTGATCTGGCACCATTTGTTGAAAGACTATTTCCCCACTAAATTGTAGTGTCATCTTTGTTGAAAATCAGGTGACCCTATATGTATGGGTCTATTTCTAGCCTCTATTCTACTCCATAGAATAGAAAGCTGCCTTGGTTACTGTAGCTTCAAAGCAAGTCTTGAAGTTAGTGTGAGTTCTCCATCTTTGTTCTTCTTTGACAAGATTGTTTTAGCTATACTAGGTCCTCTCTATTTCCTTATGAATTTTAGAATAGGCTTGTCAATTTCCCCTAATCAAACTTGCTGAGATTTTGATTGGGGTTGCATTAAATTTATAGATCAACTTGGGGAGAAATGAAATCTTGATAATACTGAGTCTTCCAAACCATGAACATGTATATCCCTCCATTTATTTAGTTTTTAAAAATTTTTCTCTCAACAGTGCTTTGAAATTTTAAGTGTAAAACTCTTGCATACATTTTATTATATTAATTCCTAGGTACTCAATATTTTATGCTAATTAAAAATAGAATATTCTTTTTATTTTTTATTTATTTATTTGGTTGCGCCAGGTCTTAGTTGAAACAGGCAGGTTCCTTAGTTGCGGCTCGTGGGGCTCCTTAGTTGCAGGTTGCCGGCTCCTTAGTTGCAGCACGTGGGCTCCTTAGTTGTGGCATGCAAACTCTTGGTTGCAGCATGCATGTGGGATCTAGTTCCCTGACCAGGGATTGAACCCGGACCCCCTGTATTGGGAGCATGGAGTCTTAACCACTGCACCACCAGGGAAGTCCCTAAAATAGAATATTCTTATTTCATTTTCCAATCTTTTGCTAGTATAGAAAAATACAGTTGACTTTTTTATATTTACATTATATCCAGCAACTTTACTAAATTCATTTATTATTTCTAATAGTTTGCTTGTAGATCCTTTTGAATTCTCTATGTATACAAGCAGATCATCTGAAGTAATTACTTTATTTCTTCTTTTCCAACCTTCATAGCTTTTATTTCTGTTTCTCTTGCCTAATTACAACAGCCAGGACCTTCAGTACATGATTGAATAGAAGTTGTGATCCCAAACATGATTTTCTTACTTCCCTTATTAGAGGGAAAACTTTCAATATTTCAGAATTAAATAAGATGTTAACTGTAGTTTATTGATTTATTTGTTGTATATACCTTCATATTAAGAAAGTTTTCTTCTGTTCCTACTTTTCTGAGGTTTATTTGTGTGTGTTTGTCTCTGTGTGTGTGTATGTAATAGGTGTTGAATTTTATCAGATGCTTTTTCTGCAAAGATTGAGATATTATATGGTTCTCCTTTATTCTGTTAATATTAATTATATTCATTGATTTTTTTGAATATTAAGCCCAATTTGTATTCCTGGGATAAACTTGATCACCACATATTCATATATATATATGTATATATGTGTGTATATATACGTATATATATATATATAAATTGATTCTATTTATTAATATATTCTCAGGAACTTTATTTCTATGTACATGAGGTATATTGTGCAGCTAAATGCATCTAATATATTCTTAATTACAAATATTTTGTTTTGCAATTCCTGAATTTCCACTTGATTCTTTTTATAGACTCTAATTCTATTAAAGTAATCTATCTTTCGCCCATTTGCCCATCTTTGACTCCATTTTTTTAAACATATTAATCACAGTTATTTTGAAGTCCTTCTTGGCTAAGGCTAACTCCAATATCTGGATCATCTCTGGGTCTGCTTCTAGTGACTGTTTTACCTTATGGTTATCAGTCACTTTTTCCTGATTCTTTGCCTGTTTAATATATATATATTTTTATTCTGTGCTGAACATTGTGAATTGTACACAGTAGAGGCTATAGATTGTGTTACCTTCCTTTAAATACATTTTGTTCTGATGAGCAATTAAAATACTGGTGAAACCACCTAGAACTTACCACAGCTTGGTTTGGGCCTTGGTTAGGGCAGGTATCTGGTTTTGCCCTTACTTCTATGGTGCAGCCTTTACTCCTAGGGCATAGATTTCCTGAGGTCTCAACTGAAAGCCCACAGCAGTCATTAAAATGTCTCTATTCTGACTGAGCATGAACCCCAACATCTCCTAAGCACTGGGCAACCTCTAAAATCTCTGCTCCCTGTGGCTCTTCTCTGATAGATTTTCCAGAAGCTCACACTACGCATGCACAGCTTAGGGGTCAGCCAAGACCCTAAGGGGAAATGTTAGCAGAGTTTTGGGGGTCCTTTCTCTGTGGTGCTCTCCTTTCTGCCTGCTTCCACCAAATCCTAGTTATTTTTGCAGCCTCAGCCCCAATCACTGTTTCCTCTACCCAGCAAGACTGCTGCTATCTGACTGGACTCTATTTCCCTGTGCTGCAATAGGAAAATGCCCTCAGAGAGAAAACTGGGTAAATGTGGGTTTAGTGCCTGTACTTACCTTTGCTCAAGTATTGAGCTCTCTAGTGCTATTTAATGCCTGAAAATAGTTGTTTCATGTATTTTATCTAGCTTTCATAGTTGTTTATGGCTGGAATTAAAAGTCCTCTTTCTTTTTTTAAAAAAAAAATATTTATTTATTTGTTTATTTATTTTGCTGCGCCGGGTCTTAGTTGTGGCATGCAGGACCTTCATTATGGCATGTGGGATCTTCAGTTGTAGCACACGGGATCTAGGTCCCTGACTAGGGGTTGAACCTGGGCCCTCTGCATTAGGAGCACAGAGTCTTAGCCACTGGACCACCAGGGAAGTCCCAAAGCCCTCTTTCATGTTCTTTAATCAACTTAAGTATCACTTCCTCTGAGAAACCTCCTCTACCATCCCTTCCCATCACTAGATTAGCTGTACCCATAGAATTCTGGATTTTCCTTTTCATAACATTTATCAAAATGGATAGTAATTGCCTATTTCATTGTCTTTCTTCCTGAAATCAGGGTACGCTCCCGGGAAATTAGTAGATGCTCAAAAGAACATACTTTGAGAGACTGAATTAATGGTATGAGTCTCTCTCAACCAGCCCAGATATCAGATGCACAGCATCTGTATTCTATACATGGTATGAATGGTCAAAGATTAAATGGGACTGACTTTCCCAAGACTGAATTTGTTGTGACCAATGTTTATTAAGCTTCTGTTAATAAATTTTACTAGACTCTGCAAAATTTTGGTATGGTTTCACTCTCAAATAACTCACCGACCAGTTGAGGAGTCGACACTAATATCCTTGAAATAATTTAAAAATAATGCAAGACAAAATACAACCTGGTGTTAATTATGTTTGTCTTTGTAAGACCACTTTCTCCATGAAGGCTTTCTGGATCCTTTTCCTAGCCTAAAACGGCCTTACCCTTCCTAAGTCCTCCCTCTGATGGCCCATATCATTTCCTACCTTGTGTTGGAGTCACTTATGCCCATGGCTCACCTCCCTCATTGGACACTAGCCTCATATCCCCGTGCATGAGAGCAGCCAGCAAGTTGTCTCACTCACAGCAGAAGCTCAGCCAGAGTTTGAAAGGAGAAATTTCTGTGGCTGAGGTCTCTGGGAGAGCTTCATAGAAGAGGCGCATTTGAATGGGGTCTTGGAGGTTGGGCTTAGATGAGCAGAATGGTACAATAGAATTGACTCATGGCCACTCTTGCTGATCTGAGTGCAGCCAGAAACATCGTGGGAGCTGCTGGACCAGAGCGTGTTTTCCGGCTGAGAGAAACAGAGAGGCCTTGGAGACCCAGGGAGCTGCACCTCCTGCAGAATACATGGGAGCACACAGGACCTTTCAGGAATCCCTGTCCTCACTTGCATAGACCCCACTGCACACCCTACTTATTGCTTCCCCTCTCTGCTTTCTCCCCAGGCCCCCATTTTTTCTCATCCCATAGGCAGCGTTCCAAGAGTTTTATCCAGACCTAAGACCCGTGGATGTGGATCAGGGGAAAAGACAGGTCGATGTCAATGTCATTTGGGGGACACCACCTGGCAGTTATGCACAGGGGTGACTCCAGTGGTACATGTTGTTTGAAGCCCATGCCAGGAGGTACCTCAAAGGAAGGACAAGAGCAAGGGTTTAAAGTCCAAAGACTGCCACTTGGAGGAAGACCTTGGAACAAGCTCTCTCATCCTCTCCACACCTCTCTTTGCTCATGCACAAAATGGATATGAAATTACCTATCTCAGGGTGCTAGGAAAGATCAACAAATACCTAAAACTTGAATGTTATAATAAGTAAAGCAGGAAATGGAGGCTTGGGTTGCTTTCACCCAGCAAGCAGCCAAATCTAAAATCAGACCCCTGGTGACTTGGTCAAGAGGCTCACTTTGACCCAGGGTCTTCTGTCTCCTGGGTGTGGACCCAGCTTCCAGCCCTTAAGGTAGAGCTGGCACACCTTGGTCTGCATCTCCTGGGCCTGCAGTGGGGCCAGGGAATCTGTGTTTTAAAGAATTCCCCAGGACTCTAGCAGGGAGACTGGGGCCTCCTGAGGATCACCATTTTCACTGAGGATCGGGAGATGCCAGTGGGAAACAACATCACCCCCAGCCCCTGCCCAAAAATCCAGGTCCCAGCATTGCCGCAGAGAAGAACCCACCAGTTGTCTCTAACCACAGGCACCAATGAGGTCGGGCCCTCATTTATCAGGCCGTGAGCCTCCTTGAACATCAAGGGCACCAGACCCTGATGTAAATGGGTTGGAGGACAAGGGGACAGACCTAGTGGGGCTGCCACTTTATTCTCTTAACCCTTCCTCTCCTGCCCACCACATTCCCAACTCAGAATTCAAACTCGGCAAAACTAACTGTGCTTCAGACATCTTGAACGGTTCTCCACATGCCTTGCTTTCAGCAACAGTAACAACACTCACAGACACACAAAAATGAAAAGAGAAGACAAATTCTTCTTGGGCTGAGTATTCTCCGCCCCTGCTTTTTAAGCCCTTGTGTATTTTCAGAGAAATTTAATCCACATGACTCTAATGTATGTACATTGAAATCATTAAGTCAGTTGGTTTTCAAGACCGTTTGATGTCCCAGAAACTCCAGTGTAGGGTTTGCAGAGGGCCTCACCAAGGCTTTGGTCCACTGGAGCAGGAAGCCTCCTGGTGCTGAGAAAAAACAGAGCTGGGCCCCACAAATTTCCAATATGTCACTGAAGCTTTCACCCCAGAGAAAGAAGCCTCAGCTCTCAGGGAGGTGGCGCATTTCACCCTCTCCCCTCAAGGGTGCTGGGAAGCAGGAACCTGGTAGCCCCAGTGGGTTCCACCAGGGGAACCCTTTGGAACTCAGTGGGCTTTAAGAACAAAAGGGCATGTGAATTCCCTGGGCCACAGGTTCGGGGATGTGAGCAACTTGTAAGAGAAATAGGCTTGTCCCCACTTTACAGATGAGGCAACTGAGACTCCAAGAGAGATAACATAGTAAGTGTCTGAGCTACATCTGGAGCCCAGGTCTTGTTAGGCCCGAGACAGCACAGGGCAGAAGCAGCCCCAGCCCAGAGACCGACTGGGAAACTACAGTCAGACCGCAGTGGTGCCCCTCCTGCCCAGCTACACTGCTGGCCCCATAAGAGTCGAGGCTATGATGACCCAAGACCCAGCACTAGCAGATTCACATAAAAATGCTGAGTCCAGCCAGAAAGAGAGGGTGTATATGCACAGAACCCCAAGCCCGGATGATAAATACCAAGAGAGGACACACAGAAAGGATCGCAGGAGTTCACGTGAGGGAGGGAATTTCTAATTCAGCAGGACTAGGTGGGGGAGGGAATCGGGAGAGGGTTGTGGAGGAGGGGGCTTCCACCTGGGTAGGATTTCTATGTGTAGAATAGACAGGGATGAGAAGAGTATAACAGATGGAAGGAACAGCATGGGTAAGAGTACAGGGCTGGAAAAGAAGAGGTCACGTTTAGAGAAAGGACACTGTCCCATGTGTCTGGAAGAGAAAGTATGGAAAGCAGAGCAGTAGACCAGACCAGAGGCTGGGAGAGGGAGGGGAGTACCACAGAGCTTCTGAAATACCAGAGTGCGGGGATTATATCTGGGAGGCAGTGGGGAGCCATTGGAGGTTTTAGAGCAAGAGGGTGGTTCACTAGAGTTCTAAGTTTTAGGGTGATCACTTACGCTACCATATGGGAGGAGATCCTGGAGGTGAGGAGTCTGGTGGGAAGGCTATAGAAGTCTAGGTGGGTGGAGGACCTAAGGGGTGGGGCTTGGAGGAAGGGGCCTGCTGTATGAGTGTCAATAGTTCATTCATTCATTCTTGAGAACCTGTGCTAGGTCCTGGGAATTCAACGGTGAACAAAACTTCAAAGTCCCTGTCCTGATGGGACTTTTCTTCTGGTGGGGCAAGGCA
Source organism: Pseudorca crassidens (assembly GCF_039906515.1). Classification (NCBI taxonomy): domain Eukaryota; kingdom Metazoa; phylum Chordata; class Mammalia; order Artiodactyla; family Delphinidae; genus Pseudorca; species Pseudorca crassidens. The sequence goes on along the minus strand of NC_090296.1, from coordinate 116,359,929 downwards.
CATTATGAAGTTGCCCATCATCTGTCAGATGATGATGTGTGCAGTGGAGAAGCATTAGGCAGGACAAGGGGGCTTGGGAGCAGCAGGTGGGGGGAGGGCTGCTCCCTTATACAGGCCATCAGGCAGGGCCTCAGTGCTAGGGTGACAGCAGTCAGAGACCTAAAGAAAACAGAGAATCTGAGACAATCATGGATATCTGAGAAAAGAGTATTCCAGGCGGAGGGAATGGCAAGGGCAAAGGTCCTGAGGTGGGAAGATGCTTGGGATGTTCCAGGAACAGTGTGTGTGGCTGGAGCAGAGTGAGCCGGGCAAGAATGGAGGGGGGCGGGGTCAGAGATGAACCAGGATGAAGGATGACTGAGGACTTGTTTTGCTGACTGAGAAGATAGTGAAAAAGCAAAATCCAGCAACAGGAGACAGACTTTGGGGGAACGGGTGAGCTAATCTTTGGTCCCGTTGGTTTGAAGTATCCAAGGGTCAAAAGAGTGCAGCTGGACAGCTGGCAGCAGGGGACAGGGGCCTTCAGGTTGCCTGTTCCCAGACAGGGAGGTTGGGGTGCAGTGCTGTGAGGGCTTATCTGTGTGTGCCTCTCCCAGAAGCCGCCGAAGGGGCCTAGCTTGGGAGCTTGCAACTCTGGGCAGATGCTTACAGGACCAGCCCTTGAGATGTACGAAAGACTCATGACGTACACTCATGCGCACAGAATAAGTCTAGAGCTCCTGCCAAGACTCATTGCAACGTATGCGAAACATCTGCAGTACCACTCTAGAGCGCTGGTCCTCAAGCCTCGGTGTGCATCAGAATCCCCCGGGGGGCTTGTTAAATCGGATCACTGGGCCCCGCCTCCAGAGTTCTGATTCCATAGGTCTAGGGTGGGACCTGCGAATTTGCTTCTAACAAGTTCCCAGGTGGCACTGGTGCTGCTGGGGCCCACACTCTGAGAACCACAGCCCTAGAAATTTCTATCCCCGGTTTCTTAAGTTGGTGACCCAGAGACACCTGGGAAGGGGCTGGAGCTGGGGTTGGGAGGACAGAGAGGAGGCTGCTTTTGCAAAGAGCTGCTCACACCTCATTCTTGTCATCCACCTGAAGCCGCTCCCGTCTCTCTTAGCCCTGCCTCTGCTTTCTCCTGCTTTTCAATTTTCTTTTTTCTTCTCTTGGCCCATTTCCTTGTCCTGATTTCTGCATTTCTTTCGCCGCTCCTTACTTGCTCAACTTTTCTTCCCCTCTGCCCCTTCAGCCCCCTTCCCTTCCCCATCCCTTCTCCCCTCCTCCCTCCTCACTTCTTCCACTCCCCTCTTGGCTCCTGCACCAGAATCTCTGATGGAAATGGGCAAGATAGGGGTTTAGAGGGTAACCAAAGCCAAGGGAGGCCACCCTGTCCCTGTACCCCGCTGCCCGCCCTGCTTCTGCACGTAGCCACCAATGTTATTAGTTTCACGGGCCTGACTGCACCCTTGAGGGAAGGGGAAGGAGCCCAGCCCAGGCTTCCTGGCACCTGTCCACCTGACCTGAGGCACCATCCGCAGGGCACTACCTGGCGGCAACCCTGGCTGGGGCCGAGAGAGTTTGCACACAGAGAGGGACAGGGCAGTGAGAGGGTGGGTCCTGGAAGCCAAGAGAAAACGGAGAAAGGCGATCTGGTGGAGGGGAGACTGAGAAGGAAGTTAGGTGCGCTGGCTCTTGCGGAATGACACCACAGCCTTGGTCTCCCCGATTCTGGGGTGTCATGATGGGAAACAGAGGCTTCTCTTGGGCAAAAGGGAGCCTCTTAAACATAACTGTCCTCACCCTCTGCAATGGAAGGACAGACTTGGTGGCTTGGCTCATCCAAAGTCGCGAGGGGTCCTAGACAGCCTCCTGCCGCTTTGAAGGATCCTTTTGGATTCTTCTGCAATAATTGAACTCAGAGTTGGTGAAGTCAGATGCTGAAGGGCCTGTGTGATTGGGTGCCCTGCGGACGGATCTTGAGGCGGTAGGGAGGGAGATCCAGAGACCTGCCGGGCTCGGGCTCGGAAGCAAACCCTCCCCCCAGGGCAGCTCCTGCCAGCACCCTGCCCCACCTCCACCTCCACCCCTACCTCCTCCCAGAGGCCTGGTGCCACACAGGATGGGCACCCTCAGCCCCTAAGGTGGATAAGCTTGGAATGCACCTGCCCGACACAGGTTCACGCCCCATCTCTCCCCGGAGACCTCACTGAAGACATGGTATCTTCACACACAGGGCTATCTCCTTAGCCTGAAAACAGGGTCACCATTGCTGGGGTCTTCAGGGGACCCTGATTCTCAGAGGCAGAGATGGGTTGAGAAGGGACAGGGTGGCTGGGAGCAGGCCCACGAGGTACAGGTGGACACACAGTGAACATGGGTGGGCTTGGCCTTCAGGACTGCTCCCCCTGCTGAGAGGGGTCTTAGAAATTATTTAGCCCCAATTCCTTATTTTACAAGCAAAGAAGGCAAAGGCCCAGAGCTAGAAAGAGCCTACACCAAGGTCACCCTTGAGACCCAGGTCTCCTAAAGCCCAGTCCAGCATTGCTTCTACTTCCTTTAGTACTTCCACCTGCTACATGTGCGAAAACTGCCAAAGCATTAGTCCACCCACCATCCTGGGTCCCTTGTCTCAAGATCACTAGGTGATATCTACTTAAACTAAATACTAGTAGAATTTGGGTAAGGCATTAATTCTTCTACCATTACCTTCATCTACTGACCTTCCCAGGAAACAAGTTTGCATTTTCACTAGGATCTTTCATGTCTAAAACCCACTGATGGTGGAATTTAGGGTTGACCGGAAAGGAAATCCATGAGGAATAAATCCACAAAAATTGGCTGGCAAGCCTAGGCCCAGGGGGTGATGCCCTTGGGCCCTGTCATTTCCTCCTTACCAACCCCAAGGTTTCCCAGCCTCTCATCTGTGGCCCTTTGCTGCAGGGTTATAGCAATGTCACAAAATGGGCACAGATCTTCAGCAGATAAGTGAAGGCACACTAGGGTTGCCCTTACTGCAGGAAAAGCCTAGGCTTCAGAACCACACAAACCTGGGCTCAGCCACTTTCCAAGCCACGGTAACTTGAGCACATCACATCCACGTACTGGACCACAGTTTCCTTATCTGTAAAATGGGCACAATGATGCAAACCCCCAAGAGTACTTTCAGGAAGAAATAGGAGATGGTGTGTGAAGTGTCTACCGTGGGCAGATGCTGGGTATTCCCTTTGCGGGCCTGTTCCTCAAGAAAGGATATGGTGTCCAGGAGGGGTTTCCAGGAAAAGGGCCCCTGGGGCCAGTTTTCTGGGCAGAATGACAGATCTTATCCAAGTCGTCCCCCCTCCTCGGTGACAGTTGTCAGGGCTGGGGCAGCCTCAGACTTGGTTGCTGTGGAAATCTCACTAAGGAACATCCTAAGCTCTTTTCCTGGCTTGGGCCCCCAGAGCGGGCTCCCAACACCACAGTGCATAAGTGCCCTCTGCTATTTTCTCTTGGAACAAATAAAATCCGGCACCATGACTCATGCTGGTTAACAGATAAATCACTACAGAAGCAAAGCCCAGGATAGGATGAAACCACCCAACACACGAGAGAGAGGAAGAAAGACAGACAAACTGTAGTCGCTGGGGACATGTTGGCCCAGGGCCCGGGGCCAAGCCACCCAGCAGACCCTGGCAGGCAGGCAGCACATGGACAAGAAGAGAGTGAGTGACAGAGGGCTGGACAGTTATGCAGACAGTCACCCTCACAGGCAGGAGCTGGGGGCTCCTTCAAGCCCTCAAAAACACAAAGCAGCATTGAGAGCAGCCAAGGAAAGCGTGTTGGCCCCAGAACGAGCCAGAATTCTTGGGGCAGTGTTAGTATTTAAGATGCAGCCTGCAAATGACCCCCCATCTCCAGGAGATTTGTTTTCTCTTCTCTGCTAGCTCTCTCTCATGCTCTCTCCTTTTTTTTTTTTTAAATACCAAACCAACACGGGAAAGTCCTAGACTTGAGGAGTATGTCAGCGAGGGCCCAGGTAACCTCTGACACACTCCCAACCTGGTCAACCAGAGTCAGAGCCAAGGCCAGTCCTCAGGGCCCTAGAATGACCATAGTGCTGTGCTGATCCAGGCGGGGCAGAGAGCCAACTTCTATGTGCTTTGGGGGTAAGAGGCACAATCTCGGTAGTGGAAACATTGAAAGCAAAGTCTCCTGGTTTCTAACCTCTAAGAAAGAAAATAAATCTAATTTGGGCAGTTCGGGGAAGCCAGAGGGATTTGCCAGCTCAGCATCTCCTCCACCTGCCATCCCCGCCATCCCCCCACTCCCCCCCGCTTCAGCACCCTGTGGCTCTTCCACCTCCCTCCCTCCTCTGCCACCAACACTGTTCCTTCTGTGACCCCAATGTCCTTCCTAAGACCAGAACAGGAGAGGGAAGGCGAGCTCCTCACGTGAGGTGGAAAATAAACTAATGCTGAAATTCACTCCATCTTGAGAATAGCTTTATAATTTCACAGGCTTGAATTTTTACGACTGGTATTCAGTTTTTAATCGCTCCTTGGCACTTTATCTGCAGTCATCATAGCTGACACTAGGGGGAGCAAGGCTGCCTGGTAACAGCTCTTCTCTCCAGTCATCTAAGCTTCCCATGGATGCCACTAAGAACCACACCTGCTTCCATTCGGTTAGGCTACAAAATGTGAAAAACTAAATTCCTTATTGAAAACCACAAAGAGAAATAAACATGTTTTAAAGTTATATACAATTAGAAAATCAAATCAGCATGCTATACGTGCTTTTTCCTCACTAATGTTAACTGTGATCCATCCCTAACCTAACCCTTGTTTTCTCCAGGCTTGGATAGAATGCCTTCTTCTAACTTTCCCTGACTGTTTTGTGAAGAACCAAGAGCCCCTCGGGATTTCAAACTCTTGCAGGTGTTTTTTTCTTCTCTTTCAGCAACTTCTCTTCCACAAAGCAGCAAGACTCAGATACACAGCCAATGGCAAAGGCTTCTTATTGATTTGAGACCATCTTGACAAGGTTTCTGTCATTTTCTGTTGAGTTCCTAAATCCTCCCCACTTTCTCTCTTGAATCACTTCTTCCTGATTGAGCTGTGATGAGTCACCCTGAGCCAATAATGCAGAGAGACACAGAGAGAGAGAGAGAGTAGTAGAAAAAGCCAGTTAAGAGAAATGGAAAATGAAATGGGGAAGAGGGAAGAGGAGAGAAGACGGGATGGGGAGTAAAAAGCTCAGGAAGTAAGGAGAGAAAGGGGGCTGTGGGCCCCAAGGATAGGGCTTGCTTTTACTCATCTCTGCATCTTTGGTGCTAGGTGCAGGCCCACAGGAGGAGAGAATGGTTCTAGGAGTCTGCAGTCTAAATCTCAGGGAAGCCCAAAGCTGGACATTGTCGTTATAAAGAGTCTGGGGATGATGGCCGCACGTGGGAGAGGTGGAGATTTCCTGTCTTTTTCTTTCCCCTGCAAACCTTAGAAGGGCCCAGCTGAAATGAAGTCGGGCAGAGGGCAGGAGGGTGGTGGACAGTGGCTTGGCCCACCTGGGATGGCTCTACCTGCGAGAGCAGCTCCCCTCTGTGCTCTCCCCTCTGCCTCTCCCCAACCTCTGAGCCAACGATTTTTTTTTTTTAACATCTTTACTGGAGTATAATTGCTTTACAATGGTGTGTTAGTTTCTGCTTTATAACAAAGTGAATCAGGTATACATATACATACATCCCCATATCTCCTCCCTCTTGGGTCTCCCTCCCTCCCACCCTCCCTATCCCACCCCTCTAGGTGGTCACAAAGCACCCAGCTGATCTCCCTGTGCTATGCGGCTGCTTCCCACTAGCTATCTGTTTTACATTTGGTAGTGTATATATGTCCATGCCTCTCTCTCACTTCGTCCCAACTTACCCTTCCCCCTCCCCATATCCTCAAGTACATTCTCTATGTCTGCATCTTTATTCCTGTCCTGCCCCTAGATTTTTCAGAACCTTTTTTTTTTTTTTAGATTCCATATATATGTGTTAGCATACGGTATTTGTTTTTCTCTTTCTGACTTACTTCACTCTGTATGACAGACTCTAGGTCCATCCAGCTCACTACAAATAACTCAATTTTGTTTCTTTTTATGGCTGACTAATATTCCATTGTATATATGTGCCACATCTTTATCCATTCATCTGTCAATGGACACTTAGGTTCCTTCCATGTCCTGGCTATTGTAAATAGAGCTGCAACGAACACTGGTACATGACTCTTTCTGAATTATGGCTTTCTCAGGATATATGCCCAGTAGTGGGATTGATGGTAGTTCTATTTTTAGTTTTTTAAGGAACCTCCATACTGTTCTCCATAGTGGCTGTATCGATTTACATTCCCACCAACAGTGCAGGAGGGTTCCCTTTTCTCCACACCCTCTCCAGCATTTATTGTTTGTAGATTTTTTGATGATGACCATTCTGACTGGTGTGAGGTGATACCTCATTGTAGTTTTGATTTGCATTTCTCTAATGTTTAGTGATGTTGAGCATCCTTTCATGTGTGTGTTGGCAATCTATATATCTTCTTTGGAGAAATGTCTATTTAGGTCTTCTGCCCATTTTTGCATTGGGTTGTTTGTTTTTTTGATAGTGAGCTGCATGAGCTGCTTGTAAATTTTGGAGATTAATCCTTTGTCAGTTGTTTCATTTGCAAATATTTTCTCCCATTCTGAGGGTTGTCTTTTCCTCTTGCTTATGTTTTCCTTTACTGTGCCAAATCTTTTAAGTTTCATTAGGTCCCATCTGTTTATTTTTGTTTTTATTTCCATTACTCTAGGAGGTAGGTCAAAAAGGATCTTGCTGTGATTTATGTCATAGAGTGTTCTGCCTATGTTTTCCTCTAAGAGTTACATAGTGTCTGGCCTTACATTTAGATGTTTAATCCATTTGGAGTTTATTTTTGTGTATGGTGTTAGGGAGTGTTCTAATTTCATTCTTTTACATGTAACTGTCCAGTTTTCCCAGCAACAATTATTGAAGATGCTGTCTTTTCTCCACTGTATATTCTTGCCTTCTTTATCAAAAATAAGGTGACCATAAGTGTGTGGGTTTATCTCTGGGTTTTCTGTCCTGTTCCATGGATCTGTATTTCTGTTTTTGTGCCAGTACCATAGTGCCTTGATTACTGTAGCTTTGTAATATAGTCTGAAGTCCGGGAGCCTGATTCCTCCAGCTCCATTTTTCTTTCCCAATATTGTGTTGGCTGTTCAGGGTCTTTTGTGTTTCCATACAAATTGTGAAATTTTTTGTTTTAGTTCTTTGAAAAATGCCACTGGTAGTTTGATAGGGGTTGCATTGAATCTGTAGATTGCTTTGGGTAGTATAGTCATTTTCACAATGTTGATTCTTCCAATCCAAGAATATGGTATATCTCTCCAGCTGCTTGTATCATCTTTAATTTCTTTCATCAGTGTCTTATAGTTTTCTGCATACAGGTCTTTTGTCTCCTTAGGTAGGTTTATTCCCAGGTATTTGATTCTTTTTGTTGCAGTGGTAAATGGGAGTGTTTCCTTAATTTCTCTTTCAGATTTTTCATCATTAGTGTATAGGAATGCAAGAGATTTCTGTGCATTAATTTTGTATCCTGCAACTTTACCAAATTCTTTGATTAGCTCTAAATGTTTTCTGGTAGCATCTTTAGGATTCTCTATGTATAGTATCATGTCATCTGCAAACAGTGACAGCTTTACTTCTTTTCCAATTTGGATTCCTTTTATTTCTTTTTCTTCTCTGATTGCTGTGGCTATAACTTCCAAAACTATGTTGAGTAATAGTGGTGAGAGTGGGCAACCTTGTCTTGTTCCTGATCTTAGTGGAAATGGTTTCAGTTTTTCACCATTGATAACGATGTTGGCTGTGGGTTTGTCATATATGGCCTTTATTATGTTGAGGGAAGTTCCCTCTATGCCTACTTTCTGGAGAGTTTTTGTCATAAATGGGTGTTGAATTTTGTCAAAAACTTTTTCTGCGTCTGTTGAGATGATCATGTGGTTTTTCTCCTGCAATTTGTTAATATGGTTTCTCACATTGATTGATTTGCATATATTGAAGAATCCTTGAATTTGTGTGCTAAATCCCACTTGATCATGGTATATGATACTTTTAATGTGCTGTTGGAGTCTGTTTGCTAGTATTTTATTGAGGATTTTTGCATCTATGTTCATCAGTGATATTGGCCTGTAGTTTTCTTTCTTTGTGACATCTTTGTCTGGTTTTGGTATCAGGGTGATGGTGGCCTCGTAGAATGAGTTTGGGAGCGTTCCTCCCGCTGCTATATTTTGGAAGAGTTTGAGAAGGATAGATATTAGCTCTTCTCTAAATGTTTGATAGAATTCGCCTGGGAAGCCATCTGGTCCTGGGCTTTTGTTTGTTGGAAGATTTTTAATCACAGTCTCAATTTCAGTGCTTGTGATTGTTCTGTTCATATTTTCTGTTTCTTCCTGGTTCAGTCTCAGAAGGTTATGCTTTTCTAAGAATTTGTCCATTTCTTCCAGGTTGTCCATTTTATTGGCATGGAGTTGCTTGTAGTAATCTCTCATGATCCTTTGTATTTCTGCAGGGTCAGTTGTTACCTCCCCTTTTTCATTTCTAATTCTGTTGATTTGAGTCTTCTCCCTTTTTGTCTTGATGAGTCTGGCTAATGGTTTATCAATTTTGTTTATCTTCTCAAAGAACCAGCTTTTAGTTTTATTGAAATATGCTATTGTTTCCTTTATTTATTTTTCATTTATTTCTGATCTAGTCTTTATGATTTCTTTCCTTCTGCTAACTTTGGGGGGGTTGTTCTTCTTTCTCTAATTGCTCTAGGTGTAAGGTTAGGTTGTTTATTTGAGATGTTTCTTGTTTCCTGAGGTAGGATTGTATTGCTATAAACTTCCCTCTTAGAACTGCTTTTGCTGCATCCCATAGGTTTTTGGTCATTGTGTTTTCATTGTCATCTGTTTCTAGGTATTTTTTGATTTCCTCCTTGATCTCTTCAGTGATCTCTTGGTTATTTAGTAGTGTATTGTTTAGCCTCCATGTATTTGTATTTTTTACAGATTTTTTTTCCTGTAATTGATATTTGGTCTCATAGCGTTGTGGTCGGAAAAGATACTTGATATGATTTCAATGTTTTTAAATTTACCAAGGCTTGATTTGTGACCCAAGATATGATCTACCCTGGAGAATGTTCCATGAGCACTTGAGAAGAAAGTGTATTTTGTTGTTTTTTGGATGGAATGTCTTATAAATATCAATTAAGTCCATTTTGTTTAATGTATCATATAAAGCTTGTGTTTCCTTATTTACTTTCATTTTGTATGATCTGTCCATTGGTGAAAGTGGGGTATTAAAGTCCCCTACTATGAAATCTGTCAATTTCCCCTTTTATGACTGTTAGCATTTGCCTTATGTATTGAGGCATTCCTATGTTGGGTGCATAAATATTTACAATTGTTATATCTTCTTCTTAGATTGATCCCTTGATCATTATGTAGTGTCCTTCTTTGTCTCTTGTAATAGTCTTTACTTTAAAGTCTATTTTGTCTGATATGAGAATTGCTACTCCAGCTTTCTTTTGATTTCCATTTGCATGGAATATCTTTTTCCATCCCCTCACTTTCAGTCTGTATGTGTCCCTAGGTCTGAAGTGGGTCTCTTGCAGACAGCATATATATGGGTCTTGTTTTTGTATCCATTCAGCCAGTCTATGTCTTTTGGTTGGAACATTTAATCCATTTACATTTAAGGTAGTTATTGATATGTGTGTTCCTATTACCATTTTCTTAACTGTTTTGAGTTTGCTATTGTAGGCCTTTTCCTTCTCTTGTGTATCCTGCCTAGAGAAATTCCTTTAGCATTTGTTGTAAAGCTGGTTTGGTGGTGCTGAATTCTCTTAGCTTTTCCTTGTCTATAAAGGTTTTAATTTCTCCACAAATCTGTATGAGATCCTTGCTGGGTAGAGTAATCTCGGTTATAGGTTTTTCCCTTTCATCACTTTAAATATGTCCTGCCATATATGTCCTCAACTCTCCCTTCTGGCTTGCAGAGTTTCTGCAGAAAGATCAGCTGTTAACCTTATGGGGATTCCTTTGTATGCTATTTGTTGTTTTTCCCTTGCTGCTTTAATATTTTTTCTTGGTATTTAATTTTTGATAGTTTGATTAATATGTGTCTTGGCATGTTTCTCCTTGGATTTATTCTGTTTGGGACTCTCTGTGCTTCCTGGACTTGATTGACAATTTCCTTTCCCATATTAGGGAAGTTTTAAACTAATCTCTTCAAATATTTTCTCAGTCCCTTTCTTTTTCTCTTCTTTTTCTGGAACCCCTATAATTCTAATGTTGGTGTGTTTAGTGTTGTCCCAGAGGTCTCTCTGAGTGTGCTCAATTCTTTTCATTCTTTTTTCTTTATTCTGCTCTGAGGTAGTTATTTCCACTATTTTATCTTCCAGATCACTTATCCGTTCTTCTGCCTCAGTTATTCTGCTATTGATCCCTTCTGGAGTATATTTAATTTCATTTATTGTGTTGTTCATCATTGTTTGTTTGCTCTTTAGTTCTTCTTGTTAAACGTTTCTTGTATTTTCTCCATTCTATTTCCAAGATTTTGTATCATCTTTACTATCATTACTCTGAATTCTTTTTCAGGTAGACTGCCTGTTTCCTCTTCATTTGTTAGGTCTGGTGGGTTTTTACCTTGCTCCTTCATCTGCTGTGTGTTTCTCTGTCTTCTCATTTTGCTTATCTTACTGTGTTTGGGGTCTCCTTTTTGCAGGCTGAAGGTCTGTAGTTCCTGTTGTTTTTTGTGTCTGTCCCCAGTGGCTAAAGTTGGTTCAGTGGGTTGTGTAGGCTTCCTGGTGGAGGGGACTAGTGCCTGTGTTCTGGTGGATGAGGCTGGATGTTGTCTTTCTGGTGGGCAGGTCCACGTCTGGTGGTGTGTTTTGGGGTGTCTGTGGACTTATTATGATTTTAGGTAGCCTCTCTGCTAATGGGTGGGGTTGTGTTCCTGTCTTGCTAGTTGTTTGGCATAAGGTGTCCAGCACTGTAGCTTGCTGGTCATTGAGTGGAGCCGGGTCTTAGCGTTGAGATGGAGATCTCTGGGACAGCTTTTGCCGTTTGATATTATGTAGAGCTGGGAGGTCTCTGGTGGACCAATGTCCTGAACTCAGCTCTCCCACCTCAGAAGCACAGGCCTGACACCTGGCCAGAGCACCAAGACCCTGTCAGCCACACGTGAGCCAAGGATTTTGTAACCCAAGGAGGAGGACATTTCCAAAAATGTCATGACAGGCTTCGCTCTCCAGTGGTTCAAGTGAGTCCTCAGTCTTTGCTTCTTCATGGCTTCTCAGAATGAGAGTAATGCTGTCAGAGTAGACGTTACTCACGGTTCGGAAGGGGGAGGAGGGAAAGCAATCTGAGCTTTAACCCGACTGAAGAAAGTACTTTGAAGGATTCGGCAGAGTCAATGATTCCCCGAGGCAGCTCAGGGCTCCCTGATGGAACACAGGGCTGGCTTCTGTGTACTCTGCTCTCCTGCACCCCATCCACTCCGCAGAGATGGGGAGAGGACCAGGAGGGAGAGAGAGGCCAGGGAGCTGCCCCTTAGCCAGCTGTGTGACCTGGGTGAGTTACCTAGCTTCTCTGGGCTACAGTTTCCTCAGCTTCAACACAAGACTGCTGTCTCTCTCTCACAGGACTCTTGTGAGGATTAAGTAAGTTAATGTCAGAGGAAGCACCTAGCATGATCCCTGACACATACTAACCACAGCCCCCCAGACATTCGTTCTTGCATGCTTTCATTTATTTACTTCTTTATATAAAGTGCTTTGAAAGTAGATGAACACATGACCCACTTTTGTCAGCTCTTCTTATTGGGGCACGCTGTCCCCAGTTCCATTATTTCAAAGCCCGATGATCACGTGATAATATAATCTAGGGACTCCCAAAGCTGGCAGAATAGAATTGCCTGTGAAAGTTAAAAAAAGAATACAGATTCCTCAGCCCAATCCAAGACAACAAAATCAGACTCTCTAGAGGTAGGAATCTATTCTTTTAAAAACCCCCAGGCAAGTCTAAAGCCCAGCCAGATTCTGGAACCAGTAAATCCTTTTTTAAGAGTCTGTGAGGGCTTCCCTGGTGGCGCAGTGGTTGAGAATCTGCCTGCCAATGCAGGGGACATGGGTTCGAGCCCTGATCTGGGAAGATCCCACATGCCGCGGAGCAACTAGGCCCGTGAGCCACAACTACTGAGACTGCGCATCTGGAGCCTGTGCTCCGCAGCAAGAGAGGCCGCGATAGTGAGAGGCCCGCGCACCGCGATGAAGAGTGGCCCCCGCTTGCCGCAACTAGAGAAAGCCCTCGCACAGAAACAAAGACCCAACACAGCAAAAATTAATTAATTAATTAATAAACTCCTACCCCCAACATCTTCTTTAAAAAAAAAAAAAAAAGTCTGTGAGTTCCCGTGCATTCAGAGGTTAGCTCCTTTCCAGGCTTATGTGGAGAGTGACCCTCACTGCCTGAATCCAAAGGAGTGACCAATGGCAGGAATATAGAGACCAGAAAGCAGGCAGGGATGACCTGATGAGGGGGGACAATGTGATGCTTCTCAACCAGGTAGGCATCTAACCGTCTGTCTAGACTTCAGGCCACTTATGTAGAGTCCTCTGGGCGAGTGAGGGGAGAATGGAAAAGATTTGGTATGTCAGGGAGGTGTGGGTGGCGAGGAAGACAAGGAATGAGTGATGCGAGCCTGGGTTGACAATGACTCCACTGCAAGCTCTGTGAAGACGGGGACTTGTCTGTCCCTCCCAGGCCTAGCCTTCACCACGGAAGACACGTTAGATAACGCACCTAAGCGCTGGCACCATCAGGACCCAGCTGTCGGTCCTCCCTGCAGGGCTCAGCCCCTTCTTCACCTGAATGACATCTATCCACCCGGAAGCCTTCATCCAGGAGTTGCCTGCTCCAGGGAGCCTTCCCAGATGTCTGAGCGAGGGCGCCTCCTCTGTGCCCCACCCCTGCCCCGTCTCGCAGCAATGTTCTCCACACCCTCAGCCCCACCACACCACTAAGGGTGTAAACTATGCTTCATTCACCTTCAGTCCATAGTGCCTGGCACACAGCAAGGGCTCAATGACTATTTCTTTGGATTGAAATTGTCCAAGCATCTCTTCTTACAGACGAGGAAACTGATGCCCGGAGAGGGCAGGTAGATCGCCCCAGGTCACTTAGCCCATCCAGGAATAGATCAGAGCTCACCACTGACAGATCAAGAGGTCCAGGACCGAAAAAGAGTATTTGTCCTTTCGCCTCCAGGCCCTCTCCTCTTGTTTGACCTCATCTGAGTCCACGTGGCTGGTGGAAAGAGCCGTGGACACAATCAGAATAACGGGTGTCCCAGTCATGCCTCAGCCTCTACCCAGAGAATCTGGAAATTCTCTGGGCCTTGCTTTCTTCTGCAGTCTGATGGGACTACCTCTCCTTGTCTGGCTCCCTCCCCTGGCTGTGGGTAGGATGAAACAAGCTGTTCGGCCTGTACACTGGTCACATACAAACTATTACTATCCTAATTATGAGCCAAAGGAAACAGGCCCGCCCAGGATGCAGAAGGGGCACATACCAAGAAATTAAAGCTATACATTCCACTGAGAAACGTCTGCCCACACTATTGCTATGTTTATGTTTCATTTCCAGAGGAAAGAGTTGTGATAAAACTGGGGGGGACGGGGGGAGGGGAGACTCAGCATGACTTGGAAAAACAAGCAAGAGTTTATCAGACATTTTGAAAACAAGGGATTTTTACACTGTGGACACAGCCTCTCTGGAGGGACATCAGACCACAGCCACTTTCCTGGGGAGAGCTGGGCCAAGGGCACCCCAAGGTTGGTGGTCCATCTGTAGATGGCACCCAGAAGAGCTCAGCCCAGCTCTGCTCCCAGCTACATCCCAAGCAGAGTGAAGATTCAGCTTGTCTTTGAAAAATGAGCAGCCTCCTCATTTTCACTCAACAAACAGTTATTGAGCCTTGACTGTGTTCAAGGTACTTTGACCAGCACTGAGGGAGAAATTTAAAGATGGATCACGGTCTCTCTCTGCTATCTAGAGACAGATTATCGAAAGGAGAGAAAAAAACAGACAAGAGAAGTACAAAGCATCATGGGAACTAAGGGAAAGCTTTCAGCTGAGAGATCAAGGGGTGCTTCCTGGAGGAAGAGGCACTGAAGCCAGTTCAGTGGAACTGGACTGGAATGGAGCCAGTTCAGCGGTTTGGGACGAGGGGACCGCACGCACAGAGGCAGGAATGAGAATGCCAGGTGTGGTGAAAAAAGGACAGCGGCCCTGTGAGACTTGGCATCAGGCTGTGAGGAGGGGAGGGCATTGAGCTAGAGGGCACAAACTGGCCACTCTTCTTTTGACGGTCCATGTGTCAGGATCTCATTTTCCCATCAAATGGGTTGAAAATGTGCTTTGCAGTCACCTTCCCTCCCTCTTTGCTCTTCTGTTCTAAGTACTTCTGCACATCAGGGGAAAAATGCTGTCTGGATGTAAGCTGAGGTGGACCCAGAATTTTCCAGGAACAAGGCAGAGAGCCAAGCTTGTGAAATCAACAGCTGAGATGATGCTTGTCAGCGGGCTCTGTGCCCAAGATCACAGGGCGGCTCCAGGGCCAGCCTGCACGGTGACAGGCACGCACTTTGTAACCACTCCTGGAACTGCTATGCATCGCCACTGGTGCGCAGGGGGTTTTTTATTCATTCATATTGATAAAGGCCTTGTGCAATGGGAAAAAAAATTTTTAAAGCACCTAAACAGTTATCAGTAGGAAAAGGGATGAAACTATTTAAATATCCATCAATAGGAGAATGATTAAAAAGAAAAAAATAACACTGTGCAAACGGTATAAAGGATGAGGCAGAGCTATACTATCCATCTATACCAGGGCCGCCCCTCACATCCAAGGGGCCTGAGTCAAGAAAACAAACGGGGGCTCCAGCCCACAGCCCACCATCTTTTCTTCCCACCTATAGTTCCCTCTTGGTGATCAAGGGGCCTCACACATTTGGACACCCCACCCTATATATCCAAGCTCTGTCTACATCCCCAGCAAGCAGCCGCTCCTTGGCTAGTCCCATCAGTGCTATGATTGGCCATCAAAAAGACAGATCCAGGGAAGAAGCCTGTCCTGAGCAGGAGACGCTGGCATCCCAGTGACCCAGAGTGGGGGGATGTGAGCTCTAGGTGCCTGTCCCCTTGACCCCTAGGACTCCTCACCCCATAGAAAGAGGAACAGCCAGAGAAGGGTCAGTGCAGGACCCAGGGCAGGGGCCCCAGTGGCCAGGTCTAAGTGTGGAATTGATATATACTGACATGGAAAGTATAAAACAATTAAGGGAAAAAAGCACACTGCAGAAAGAACCATGTGTGTAGAATGGTTTCATTTTTTAAAATTTCCTACATAAACACTTAGAAGGTTTTCTGCATCCCTGCTGCTAATGGTAGTGATCTATAGAGGGCTGGGTTAAGAAGGGAAGTGAAAAGCCTTGCATATTATACTTTGCACAGTTCTATGCTATAAACATTATACAAGCATGTATTATTTTTATAATCTAAAAAAAGTCTTAAAGAATACTTTTTAGATGTTACTACTTTTTTGTACCAGTTAACGTATTTCTTATGTGTTTTCTTGTGACCAAAAGAAACAAAACAAAATTTTTTGAAAATCCAATCCTGGATCATTCCTAGACAGTCAAGGAGGTTGCTGTGGTCATGACCCCCAGATGTAGTAAAAATTCCCCAGACATTCACGTTTCTCCACATGTCCAAAGGGCGTCCTATCTGCTTCTTCAGCAGATCTTTCATACAAGGGCTCCCAATCCTGCCTACAAATAGATTCCCAGGTCCCATCCCCCAACTGGCTGAATTAGAATCTTCTGGAGGTTGTGCCCAGAAATCTGCATTTGTAACTCCCCAGGTGATTCTGATGACCCTCGAAACCCTGGGTGGCAAGTAGCCCAGGCAACGGTTCAGTCCCATTTGGTAGATGAGAACACTGAGGCCCAGGGCAGTTAACAGCCTTGTCTCAGGGCAGGATGGGCAGTCTGTTGGTTCTTCTGCTAGAGCTGGTTCTTCTTCTCTCCCAGCTGAGTTAACAGCTACTGGAAGACAAAAGGGGGCCTGCTGTCAGCGGTCCCAATTTGCAGGCTATCAGATTGCAGCGGTCCCACTATGCCAGGTGATTAGCTAATTTGTTCAACAACTGTATTTGGAGGACCTGTTCTGTGCCAGGCACTGTTCTGGGTATTTAGAGCTGCAAACCCGACCAACAAGGTCCTAGCTCCCTTGCGTATCAAATTCTGAGAGCTAAGGATGATTAAAAGGCATATGAAGAAGCCAGCATCCGAGAATGCAAAGTGCTATGAGGAAGATAAGGCAGGGTGGGGAGGTGGGGAGTGACAGGTGGTCCGGAAAGGCCTCTTTGGGGAGGTGACATTGGAGCTGAGCCCTAAATGATGACCTGCCTGTGCCCAGCATTCATAGCAGCCTTGGTAAAAGCGGGGACAGACAGGGGAGCAGCAGTGGAATAATAGAGAGCCTCAGAAGACATGATGAAGGGGATGGATTATACTGAAATGGATTTGGGGCTTTGAGCCCAGCGAGGGTTGTGGTCGCCATGCCTCTGCTTCCCCTGCGCGGTGCTTCTCAAACATGAGTGAGTATCTGCATCCCCTGGAGGGCTTGTCAACACGCAGATGCTGGGCCCCACCTCCAGTTTCTGATTCCCTTCCTTGTTGGTCTCAGGTAGGGCCGAAGACGCTACATTTCTAATAAGCTCCCAGGGGAGGTGGATGCTGCTGGGCTGGGAACCACTCTGAGAACCACTGCTGTGTTGTAACGGCCCGTCGACCTGCCCGTCTCCTCTATGAGGCTGGAGGTCTCCTGAAGGCAGAGACCACATCATGGTCACCATTGTGCCCCCTGTGCTTGGTGCATTCGTAGGAGCTCAGTAGATGCTTAAGATTCAGTGAATGAATGAGGGTGTGGGTTATCAGCGACAGAAATAATATCTGTAAAGGCCTTAGAACATACGAGCACTATGTAACTGTGTCAGGGTTCCTCAGAGAAACAGAACTGATAGATGATAGACACACAGATAGATAGACAGATAGATAATAGATAGAAAAAGAAAGAGGTTGTAAGGAGTTGGCTCATAGGATTATGGAGGCTGGCAAGTCCCCAGATCTGCAGTTTGAGTCAGCAAATTGAAGACCCAAGGGAGCTGATAGTGTAGTTCCAGTCTGAAAGCAAACAGGCTGGAGACCTAGGAAGAGCCAGCACTTGAGTTTGAGCCAAGGTAAGAAAAAGCCAATGCCTCAGCTCGGAGGCAGTCAGTTAGAAAGGATTCTCTCTTATTCAGGGGAGGGTCAGGCTTTTTGTTCTATTCGGGCCTTCAACTGATTGGACAAAGCTCACCGTCATTGGGGAGGACAGTCTGCTTTACTCAGTCTACAGATTTGAATGGTAATCTCATCCAAAAGCACCCTCACAGACACACCTAGCAGAGTATTTGACCGAATATCTGGGCAGCCCTTGGCCCAGTCCGGTTGACACATGCAGTGAACCATCACGGTACACATAGTTGTTTAAATACACCCAGTGGAGTCTCATCTCTGGTGAGGGATTTATGGAGGCAGGGAGAGTAAGGAATGTGCTGGCAAACAGAGGGGTTCTCATTTTCCTGGACTCGTCCTCCTCAGGAGTCCAGCCCTGCCAGGCATCTGAGCCACAGTGAACCACAAGCCCCTCCAACCAGCCCAGGGAGACCTGGAGGTGCCAACCCCCCTCGACAGGTCCCGGGTCAGCGGCTCTCCCTCCGCACCCCGCCCCCAGCCAGGACCAGGGTTTGCTGCACTCAGCACTTCTCCAGCCCCATCTTGAACACATTAGGCACCATACTCAGCTGGCTGAAAGAGGTTACATTTTCCGTGGAGAGAGGAGAGAAACAGCCTCGCTAGAGGAATAGTCTCTCTTTGTTCCCTTGAGCTCTCTGCTCCTCAAGTGGGAGCCCCTCCCTGATGCCCCGATCTGATTTCAGGGAAGGAAATGAAGCCAGGAGAGAAATGGAACAAAGGGCCTGGAGTGGGTTTGAGTGGAGGAGGGGTGCTGGGAGAGGGGAACAGGTGAGAAAGGGAAGAGGCTCCTGGGGAGCAGGTCCGGCAGGCTCCAGGGAGGGTGGCCCTCTCTCCGTGCTGGGTGCTGCCCAGCCCCCGGAGCTGGGCTTTCTCAACTTCCCAGTCCTTTACAATGGGGGACAAAGCACTGGACTTGCAGTGCCAGCTCCGAAACTGACCAGTGTCTCCCCACAGGCTTGCTACATCCACCTTCTGAGCCTCAGATACAATCTGCCCTTCCAGCTCCAAAGCTGTCCTGGTGATCGAAATCAAATGCAGGTCAATCACATCAAAAGGGATTCACTAAAATGAAAAGAATTGTTGGTAATAATTGGATTTCCTGGGATGCAAGGTCCAGGTCTTGAGGAGAGGAGCAAAGAGGCTGACCAGGGAGGGGATGCAACCCACATCTTGCCTTTCCTAGGCAGTCCGTGCTGGTCCCTGGGCTCAGGACCTTCTCCAGGGGCAGGCCCATCAGTTGCAAATATCCTCTTTCCTTCCCCAACAGCTGATGGCCTTTTTGTTCCCATGGCTTCTGCCCGCCCCATCTGCTGGGGAGCTAAACTGTTCACACCTGCCTTCCCAGACACAGCCAATAAAAGGCCGAGCAGAGCCAGCCTCTGCCTCCAGGCTTTCCAGCCTCCACGGCTTGGGTGAGGGCACTGCCCTGGGAGTCAGGACACCCTGCACGAGTCCTGCTCTGCCACCATCTCGTCTGAGTCCTCACGCACAATACTTCCTATGCCTCGTTGATATGTGACAAGCCTAGACAGAGTAGCCTCCACGTTTCCTCCCAGCTCTGATGGTCTGCAAGGCCAGTTACCAGGTAACTAGAAACATCTGGAGTGCAGGGCTCCCTGTCCAAGGGGCTGTTTTAAGTGGGATGCACACAGAACAAAAGGATATCTGTTCCCACAAGGCTGGACCAGGGGACAGTTTTATGCATTCAGTTAAACAACCAGAGAAAAATAATATACATGGTGTCGGCAAGTCTGCCCACCACTCACACAGTAAGTATATACCCCAGATGGAACGTGAGCAGGGGGTTATGAATCTGCTCCTCTCTCATTGGTCGTGGATACTGTGTTCCTCTTATAGCATGGTAATATATGGAATTTCTAGGGGTAATTTTAACTATGTGCTTCTTTTTTTTTTTTTTTTTGCCTTGCTCATTCTAGTTAGGATGTTTTCAGTTATAAATACCTGAAAACTTAACTCAGATTTATACAGTAAAAAGGAGTTATTGCTTATATATCTGAAAAGTCCAGCAGCAGTCACACTTCAGGTATAGTTTGATCCAGGGGTTCACAGTATCGGTGGGACTTCAGCTTTTTCTCTTGATGCTTCTCGCAGTCCTCCTTCTCTCGTACCCCTCATCATTACAAGGTGGCTGCTAGCAGTTCCACGCTCTACATCTGTACACGATGGCATCCAGAGAAAAGGGACCACTTTGGTCCCTAAAGCCCAAGAGGAGGTCCTGAGATTGGGGTGACTTACGTCATTGGCCTACTCAGTCCCTTCAGTCCAAGGATAACACTGGCCTGGCCTGCAGTGTATGCTCAGTCCCTACAACTGGGCAGGAAGCCAGATTTCCTAGATCCCCAAACAGAAGTGAGGACTGTTGGGAAGAGGGAAATGGAAAATCAAGCAACAGTGACTTTAAACAGGAGCTGGGTCACTGCATTGAACCTCTGCGCAGAGAAACTATTCAATGTCTCAGCAACCTTTTTGCCAGGCGCTGAATCTGGAGGCTCCTCCTAGGCCTGAGGCAAAGCTAAAAGCTCTGGAAGCTGCTGCTGCTGTAGACTGTCAGACAGAAGGTCAGAACAGTCCCCGGGGACCTTTTACCCTGGGCATTAGTGAGGCAGGGCAGATGAGAGCATCTTGGCCCTCAAGGAATTATGACACTAAAGCACTGGCCACAGCAGTCAGCGGGGATCACAGACTGGTTTATGTGGGAAAGCCTGGGCTAATCATTGAGGGTTTCCTGGAGCAGGTGGGACTTGGTGTGCTGGGTCTTACAGGGTGGGATCTGCACACCATAGTGGATGCACAGGACAGTATACTGGAGCACAGAAATAAAACGACTCAAGTTCTATCTAGGTTTATCTTTTATCTGAAAAAAAATAGGATTACTGATATTCAATGCACAGATTGCCAGCTGTACACTGGTATAACTTATATACAAATGTACATATATTGGGAGTACACATTACCTTTTTTCCTTATAGGAGTGTGCAGTTTAAAAGGTTTGGAGATTAAATTGCCTTGAAGGATGGAACCAGGGCTAAGGTCCCCACTGGGCCTTGTTGGAGAGGGTGTGAGGTAGGGATGCAGGTGCCCCTTCTCTTACGCTATGTCATGCTGGGATCTCAGGAGCCCAGCATGCAGAGGGGCCACATCCTGCCATCCTCAGGTGGCCGTCCCCACAGTGAGCCTCCTCCCTTGGCAAGGCCCTGCTTAGAAAGCAACTGCTAGAGAAGGGTCCTCCAGGGCTATGGCTGAAGCCTGCCACCAATTCTCCCATCCGCAGCAGCCCTGCTCCCCGCCTCTGTAGGAGGAAGGCCGGGAGCCCACAGCCAGTGAGTCACGGCGCGCAGCCCATGGAGAGGGCCCGATGCTCACCACAACCTTTGGGGTTTGCCATCTGGTTCCCGTGCCAGAGGGTATAGGGTGTCCAGCCCCTGAGAAGCACAGCGGGCCCTGAGGCTGCAGATGGCTATATAAGGCTGAGGCCGCGGGAGGGACAGGGGTGCCAGACCCCAGGAGCAATTTGGCTGGTCTCAGTGGTGACACAGACATTTTCCCTGTGCTTTGCCATCATCCCCCAACAGCAAGACTGAATCATATCCTCAAAACCTCAAGCCCGACGGGCAGACGTAATGCCAAGAATCAAGAACAGCAAAGAGGGCTAACCCAGGCCCTCCCTTCATGGCAAAAAAATATTTGGGACAACACAAAGAAAGCTGCCCCAGGAGAACTAGTGCCAACTCTGCCACAAACTGTGGGGCCTGGGTCAGCTCACCTCTCCAGGCCTCAGTTTCTGCATCTGTACTATGGGAACAGTAAGCCCTGTCCTGCTACCTCATAAAGTGCCAAGGATCCCCAGAGGAATCAGGTTTGGAGAATGGGGATAGGACGTAGGGGGTGGCCCTTGTTCTTTGAAAAGGACACAGCCTGGTCTTGAGGCAAATTTGGGGTCATGACGACTTGGTGTATTTACTGCCAGATTGACATGTCGGCCACTTCAAGGACAGATGACTTCTAGGAAGGCTCCAGTCTGTGTGGACTTTTTGTGGACTCTCCTATATCTAGGAGCTTACCTAGATATACCCCTTTCTGGTTGTCAGTGCCTTGTGGCATCTGTGGCTCCCCAGACGACCCTAGGTGACCTCCTAGGTGACCCTAGGAGGTAGGCCATAGTGGAATTGTTAACCCTATTTCATGACCAAGAAAACCAAGGTCAATGAACTTCTCCAGGCCACACAGCAAGCTGGTGACAGAATGAGGATGAAGAAACACCCAGCTCTGGAATCTCAGCCCAAAGATCTTGCCCTGTAATTGGGACTCCACCAAGTTGTCTGTGGGGCCTCAAGAGTTCCACTCTGTAAAATGGGGAGAGTTGTGAGGAGTCTGCCTTGTCAGGCAGCAGGAGTGTTTTCTAGAAGACACACGGGGATCGCTTTTCTAGAAGATGGCCAGGTTTTGTTTTTTCTAATCTAGAACTTGCTGTGCCTGATTGTTCCGGAGGCACCCTGCGAGGTGTTCCTCGAAGGCATGCTTTCCAGAAAGCACTCACCATCAGGCAATGGTATCCTAGAAGGAACATCGCTCTGGGACACTTGGTCACACACCAGGTTGACCTTGAAAATGGGAGCAGCCAGAAAAGCAACCTTGAAGCCCAAACTTTCCTTACTGACCTCTCTCCCATCTCCTTCTCTCTCTCTTTTTTTTTTTTTTTGGCTGGAAAAAATGGAGCAGCCTTGACCACACAATCACTCGCAGAATTAAGTAGCCAAAACTCACATTGTCTAGACAAATAGATTTTATGAGTCCAGTTAATTCCTGCCAGTCAAAAATAGACATGCTTAATAAGTGGATATATTTAGAATCTGTCATTATCTGGTCCCCAGGGGAGAAACCTCAGCTCTTATTACATAGACTCTAATTTCAAACAGAGCTCTATTAACTCCCACGCCGGACCTTAGTTCTTTCCTGATGGCACAGAGAGGTGGGTGGGAGTGGGGCAGGGAGATATTTGACCACAAGAAGCTACTTAAGTCCTGTGTTGCCTGAACCTCCGGGTCCGTCCCTCTCAACCATCTTAAACCAGAAAACAAGCAATTGCTTCTTCTTTGGGTCATGTTTCCAGGGGGTGGCAAGTTGTCGTGAGAGCAGGGCTATGGAAAGGTCTGCACGCTCCCGATGTGTCACATGTCCCCGTGCCCCTCGGGGTCTGGGAGACCTCCAGGGCTGTGTGAGCCATGGCATCTCCTGCCATGACAGTGCAGCTGTGCCTGGGAGAGTGGTTCCTGACTCGCTGTTAGCACCAGGGCCTGAGCCAAGCAGGCGGATGGTGGCTGAGAGCAGAACTGACACCCAAAGCCTAGAGGGGTCCAGGTATGCCAGAGGCAGGTGACACTGAAGGGACACGGTGCCCAATTTCAGGATTTTGCTTCACGTCAGCACTGGGATTCCAGCCGCCTGGCTGGGCCACTCTGGGTCACCTCCATTGGTGCTGCCCGCTGGTGGGCCAGGGATAAGACATAGAGGGGGCTTTGGGGCACTCTAAGGAGAGGGCCTGGGGGCTGTCCAGGTTGTGGTGGGATTCCCCCTGGCCCCGAGGGAGGTGGCAGTAACGGGGCTTGGCCAGGTCAGGAGGGAGTGGCCGCTCTTTCTCTAGAAATACGTGTATGTAAGCAACATGCGTTAATTTCCAGTGGGTGCATAACAAATTAGCACAAAGTATTGATAGATGGCTTCCCAAAACAGAAGTTTATTCTCTCACAGGTCTGGAGGCCAGACCTCCAAAATCAGGTCGTCAGCAGGGCTGTGCTTCCTCTAAAGGATCTAGGAGAAATCTTCCTTGCTTCTTCCAGCTTCCAATGGTCCCAGACATTCTTTGGCTTGTGGCAACTTCACTCCTAGCTCTGCTTCCATCTTCACATGGCTTCCTCTTCTCTCTGGGTCTCTCCTTTGTGTGTCTCCTTAAGGACACATCATTGAATTTAGGGCCCACCTAGGTAATCCAGGATGACCTCATCTTGAGATCCTTAACTACAATTGCAAAAACCCTTTTTCCAAATAAGGTCACAAAGGCAGAGGCTCAAGGCAGAAGGCCCAGCTGGGTGGTTGCCCCTTGCCATTCTTTAGCCCGGCTGGCTGCCTTGCCCACCCTGAGCAAAGACTTAGTGCCTCAGGGGACAGCCATGAACACTGTGCGACATGCCCCAGCCCCCGGGTCACCAGCTGAAAGACTCATGTAAGATGAGGAATGAGGCCACCCACGGGTAGTGGCAGATGGCCAACACTCCAAAATCATCCTTCCTCTGCCTGAATGACCCCTGTTACCACAGTCCCACCATCTAGCAAACTCATATTCATCTGTTAAGACCCAGCTCAAGAACACCTCCTCCATGATGTCTGCCCTGCCCTCTTCTCACAGGGATGGCCTCCATCCCATTTGTTGCCAGACCCATGTGGTCTTCATCTCTGTGTCTCCAGATCCTGGCAAGGGCCTGGATAGGCCACAGCATCCCTCTTCCAGGGAGACGAAGGTCTGAGTGTGAGGGTATGTGTGGGCTGCCCCTCCAGGATTCCCTCCCGCCCTCCCTACCCTACTCTCCCCTCGGAACTGCCCCGCAGGTTCCATCCTTTGCCAGGAAGGAGAACCTCCCCCAGCATCTTGACTTGTCTTCTTTTCCTTCCCAGGTTGGTCATCGGCGCTCCACTGGAAACCAACGGCCACCAGAAGACAGGAGACGTGTACAAGTGTCCAGTGACCCAAGGGAACTGCACCAAGCTCAACCTGGGTAACTTGGGCCACTGGTCTCTCCACAAGGAGGCCAGCCATTGTCCAGGGTGGGGCAGGTGCTGAATCACGTCCCTGCCCACAGTCACACTGTGAGGTTACCTAGATGGTGTTGCTGTCCCCATTTTACAGATGAGGAAGCTGAGGCCAGAGAGAGGAAGTGACTTTCCCACAGTCACACAGCTTGTCAGGGGCTGGCCAGGATTCACACCCAGGTCTCCAGTGTCCCAGGCCATGGCTCTTTCTGCCTCATCCACGGCCCCTCAGCACAGGGGAGCCAGGAGCATTTCCTATCTTTTTTTTCTGACTTGGAAATAATAACAATAGCCAACATTCATATGTCTTATATACTGTTCACTACGTGCCAGGCACTGGTTTAAGCACTTTTAGGTATTTTTTGACTCATTGAATCCCCACAACAGCCGTATGAGATTTAATCATTAACGACAGCCTGTGGAGGTGAGGGGACCTGCCCGGGGTCACCCAGCTAATAAGCAGCAAGGCCAGGATTCCAACCCAGGCCATCTGCGGCCACCCTTTAACCACTGCGCAGCACTGCCTTTCTGAAATGCTGACTCTGTTCTTCGCTGAAGCACTCTGGGGCACAGGGGAGACGCTTTGAGCAGCCTCAAGGCCTTCCAAGTCCTTGTAAATCTACGTGCACACGTGCGCACGTGTGCGCACAGCCTGCGTTTACTAAAGCACACGCACCACTCCTCTAAAGCACTTCTGCTTTGTCCTAAAGGTCAGACAGTGGCCAGGCCATCACTTTGCTTTCAAAAGGGAGCAAATGTCCCATTTGGGCTGAGAAGCTGCGATTCCAGGACTGGCCTTCCCCAGGGCAGGACCCTCAGCCTCCCACTCTTCCAGGAGGGGAGCCTCCAACCTAGACCAGTGGAGTGGGGTCCCCTGGGGAGGCTTTGGGGAAAGAGGTCCTGGGGCGGTGGGGGGTGGGGGGGAGATGGCAGAGCTTTAAGAGATAAGCAGATGGATGAAAAGGCCACATCAAAGAGAAGGCATGTGAAACCAGATCCCCAGGGCAGCCAGCTGTCCCAGCACATAGTGCTGGATGCTCCCGCTGGCCACATCTGTGTCAGAGCCGTGGATAGGAAGTTCAAACCCCAGCACAGCTGGGGGCCCAGGCTTCAGTGAGGAAACGGTCCAGGGCGGGCGGGAGTCCGGCTGGCGGCTTACGGATCCCGGCCGTCACCGCCCTGAGAGCACGGGCTCCCAAACAAGCCAAGCTGGATTCTCCTTCCAGCTGTACAGTTTCCTCACTGTGTGTCCAGGGGGAGCTCACATCCTCTCTCTGAGCCTAGGTTCACTTATGTGTGACCCTAGGATCCATCCCAGGTCTAATATGTCCCCCAGCCTTTCATGAGCACCTAGTATGTGCCAAGCACGATGCTAGTTACTGGGGATACAGCAGGGAACAAGGAGCCAAGGGCTCTGCTGGGAGGGCACAGTAAGCGAGGAGACACACTACAGTAGAAAGCAGGATCATCTCAGGTGGGGAGAGATGCTGTGCGATAAACCAAGTGTTATGATAAGAGAGGCTGGGTGGGGAGGAGTTAGGGGGCGGGTACTATCTTAGCAAGGTGATCAGGGAAGGTTTCCCTGAGCAGGTAACTTTTGAGCAAAGGTCTGATGGTGAGATGGAATCAAGTGGGACCACAGCATTCCAGGCAGAGGAGAAGCAAGTGCAAAGGTCCTGAGGTAGGAATGAACTTGCTCCATTGGAGGACAGAAAGAAGGCTGGGGCAGAGGGAGCAAGGGGGTGGTGGTAGACATGCGCACTGAGCTTGGGGCCTGAGCCACTGAGAAAAGCCCCTGGTCCAGGTGGGGACCAAGACCATGAACCCATCATTTAGGTTCCTCTATCGCTCTGGTTTCCAATGTGGACCTAATTTCCCTCCGAAGGAGGAGGAGCCCCTGCTGACAATGGGAGACATGATGCCATCAGACTCTGAAACTGGGGCTTAAGCTGGGAGGCGGTGGGCAGCAAAGTGCATGGAGGCCGAGGAAGAGTACTGGTCAGGAAGCACCTCATTTGAGGAGAGTTTCTTTCCCTCCCACTGAGGAGGCAGGAGGACCATCTGTCAGTTTATCCCCACAGTGGAAAACGCAAGGCAAGGAAACCTGAGTCCTAGTTTTTCCTATGGCCTCTCCAGGCTCTGAGCCCCACTCAGCCAGGAATGTTCTTTCCTTTCTCTCCAGGGAAGTGGGTGTCAGTTATTCACACCTCAGTATTGAAGGGTCTACCTACCTCTGGTGCTTTTTTTCCCAGTACCTGTTTGAAGTCAGGGTTTTCATTGAGCGGCAGGGGCTCAGGGGGAGGGGATGTGATTCTGGAAGGCAAGCCCTGTGTGAGGAGGGGCTTATGCCCCAGCCCTCACACAGACCCACTGAGAAAGGTGTAAGTCTCTCCTGGTCACAGAGGGGAGGTTAGTGACCGCTCCAAATCCATGAGCAGCTGGACTTGAACCTGAATCTTTCTTACTCCAATGCAAGGGTCTTGCCCACCATGCCATCTGCTTCCTGGCCCACAGTTTCACTGAGGACCTCAGTCATTGAGACAAGGCCGGAAGAGAGGGGGTGGGGTGAGGTGGGGGACGCACCCTTTAAATAAATGGGGGGCAGAATTCTCCAAGCCGCTGAGGGGAGGAAGTTGCCGAGGTGGGGCTTGGAGCTTCCTCTCCAGACTTCTCACCACATCCCTCTGCAGCCACGGCCCTGCTGTCAGATGGGGAAAGTCGGGATGTAACGTTGGCTCTGCTGGGTTCAAGTCCCCACGCTGTCATTTATCAGTGATCGGCCTTATAGAGGTCACTAACCCTCTGTGCGCCTTGACTCTCTCCTCTGTAAAATGAAAATGGTGACCCCTGGGTCTCCCGGGACCAAGAGGGGGTCCTGAGAGGGCAGGTGGGCGCAGCACTTTGTAAATGATAAGGCACCGTGAAAGCACCAGGGTTATTACTATTATCTTCTCTCCGGTTGTTTGGACAGACAAAACAGAAAGCAATCCCAGGCCCTCGTAGAACAGCCAAGAGAGGCTGGACGTCAAAAGGAACCTTACTACAGACTGAAGGAAACCAAGGGACAGCAAACAACAAACACAGCCGCCCCACCCTAGCCCACAGTACAGTCGGGGGTCTGGATTTCTGGCCTCTGCCCATGCCCGGCCCCAAGTCTTGCTGGCCTGGGCCCCAGAGGGTCGGCCAACTCTTCACACTTCCAATCGCCAACAAAGCTAAATGCTCCTGAGCCCTTAGAGATCACTCCCCTCCCCTGAAGCAGAGAACACATCTAGATCCTGCGCACAGCAGATCAGGACTGCTCGCTCCAGCTTAACGAAATACCCAACTCACTTCCCTCTAAACTCTCCCCGGCAAGTGTCTGCACATGTGTGCGCACGCATACACCACACACACACACACACACACACACACACACACACACACACACACACACACACTCTCTCTCTCTCTCTCTCTCTCTCTCTCTCTCTCTCTCTCTCTCTCTCTCTCTCTCTCTCTCTCCTGGGGAATCCAAGCTCATTTCTTTCCTTTCAGGGGCCTGACAGAATGATCTAGTAAAACCTTCCCCAATATAATCTGCTTAGTAAATTTAATCTCCACAACCCCTCCCTCCACCCAGTTGGCTGCCCCTGAACACTCCTCTGGGGACCGGCCACACAATGGCATTCTTGGGCAAGACCTTGTGCCTCTAGAAGGCTCTTGTCAAGTTGACGATTTGCTCCCTGTGAGAAAGAGTCAGCTATCACGTGTCAGTTTATCAGCTGAGCGGAGAACCGGACCCTGAGAGTTGGGCAGGGGACTGCTACGTGTGATGGCAGGTTGCCTTAAAGAAAAACGTGGAGGAGGCACGGTATAGAGGAACCAGCCTTGGGGGAGCCCTGGTTTGTGTGGGGTGGGGCACGGGGGGATGGCTGGAGGAGGGAAAGCTCTGGACGAGGAGATGGAAGGCTCTGCCATCTGCCTCCTGTGTGACTTTGGGCAGTTTGCGTGACCTCTCTGAGACTCGCAGTCCTCATCTCACAGAGAGTTGAGAGGAGGTAATTAGACCATATCTGGGCAAGGCCTTAGTAAACTGGGAAAGGCTGCCCTGACCTGCAGGCGAGTGAGACATCCAGAGGGGCAGGGAGAATGGGGGAGGACCCTGCCTGGTACCGACTCGACCTCGGGCCCCTCTGGTGGCCAGTGGCAGCAGCAGAATCCGGGCAGAGGACAGGCAGAAGGGGCTGCAGGCTGAGTTTCTCCCTCCCACCCCAGGAAGGGTCACCCTATCCAACGTGTCCGAGAGGAAAGACAACATGCGTCTTGGCCTGAGCCTGGCCACCAACCCCAAGGACAACAGCTTCCTGGTAAGAGCCACCCACCCACCCACCCTCCCTCCGAGCCCTTCCTGCCCCACAGGCCCTCTGCTTGGGGCCGCAAGGGGCGTGTGGTGGCTGAGCATGGCCACCCACCGGGCTACCTGTCCGCGTGCGCTCGGGGAGCAGCCCCTCCTCTGGCTTCCTGCCTGTGCCATTCTGCCTGCTGCGCCCTAAACTTCAGGGGGGTACAGTTCAGGCAGGTAAAAGGATTGAGCCCTTTCGTGTACCTTCCCTTTGGGGCTGGGGGGAGTGCAAAGCAGATAGCCTGCAAAGGAATAAGAATAAATAAAGATATTCAACAGTCCAGTGGTAGGGGCGTCTGTCCTTTCCTTTGGTAGAAGCTGAATTTGCAAGGCAGAGGCTGAATCTCTGCTCCAGAATTGATGAAAGAAACAGGACACACCACACACCCTGAGAAGACTTTGAGGGGAAGCCGTAAATGAGCGAACTCAGATTTACTACAGCGGAGGGAAGGGTACAGAGGGATGGGCCACCTGGACTGCATAGGATCAGATGGGAAAGCTTCCCAGAGGAGGTTTCTGTTTTGTTTTTAAAGAAGAGGCTAGTCTTAGCAAGGAAGAAGGAGGAGGGGGTACTTGGGCTGAGGTGGTAGAGACATTCATTGATTTAAACTATTTTTTGAGCACTTACAATGAACGGAGCCTGATGCCAAGCACTGGGGATTCAGCAGTCAGCAGAGCTCCTGCCCTCCTGGAGCTTACATTCTGGCTGGGGTAGAGACGATAAGCAAATGAGTAATGTGAACATGATGTTGGGACAGAAAGGCAGCAGCGGGCTGTGCTGGGAGATCTCTGCACCCTGCCCAGGCAAGCACATGCAAGCTTTGCACACAGTGGGAGAGTACGGGTGGCGTGACGGATTGGCACCGCCTGCCCCTTGCCATCACGTTCGGGTGAACCACCACGAATGTGGGTGAGGCTGGGACTGATAGTTCCTAGAGTAGCTGCAAGAAGATTTCCGAGAAAAATTACCCAGAACGCCCAGTAAAATGCACTTGCTCATTTTAAGATGGGAGGGCTTGTGTCATTCTCTGTTCTCACCCATCAGTTCATTTCTGTTGACACATGAGACATCTTGGGTGTGAAGCATCAGACATCAGGGCAGTGAGATGACTGGGATGCTCAGAGACTTGACAAGAGCGTAGTGGCTCTGCCAGGGAAAGTCCTGAGGTGCCTCGATGTATGGTTGGCCCACAGCCCCCATCATCCCCAACCGAGGGCAACAGGACCCCTGGCCCTGTCCACGCGTACTTGTCAGGGGCTTTGGTCTGACCCTATTCTCCCTCTGAGGCTCCTTGTCATACGCCTACTAACTTGATTTCACCTACTTCATAAGGTGGGATGAAGGTCCACGAGGGATGGTGTGATACAACCCCTGGGGCCTCTGTGGGTAGGTTAAGACCCTAGTTTATAAATAGCAACTTTTGTTAACTCATTCACTCATCCATTCACTCATCAGCCCATCCCCCAACCAAATGTCCTTCCCTCTATTCATCTATCCATTCATTCATCCACCCATCTGTCTACATGTCTGTCCACCCCCTCATCCTCCCATCTAATCATCCGTCCTTGCATCCATCCCCTCCCACATCCATCCATCATCCATTCATCTATCCATCATCCATCCATCCATCCATCCATCCATCATCCTTCTAGCCCTCCAGCCATTATCCGTTACCTACTCTCCCATGATTCATTCTCCCCCACTTCCAAAAATAATTTACCAGAGCTTCAACAAAGGCCACAGATAATACAAAACCTTTAAAATCTGAGTTTAAAAAAAGAAAGCTAATTAAAGAAAGGGATTGGAAAGTGGAATAATTATTCTTCCAAACCAAGGGAAATTAGAGCACAAAATTTAGTCCTGAGTTTTCCAGCAGAAGGACAAAAATGGAGGCAGAACCTGGGCTTTCTTTCTTTTTTTTTTTTTTTTGGTACATGGGCCTCTCACTGTTGTGGCCTCTCCTGTTGCGGAGCACAGGCTCCGGACGTGCAGGCTCAGTGGCCACGGCTCACGGGCCCAGCCGCTCCATGGCATGTGGGATCTTCCTGGACCAGAGCGTGAACCCATGTCCCCTGCATCGGCAGGCAGACTCTCAACCATTGTGCCACCAGGGAAGCCCTGGGCTTTCATTTTTAATGACCCTTACTCTGAGAGGGACTCATCACTCAGTCTGTAAATGAGGGGCTGACATCAATGTTTTTGGTAGCAAATTTCAGAGAAAGAGCAGAGACGTTCTTTTTCCTTTCCTTAGTAAGAGCCATGGGCATGTTTTGGGTACCCTGTCCTGGAAGTCTGCCCAGAAATGACCTTCAGGCGACCTCTTCAGAAAGACCCTTGAAGGGTCCACTCCCATGGATGACAATGCTTTCCCGCATCCTGTGTGGTGGGCAGGGGGAAGGAGAGTCACAACCTAATGATGGGGTGGAGAATGGGACCCTTGAAAAGACAACAAAGGAGGACTCTAAGGTTAGTTTTTCTCCATTTCACCTGAAACCAAGGGAACTAGTACATATTACAGCAAGAGAGATTTCAGTTAGACTCAAAGAAGACCCTCTAAATCCTAAGGATAACAGCACTCAGATGGAGGATTCTGTCTTGGGTCTTGGAGGTTGGGACTGGGCCGAAGGCTATTGGGCCCGGACCCTCTCTGAGGCCCCCCGCTGATCGGGGGGTCCGTGCTGTGCTTCACAGGCTTGCAGCCCCCTCTGGTCTCATGAGTGTGGGAGTTCCTACTACACCACGGGGATGTGTTCACGGGTCAACTCCAACTTCAGGTTCTCCAAGACCGTGGCCCCAGCTCTCCAAAGTAAGTGGCTTCAAATCTGCAGACCTGGGCTGAGCGACCGACAGTCCATGGGAGGCTCCGAGCTCCGATCACCACTATCCCATGGCTACAAAGCAGAACTTGGACCCTAGCCCCGCCCTGCTCCGGCTCTCTGGGTAACCTGTGGGGTCATAATCTTGGCCCACCCTCCCGGGGCAAATGAGCTAAGGTTATGAAGACCATCCTGGCAGCCAGAGAGGCTCACTGCAAACCCACCCTGAGCGAGGAAGAGATTCCTGGCCCACCATGTCCATCAGGCAAGCTGCATACTGCCGAAGTCTGGGGACATCGTTCCCTTAGACTATAGTGTGCGTGATGCCCTCTGATGTTATGGGATGTGGCTGCCCTGTAGGTGGAGGGCCAAGGAGGACAGAACTACCCCTGGTGATAGTCCCATCTAATCAGTGTTCCTGGACATGAGGAAGCGCTGCCCAGCTTTCCCAGAGCCTCACGGAACACAAAACCTCCCAGTCTCTCCCCACCTGCCAGGAAAGTCTGGGGAAATAACGCTCAGACCTTGCTTCCTGCAAGCCCAGACTGCTTGGCTGCGAGCCTCACTATTTCCTGTGGGCTCACCACCAGCACCCAAGCAGCTGCTGCCCGTTTCATTGAGGGTGAGGGGATTAGCACTTCTGGCTAGAGGCAGCCTCCCTCCAAGCACCAGGGCCCAGTCGGAGACGGGAAGGTGGTGCTCGGGGGGAGGGAGGAGGAAGGTCAGTCCAGCAGGGCTGGAAAATGGTCCCCTCAGGGGCCACGAGGAGGCGTCGATTCTGTTCTTACAAAACGTCAGCGGGAGAGGCAGAGGCAGTGCCGGGGCTGGGAGGAGGCTCGCAGCCAGTCACGGGAGGTGTGTCACCCCCTAGAGAGGTTCTTTCCTCTGGGCCAATGTGTGACCATCTCAGCCTCCCAGAATCTCCTGTGGCGGAGACCTCCTCACCCCGCTGACCGGCAGCCGTGCCCTGGGAACTCAGCAGATCCAGATCCCAGGGCCCCCCCCCCCCCACCGCCACCCCTGCCAACACCACGGAGGATCTAATTCAGTAGGTCTAGGATCAGCCGCAGGGCGTGTGTACGTGCGCACGTGCGTGCGTTTCAAAGGCGTGTTCTGCCATGTTTAGCAACCACAGAGGTTCTTCCCAATGTGTCTTAAAATGAAAAATTTGAAATCGTAAGAAAGAAATCACTAATAATAAATGCGTTCTAATAAAATTGGCTTTAAAATAAAAGAAACCTGGCCCCTACCCGTAGATGAGAAACCCCTCCTAGTCAAGGAGTTACTGTCTCGTGTCCTTGTGGCTGCCGGCACCACACGGCGCTCCAGCACATGGCGCTGCAGCCCATGGCGGGTGCTCGGTCCACAGGTGTGGGGCGAAAGCACGCTGGAGAAGGACAAAGCTATCAGGCACCGTTAGCCTGGAGGTATAGGGCCATCACATGCTGCGTGCGGCGCGTGCAGACGAGACCAGAGTGTACACACAGCTTCTCCTAAAGCGGAGGTGGTTCTGAGCATCCAAACGCTTCTAAAGTGCTCTTCCCAGACACAGAACCTGTGCCAGGCACCTAGGCTCAAAGCCACCACCTTCCCCTCCTGGTGAGCTCTGACATCGACATACTACACCTTCCCGATGCAGGAGTTACTGGAATGGTTAACTCACAAAGGCCCCTGCTGTATTGCTGTAAAGTAGATTTGAAAACAGTGTGAAATTCTCCAGTAAAAATAAGCAGAAAAATAAGCAGAAAGCAAAAATAAGTAAAAATATGCCCAATATTTCAATGTGGCACAGTATAGTCTATATCGTATCAGATTGTATCATCTCTTATTCAAGGTAAGTCCTGCTGTTTCACAAACAGAAATAAATTACTTAGATGTAAAGAAGTTTTTTAATTTGTTAGGTTACCAATGTTTCATGTTTTCTTTGTTGCTTTCTATTATTCATTTTAATTTGGTATTACTATTACAAGAATATAGAGAAACCTTCAGGCTCAAAGCAGCAAGATAATGACCTGATAATGTCATTGTTACATTAACAAAGTGGTTTGGTTAAAAAAAATAATAAAAAGAGGATAAGCTAAGATTCTTGAGCATTTACTTGTGCTCAGCCCTAGAAGCATCACCTTGTTAATTCCTCGTGGCAATCCTCTACTATCATTATGCCTCTTTTACAGAAGAGAAAACCGATGCCAGGATGTTAAGTAACTTGCCCAGGGTCAAAGCCGGGGGTCAAACAGTCTGACGCCAGATTCCACATTCCTAGCTATTACACCGTGCCTCCCTCCTAAGAAATGAAACCCATTCATTTGCGCTGAAAGTGGTAATGCCAACCTACCCATTACAGTAAAATATACAATAATGAGGTACTTACTGATTTGGGCACTGTTGGCTGCCTACCAAACACTGGCCAGCTAACGGCGGTCAGTCCCTGTTGAGGAGCAGAGGCAGTAGGGCTCCATTCATGCTTTGTTCAGACAGCCAGTGCAGAACGGTGGGGCAGAGCCAGGAATTCCTGGGCTCCTCACTCACATTGCCCAAATAAATGTTCAGCCCAAGGACAGCTCCCAGGCCAGGCTTCCCTGGACAGTCATCCAGGGGATCAGAGATTTGCAGACACTGGCTCCTTGGGTAGCTGTGACCGTGTTCCCACTGCCCAGGGTGCCAGACCTACATGGACATCATCATTGTCCTGGATGGTTCAAACAGCATCTACCCCTGGGTGGAGGTTCAGCACTTCCTCATCAACATCCTGAAGAAGTTTTACATCGGCCCTGGGCAGATCCAGGTGAGTGTGGTTGGGACTCTTTCCTCCTCCAAATAAGGCCCCCCCAAAACCCATGGCAGATGCTGCCTTGGGGTGGGGGGGAGCATCTGTACATGTGCTAGAAAGGTGTAGGTGAAAGGGCTAGCCTCAGGGCCCTGCAGCCCAGGACACCCATCTCTGCTGGGCACATCAGGGGACGGCGTAGGGGAGGCATCACTGAGTGGGTCAGACACTGTCCTCTGGGATAGACACCACATACTAACAAAAACTTTGATGAGCCAGAGAGCGAGAAGACACTAGCACCCTGCTGGGTGAGGCACAGGGGAGAATGAGACACTTTGATCTTGGAGAAGAGACAGGGGAAGAGGTCAGCGCTGCCGGCACATATCTGATAATGCTGCCTGGCTAACGAGGGGGTGGATTTGTTCCGTATCGCTTGGGCAGAGGCCAGAGGAGGACCGATGACTAGAACTGACACGGCGGCAGAGTTCAGGTCAATCTAAGAAATTATTTTGTAACAATTAGAGCCATTAAAAGGGGAGTGGGCTCTCTCATGAAGTAATGAGTTCCCCACCACTGGGAGATCATCTTTTAGGGTACGGTGGATGAAAGTCCAGCATTGGAAATGCACTTGTACCAAATAAACTCTGTGGGCCCATCCGACAGTGACATTTTTTCATTCTAGTCCTACTATAGGTAGGTTTTTGCTTATTCTTTAAGGTTTTTATTTCGAGGCTATTAATATTTGAGTCTTATTAATATTTCAAACTTCTCTTCCAAATTTGAAAGAACCTTAGTTCCAGAGTTTGGTGAACAATGCC
The DNA here is from genome assembly GCF_039906515.1 of Pseudorca crassidens. Taxonomy (NCBI): domain Eukaryota; kingdom Metazoa; phylum Chordata; class Mammalia; order Artiodactyla; family Delphinidae; genus Pseudorca; species Pseudorca crassidens. Next base: position 116,324,907 of record NC_090296.1, on the reverse strand, counting down.
ATGGCCCTCCACCCACACTGCTCCTAAGATTTTAGACTTCAATTCTATGCTCCACTTTTGTCTTTTTAAGTAAGAAACTCAATCTGCTGGGCCTTTCTTTAAATCACAGTCTCCTCTCTCAATATGCACCTCCCACCTGCCTCACCAAGCCAGCCATTCATTCCTGGAACTGTGCAGAACCTGCTTCCCTTCTGCTTAGTTCCTGTCCCTTGGGAAGGTCCCCAGCCCTCCTCACTCCTGAACCGTCCCAGAGAGATGACTCCAGGAAACCTCATCACCAAAGGGCCAGCCTTCAGGGCTCAAGATGGCCTGTTTCCCTCTCCTCTAACTTGCAGGTTGGAGTCGTTCAGTACGGAGAAGACGTGGTACATGAATTTCACCTCAATGACTACAGGTCTGTAAAAGATGTGGTGGAAGCTGCCAGTCACATTGAACAGAGAGGAGGAACAGAGACCCGGACGGCATTTGGCATTGAATTTGCTCGGTAAAAAAAAAAAAAATTAATTTTCTAAATCTCAGATACTGTTACAGTTATCTTTTGCTGCCCCACAAAATCTAGTATCTGGAGAGGCAATAATTAATCCCTCAAAGTTCTGGGCATTGGCTGGGCTCAACTGATCAGTTCTCCCTTGGGTTCTCTCGTGTGGTTGAAGGCTGGTGTCAGCTGGGGCTGTTGTCATCTGAAGTTTCGACTGGGCTGGACATCCAGCATGGCACACTCATGTGGCTGACAGCGGATGTTGGCTGTTGGCTGGGAGCTCACCTAGGCTGGTGATCTGAGCACCCACACGTAGTCATGTGGCTTGGCTCTCTCACCGTGTGGCAGCCAGGCTTTGAGAGGAAGCATCCCAAGAGTGAGTTTTCCAGGAGATCCACCCAGGAACTCTGAGACTGCCTATGACCTAGCTGCAGAAGCCCCAGAATATAACTTCTGCTCTAGTCTTCTGATTGAGCAAGTCACTGAAGCCAGCCCAGGTTCAAGGGGAAGAGAATTTAATTTCCCCTCTTGATGGAGGAATGGCAAGGTCACATTACAGAAGAGCATTTTGGGGCTGGGATTTCCAGTCAACTTCAGGAAATATGTTCTGCCACAGAGACCCTATGAAAAGTGTGTGGGTTGTACGAGGGCAGAATCTTCTTGTGGGGTGTTGGTCATCAGTAGAATGCAAAGAACATAGTTAAATCTAACATCTGAGATTGTAGAGCAATGAGGCTGTTCCCTTAAACATCACACCAGAACTCACAATAATAATGAATGCTATCTCTAGTCATCCAGACAGGTAGCTACATGCTTATTCCAGTAACTCTGCCATGGCTCAGAACACTGTACTCACCCCCACTGGAATCAGTGAATGATTTTTAAAGTCAATTCCCCCAGATCTTTCCAGCTGTGGCCTAAACTCCTACGATAACTGTGTCCAAGACATTTCGATTTTAAATGTATAAATTTTACACCTACGAATATGAGCTCTGCTATGTTCATTGAGACCACCGTCCCATTACCTTATAATCCACCTCACGTAGGGTTAGTCGAATGTAGCATTTAGCAGAATGCTACAATGTGAAAGCTATTTAGTAGTGACATGATTTCATGTGGTCAAAAGATTAACTCTTTTTTTTTTAATATTTATTTATTTGGTTGCACCAGGTCTTAGTTGTGGCAGGCAGGCTCCTTAGTTGTGGCTCATGGGCTTCTTAATTCTGGCATGAGAACTCTTAGTTGCGGCACGCATGTGGGATCTAGTTTCCTGACCAGGGATCGAACCCGGGCCCCCTGCATTGGAAGCGCAGAGTCTTAACCACTGCACTACCAGGAAAGTCACCCAACTTCACTACTCTTTATGATTAAGTTACTGCTCCACCAGTGTATTTCTGTTCACTGATAAAACCTGCTCAAGCATTTTTCCTAAATGAGCATCCCTCTGTGTAAAGATGGCTCTTACTCACCCTCATGAGAAATGGGCCCTCATGGGGGTGAGTCCCTGAGACCCCAAGCAAGCTCTTGTGAAGTGGCCAGGGGAACGGAGGAAGCCCACGCCCACTGAGCTATCAGTGAGAAGCTAACTGACTCCCACCGGGATGGAGCACACTGCTTCCATCTCATTTCGCAGCCCATCTCCCCCAGGTCAAGTGTGTGTGACTCACCTAGTAGTTTGAACCATCATGACTCACGAGCACTGCTGGGGTGTGCGATCTACACCTCAAGTGAACTTTGAAATCTAATCTTCCCAGCCAAGTCTGGGTCCCAAATTACAGCTGGTGCCTTTTCAGGTAAAAGGTTTTCTCTCCTCGCTCAGCTATTCATAATGCATTTTTTTTCTGTGTACCTACTAAAGTACAAAGATCCAGGCCATGGACTTGAGGGGTTATAAAGAGGGTAACCCGTGACCCCTGGTAAGCGTCACCCTAACTCAGTGAGGATGAGAGAGGAGGGCTCCAAGGGAGGGATCAGAGAGGACTGCCAAGATGGGGAATATCTGACAGACCCCAGGATTACAGCAGGGAGAGATGGAGAGAAGACATTCCACAGAAGACATTCTGCCCCAATAACGGCAGAGGAGAGGGAGAGCTGAGGAACATTTACGTTCAGAGCCTTGCTCTGAGCATGGTTCGTGTTGGGGAGTAGTAAACCCTGCAGCTGCAAAGATGGTTTGGAGTCAGATTGTGAGAGTTATAATGTTGTAGCTAAAACAAGCGTGATTGGCCACTGAAGGTTCTTGAATGTCATCATCAAATGTGCGCATGAAGGTGAGTCTGGCAGCCATGTGTGGCTTTGAGAGGAGGGGGCAGGACAGCGCTGCAATGCCACCTTCATTCACTCAACACTTTTTATTGAGCATCTACTATGTGCCTCACGCTGTTTTAGACACTTGGGATAGATCAGTGAACAAAGCAGATAAATATCCTGCCCTTGTGAAGCTGATATTCTAGAGGGTGAGGCAGACAATAAGCAAAAAAACAAAAAAACAAAAAAATAAATAGCTAGTATGCTACAGGGAGATACAAGCTATGGGGGGAAAATAGAGTCTGGTAAAGGCAGTCAGGCAGGTTGGGGAGGGCAGGTATTTAATCAGCATTAACCAAGTAGTCGGGGAAGGCTTCACCAAGAACTGACATTTGAGTGGAGACTTAAAGGAGGTGAGGAAGTTGGCCAAGCAGGTGCCTGGCAGGGGAGGTTCCAGAAAAGGGAGCAGCTCAGATAAAGGCCCTAAAACAGGAGCATGCCTGGTGGTTCCAGGATCAGTGAAGATTCCAGCAGGAGGAGGAGCTCAGAGGGATTACCAGGGGTTTCACAGGCCATTATCAGGACCTGGGAGAAATGGGAGCCAGGACAGGTTTTGAGCAGAAAGGAGACGTGATATGACCTTTCTCCACGGGGTCACATTGGCTTCCAGGTTCATGGAAACTGTCGTGAGTATAAAGCTTTCACTGCATTCCAGGAAGTTATAGTCTGATTTACAAAGCAACAAATCCAAGTCTTTTACACAATACAAATTCACAATTTTAAATCTGATGATTCATGCCAATATTTATGCTATTACAGATTCTTGCAGATATTCACACCATTCCACTCTATGGAAATATGATCCTGAAATTTCCTTGGCTCCATATGTAATAAAGCCTGCTCTTCCCCTGCCATATTTTTTCTTCTGGAGTTTTGTTCCTGGACCTGGCCCTCCAATGAAGTCACGGAAGCATCTCGAGCGTCCTTTGAAGGACTAGCAGCATTCTCCCTCCACTGAGTCAGGCTTAAGCCCAAAATATTCTCTGTATTTTGTCATGTCAAGTGTGCCTCTGCCCCCCTTCAGTCCACGCCTCACACTAAATTTAGAGGAGTTTTTAAAGCCAGCATATCCAGAATATCATAGAATTGCTAAGAGAATGGCAGATGGTCTGTTTCTCTTAACTGGTAGCTTGAAGATGCTCTGAACTAGTTTATTCCAAGTTTTGTGAATTCCTTAACATCTAAATCACGCACACCAGCTCATCAGCTTGCTGTGTAACAAAAGATACCCCTGGTAACCAAAGCCTTAGAGTGATGGGATTTAACCTGACATCATGGTGCTTGAACCTGTGGGTCAGACCTTTGAGGACTCACTGCGGCGTCTAAAGGTAACATTTATTTTTAGGTCCTTATTGAAAACTTCAGAACCTCATGGTCTGAAGGAGAGTTGGCCTCACACAGGCACCAAGAGCCAGTGATGGTTCAGGAGCCAATTTTTCCTTCTTCGTAGTCACCAGCTCCAAGAGTCCATAGAGCGCCAGCCCCCCGGCTCCTGGTTGGACTGCCCGGCAGGCAGGCCAAGCACCTGCTCCAGCCACTGAAAACAAAAGAAAAAGCAAGAAAGAGAAATATTTGTCATAGAATTTTATATTTAACAGTCCCCAAAGTAGAATCAAAGTGGTTCTCCTGGGAAACGTCGGAACTTTGTCAGGCTTCGTCACACACGTTTTATGGAACGGCATGGTTTAGCTGTTGAGTTGCTCTGGCACGTCACCTTTTCAGAACTGAGGGAAGTGGTTCTCAACTCCGATGTTCATTAGAACTTTTGAAAAATGCTGGTGCCCAGGCCACACTCCAGAAATTCTGATTTCATGAGTCCAGGTGGGGCCTGGGCATCCCTTTTTTTTTTTTTAACTCCCCAGATGATTCTAATGTGTGGCTGGGTTTTTGAACCGTAGAATTAGGGCTTCTAAAGGTCTCCACCTGACCCTGAACTCCCCTCCCAGACCCACCCCGTCCCCCTGCTTCCCCAAAACAGCAAGATCAGGACTTGAGAGGGGCTTTTCAAAGTCACTCTTTAAAGACAAGCAGATTTAAGACGCATCTGAGCAGCTGGCGAACGAATAGTTTGGGCATCTCAATCCAGCTTCTTTGGTTCGAGGTCCCAACACCGTGTAGGGTTGCCCAGGGGCTTAGCCCTGGCTTCGAGGCAGTAGGAGCGCCAGGCCTGCCCCATCCCCACCTTCCTCTGTGACCCTCCCCCTGTGCTTGGGTTCCAGCTCAGAGGCTTTCCAGAAGGGTGGAAGGAAAGGGGCCAAGAAGGTGATGATTGTCATCACGGATGGGGAGTCCCACGACAGCCCAGACCTGGAGGAGGTGATCCAGCAAAGCGAGAGGGACAACGTGACCAGATACGCTGTGGCCGTGAGTCCTGTCCTGCCTGTCCTGCCCCTGCCCACCCTCTAGAGGCTTCGCCATCAACCCCTTGGGGACTCTGGGGTGGGGGGTGGTTCTGGGCAGTGAACCAGCCATCCAGGCCCTCAGATGGGCCTCTCCTTGTTACACCTTCTCCTAAAGAGCGGTTGAGAATCTCCTTTCTGTCCTGCCCAGGTTTATCTGCAACAGCTGTGGGGTGTTTTTTCTCCATTGCCAGGGAGGTTCTGAAACCTCCGAAAACTAGAAAACACTCCCAAGCCCCAGAACCCTGTCTTAGAACAGGGTCCGAGTCTGGGGCCATGGGTGTGTGGGGAGGTCTGTGCCATGTCCCGGTTTGTCGCCCCTGCCCCTGTTCCCTGGCAGGTCCTGGGCTACTACAACCGCAGGGGGATCAATCCAGAAGCTTTTCTAAACGAAATCAAATACATCGCCAGTGACCCCGATGACAAGCACTTCTTCAACGTCACTGATGAGGCGGCCCTGAAGGACATTGTCGACGCCCTGGGGGACAGGATCTTCAGCTTGGAAGGTGAGCGCTGCTTCTCGAGAGGGGTCCAGGCTCCTGGGCTCACGGCTCCTGGGCTCACAGCAGGTGAAGCCCACAGAGCGAAATCCAGCCGCCCCCGCCCCCCGGGATGGGAGGGTTTAGCGAGAGTCCTCCCTTTGTGATGACCACTAACACTGGAGCGCTCCTGTGCTGGATGTGAGGCTCTGCACTTTCCAAGCAGCCCCTCCTTTTACTGTGGAGGAAACTGCAGCTCGAAGGGACCAAATGACTTGCCAGAGCTCCGACAGCTCAGGAAGGAATTGGGGTTTGAACGAGCATTGCCAGACTTAGCAAATATAAAATACAACATTTGTGGCCGACTTGTACTAAAAAACCATTAGTTGTTTGTCTGAAATTCGAATTTAACTGAGCGTCTCGTATTTTATCTGGCAACTCGAGTTGAGCCCAGCTGAGCCAGGCTCCACCACCTGAAACGCTCGCCCCCCAAGTCCCACTGCTCCCACTCCACCTTTTTGCGGGGTTTCCTCAGATTGCCTCCCTCCTTAATAATTCAAACTCCAGTTTTGATTTGCGTGGGTCTCGTTTGCACCATATATTGCTGTAGAGGGGCCCTTGCCATATTGGGCTCTACCATATGGGCGGATTTTCAAAAGAGATAGAGGGCAGCATCCCAGAGCCCAAGCAGTCTGCTCTGCACTGGAAATGGCAAGCCACAGACACAGGGAAAGAGAAGAAAAGCCCTCATAACCCATGATAAAGGAATAGAAAGTATGAACCTGTTTGACCCTCACCTTAGAATTAAACGTCCAAATCAGTGAGTTTATTCTCGAAATGGTCGCCTTGCGTGACGAGAACATTGGCTCCAATGACACATCAGGAGGCCCTGTGCAGGGAGGACCTTTCAGCACGCATGGGATTCCTTTGCAAATCTGTGGTGGTGACAGGTCTTCCTCCTAAGGGTCAATTTGATATTTGGGAACCATCCAGAAGCATCTGGAACCAAATCTGGTGAACAGTAGGAATGAACAAAGTGGGAAATTCCATTTCTTGCCAACAATGCAGATTATTTCTTTCCGTGCACTTTTCTGGATCTTTCCCCTTCGTTGATATCCCTATAGTATGCGTGCCCTGTAATATAAATCGTTTCAAGTCCTTTTCAGCAGGGAGTGAGCTGCTAATAATAAACCTACACGGCCACCTGGAAGGTGCCTGCTGCTGGGGCAGATGAGCTGGTTCAGGCCCGGGGCCCCCTCTCACCTCCCTGCAAGTGCTTCCGGGTCACAGGTGCTGGGGACTGAGCTGCAGGCATGTCTGGTGCTAAGAAATCAGGTGCGGAGCTAACATCTTTCTGTCCCTCTGTTTCAGGCACCAACAAGAATGAAACCTCCTTCGGGCTGGAGATGTCACAGACGGGCTTTTCCTCTCACATAGTGGAGGTAAGGACGGGTTTAGTGCTGCCCTCCTGCCCTCTCACTCTTCCCAGTTCTCTGGGTCATCCTCTCCCTGTTCTTGGGCTGTCTCTCATCCCCCTTTCTTGGGGTCTCTCTGCCTCTCGTCTTCTGTGGGTGGAAGAGGGATGTCAAGGTCATCAACTTATAATAAGCTGTCTCAAGCCCCCCCCATGCCTGGGGACGTGTCCCACCAGGACCAAGGGTCCCATTCAGTCCATAGAACTTCATGCAAAAACTAGGTCAACATGGCGAAACCACTTGCCTGGGCTCTAATAGTGCCCTGCATGCCCCAGGTGGCCTGTGTGTGCAGGGGCACGGCCCTGCAACGATGTTGGGAGGGTGTCCAGATGTGCCAGGTGTGCTCTGGAAGGCAGCCCACATGGGCTTCTCTCTTTGCGGACTCAGCATCGTGTTGCAGAGGTCCCAAGCAGACATATGGTGTCACAAGGGTCATGTTCTGTCTGGGGCATGTGCTTCACCTGGTTCTGATTCTCAAGATGAGGCTGAAACCTTATAGGATTGCCAGAGGGACAGAGGAGTCCGTGGCTGCATGCTTTATAAGCTGTTTGGGGTATAGCCCCGCCTGGGAGTACCATGCAGGGAAAGCCTGTGTTGTCAGTATCAGCACATGCCCCCGTGGCATGCTTTGGACAGACAGGTGTCCTGGGTTTGCGTGCATAAGCTCTGCCCAGGCTGGCCCCCATGGGAGTGGACTTGCGCCTCCTAATTTGCCAGAAAATGCCTATCAGTCCATCCCACTTATATATCACTTTCAGTAACCCACCGAATTCTCCCAACTCCTCTGTGAGGTGGACAGGGCAGGATTCCTTGTTCCCAGTTTCCAGATAAAGAAGCCAAGTCCCAGGAAGGTTGAGTGACCTGCTGAAGTGACAGAAGTGAGAGAAATATTAGTCTCATGCTCTCTCCCCAACAACGAGCAGCTGCTCCGTGAGAGCATTTGGAATCTAAGGGGGCCTCAGTCATAGATCTCAAGACGGAGGGAGGGGGACAGATGCACAGCAGACAGCAGGCAGATGGATGGAAACGCGACTCACACTCAGCGTTTCCTGAGCTGCATCTGGACTGTCTCGTGCCTGCTTGAATACAGCAAAATATAAATATAACTGCCCTATATTGATAACAGTCATGTAATATGTGCCGAGCACTTTAATTTTTCCAGAAAATTTCTGTGCCTCATTCATGCTCAGAAACAGCCCTGCAAAGTAGGCAGATGGTAATCGTTGTCCCATTTTAAGTGGTTATGTCAGCAAATCTTTTCACTGCCTTTTCTGTGCTGGGCCCTGTGCTGGATGCCAGGAGGTTCAGAGGTGAGAGCCCTGCCCTCAAGGAGCTCCCAGTCTGAGGGTAAGGGGCCGAGTACCAGGAGGGATGAGGGCATCCATTCGTACAGGTCAGGCGGCCAGTCCTGTGCTCCAGCTGGACTAGCCCTGGTCTCCTGACTCTGGGGTCAGGGCTGATTGGAAAATGCAGCAAGGAAAATCAATTTCATTAAATCCAACAAGCATTTGTCAAATGCAACTAAGGTATCAAAAGGAAGCGGAAATTATTCTTGCCAAACAGGAGTCAGTTTGCAAACAATGCAGAACCGCAGTCCTGAGCTTGGTGAGTAAGATAACAGAAACTACAGACTTCTCCTGGGTACAGGCATTCAACTTCGGGAGGCCCCCCCTATCCACGGAGCCCCTGTGGAGACCCCCTGCTCAATGGGGAACCACCTGGACTCATCTAACAGTAATTAAAGCAACATGTGATCAGGATCTTACAGAAGGAAAGGTCCAGGCTAGGGGAGAGGGGTGTCAGGGAAGGATCGGGGGAGGCTGGCACTCGGGCAGGCCCCTGAGGACAAGGATTTCAGCAGCCATGGGTGGCAGCAAGCAGAAGAGAGGAAGCTGTGTGCACAGGCCTGGGGGAAGTCTGAGCACAGACGGGCTTGGGGAGCAGGTCTCGGAGCAGCCCTGATGTTGGGGACAGCCAGAGAGAGTGAATGTCCCACGTCTCCATCTTCCATTCCGAGGTCATTTTTTGAGCATCTCCCCGTGTGCCCAGCTCTGTGCGAGGCACTGGGGATGTATTGGGTTGGCCAAAAAGGTCGTTCGGGTTTTTCCGTAACATCGTAGGGAAAAACCCGAACAAACCTTTTGGCCAACCCAATATATAGAGAGACGAAGGTAACATTTCAGCTGACAGCAGCTCACAGTCTAGTTAGGGAGAAAGACTCTTAAATGGTAAGTTCAGTCTCCTGCTTCTAATACTGTGATCTGTGTGTGCCCAGGAATCAGGGAACCTAAAGAGAAGGGAGGTTAAGACAAGCTTCAGGGATTCGGGGGAGTTCAGCTGAACCCTGACAGTGGCCCAAGCAGCAGATTGTGTCAACAAGTTGAGTCCTTGCAGGATCAATGAGTTCCCCGGCTGCAGGGGAGAGACCAGGAGCTCAGAGCCCCAGCTTGTTATTGAGGTCAAGGTCATGTGCTGCCCTGTGCAGCTTCTTCCACGTGCTCAACTCTTGTTCTCTTCTCCTAATCAGAGAAACCAGGGTGCCTCTCCCCACCCTGTAGATACAAACCCCAGTTCTTCTATCACCCCATGTCTTGTTTTCAAGTGACAGACATCTGGAAGTTTTTATCTGGTAGGACTTTGAAAGAGACAGTGATTACATTTGAATCTGAGACTCTTTTATACTTTTTTTTTTAATTTTCTAAATGAATAAAATCCTTCCAAATCCAAAGGAATTGTGCAATGATGGTGGGCTGTTTGGAGCTCTGACTGACCATTGGGTTGCTATTTTAGAGCACAGAGGTTTTTCAGTTCCAGGCTGCTGATGCCATCATAATTGGCCACAGGGGCTTCCCTGGTGGCACAGTGGTTAAGAATCCGCCTGCCAATGCAGGGGGCACGGGTTCAAGCCCCAGTCCGGGAAGATCCCACATGCTGCGGAGCAACTAAGCCCGTGTGCCACAACTACTGAGCCTGTGCTCTAGAGCCCGTGAGCCACAACTGCTGAGCCCGCGTGCCACAACTACTGAAGCCCGCACGCCTAGAGCCCGTGTTCCACAACGAGAAGCCACCGCAGTGAGAAGCCCGTGTACCGCAATGAAAAGTAGCCCCCGCTCGCCACAACTAGAGAAAGCCTGTGCACAGCAACAAAGACCCAACGCAGCCAAAAATTAATAAATAAATAAATTTATTTTAAAAATAAAATAAAATAATTGGTCACAGCTGTCCTGTCCCTCGGAGTCCAACCCCGCAGCTCTCAGGGTCAGTTGGACCTCTCTGGGAAATGGAGACAGGAAGGTCTGGCCTTTCAGCTTTGCCCAGAACTGGTCCTGAGCCCAAGTGAGTCCATCTCCTGTGTGAACCCTTGGGCTCCATCTCCCCTGGAAATGCTCCACAGACAGCCTCAGGCAGCTGTTTCCTACAAATGTGCTGAAAGGGTCTTCAACTGCCCTGGGCCGGTTGAGCTGTCAGAAGGAAAGATCCCTAGTCCCAGGGGAAGGACCCAGTAGAATGTTCACAAATGGCAGAGGAAAGGCCCAGGGTCTGATAACCTGGTCTGCTGCCATCTTACCTAGCAATGAAAGAAGCCTTCAAGTTAGGAAGGGTGAAAGCAACAAGAGGAAGGAAGGACCAGAGCCCAGGTTAGGAGAGGAGGCCCCGAGACCTTCCCTGGCCTCCGGATGCACTAAAGCTCCAGGCCACAGGCATTGCATTCCAGGCTGATGGCCAAAGTTCAGAGCTGCTGGGAAAACCCAGGGACCTGGAGCCCCAGGAAACTCTAGTCCTGATTAGCAAAAAGGGGAAAGAGAATATTCCAGAAATTACCATCAGGAAAATTAGCTATGGATCCCTGGCCACATTTCAGAATGGATTTGTAAGCCAATGGTTCCATTAGCATTTGGAAATGAATGCAAAGGCCGCTAAGTGCCGGCTGCTTGCTGAGGTGATGAACTCCCTGTCAAGCTGGGTAACCAAGAAAAAGCTGCATGAATCTGCCAGAAAGCTTGCAGAAGGGATCCATACCTCTACGTCTGTAATCCCCATGGGCCACAAGGTGTGAAGGAAGGAAGAGGACCATATATAATTGATGCCTGTGGTGATGGATGGAGCTGCAGGGGAGCCCCCTTCCGTGATGGACTCTCCTACACTGCACTCCATAAACCTCCCCAACACCAAAATTTTACAGAAGGAAGCAGTTTTATTAGGGTGGGTCTTGTCTACACAAAAGACTTGACCACTCACCCAAGATGGGAACAGATGATTTTTCCTTTAAACTACACACTGATGGTCCGGCAGGCCCGGCCTCAGTTACATTTGAAACAAGCCAAGGAGACGGGTTTGGGGTGAGTCTTATTCCCAGACCAACAGCCCCAGCCACCCGCTGCCTCTTCAGCCTGTGCCCTTTTCAGCAGCCCTCCTGGGGCTATGGACTGGCTATTATGTAAGGTTCTCAGCTGTTGAAGCCTTAAAGTTGCCATCTTTCCTAAGAGTTTTGCATTTGAATTCGCTTTGCAGATCTGATTCAATCAAAAATAAAAGAAACTCATCCATAATGGTGAAATGAGGGGTTGACACCTAAAGGCTGTAAAGCCCTTCTGAGTCCTCTTAGCCCTAGGTGGTGGACTCTTGCCCCTGCCAGCTCTGGGGCAGGCAATCAGGGCTGCCCCCATATGAGGCCAGGACATGGTAGCCAAAGTCTGCCACCATGCTGGTCTGGATTGTTTACAAGTTGACTCCTGGTGGCAGGAATCATTTCTGGTTCATTGAGGTCCTCCGAAGCCCAGCCCCATGTCCTCAGGCTGTGCCCTCGTGCCCAGCGCCTCACTCCTGGGCCTTGTTCCAGGACCTCTGAGTAGAAATAACCCACCCTCTGATCTGGAATGAGTAGTCAAGTAACAGCATGCCCTTTGCTCTCCACACCCGCTTCTCGACGCCCCCTCCTTGTGCCCTGACCACTGTCTTCCAGCACCACGAATGGTGCGGGACCCCTCTCCACAGAAACGTTGCAGGCCTGTTTCTGAGTCTTTCCTGCCCAACCCCATCTAAGCCTCCGGGCACTCATCCCTTCCTCAGGCTCCACTTGAGGCTTGTTGAAAACATCTTCTACTGAGAGAATCTGAGCAGCTAGTTAAAGCATAACCCACCCTCTTGATGATGCATTTGCCTTAGAAGGGGCTCTTGGGAACAGAGTCCTGCCCGCCCCATGGCCACTCTGGTGATGGACATGCAGGCAAGGGAGGCTGGGGGAGGAGGCCAGCCCTCGGTGCCCTCTAGGTGGTCTCCCTGTGAACAGAACCACCGGGGGCCACCTCCACCTGCCTCCACAGTCCTGCCTCTCCAATGCCAAGAACTGCTAGCATCTGGTGTTCTCATTCCGTTACTACCAGGCCGGAGGAAAGCACTGCCTGGCCGTGTGGCCTCAGACAGATCATTTAACCTCTGTGAACCTCAGTCTTTGAGCAGATGTCTGAAAAGTATGTGTGGAATTGAATCTTGAGGCTTGGAATTGGAAGTGTGCATTTCGAGACTTCCTAATAAGTCAAGTAAGGTTTTCTTAAAATCCTTTCCTAACTCCACCATGCACCCACCCACCCCCTCGGCTGGTCACCCCCTCCAGTGGGTCCTCAGAATAAGTCGTCCTTGCCTCTATCAGATCATTCCTCACAGGCGGCTGTACTGACTCATATGTAGGTCCAACATGACTGTGAGATCTGATTCTTTGACTCCTGCCTCCCTGGAAGCGCTTTATGGGTGAATTAATGAATGAGAAGAACTACTATGTACCCAGTCCTTATTGGCTGCCAGGTGCCCTGCCAAGGATTCAAAATGCTAGCTCTCACCACAAAACTATTTACAGCTGAGGACCCTTAGGCTAGGCGAGAGTGAGGAACTTTCCCAAGGTCACACAGCTAGAAGTTTTGGAGCTAAGTGGAACTCAGGAACGTCTGACACCAGAGATCATGCTCTAACCCCCAGGCCAGGGATTCTCAACCTCTTGACCCCCTGGGCTGGTTACTTCTTTGCTGCGGGGCTGTCCTGCCTCTACCCACCAGAGGCCATAGTAACCTCAACACCACCCCCAGCTGGGACAACCAGAGCTGTTTGCAGGCACTGCTAAATACTGCCTGGGGGGCTAAACCACCCCCAGCTGGGAAGCACTGCTTCCTGTGCTGGGGATGTGATCCGACCCTGGCTGGGGACAGGGACTAGCTGGAACATGGAGTTTGGGGAGATATGGCCACACACCAGGGAGCACTCAGCTCAGCTGGGAAGGTAACACTGCTGCAGGGCTGGTCAGAGGGCAGCTGAGAGCTGAGCTGGCCGGATCTGATGGTGAGTGCCAGGCTTAGGCAAATACAGGTACAGGTCGTCCTCAGGGAGGGCACAGACTTGGCCTTCGACCTCCTGAGGGCCACCAGCTTGTGTCCTCATTTCTTCACAGAGCACCAGGAAAGTCAGCTGGTGCCGAGAGTCCATCTGTGCAAGGCCACCCAGCTACACCCTGGTAATATCTGGTGGGGGCCCCAGAGGCCTCGTAGGAAAGGAGGCCGTAAGTCAGGGAGCCGGTGCCAGGCCTGGGGCATGGGACACGGCTCTTCCCCAGATGCCCTGCTGTTTGTTTTCCAGCTTGGCTTGTATGCCTGGCTTCTTCTGTCAAAGCTTTTGTCCTTTTTTTCAGCTCCACCCTTCCAGATTTTTTCCCAACTCAAAATGTCTGGGCTCCCCCAACTGGAAAAAGATTGTGACAACCTGAGGTTTGCCTTGGTGGCCGTGGCTTGCCCTCTCAGCCCGCCCACTCCTCAGTGCACCCTCTCCACGCACAGCAGGGCCCCCAGGAGACCCTGCTCAGGAAATGGCCTCTCACTAGAGCGCAAGCCTAGAGCCACTGCCGGGTAGAATGGCACAAGGTGAGAGCCTGGGACCCTCACCCTTGCCCAGTGCTGCCAAATGCAGAAATCCCGATGGAATTCCCCAGCCCCATATGTGGTGAGTCAGCATGAGGTCTCCCCAGCTGAATCCCAGGCACCCAGGTTGAGCCAGCCCTTCTCAGTACATTGCAAAGGCTTCCGGTCATCTACAAAGCCAGACATTCATCTTCAAAGGCCTCCCCGTGAAGCAGAGACTGGTCTGCTGTTGCATCAGAAGCAGAATCTAGGGGCTTCTGGCGAAGCAGATAGTCATTTTCTCCTCTGACCAACCCCATCCCAGCCCTGCTTCTGACTTGCTGTGTGACCTTGGGCAACTCCCTTTCCCTCTCTGAACCTCAGGTGCTCATTAGTGCAGATAATGAATATCTGTCCCACTTGTCTCTCATAAATGAGTGACTGGATGAGAAAGGGTCCCTCAAAGAATGGAGCACACCCCAAGTGCAAGGAATGTTGGCGCGAGTCTCTGAGGCCCTGGCCCGGATCCTGGACCCCGCAGATTGTCAGACTCTCCCAGGCTGAGGCACACAGAGTGGGAGGGAGAAAGCTAATGAGAAAGTGAGACTTTAAACACAACCCAGCACATCGGACTCACCCAAGAGCAGCTTATTTATAGCTGTAAAAACATCCTGTCTGAACAGTCAGTTCTACCTCTAGAATATTAGGACTTTTTAAATCCTTATATATGATCAACTTTACTCTTTAAAGTGACACCTTGGAAATGAGAAAAGGAAGCTTAGCTTATTATGGTTCACAATCTTGCCCTCTCCACTGCCAGTAATGAAATAGTGCCTGGGGATTCCGCCTGTGTGTTTAGTTGTGGCTCTGATTGTCCCAAGGCCAGAGTCACGTTTTTCTATTGTCACCATTGCTTTGGGGGCAAGGAGAAATTGAGTGCCTTGGACCACAAGTGGTGGGGAAACCACAAATCCCACCGACCAGCTGGGTTGAAGGAGGGCTCAGTGGGAGAGAGGTGACCTCACCAGCTTGTGCTTTAACAGCCCAAAGCTGGGAGGCAAAGCTGGATGCCCCTGGCACATGATCACCAAGGTGACCCAGGAAGGCAGCCCCTCCCTGCTTCCACGCCCCCTCCTCAGCCCTTCATTGTCCCTAGTCACTTCTCTTCCTCTTCTGAGTGCTTGCTGTTTGTCTTCCTATACCCACTAGTTATGTGGATGGTTTGGGGGGGTGGGGGTGGGGATAGGGTGCAGGGGAAACCCAGGGAGTGAGTGGACCCAGTCCTTGGAAATGACCCTGGAGGCTTCCCCTCAAGGAGCCAGAGCTCTCTATCTTCCTGCCCAGGCATCGTAGCATCCTCTTACCCTGCCACTAAAGACCAGCTCCTGTCCTTGGAGTGCTGGCTGTCACAAATGTGGACCTGGCTTACCTGTCTAGCCTCATATTGAGCCACCTTGCCCTCTTACTCAAGGCTCCAGCCCCATCAAACAGCTTTCAGTTCCTCAAGCCAAAGGCTCTGAACTCTCTCCAGCCTCAGGACATTTGCACAATGCTGTAGGTTTGGTGGCAGGACCTCTGGAGCTTTTGCTGTCTGCCTAAACTTGTCCAAACACACAAATCACAGAATGAAGACTTACGTCATAATAGTTTTCCATTTTCTTAGTTAAGATGAAGCAACCATTTCCAAGAAGGTAGAAGCATGTGATGTTTGTATTAAATTAAACTTAAATATCGCTAAAAAGAAATAAGTAAATCCCATCCCTCCGGGTGTCGGGGTAAGCATCACTTGCTCAAAACGCTTTTCCTGAGCCCCCTCCCAATCTAAATTCAACCTCACCATGACTTTTATCATATCCCTCATTGTGTGGCATTTACCACAGTTTGCAAGTATTATGTTTATTTGTATATTTATTTAGTATCTGTGAGCTCTGTGAGGGCAGGAACAGTATCCCCAGCACCAAGCAAGTGTCTGACACAAGATAGACACACAGGGGCTTTTTACTGAAGAAATGAAGAAGCAGGATTTACACACTCAGGAAAGCAACTCAGACACTACAAAGAAATGGGAAGGAGGAAAAGCATAGGGACACCACTTAAAGGAGTGTCAGAAGGAAGGGATGGCGACAAGAGATTTCCTAGAGGGGTTCTGAAGCCCAAAATGGAATGGAGCTTTGGTCCTGGATTTGGAGTTTGTTTCTAGAACATTCCTTCAAAGTTCCTAGGCACCTTCAAAAGCCAAGAATCCTGGCTGGAAGTTGAGCTATTAAATAACAAACCCAGGAGAAGGTGCCAGAGGGGACGGGCAGATGGATGCTTCGTGGTTGCGGCTGTGGTGCAGCTTCCCGGCGAGGGGCACCTGGGGGACACGAGCTGATGTGCATCCCCTTCCCAATGTCAGGACGGGATTCTGCTGGGAGCCGTTGGTGCCTATGACTGGAATGGAGCTGTGCTAAAGGAAACCAGCGGCGGGAAGGTCATTCCTCTCCGAGAGTCCTACCTGAAGGAGTTCCCCGAGGAGCTCAAGAACCACGGCGCATACCTGGGTAAGAGCCGGAGCTGAAGGGTGGCTGGCGGGTGGTGGGCGAGGAGGGGACCTGAGGGATCCAGAACCTGCCCACACCTGAGGCCAGGGGCCTGGCTGTGCATATTCTGTGCTGACTCAGGCACAGTCAGGGGCCATTGCCTCTCCAGCCTGGCATCCACCACGTCCAGCGCCATACCTGGCACGTCACGAGCTCTCGATAAGCAGGCGGAATAAATGACAAGCAATGCACCCCAACCTGAAATGTGTTTCGTTTGATGCTTCTAGACTCTAGGGCAGCTGTTGTTGTGTTTTCAGGTTTGAGTGCAGGAAGCCTGTCTCCCCAAGGCAAAATGCAAGTCGAGAATGTGTTAAGGTTTACAATCAAGGCAGAAGTCAGTTCCCATTAAGTACCTTAGAGTGGTCATAAAAAGAAAAGCATGAATCGTTGACCTGATGGTGATAGGTCCCAGCTCTGAGACCTTTACCTGACAGATCCCAGTCACCTCTAGCTCTGCAGGAGCAGGGCCTCCACCATCCATGCTGAGGCCCTTCTGCCATGGCCTTTCTGAAAGGGCTGAACCAGAACGAAGGGAGCAGGGGGCGAATGCCCAGGGCTCCCGTTGTCTGTGAGTCCTTCTGGGTTACTGAACGGAACCCACCAGCTGTGAAGTTACTCATCACTAATGCAGCCTCGGACTCCACTTCTCCGTGAACTTGGGCCATCCAGAGTTGGCAGTGGGTCTCTCTGCGGTGGGAAGGTCACTCCTCCCAGAAGATCCTGGGGGGCGCAGAGCCAGGATGAAGGGCCTTCATGAGGCCCAACTGTCTCGCCTTAACTATAGTCACCACCTTGGGTGTGAGTCCTGAGGGAGTGCCTTTCTCTTCTTCCTCTTCCCTCTGGGGGTTCGTCCAGTGAGGGCAGTGTCTGGGGTCTCTGGAAGATTCCTCCCAATGTGCCCCAGGGGAGAGGGGGAGTTTGGGGAAGGAGACAGGCCGGCCAGGCTCTCCGCCTCCACACTGGGGAAGCTTATGGACTTCGGGCCACGGGTCCTCCTGTCAGCCCTTCAGGGAGGCTGTCCAGCTTTCGGGGGGGCCCCGCCTGCTGGTCAGGGAGCCACATGGGAACTGAAACCACTGCCAGCAGACGGCTGGGAAGCAGGAAGCTCTCTCTCAGCACAGCTTGGAGCTTTGAGAGTCAGCCCACGCCTGCCCCCAGGACACTCAGCCCCCAAGACCTTCCCACCACCACTGTCCCTCCTTCTGAGGAAGCCCGAATGCCCAGGGCCAACTGAGAACATTTCCAGTAGTGCCACTGAGCGCTCAACTCAGAAGAAACCTTTGCTGCGCACCACAAGCCTAACCCCGCTCTACCCTCAATACACGGCCACGTTAGCCACCCGCCATGGGATATCTTGGTCTCACCTACCTTTCAAGCTCCACTTCCCAGAATACATTTCCAAGAGTCAAACATGGTGTGTCTGGAACCAGAGTAGCCCACCCTACTGCACCCACCCTCCCGGCCACTGCATCGGCTCCTCTGTGCGTCCCGCGGCCAGACTGGAAGCAACCGGTGACCCGAGAGACAGTGTTACCCACAAACACACAGGCGCACGCACGTGCATGGGCGTGAGCGCGCGCGCACACACACACACACACACACACACACACACGCAGGCATGCACACGTGGCAGAAGGAGACATGCATCCCCCAGAAACTGCCCAGGAACTGCCAACAAGCCCTGACACCCATCTAAAAACTGGGATCCATGATCCAGTTGCCTGGCAGAAAGTGGGACTCACAGCTTTGCACACCTTCTGGGGCCCCACTTTCAGGAGAGTTGCCTGAAGATGCTGCACAGTCACTCCCCAGAGCTGGGCGCTCGACTGGAAAGTCACAGAGATCAGGCACAGATCCTAAGAACACGGATTGGTGGCCTTTCCCAAAGAGCCTCTGGGTTTCCATCTCTTTCTCTTTTGGGTGCACTGAAAGAAGCCTAGTCACTCCCTCTTTTGAGTTTGCAAAGCTTTGGGGCTGCAAGGGTCCCTGAGACTCCACCTAAATGCCCCGAGCGGAGCAGTTCCTCGCCTCTGCACAGCCAACTCTTCAGTTTTCGGTGGACCACTTAGCAGGGGGTTCCAGTAATGAAGAGGACACTGATTGATCCCCAGAGAGGCTATTGGTGGGGATCAAAAACAAAGCCTGCCCAATATAAAAAGAGATGTGGCTAGGGTTTGCCTTTCTCTTTCCTCCCTGTTCCATCATGCCCTCACCTGTGAGGCAGGTGAAGCATGGGATGTGCGTGTTCCAGGTCAGCAATGCCTATTAGTGGCCCCACCTGGCTTCCTTGATGTCTTCAAGCAGGGGGTGGGCGCAGTGAGTTCTCCCCACCCTTCACCGGCCCTGCCTCTTCCAGGCCTCCTCAGCTGCGCCTGGGAACTACCGCCCTGTGGTATCACATCTGCTCGGCCTGGTCTGAATGCTCTCTGTTCAGCGGCCAGTCCTGTGGCACAGCTGAGCCACACACAGGGCCCTGGTGAGGTCTGCCAGGCCACAGGGCCAGAGACCAGCCTGTTTTCTCCCATGGCAGGATACACAGTCACATCGGTCGTGTCCTCCAGGCAGGGGCGGGTGTATGTGGCCGGAGCCCCCCGGTTCAACCACACAGGCAAAGTCATCCTGTTCACTATGCACAACAACCGAAGTCTCACCATCCACCAGGCCCTGCAGGGCGAGCAGGTAACGCAGGGGAGGCTGGGGGCAGGGCGGACGGGTGGGACTGCAGCTCAGCTCTTCCCTCTCAGGACTGTCCCCAGACCCACCAACGTCCTTCCTGGTTGGGGGCATATGCCTCCTTCACACCCGCCTTACACACCCGCCTTAGAGCTGTTGCTGCTTCCCCAGGAAGCTAGGCCTGGTCCCTGCCGCAGCAAGAGAACCCAGGAGAATTTGCTAGCCCGCACTTCATGGAGCCCTTGTCTCTGGTGCCTTGGCCCGACCTCTGCCCCCAACTACCAGCCTCTTTCTGGTCATGTCTAGAGTTCAGGGCCAGAGGCAGCATCCAGGCTATAGCCTCCCAGCTTGGGCTACCAGGGCCCATAGACATCCTGAAGGGGCACTCGTGTTCCTCAAGCCACCTTGGCGCTACCAGAAGTGAGAGGAGTCATGCCTCCACCCATGGCACGGCCCCACGGGTTCACCAAGATGCCAGCTTCTTTCCTTTCCCAGAATGGGCACAATGCAGAACTATACGGCTGCCGGTGTCACCGCCCCGGATGTGGTGGGCAACCAGGCTGTGCTGCTAAGAGTCTTGTGTTGGATGGTCACGAATGCAAGCTGGAAAGCTATGATAAGAGGCAATGATGGTGAAAAGATCAGAAAACAGGGTTCTGATCCAAGTCATTTCAATAGCCCAGGAAAACTGTGGTCCTGAGAAGCAACATAGCTTTTCCAAGGTTATAGGGTAGATTCACGGCTGGGTCAAGTTCAGAATCCAGGACTCTTGGTGGGGCTGTCTACATTATGCTACCTCCTGACCCCCAACCATCCCTAGACCAGGCCATGGCCCCTCCTGCCCGGCAGCATCCGGCATCCATAGTGCCCTGGGCCTGAGCTGAGCCCTGTCCAGGCCCTTACTGTTATTCTTGGCTCACCCCTGGCCCTCCAGAGCCTGGGAACTGCCCTGTCTCCTGCGTTTTCTACTGCCCTTGGCCTGTCACCATGAGGACATGCTCTTCACCGGGTCAAACCTAAATCCCTCTAGCTACAGGGAGCCATCCTTCCACCATTCCTCTTCTGATCCCAGGGCACTGGCGGACCCGGGCACTGCTCTGGCCCCAGCTTCCACCCTGCCCGCCCACACTCTACCCAGGGCTGGCTCTGTCGGGAACCCTAAGCTAGACCTTGAGAGCTGAAGGGAATTCGCTGATGAATTTATGACATTTATACTGCCTGGTCCCATCTCCAACATCCGAATGAGAAACCGCAGCGCTGAAGGCAGCTAAGTTAAGTGGATTCCAAATCACCATGACCCACATAGCTGAGGCCACATGTTTAGACAGGGTCTCCCTCCACCTCCCTCTTTGCTCTCTGTCTGCCTCTTAATTACTTCATGTGGGCACATCTCTTCCCCCCCACCCCGTGTTTATGATTTCCTTTTTCCCTCTTTTGTATTTTTATCGTTCTCCTCGGTTAAAAGCTCTTAATGCTTGAGGATAAATTTCTTCTGAAAACACCCTAAGCCGGGGAGGGAGAAGCATTGGCTTGAGGGTCAGATGGATCAGAGTTCCAACCCAGTTTGGCTGTGACCAGCCTTCTGACCTTGGGCAAGTGACCTGAACTCTCTGAGCTTCAGTTCCTTCCCTGTAAAATAAGGACGATAATCTCTCCCAAGACAACGTGAGGCTCACACAAGCTAACCTGAGGCTGTAAAGCGTCTCACGCAGGGCCTGTCCTTGGGAAGGGCTCCTCTTCTTTCCTGAGCGACCCCTTGCTCCTATAAACATTTACTGAGTACCTCCTGCGTGCCAGGCACGGCACCCATGCCTGGAGGGAACAGGACAGGCACAGCTCCCACTGTCCAGAGGCGCTGGTGGAGGGAGCCGGGGCTGGGGGAGCATGGAGGAGGGACCGTTGCAGGGAGTGGAGTAGGGAAGGGCAGGGGTGCTTCTAACAGGCACTGACCTGAAGGACGATAGACATTACCAGGAGAGAGAGGAGGGGAGAGGGTACAGGCCAGAGAAAAGTCTGTGCAGGGGGAAGCTGGGAAGCCAGCTGGAGCCGGGGGGCTTTTGGAGAGGAGAAATCACTTGGTATGTCGAGAGGGGATGTGGGAGCCAGAGGGTAGGGGACAGAGGCTGGTCTAGGAAGGTCACACTGAAGAGTTTGGACATTTTCCCCCAAAGCAAGGAAGCGGCATGGTCAGCTGCTGGAGGCCACTCTAGCTCCCCGCAGTGGTGGGCTGGAGGGGCCATCCTGGAGGGGGTGGGGCTTTGGAAGGTGCCTCACGTGGGGGAGAAGCATCGGAGGAGGCGGGAAGTAGATGGATTCGGGACATGTTTGGCATCCACCAGGTGGACTTGCGGGGAGACTGCAGGCGAGGTGGAGGGTGGAGCCAGGGAGGACCCTTAGGTTTCTAACCGAGTGGTCAGATGGTGCCCTCACTGAAGGGGGGAACACGGCACCCATGGTGGGAGAGGAACACAGTAAGTGCTCAAATACTGAAAAGAAATCATAAGTTATCACCCAAGGTGCTAAGCCCAGAGTATTTGGAATATAAAAAATTGAAAGTGAGCGGGCTTCCCTGGTGGCGCAGTGGTTGAGAGTCCGCCTGCCGATGCAGGGGACGCGGGTTCGTGCCCCGGTCCGGGAAGATCCCACATGCCGCGGAACGGCTGGACCTGTGAGCCATGGCCGCTGAGCCTGCGCGTCCGGAGCCTGTGCTCCGCAACGGGAGAGGCCACAGCAGTGGCAGGCCCGCATACCGCAAAAAAAAAAAAAAAAAAAAATTGAAAGTGAGCTAAATGTCCAGCAACAGAGGATTGATTAAATACATTTGGCGCACGTGTAATTCGGAATATTAGAGAATCACCAATGATCATGTTGTAGGAAAAAATATAACACGTCGGAGAAAATACTCATGATCCATTGTTTTATTTAAAAAATCAGAATATATAAACTATACATCCAGTCTGATCCCAGATTGTAAAAATAAAACCATACACATACACACACACACCCTAGAGAAAACAGTCCAGAGGAAAAATATACTGAAACATCCATGGTACATTTGGTTGTTGGGACCGTGGGTGACTTTTATTTTCTTCTTCATATGTTGCTTTTATTTTGCTCACTTTTTGCCATTATAATGTATCACTTACAGAATAAATGGCAATCAATAAAATTAAATAATGGAAAGCGGAGTGGGGGTGGGATGGATAACAGAAGGAGAAAAGAGGGAGGGACCTTCTCATCTGTGCGGCAAAAATTCCGAGTCAAAGGCTGTCCTCACTTTCCATCCACTGGCGAGCAGAGGCCTCCCAGTAGCCCAGCCCCACGCCCCTCTCCCCATCCCTGTGCCGCAGATAGGCTCTTACTACGGGAGCGAGATCACCTCAGTGGACGTCGATGGAGACGGTGTGACTGATGTCCTGCTGGTGGGCGCACCCATGTACTTCAGCGAGGGCGGAGAGCGGGGCAGGGTGTACATCTACAACCTGAGACAGGTACGGAGCATGGAGGCTGGCCAGCTTTCCAGGGGCACCTGATCCCTGCCTTGATCAGGTGTCCACACCTGTGGAGCGGGGGAGGATGGGAACCCCTTCTGTCATTGGGCTCATATAGCAAGAGAGAAATGGGGAAACGCAGAGGGGATGCTGCAGGCCAGAGGGGGTCACGACCCAGAGAGCCCTTGCCAAGTCCCCCTGAGCCTCTTCCTGACACTGGTTTCGCAGAACCGGTTTGTTTACGATGGAACACTGAAGGATTCCCACAGTTACCAGAATGCCCGATTCGGCTCCTCCATCGCCTCGGTTCAGGACCTCAATCAAGATTCCTACAACGACGTGGTGGTGGGAGCCCCTCTGGAGGACAACCACAGAGGAGTCATCTATATCTTCCACGGCTTCCAGGGCAACATCCTCAAGACACCGAAGCAGGTAACGCCCCCCCTCCCCAGTAGACGGATGGAGCTAGGACTTGGAGTCCTGGTAGCTCACGCCCTGTCCTCACACAGGAAAAGGGAACTTGCCTCAAATCAAAATTTTGAAATGGGTGCATTTGTCTTCAAGCCCTTCCCATCACCCCTTTGGATACCCTCTCCCTGCCTAACTTTATCTCCCCAGCAACAGCAACACAATCCCAAGGACCCAAACCTCACTGGCCCTCATATGTATTCATGCAATTGACTACACGTGGAGAACGCCTGTTTGGGCTCCTCTTCTCTGGAAGTGCCTCAGGCTGGAAACTGTACTCTCTTCCCAAAAGTGACCCATCCCAAGTCCCCTCAGGTCATCACTTTTGCCTACCTATTTTATTAGTAAGATATACCACAGTTAGAGATAATGGTGGGTTACCTGCCAGGTGATGTGTATTTACACCCAGTGGGGAATTCTTTTTTTTTTAAATTGAAGTGTAGTTGATGTACGATATAAGTTACAACACAGTGGTTCACAATTTTTAAAGGTTATACTCCATGTATAGTTATTATAAAATATTGGCTGTATTCCCTGTGTTGTACGATACATCCTCATAGCTTATTTACTGTATACATAATAGTTTGTACCTCTTTATCCCCTACCCCTATCTTGCCCCTCCCCCTTCCCTGTTCAGTGGGGAACACTTTTACGACACACTATTTTAATCCAAAAGAATGACTTAATGGCAGGAATTTCAGGTGCCATAATGGACCAGGAGAGGAGATAGCTTTGGGCTGGGGAAGCTTCCTGATGATTTCAAACAGGCTGTCTCCAGGGCTCCCAATTGCATCTACCCCTTAGGGTGCCCATGCCCAGCTCTTTCCTTCCACTCCCTGCAGAGAATCGCTGCCTCAGAGCTGGCTCCAGGCCTCCAGTATTTTGGCTGCAGCATCCATGGGCAATTGGACCTCGACGAGGACGGGCTTGTGGACCTGGCTGTGGGCGCCCTTGGCAACGCCGTGATTCTGTGGTTGGTTCCCCATTTTTCTTGACTCTTGGGCTCTCCTGAGGGTCATGATGGATACAGGGTTTAAAAGATACGCTTTAGGATCTCTGTCTCTTATCTTTAATCGCTGTGAGCCAAACGCACCCTGTTCTTATCCCGTTGCGACTACAAATTTCCTTTTCGTGGAATCACTATAAGTTATTTTGAAGTCCAAATCCCTCTTCTCAGTGGACTGCTAAGATTTTAGAGCAATTCAGTGGCAAAAAGCCCCTCTTAGAATTTTTCCTAAAAGTTCTGGCTACTTGGTCATTTCTTCCACTCAGCTTCTAAAGCTACTTTAAAGGACAGACTGAGAATATTCTCATCAGCTGGGAGGCTCTCCCTTCTACCCCAGTGTGAGAGAGGATTTCTTTCCTCCAAACCCCATCTGACCCCTGGTTTCCTTTTTCAGGGCCTCATTTCTGCACCATTCCATCAGATATTTGTCATACATTTGCACTTAGGGTCTCTACTTAGCAATGGTCTACAGCTTTAAAAAAAAGGGGGGCGGGGCGCTTTCTAAAAGTCCATCTAAATATTTTACCATGCGATGTGTCAGACACTTTTTGAACCAAAAAAAATTTTAATTTGAGCTAGTTTTTTATATGTTGATACTTTTCATTATAAATACAATAACTTAAAGAAAACTTGTAAAATAAATCACTCAGAGTTTCATCACCTTAACATTACCACTATTAACATTTTGGTATATTTCCCTACCAGCCTATTTCCCCCTGCATATAATTTTATATAAACGCAATCACATTTTTCATACAACTTAAGAAAGACGTTAAACAGAGATATCCTGTGACTTCACAGGGAGAATCTTCATGTTCTTGGTCCTCAAGAATATCACGATCCAGTCGGGAAATGTCTTAGTCCAAGTTCCCAAGAAAACAGAGCCTGAGGCTAAAGCTTCTGCGCCTGCGCCCTGGAAGGGGCTTCAGCCCCAGGGACGGAAGTGAGGGTCAAGGGAAACTGAAACAGGAAAGGAGGAGAGAGATATGAGAGGTCGTTAGTTACTGAATGAGCTGCAGCCTCACGCCTGGGGCAGCTCCCTGCTCCAGCATCTCCAGAGAGGAGGAAGGAATACAGCCTCTGCTTCCTGCAACAGTCCCTTAGGGGAGCAATGGGGAGCAGCGTATCTGCGGGCTCCTCATGTCCCCCTGTGTCATGGCCAAAGCATCAGCTGCCCCACGCCTCCAGGTGGTGCCCCCTGGCCCTCTAGGCAAGCAGGGTCTCTGCAGGTCCAGCACCGGCTCCACGGCCTCTCCCTGAAGGTCTGCTCTGCAGGTCTTTGGTAGCAACAGCAGCTTGGGCTAAATGTATTCACTGCGTTGCAATTCAGGTGAACAAGACCCAGGGTAGAGGGTAGACATGGCCTCTGGGGTCTGTAGGGTGACACATAAACTAAGTCCTTTACAGGAAGCAAGGTATACGCACACATACATCAAAAGAATCAGTCTCACAGAAAGGACTCAGTCAAGCCCTAGCTTGTGAGGTCTAAACCTAAATGCTACCTGAGTAGTGCCGAAACTGTGGGCTGGAGCCCTCTGGGAAGACTTCATAGTCAAACTCCATGGATCTCAAACATGACTACCCTTAGGATCACCTGGGAGCTTTTAAAACTCTCATTGCCCGGGTTTTACCCAGACCACTGAAAGCAGAATTTCTAGGGCAGGGGCCCAGGCAGCAGTAATTTTTAAAGCCCCTCAGGTGTGTGTTTCCAAACAGAAGGCGTTCTCACTTACCTGCTTTGGTTCTCACAATTCCGCATCAGAGAGATCGTGGGACCTGCCCAGTTGCAGCCAAGACTCAAACCCGTCCTTCTCACTCCACAGTACAGAGGAGGCGCCATCCCTCTTCCACTACGAAGAGCAGAGTATTAGCACAGATAATCAGGCTAAAAGTCTGAAGCATCTAAAACACACTACACTTATTTCTTTTTACATAAATGCATAGTTTGGAGAGGCAATATTTCCCTTCCCTAACTCTGATTGACTTAGACAATAGAAGTGTAAATTGGCATTTCTTTGGCTGTCTGGATGGGGCAGTGTTGGGATGGATGGCTGGGGGCACGTCTCTGGAACAATGAGTTATTCTCTACTTTGGCTGCACATTGGAATCACCTGGGGTGCTTTCACACCCACGCTCTCCAAAGTGTGGTCCAGAGACCAACAGCACTAGCATCACCTGAGAGCTTGCTAGAAATGCTGGATCTGCATTTTAACCAGAGCCCCAGGAAATGCACAAATGTATTAAAATCTGAGAAGCACTGCTTTAAGACATGGTGATGCCTATTCTTGTTGGATCTGACCTGGAGAGCAACTTGGGCATCAGGATGTTTTTAATTTAATTTTTATTTTATATTGGAGTATAGTTGATTTACAATGTTATACAGGTGTACAGCAATTGATTCCATTATATATATACATATATCTATTCTTTTTCAGATTCTTTTCCCATGTAGGTTACTACAGAATACTGAGTAGAGTTCCCTGTGCTACACAGTAGGTCCTTGTTGATTATCTATTTTATATGTAGTAGTGTGTATATGTTAATCCCAAACTCCTCTAATTTATCCCTCCCACCACCTTTCCCCTTTGGTAACCATAAATTCTTTTTCAAAGTCTGTGAGTCTGTTTCTGTTTTGTAAATAAGTTCCTTTGTATCACTTTTTAAGATTCCACATATAAGTGATATCATATGATATTTATCTTTCTCTGACTGACTTCACTTAGTATGATCATCTCCAGGTCCATCCATGTTGCTGCAAATGACATTATTTCATTCTTTTTTATGGATGAGTAATATTCCATTGTATATATGTACCACTTCTTCTTTATCCATTCATCAGTCAATGGACATTTAGGTTGCTTCCATAGCTTGGCTATTGTAAATAGTGCTGCAGTGAATATTGGGGTGCATGTATCTTTTCAAATCATTGCTTTCTCTGGATATATGCCCAGGAGTGGGATTGCTGGATCATATGATAATTCTATTTTTAGTTTTTTAAGGAACCTCCATACTGTTCTCCATAGTGACTGTACCAATTTACATTCCCACCAGTAGTGTAGGAGGGTTCCCTTTTCTCCATACCCTTTCCATCATTTATTGTTTGCAGACTTTTTGATCATGGCCATTCTGACTGTTGTGAGGTGATACCTCATTTTAGTTTTGATTTGCACTTCTCTAATAATTAGCAATGTTGAACATCTTTCTGGCCATCCATATGTCTTCTTTGGAGAAATGTCTATTTAGGTCTTCTGCCCCTTTTTTGATTGGGTTGTTTGTTTTTTTGATATTGAGCTGCATGAGCTGTTTGTATATTTTGGAGATTAATCCCTTGTCGGTTGCTTCTTTTGCAAATATTTTCTCCCATTCTGTGGGTTGTCTTTTTGTTTTGTTTATGGTTTCCTTTGCTGTGCAAAAGCTTTTAATTTTAATTAGGTCCCATTTGTTTATTTTTGTTTTTATTTTCATTGCTCTAGGAGGTGGATCCAGAAAGATATTGCTGCAATTTATGTCAAAGAGTGTTTTGTCTATGTTTTCCTCTAAGAGTTTTATAGTGTCTGGTCTTACATTTAGGTCTTTAATCCATTTCGAATTTATTTTTGTGTATGGTGTTAGAGAATGTTCTGGTTTCATTCTTTTGCATGCAGCTGTCCAGTTTTCCCAGCACCACTTATTGAAGAGACTGTCTTTTCTCCATTGTATATTCTTGCCTCCTTTGTCATAGATTAATTGACCATAGGTGTGTGAGTTTATTTCTGGGCTTTCTATCCTGTTCCATTGATCTATATTTCTGTTTTTGTGCCAGTCCCATACTGTTTTGATTACTGTAGCTTTGTAGTATAGTCTGAAGTCAGGGAGCCTGATTCCTCCAGCTCTGTTTTTCTTTCTCAGGATTGCTTTGGCTTTTGGGGGTCTTTTGTTTTTCCATACAAATTTTAAAATGTTTTGTTCTAGTTCGGGCATCAGGATTTTTTAAAGCTCTCCAGATTACTCTGATGTACATGCAGGGTTGAAGTGATGAGAAGGCAAAAGGATGTCAGTATGGTCTGCAGCAAGCACAGCCCCTAGGAAAATGATGAAGGGCTGCCTCAAGGGGCTGTGAGGTTGCTTAGCCTGCCCTTCATCCACCTGTACACTTTTTTTGCCCAATCCTGTGACACCTGGACCCCCTCCCTGCATGCCCCACCACTGCCTCACTCCCAGTGGGGGTTTTACAGATCCCATTCCATCTGGCTCTCCACCTTTCCCTGGGTCCCAGCAGAGCAGTCTTGTACCCCACCCAACCCCTGCTTCTCTCCCTCCTCCTGAAGGTCCCGCCCTGTGGTTCAGATCAATGCCAGCCTCCACTTTGAGCCGTCCAAGATCAACATCTTTCACAGGGATTGCAAACGCAGCGGCAGAGACGCCACCTGCCTGGCCGCCTTCCTCTGCTTCACACCCGTCTTCCTGGCACCTCATTACCAAACTTCAACAGTCGGTAAATCTACCCCCTCCCCACTTCCCCAGCTCTAATCTCTCCCCCATGGGCTTTGCATTCGCTCTGTTTCTAAACCTGGGCTTTTGCTGAAATGGGTTTTAAGTGCCAGGTCACACCTAGAGCCACATTTGATGACTTCTAGATGCCCATTCAATGCTCTGATTCCAGGGGGCAGGGAGAGCATCTCATTGCCACAGCGAGGATGGCAGTGAGCAGTGGTGACCAACGTGGGAGAGGTTGGGGAAGCAGGAAATAGTCAGAGAGAGTGTGTGGATCAGAACAGGGGACTGGAAGCAGTGGAACAGTCTGGGGTGTGGAAGCTGTGAAGTCAGATTCAGAGAAAGAGTCAGACGCAGGAGGGGGAGCTAGTAACCAGGGGGTCAGGCAGATGAAGACCCGAGTAGCAGTGGTCATTGCTCAGAGTAGGTGTGAGTCCACAGCAGGGCAGTTTCCTTCTGAGGGTCCATCACTCCCAGCCAAGGCTGGGATCAGACACCTGCTTATGACAGCCCTGGGCCCAGGCAGCCCCAGCAAGTGGCAGCTACAGGTTCCAGCACCAGGTTAGACCTGTGCAGGAATTTGGGACCACAGAGAGCGTCTCAGCCAAGGAGCAGGACCGACCAGATGATTAAAAAACGGGTGTCCCAGAAGGACGATGAGAACAAAGGCAGGCCTGGGTGGTTGTGTCCTTCTTTCAGCTTCTTTCTATGATAGGAGAATGATGCCAAGAACCTGTGCACCCAGAGTGCTGCTGGGGTACTGGAGAAGGGGCTGAACCTTTCCAGCATTTAGCAAAAGATCAGCCTAGTTGAAGGGGAGGAGGCTGCAGGCCTTAAACCCCAGAACAGCCTTAGGTTTGAGGAGCTGGTGGGCAGGACCTGGCCAGCCCTCCCTAGTGTGATGGGAACTGCCACCTGCAGAGGCTCGGACCCAGACCTGACGGGATCCTAGAGCCGAGGGCGAGGCCCGGGAAGGTGATGGGAGAGGTGGAGAGGTGTGTTGATGCCAGGAGTGGCTCAAATGGAAGCATCATCCTGACCCCTCATCCTGTCTCCCCTCCTCTTCCACTGCATTCACTCTCCCCTCCATCTTTTCCTCTTTCTTTATGCCTTACTGTCAACTCCATATTCTTTTCTCCTCCTTCTGCCTCCCTCTTCCTTTAGTTCCTTCCTTTACCCTTTCTCACTGTATCGCTCGCTCTCTGTGTGGGAGTTTCCTGCCTACACTGAGCCTTGTGAGGGGAGAGGAGCAGCACTTCCCCTGGCCATCCTGGAGGGCTTCCTGGAGGAGGATGACTTTCCAAAGGCTATTTTTAAAGAGAGGCAAACAGTCTTCAATGGAAATGTGGCTCCACCTCCATGGCTTGCCCTCTCCTTCCTCTAGGCATCAGGTATAACGCCACCATGGATGAGAGGCGGTACACGCCGCGGGCCCACCTGGACGAGGGCGGGGACCGGTACACCAACAGAGCTGCCCTGCTCTCCTCCAGCCAGGAACACTGTGAGCGGATCAATTTCCATGTCCTGGTGAGCCAGATGCCCAGCAGCCCCACCCACAGAGCCCAAGCTTCTCCAGGAAGGGGACGGAGCTGGGCGAGGTGCTGCCGTGGGAGAGGCAGAGAGCTCAGCTGGTGCCAGGCTGGTTCTGAGCCCCCAGCAGACCTCAGGAGGCCAGGAAGGGGGCAGTGTCCTGGACCTTGGCCATCCCATACTCATGCCCCAGAGCAAAGGCCACTGGGACACACTACTTCCCACCTCACTCTACCCTCCTCTGAAATCTCTTCTTTCCAGCTCTCAGATGCCCACCATTTCTTAAGCAGGGGGTGAAATTCAAGGAGGGAGGTGGGCTCAATGATGTCTAGCAGAGAGGACGGCAGTCAGCCAGCCGGGCCCATGGCTCAGAAGGAAGGGATAAGTAGGCATCAGCTAATAATGAAGACCAGGTAAGGTGGACCAGTGGCATAGACAGGCTTGCGGGGAGGAAGAGAGAGATGCCAGACTGGCAGAGCGGGAGAACCAGCGGGGGCCTGGTGCACCCACCCAGAAACTGCAGACACCCAGCCACAGCTCCAGCCTCGGAGACACAGGCAGGGGACACTCAGAGCCCACCTGACCCCAATAGTCACTGGGCAAAGGTCAGAGAAACAGGAAGTCCTGGTGTCTGTTAATAGTGTTGCCCCTCTGATGTGTTTACGGGCTGGTTCTCAAAGTGTGGTCCCCAGACCGGCAGCATCTTCATTACCCAGGAACTTTTTAGAATTGCACGTTCTCAAGCTCCATTCCAGACCTAGTGAATCAGAAACTCTTGGGATGGGACTCAGTGTTTTAACCCCCGCCCCCTCCCAGGGTGGGATTCTGATGCAAGCTCAAGTTTGAAAGTCATTGCCTTAACACAAGGAAGCCACTGGTGTCACGATTTGGGTTCCATGGCGGGGGCGGGGGGGATTGGGGGATTTTTTAGGCAGCTCTAAGCATCCCCTGGATTGCCGCTCTTTTGTTCAACTTTGTTCATTCATTGATTTATTAAGCCTTGTCACAGCGCTAGGACTGTGCTCAGAGGCTTCAGAGAGAGGAGGATTGACACACCACCAGGTAGTTTGGATGCCACGTAAGTGTGTCAGTAACAGGTCTGAACAGCATGTGGGGATGAGGTGCTGCCTGGCTTCCTAGAGGCCGGGGTGTTGGGGACACAGGTTCCCAACCTTGAAGGACGAGCAGGAGGTGGTGAAACATGCAGGCAGAGGGGTTGGCATATGCTGAGCCAAGGGCCCTTTCCAGGAGCAACACTCTCCTGCTACGGACCCATCTGGGAACCTCCGTGCACTCACGGACGCTAAGCTCCATGGACTCACGCTCAGGGCTGAGGAGGCAGCTACCCTCCCAGCTTCGGGAGGTAGAAGTTCTCTCAGTGGTCCTGGCTATGACACAGATGTTCCCTCTGTCCTCACCCCGTTCTCGTCTCCCACACAGGACACTGCTGACTACGTGAAGCCAGTGACCTTCTCCGTCGAGTTCTCCCTGGAGGACCCCGACTATGGCCCCATGCTGGATGACGGCTGGCCCACGACCCTCAGAGTCTCGGTACGTCCTGGTGTCCAGGGCAGCAGCTCTGACACACACCCCACCCCCTCCCCTCGCCTCCTCTCAGAAGCCCAGGCTTTGTGACAGGCACAAAGGAGTTCTTCCCCTGCCCCACCTTCCCACCTCCTGCCCCGCAAATTCCCAACAGGCTCCTCCCCTCCTTCCTCATGACTCGTGCTGAGCAATTTCTTGAAGGTAAGGACCTGGCCTTCTCCTGTGCAAGGCTCCCGTATCCCCAGCAGAGAGTGAGCCCGGAGTGGGTCCTGAGATTCACAGGACCCGAAGGGACCTTAGTTCTCAATCGCCCACTTCCCTCATTGACAGACGAGGACACTGGAGGCCAGAGAGGATGATTCAACCACTAGAGCCTAGTCTGCCCTTGTTGAGTGATCGACTAATTAACAAACAGTCCTCCTAGCCTGCTCCAAGTATTCCAAAAATAAGTAGTTTTAGCCTCATCATTGCCTCTGCACCCCCCAAACCCACCTTTTCTAATCCCTGGCTCTAAGGGCATCAGACTTCTGGTAATCTAATATTCAGACGCTCCCTGCATCTGCAACTCCATATAAATCCCACACAAAGAAAACGTCAGACAGTTATCCATTCTGCCTGAGCTGTGCTACGAGAGCAGGCAAAATAAACCCCGGGGATTTAGGAACAGCTTTCAAATATACCACAGTGCTCTTAAGACCGTGACCTACGAGGCCCAGCCTCTGAGCAGTGTCTCTGAGAATTATTGGCTTGGCCAAAAAGTTCATTCGGTTAATGAATACATTGTTCAATAAAGTTCTTCGTGAAAGTGAAAAATGTGTCTTTTATATTTACTTAAAACCAAACAAACTGTTTGGCCAACCCACTATATAGAATCCAGCCAGCAAACAACAATTTCAGAATTACTCACGTGCTTGCCTGTATGTCTCCTACACAAAAGAACTGTATAGTCAAGAGCAAGGCTTATGAAAATCCCCTCTCTGCTCTCATTCTCCCCCATCAGCCCCCTCAGCTCCTCCCTCTTCCCAGAGCTCCCACATCCTACCACCCACCCCTCAACCTTCACACCTTCCCTCTTCTCCTGATTCTGCATCACAGATGTGTAAGAGAGGCTGTCTGAAAACGCAGTTCAGGAGAGGGAGAGATACTGACCTGGCAAAGCTGGAATCCTCGTTAGTGAGCCGCGAGAGGGGGAAAGCTGGGTGCCCTGAATCTTACTATTTTTCCCATCACAGTCATCACAAGGCCACTATAGCAAATGAATGAGTACATGTCACTCATTCTATAAGCATGTTGAAGCCCATGATGCAGAGGAACGTGCAGGGCACTCTCTGCTCTGATGCTGATGATACGGATGCAAGGTGGTGATAAGAGTCATAGGTCAAGTCAAAGATGGGAGTAAGCTCAGAGGAAGTGTCATCAAGCGGTCAGATGATAGGTCGGGGGGACTTTCTGGAGGAGGTAGCTTTCCCCTGGACCTTTAGAATAGACGTGAGATGGGGACGATGGGCTTACTCCAGGAAAGCTGACAGCATAGCCAAGGTATGGACGTGGGAACAAGCAGGGTGAAGGGAAGTGTAAAGAAAGGATGAGAAATAGAGCTGAAAAAGTCAGTCTGGGCATATTACCAAGGGCTTTGGATAGCAGCTAAATGTCTAAAAATCTTGTTAAAATAGGTTTCTAGCCCCCAGAAAATTAGAAACATTCTTCCCATCTCTCTGCTACGAATTCTTATTTAGCTTCTCCTCAATGCCCAGCACTGTTCTAGTACCATAAAATCTTGCCTCTTGGGAGAATGAGCCATTCCATACAGTTGAGTGTAACAGTTACTTATCATGTTAAATTATCCCTTTTAATCAAGTGGATAGAAATTTTTCTGAAGGTTATTGTATAGTTTTCACACTTGAACAGTATGCTGGGCGGGCTGGGGTGTATTTCATCAGAGACTTGAAATCACCAAGATGAACGTAAGTGCTAGAATACAGTGAAGCCCCCAGGGGCTTCCAAAGTGTCTAGAGCTATGTCCTGGCATTGAATGCCTCGCTTTGCCCTCCTTTATATGGCTCTGCTGTCTTCCTTGCTGGCTGCTTCGAGCTGCAAATCCACCATGTGATGGGGAAGCCAAGGGGCAGGCTTAATAGAAACGTGTCTGAAATAAGAGCACGTGGATCTGAGTGAGGGCCAGGGTGCTCCCCTCTGAGAAGTTAGTGAATATAAGGTACGCCTGGCCTCTCCTGTCTCCCCTCCCCTGGTTCAGGCTGTGCTCCTGGTGCGGACAGTTCCACTCCTCAGCTCCAGACTTGAACACCCACCTACCTGCTGAGCCCTTCTCCCTGGATGGGCCACAGGCACTTCAAACTCAGTGTGCCCCAAACTGATCCCCTCCACTGAACCCCTCCATTTATAAATGAATGGTGCGGCCACCCTTCCAGACGCTCAAAAGGAAACTTGGCCAACATCCAGGACCCTTTCCTCCCTTTTAGTCCTGATGAACTCCAGGTCCTGCTGCTCTCACCTCTGGGGTTACTAACCTGTTCCCCACCCCACCCCCCCACACACACACACTACCACACCGACACCGTCGTCATCTCTTGCATGAACATTGCAGCAGCGTCCTTAGTGGTCTCTCTGCCTCTACCCTTGACCCTTCCAGTCCATCCACCCACAGCAGCCAGAGGGAGCCTTCGATATGTGGGTCTGGGAGGACACGACCCCAAGACCCTGTTAAGACATGACCCCGCCCATCTCTGCATCTCCTGTACCCCTTACTACAGCAACACTAAACAGCCGTCATTCCCCAAGCTTGCCATTGCTGCTTCATGCCTCAGGCCCTTTGCACAGACTCGTCCTTCCTCCCAGACTTCCCTCTCCCTCTGGTCCATCCAGCTAACTCAGTCATCCTTTGGAACTCTGACCTACTGTCATTTCTCTGAAGCCTTCTCATCTATGGGCCAAAATAACTGTTTCCTCCCCTCTGCCTCTTCTATTCCTCATACAGATTTTTTTTTTTGCACATTTCACACTATAATTATTTGTTCACACACTCATCTTCCCCATGAGCTGAGAACAGAAGCTGTGTCTTCCTCATCCTATATACCCAGTAACAGAGAGCTTGCTCCCCGCTATAAATGATCAATCAGTGTTGACTGGCACTGGGTAAGTGGGTGTTCTGTGCTAACAGCTCAGCTAGGGACTGAAAGGGACCTGGGAGGAGTTGAGTTTTGAGCCATGTTCCAAAGAAGGGACTGTCTATGCCAAAGCATGAGAAATAGCAGCATGGTGCTGTGAAAAAGGCAGAAAAAACAAAGCCAGTGTCTAGTGCCGCAGAAGGAGGAGCTGGCGTGCTGTGGAGATAAGGGATGGCCCACAGCAGAGATGGGGGCTGGAAGCTCAGGGTGCCCTATCCAGCCACCCATACCTCCCTCTCTCTGGCCCAGGTACCCTTCTGGAATGGCTGCAATGAGGATGAGCACTGTGTCCCTGACCTCCTGCTGGACGCCCGCAGTGACCTGCCCACAGCCATGTGAGTAGGCTTCTCCCCACCCCCACACTGACTCCTTTCCCTTCCCTGCTGGTGGATCTAGCCTCCCAGGGCCCTGGATGACAGTCCTGCACATGCTTCTCCTAGGCAGCGAGGACCAAACACTGAACTTGGAGCATGGT
Source organism: Pseudorca crassidens (assembly GCF_039906515.1). NCBI lineage: Eukaryota > Metazoa > Chordata > Mammalia > Artiodactyla > Delphinidae > Pseudorca > Pseudorca crassidens. Next base: position 116,289,460 of record NC_090296.1, on the reverse strand, counting down.
TCTAGCTCAGGCTCTGCCTCTAACTCCTGTGTGACCTCAGGCAAATACCTTGCCCTCTCTGGGCCTCAATGACCTCCTCTGTAAAATGAATACTGTTAGTCTAATCCAACCTCCTCAAACTTTTGTTTAGAAAAGGAATCCTTTCTTTGGAGCCTGCACTATAAAACAGATAAAAGGTAGAGACTGAGGACCTAGAGTTCTTGGTGTTCATTGTCTAACCCCCAGACTAGATGACTTCTAAGGTCCATGGACTGACCACTTGGGCTCAGTACTAAGGAGATTAGCAGAGGATGAGTAGGGTGCTCACAATCCCCTGGAGGAAATAAACTGACAGGGCTTCCCTGGTGGCGCAGTGGTTAAGAATCCGCCTGCCAATGCAGGGGACACGGGTTCGAGCCCTGGTCCAGGGAGGTCCCACATGCCGTGAAGCAACCAAGCCCGTGCACCACAACTACTGAGCCTGCGCTGTAGAGCCCATATGCCACAACTACTGAAGCCCGTGTGCCTAGGGCCCATGCTCCGCAACAAGAGAAGCCACCACAATGAGAAGCCCATGCACTGCCACGAAGAGTAGTTCCCGCTCACTGCAACTAGAGAAAGCCCACGTGCGGCAACAAAGACCCAACGCGGCCAAAAATAAATTAAAATAAAATAAATTTATAAAAAAAAAGAAACTAGCAGACAAGGAAAAATACTGATCCTATTTCATATTTATGTAATATATTTTTAAATAATTTATGCTCAGCTTTTATTCAACTATGAAATGATTAGATAGAAGATACATATACAATAAATGGAAATAATACAACACTACTATATATAAAAATAGATAAAAAACAAGGATCTACTGTACAGCACAGGGAAGTATATTCAATATCTTATAATAACCTATAAGGGAAAAGAATCTGAGAATATATGTGTGTGTGTATGTGTGTGTGTGTGTGTGTGTGTGTGTGTGTGTGTGTATACATATATATATATGTCTGAATCACTTTGCTGTACCTGAAACTAACACAACATTGTAAATCAACTATACTTCAATAAAAATATAAATAATAAAATAAATAAAAAATAGAAATAGTACATCCAAACCTTGTAGAAGGATGAAGAAGCAAAGATTCTAACCATCTAGGCTAATAATCAGGCTTGTCTCCATATTGAGCTCTGAGCTTCCTGGCAGCCAAAGCCAAAAGGAAAACATGCTGATTGGAGAGGTGATACATGCCCAGTGAGGTCTACCCCTGCATTCCCCATTCCATGTGCCTGATTCCTGCTGGTCTCTTTCCCACAGGGAGTACTGCCAGAGGGTGCTGAGGAAGCCTACCCAGGACTGCTCTGCGTACACACTGTCCTTTGACACCACGGTTTTCATCATAGAGAGCACACGGCGGCGGGTGGCAGTGGAGGCCCTGCTGGAGAACAAGGGCGAGAACGCCTACAGCACAGTCCTAAATATTTCACAGTCAGCAAACCTGCAGTTTGCCAGCTTGATCCAGAAGGTAAGACCTCGGTGGCCTGCCTGGCCTGCCTCAGGGGAGGGGCTGAGGCGGGAAAGGAGGGGTCCAGGTAGGGGGCCCGGCTGCACTTTAGAATCACCTGGGAGCTTAAAGATACCTGTGTTCAGACTTCTCCAGGACTTTCTAATTGATGTGGTCTGGGTGGGGCCTGGGTCAGTCCACTTCTAAAGCTGCCCAGGTGATGTCACTATGCAGTCCGGGCTGAGAAACATGGGGAGAGGGTGGTCTGAGCCTTTCAGACCATGGAGAGGAATATCCTTCAGCCTGCGCCCTTGGCCCTTGTTAGGGGCACACACACACATACACACACCCGCACATGTGCACACTAGTGCATACACACCCTCTGCCTACAGTTCATCCTCCAGGCTTTTCCACAACAGTCCTTCTAACAAGAATCAGAACCGATTTCTCCCCACTTTAAAACCTCCCATCATCCCCAGTTGCTTTCACAACAGATCCCGAACTCCTTGTGGTTGCACTCAAGGCCCTTCCTGCTTCCCCAGCCACACCTGCCACTTCTGCCCTCACCCCAACACCGGTAGTCCCACTGGCCCCCACTGTTTCCCAGCGCACCTGTCCTTTCACACCAAGGCCCTACCGACCACAGACCCCTGCCTGAGACCCCCTCCCTCATTTCCTGAGAAGCTCCTGCTTCCTCGTGGTAACCCCTTACAACGCCTGCTTACATTTCCCCCTCACAACAACTCCAGGAGGTGGTGGCGGTCATCGTATCCCCCTTTACAGAGGAAGAAACTGAGGCACAGAGAGGGGTTAAGTGGCCTGAACAGGACCACACAGCCAGCAAGTGGCAAAGCGGGATTCCCACCCAGCAGCTGGCTCCGGAGCCCACGTTTCACGAGAGAGCATGGTCCCCATGCCACACTCTCTGGGGTGGCTTCCTGAAGCCCCAAAAGGCCACACAGGGCCCCTCGGCCCTCACATCTCCCTGGCGCAGCCCTATGTGTGCTCTGTGGAAATCATCAGTGTCGAGCGCAAGCGCTGCCCCGTTATAACCCTGAACTCCCAGAGGGTGAGTGCCCTGTCTCAGCCACATCTGTCCCCAGGGCTGGGCACAGAGAAGTCCCTCAAGGCATGTCTGTTGAATCATCCTAGGACATCGTTGTCATGTGTGTGTACTGGGGTTCCCAGGTCCCCTCAGACATAGTCTCTGTCCTCACAGATCTCCGTGTCCACCTGGAGCCTGGGGTGCAGCATAGGAGAGCCAGCAGTGCCCTTCTGTCCTCACCTCCACCACCCCTTCCTCACTGGACTGGAGAGAGGCAGGACGGGCCCCTCCTCAGCCACACACACACACACACGCACACGCACACGCACACACACACACGCGCGCGCAAGCTGTTTTATAGCCAGAAGGGGAAGCTGAGTGGAGTGAGGCCCCCGAGAAAAGAGGGGGGCTGCCTGCGGTGTCCTCCCTTTCCCCTCGGTGGGCCCCCAGTGTCCTCAGACAGACTTCAAGTTCAGTGCAAAGGACCTGAAGGAGGGGCTGTCAGTGCAAAGTCAGTCCCTCTGTCAGGCCCAGGTCCTGTTCCAGGGCCCAGAGTGAAGACGACCAGCCCACCTGGTGGTCTTTCAAAGGCCTCTCCTCCCAGAGGCTTTGTGTCTGTTTGGCTTTAGGGTATTTAAGGGAAACTGAGCCCTAAACCTGCATCCATCTCTTCCTGCTTCCCTGGCCCTGAACTTTCCAAGACCAACCTCGTGCCTGTTCATAACCCTAGGGGGAAGGAATCATGGAATTTTGTTTCTGTGACGCAGAAGGGCTTTGGAAACGTGTTCTGTGAAAGGCCGTGTCTGTACACACACAGGCGCGTGAGCACACACACTTGGCAGGTGGTGTGTGTAGGGCTAGCCTGCAGCCTGGCTCCTTCACCTCCCCAGCGTCCATCCCCAGCCCGGGAGATGCTCACAGCTGGAGCTCAGCAGGGACCTCGAGTTGAGGAAGCCACTTGCTGGTGGTCTGCGCTAGTTACCTCCCGTCTCTGGGGCTCAGTGACCCCACCTGTAAGCTGGATGATAAGTCCCACCTCTGGGCTTGATCCAGAGAGAATGACAGATCATATACGTGAGCGCCTGCCCACTCTCTCCACGACCCGTCACAGCGGAGCCAGTCCTCCGCCCCCGCACTGGGCTCCCACCATGCTTTGCGTTTTCCGCACCCGGAGCCAAGCCGCACCCGAGCCTCCAGGGCCCCTGTGGTCCCAGGATCTGTGGCCTATGCTGCAGCTTCAGCCTGGGCAGTTGGGGGGCCAGGGGCAAGGGTGGCCCCCCCACCCGGGTCTCGGGCCCCACCTAACTGGTGCCCGTGATGCCCCCATCGCCCCAGGACGACTCGGACGGCAGCATCGAGTGTGTGAACGAGGAGAAGAGGCTCCACAAGAAAGTTTGCAATGTCAGCTACCCCTTCTTCCGGGCCAAGGCCAAGGTTGGCGCTGGGGTGGTGTGGGGAGGGAACGGGGCGGGGCGGGGAGGCACAGGGGAGGCAAGAGAAGTGGAAGGGAACAGCGCGCAGGACTGGGGAGGGACGGAGAGGCCTGAGGACGCCTTTTAAGTAGGTTGGTTTTTTCTCCCATGAAATGGCCTTCAAGTGACCCAATTACCCAGCCATCCCCAGGGCTGACAGCGCACCCCAGGAGAGCACCAGGACCCTCACCTCAGGGGGAATCCTACCACTCCCACCCGCCACTCTCCCACCTCCTCTTGGCCATTTACCCCACTGTCCTGTATCCTAACCCGTTTTTAGAATGTCCAGCCTCTGTCATGGTGCTGTGCCTGGGGAGAGATGGGAAGAAAAACGAACGTTTCTTGAGCGCCTACCATGTGCTTAAAAGTACATGTGAAAAAAAAAAAAAAAAAGTACATGTGAAAAGAGTGTAGGGATGGGAGAGGTAGACTCCAAACCGTGGGGACGTTTGCGCATCATCCCCAGGCAGTAGGCAGGCCCTGAAGGTTCTAGAGCAAGAGGAGACCTGACTGAGGCCGAGCTGCTTGTAGAGTGGGAACCAGACAGAGGGGAGCTTGAGGTAGGGGCCACCTAGAGAGCAGCAGTGTGTTCCCAAGAGCAAGGTCTGCAAGGCTGGGGGAAAGGGAGGAGAAGGGGGAGGGAGATTAGGGCTCCTGGCAAAAGAACCTCCCCAGTGCGACAAAAGTCAAGATTGTGGTTTTTGAGGTGAGGCGCTGACGCACCCAGGAGCTCTTGGGTGAAGACCCAGGGGGAGCAGCACACAGCCCAAGCTTCCCCACCCCATCCTGCAGCGCTCAAGGAGTAGCCATCCCCGCACCCCACCCCTGCCACCAGGTCTCCTTGGGAAACCCTGTGAGGGTCAGACCTGGGAAGAGCACGAGAGGTCTGTGCGAAGCCCCAGTAGCGCCACCAGGTGGGGCAGAAGGTAGCAAAGAGGGTCAGATGTCAAAGGGCACAATCAGGGGACCCAGGCCCTACTCCTGGGTGAAGGCCAAGGGAAGCACCAGGACCTGGGCAGTCAGAGCGGTGGGAGGGCCGCTGGACAAGGAGACAGGTGTGTGACTAGCCTCTGGGTAGCCTGGGACAGCCTTCACCCTTCTCAGCCTCACACCTGTTCACACGCAAGAACGGGGGGTGCATGAGGGGGTCTTATCACTAGATTCTGGCCCCCACTTCCTGCGATGCATGTTGATGGCCATCTCCCCTTCCCACCATCAAGTGCCCCCCAGAACTTCCTGCAGAAAGAGTCTGAAGTTGGATTTGCAGTCTTCTGGTTGCCTGTAGTTAAAAACAAAAAGGGAGAGGGCGGAGGGCTGGCCTCACAGCCGAGAAGCCCCAGCAGGGGAGCTGTTGACCTCGGCTGCTTCCCGCCATGGCCCCTGAGCTCAGCTCACAGTACTCCAGCACCTGGTCCTCCCTCCCCCAGCCCACTCCCTGCCAGCAGGGCCCACCAAAAGGGCAGGGGTTGGGAGGGGCGGGCCAGGGCTGGTGTGGGCAGCGCTCAGACAGGCAGTTCCCAGCCAGTCCGGCTCCAGCGACTTCTTCCTTGTAGGTGGCTTTCCGTCTCGATTTCGAGTTCAGCAAATCGGTCTTCCTGCACCACATGGAGATCCAGCTCACAGCGGGCAGGTCAGGGCTTGTCCGCTCCTTCTCCCTCCCTGCTCACTACTCCTGGGCCCTGTTCTGCTGCTGGGAACTGCCCCTCCCCACACCAAATGCCCCGCCAAGCCTTGTCCATCGCTGCCCTGCCTGGGAGGGCCCTGGGTCAGTCCCCAAGTGCGGGCCAACCTGCTGCCTGCTGTGCTGCTGCCATTCTTCGTTCCTGGGCAGCTTGGATATAAATAATAATACCCTCAGCTTTCTACAGCATTTTATATAGCAATTATTTAAAAGCCCTACAGTTATAAAGTACTATGCACGTAACATCTCAGTCAGTCCTCACAGCAGCGCCTTAAGACAAGCAAAGCAGGGCTTATTCCCCACCCCACCCCACCTCCCAAGTTACAGGTTAGAAAAGGAAAGCTCAGAGAGGTTGAGTGAATTTCCCAACAACACACAGCATGTAAATAGTACAGTTGGGCGCTAACTAGTTTTCCTACTCCTTATCCAGTGCTCTTTATGTCCTGGTCACTTCTCTCCCCTTGGAAACTTCCAATTTTAAAAGACCTTTCATTACTCTATGTGGGTCTGTCTGTCTGTCTGTCTCCCAGGCCTCCCTGAGGCAGCTTGCTGTAGGTTGACACCGTGAATCGCCCATGTCAGTAATAAACACACGGAGATGAGGAGGAATTCTGGCTGGAGCCTTATAAACCCTCCTGAGAACTTCTCCACACTGAGAAATAAACACTGCAGGCAAACCAAGCACCAACATTCCAACACACACACCCATGCGCAAACCAGTCAGCCGTCACAGGAGTGCTGGGGGTCAACACAGCAGCATGCGCGTGTATCCAGGTATAGTTGGCCAGACTGTGCACTCTGGTGGAATCCTCACTTGACACGAGGAGAAGTTTGTAAGATGTGTTGATACCTTAAGGCCTCCCTCTTAGAAAGCAGTTTGTTCTCACAGGGCCATGAACGCCCTTGCCTGCAGTGTCCTTGGCAGTGTGGGTGCTGGCGGGTGTTTGTGAGTTAGGCATATATAGGCAGGGGACACTGGGCATCTGTGTGTGTCAGATCTCCCTTTTCTAACTAAGCACCTATCTGGGGTAAGGTTTCCGAAGGAAATCAAACAGTGTATGTCATGAGCAGAAATCACACCTTTTTTATGTCTAAATGATCTGCTCCGGTAGTTCACGGTGCTCAGAAGCGAAGGGAAGCATATTCAACAAAACTTCCTCTAATGCCTCTGAATTTCACTCTCCAGCCTTTTCAAGGCAGCATAGCCCCCATGGGAGCTGGCGCACCCCTAGTCAGCTCACGGGGGGTCGGCTCAAGGGTCAGTAAACGCTCTGCTGTGAATTCCTCATGCTCTTCCCCTCTCTTGGGCAGACCCTTGCCCTGGAGGCATCATCTCCCGGGGCGGGGGGCGGGGGGTAGGTAGCATAGGATTTGCCCATCTGACAGATGAGGAGGGCACACAGGCCGCTGTGACCAAGCTGGCGCCGTCCTCCCAGCCTCCAGCCCAGATGTGCTGCACCCAGAAAGAGGGCAGGGAAAGCTGAGGTCTCCAGGTCCCCTGCCTCCCCGGCCCTTCCCCTCCTGGGAGACACCTCTGATGACCCTGCTGGCTGGCTGCTCTGGTGCAGCAGACCTAGACGCACGGGGATGCTGCTTCTCAGCCCGACTTGGAACCCCCCTGCTGCCCTGAGCTGGGTGGAGGGAGGGCTGTCCCTTCCTGACCACAGGCGCTGCCGGCTCTCCTTGCAGTGACAGTGACGAAGAAGAGAGCACCAAGGAAGACAACACGGCCCTCCTACGCCTGCACCTCAAGTATGAGGCTGACGTGCTCTTCACCAGGTGGGCCGCGGCCCCAGGGCCCTCGTGCTGAGGGACTATGGGAAGCAGCCGGGTATGCCCCTTGAGAGTGCACCCGCCTTGTCCATGGAGGGGAGGTGGCATCAACATGGAGGAAGAAGAGATACAGACCTGGTCCCCAGGGAGCTCCCCGCAGTGGGGGAGGGGAAGGGCTGGAGCAGCAGGCAGTATCCACCCCAGGTGCAGGCTATAAGCGGAGGAATGGTCTGCAGAGAATTTTAAAATAGTCAAACCTGCTAAAAAGTCCATCTGCATTTCATTACCACTTTGCACTAGCAATTCTAAATAGCATCAGTGAGAAAATGCTTCTCCCTGCAGGGCAGACTGCTCCCACCGCCCACCCACCTCAGTCTGCCAGTGGTCCCCAGTGTGCCCCCTGAGAGCTCCCAGGAGGGCAGAGAAGTCAGAAGGTAACCACAAACATACAGAAAGTTCAGGCCCTCCCACGGCCACCACTAGAGGCTGGAACGCTGCACAGTGGGCAAGTTCATGATCAAAAGAGGTCATGCCCCTGGGCAGGAGGCAAGGGCAGGGGTGGCAAATAACTTGCTCTTCTGGTTCATGGCCATCCCACACACGAGGCAGACATTGCTAATTGATCTCAGAGTTTATTCCTACTGAGCCTCAGAATCCTTCCCAACACAGCACTCCCAAGGGACACAAGAGGAAACGTATTTGCTGTGGTCTAGGGGGAGGCGGGTGCATGCCCACACCCTCTTCCATTCGTTTATCCATCTAGCCTACACTGACTGAGCTCATGGCGACCCTGTCCTCTGTCCCTGCAGGAGCAGCAGCCTGAGCCACTACGAGGTCAAGCCCAACAGCTCGCTGGAGAGATACCATGGCATTGGGCCTCCCTTCAACTGTGTTTTCAAGGTTAGTCTGGAAGGGAGTCAAGCAGACAGCGAAAGACAGGAGCTGAGGATCCCCCATCTGGGAGGGGAGGAATCTGGAATCATTGCTAGCGCCTGGGGTTCAGCCTCAACCCTGCCACCCATTCACTGTGTGACTTTAGGCAAGTCCCTTCCCCTCTCTGGGGCTCTCAGTCCTCATCTGGAAAATTATGGGGCTGAACTGCGAGGACGTGTCAGTGAAGATTAGGTGTAGCTGCTTATAATTTTTAAAGTATGAAAAAAAACCAGTGGTCTAAATGCCCTGGGGTTTATTCTCTCCCATAAAAGAAGTCCAGAGTTGGCAGCTTTACAGAGTCATCGGGATTGGGTCTCCTTGTGTCTGTTCCACCATCCTCAACATGCAATCATCAGCCTATCAAGTTCACCTCATAGTCCAAGGTGGCTGCAGCTCCAGCCATCACGTTCTCATTCCAGGAAGAAGGAAGGGGAGAAGAGCAGACCAGACCCCTGCCTACTAAGAAACCTCCTTGACAGTTCCTTGCACTTCCAATTACTTCTCATTGTCCAAAACGGTGTGATTCAGCTGTCCGGGAGGCTAGGAAATATGCCTTTTTGTCTTGCTTTCTGTCACTAAGGAAGGAGGGAGAAGGAGAATTAGGAAGCAGTTTAGAGTCTCTGCCACAGTGTACCCCAAGATCTCCCCAGCCCTGAACTGCTGAGTGAGAATTGGGAGCAGGCAGACAGCTGGAAACATGCAGATGCCTCAGTGGCTCATCCAAGAGAGATGTAGTAACCTGCCCAAGGCCACACGGCTCATCTGTGGCGGCAGCCCCAGGTTATGTGCTCAGGCTTTCTGATTCCAAAGCCCTATTTGTGATCCCTGTGGCTCTGACACCAAATGTGTCACGGCTAGAATGTGAACCAACACACGCTCACTATTTACATCCTGCATCAGTTACTGATTATTTCTCACAATAAAGGAATTGTCGTCACCACCTCCACCCCGACCTCTGTCCAGGGAGGCCACCAGCACCACAGCCAAGAGAGGGTGAAAAGGGAAGTAACCCTTGCTGTCAGCCTCGTGGCCCCCGAGTGACCCATCCTCAGCCTCCAGGAGCCCATCCCTTTCAGCTTTCATGCAGTTTCATCCTGTAGCCCCCCGCTGAGATCTGGAAGAGCTTTGGAGCATCTACAGTGAAAAAGCCAGGGGGCTTGAAGGGGCCTGGCTGGGGGGATCGCCCCGTGAGCCTCGTCCTCCACCCCCCAACTGCTGCTGGGTGTACTGACACCTCCCCCCACTCTGGCCACAGATCCAAAACTTGGGCTTGTTCCCCATCCACGGGGTGATGATGAAGTTCACTGTTCCCATCGCAACCAGGGGTGGCAACCGGCTGCTGCTGCTGAAGGGCTTCCTCGCTGACCAGGTACCCATGCCCCGGGGGGCCAGCACAGGGGAGGGGACAAACATATCCCTAGGTGTGCCCCCAAGTCCCCAGACCTCAGCTCCTTCTCCCGAGCCCAGGGCCAGCCGGGCCTTCTCTGGGCAGAGGAGGAGAGAGGACCGTGTCCGGGACGCCGAGTCTGCCAGTGCTGGTGGTGAGGCTGGTTGCGTGTGTCCTCGTGCAGGCAAACACGTCCTGTAACATCTGGGGGAACAGCACTGAGTACCGGCACGCCCCGACGGAGGAGGACCTGAGTCGTGCCCCACAGCTGGTGAGTGTCCCCTGCACCAAGAGCCCCGGGGGACGAGGAGAAGGGGCTGCCTGAGCTCCTTGTCCAGTAGTTTGTCCAGAAGGGCTTGTCGAGCACCTCTATGTCCCAACCTCAAACTGAAAGGACACAGAATAAGAAAAAGATACTTCTTGCCCTTAGTGAGCTCACCATCTCACAGGAGACATGGGATTGAGTGTAAAGAAGCCAAGTAGCGAGGCTGGGATACGTGTCAAGTGAGGGACGGTGGAGCAGACAACCTCGAGTAGAGAAGCAGGGGTCGTGGACTTGCCCCTGTGCCTAAAAGGGCCGGGAGGATACGGACAAGCAGAGGGAGGAGGAAGGAGCAAGACCACATGGGGCTTGTATTGGAGACACTGACCACATCACCTGGGGCCTCCCTGCCCCCAGAGATGGAAGGCAGCCCAGCTCCCACTCCTGAGGCCCTCCCCAAGACATCTGCTAGTGTCCAGGTTTCTGTTCCCAGGGCTGCCTCTGTCCCCACATACCAATTTCTGAGCGTGCCTTCACTATTCCTTACCCAAATAAAAATCTTAGCTATTTTCATTTTGTTCATTTTCAAATGCCTCACACAAAGCATCTTTGGCGTGTAGTGCGCTTTACTGAAGACTTGAACTTGGGTGGGGTGAGGTGGCTGCGAGGGAGCAACACAAGTAAGTTTAACCTGATAAATCTTAACTATTTGATGATTTGTTTGGGTTTTCTATTAGGACGGTGGTATCTGCAAGTAATGATAGTTTTAGTTTTACCACTCAATCCTTTTAAATTGTTTTTCTTGTCTTATTGCTCTGGCTGTAAGGGCAATGGTAAACAGAAATGATGACCGTCTTGTCTTGATCCTGCTTTTAAAGGGATTATTTTTAATTTTTCATTATTAAATGTGATACTTGCCACAGGCTTTTTAAAATAAGCACCCTTATTCAGATTCAGGACATTCCCTGGGAGTTTTTATCATAAACAGAAGTTGGATTTCATAAAAGGCTTTTTTCTGCATCTGTTGCAGTAATACTATCATTTTCCCTTTAACGCGTTTGTATGGTGGTGACATTTATAGGTGCCCTAACGTTGACCCAAAGTTCTGTTCCTGAAATACACCCAGTTATGCACAACTTCAAGTGGAGCATCGGATATACCGTCCTTACCTTGTCTTCCACCCCCATCCCCTTCCTTCTTCCTTGTCCTCTGCCCCTCCTACCTCAGGAACAAAACCCCACTTGGTCAAGCTGGGCAGCTGAGCCATCTCTCTGGTGGCCAAGCCCCTGCTCACCCTAAGACCCACCTTCTCTTTCAGAATCACAGCAACGCTGATGTAGTTTCCATCAACTGCAATGTGAGGCTGGCCCCCAACCAGGAAATCAGTTTCCATCTGCTGGGGAACCTGTGGTTGAGGTCCCTAAAAGCAGTAAGTAGAGCCCCGGGGGCCAGGCTGGAGGAGGCAGGTGCTGGGGAGTCTCCCCCGGGAGAGGGGCCAGAACCTGACAAGGCCTCTGATTACACAGCTCAAGTACAAGTTGATGAGAATCACAGTCCACGCAGCCTTGCAGAGGCAGTTCCACAGCCCTTTCATCTTCCGCGAGGAGGATCCCAGCCGCCAGGTGAGCACTGGGAACCCTGCAGACCTGGGCCTGGGCCAGGCCAGCTTGGGGAAGGGTAGCCCCTTCCCCGAGAGTCTTCCTACGCCCCCTGCAGGAGAGAGATGGACAGGCCTGCCAGCAGTTAGTGCAGCATCAGAGGTGAGGGAAAATCAAGACAAACAGGCTGTTAGGGGCAAAACTGGGGAGAACAGGGCCAGAAATAGGCATTGGCGCTGTCCCTCGGGGGCACCAAGCGCTGCACCTCAACAGCCCCCAGAGGCGAAGAAGGAGGGACACCTGCGTGTTTTGCACTAGAGGAAGTGGAAGTACAACCCAGGCCTGCCTGCCTGCCCACCTGCTTCAGGGCGGCGAGGCTGGGTCTCGGCAGGCTGGCAGCCTAGAACGGCCAGCCAACCTCCCCTCCCCATGCATCCGCGCCTCAAATCTAATGAAGTCTGCTGCGAACTGAAGTTGTGAAGACCGAGGGACTCGAGCTATCTCTGAACTGGAACTCTTTTTGAATTGAGTAAAACTGGACTGTCTCAGCTCAGACTGGCTTGAATCAGGGTCTAGGAAAGGGGTGAGGCTCCCTGTGGTGCTCTCTGGGAAAATGAGAAATTGGGTCTTGAAAAAAAGGCGGGTCCTCTGGAAGGAGCCGGGCGTCTCGGGCGTGGGACGCTGCTGCCCTCCACTGGCCACATCCCCAGCCCTGGCCTGGGCTCCGGGTGAGCGTCCTGTACCAGATGCGCAGTCACCCACCAGCCCCACCCCAGGAGACACTGGAGAGCAAAATGGGACTGGTCAGGAAGCCAGACCTCCATAAAACACACACGTCGATCCCAAACAGCGTGTGGGTGTGCCAGGCGGAGGGGGAGCCGGCACAGAAGCCCGGGGCAGCATTCAGCAGATCCACCCGAGGAGCTGTTTTATTTGTTCCTTCTTCAGCATTTGTCAGGTGTTCATCCTGTGACTCAGGCTCACCCCCCAGATGAATTAGGCAGACAAGGGGGCGAGGACAACGAAGTGTGGGTGCAGTCTGGGGGAGAGCACAGGTGCTGGCATGGGGGTTGGTCAGAGCAAGCCATGTCCAGGGAAGGCTTTCTGGAGGAGACGGTCCACTTGACCTGAATCTTGAGAGACATGTGGGAATTTTCCAGGCAATCACGCGAGAAGAGGCATGGTACAGACACCCCACGCACACACAGACCACCCCTTTCTCCGCACTAGTCCATTTGTCATTTACTAGTTTAAGTGATTTCTCCTTCCACTCCCACTTCCCACCCCCAAAAACTCCTCTTATACGCTCTGGATGCCTCACTTCTCTTAGAAAGCCAGCAACCCAAAATTTAAGCCCCTGTTGCCTTGGCTCTGTGCGAGGTGCTGGTGTGGGAAGGCAGAGCCAGCTCCCAGCCTTCAGGGATGGAAAGAGCATAGAAGGGACCTGCTGTTGGTGGAGCCCTACCTATGTGCCGGGCACCGCAACAGACACTTGCCGTGTTACCCTGCTTACTCCTCACAGCACTGTGAGGGGCGTCCCCACGTCCATTTTTCAGATATGGAAACGGAGGCTGTGTGAGGTAAGGCGGAAGGGGAGCAGGCTTGCCTCAAGGTGAATAGCCCAAGGCTCCGCCATGCTGTCGTGGGTGCGTTCGTTCAGGCTTTCAGCGCGTTGACTGAGCTCCTGCTCTGTCCCAGGCACTGTTCCAGGCACTGAGGATAGAGCAGTGAGCAAAATAGATAAAGCCCCTGCTCTCCCTGGAGCTGACACTCTAGATGGGGGTGGGGGGAAGAGTCAACGAACATAAATACATACAATGTCAGTGGTGATAAGGTCTGCCCAGAAAAACGCAGGTGCGTAAGGGTGGAGACGAGGGGTGTTATTTTATACAGGGAGACTGGGGAAAGCCTATAAGGGGACAGCAGACAGAGACTAGAAGAAATACAGTGGTGTCATGCAGCGAAGCGGGTTGGGGGAGCCCCACCAGCAGAAGAAACAGCAATGCAAAGCCCCAGCAGCAGGCGTGTGCTGGGCGTGTTGGCAGCCGGGTGGCTGAGGGCTGGAGTAGAGAGAGCAAGGGGCAGAGGAGGAGATGAGGCCGGCGAGATAAGCAGGGCCGGAGGGTGCAGGGCCTTGCAGGCCAGGACAAGGACTCTGTTTTTCACTCTGAGGAAGATGGGAAAACCTGGAGGACAGAGCAGAGCAAAGAATAAATCCCCTGCCTCTGGCTACTATTCCAAGAACAGACTGTAGGGGGCTATAAGCAGAAGGGGCAGCTAGGTGGCTGCTGCGGTCTCCAGGTGGGAGATGAGGGTGCTCAGTCCAAAGAGGTAGCCTTGGTGGTGGCAGGAGTGGCCACATTCTGGGTGTTTCAAAGGTAGAGCAGATAGACTTTGCCGGAGTCCACTTGGGTGTGAAAGTGACAGTCAGTGACCAATACAAGAAGCAAGAGCAAGGAAGGACAAGGCTGCCATTTGCTTTGAGGGGAAAGATGTTGAAGGAACAGGTTTGAGGGTGAGGAGTGAGATCAGGAGTTTACTTGGGGACCTGTTAAAGATGCCAGGCAGGCCGAGTAGACAGTTGGATATGAGTCTGGAATGCAGTGGAGAGTCCAGGTAGAAGGTGGCAATGTGAAAGCATCAGCAGGCATAAAGATGGTTACGGCCCTAGGACTGAGTGAGCTTCCCCAGGGCTGCGTTAGGGCTCTCACGGCCCTGGGCACTTTTGCTTTCAGGGCCTTACTCCATAACCAAGATTTTTTTAAAAAGCATTATTTTCTGACTTGGTCTGTATAAAGACAAATATAATCCAGACAAGATTATATTTTTTTATTCTAACTTTATAAGAAACTAGAACACTTCTGTGGACCCCTAAAAGCACCATGGACCCTGGGCGCCGTGCCCACGGTGCCTACTCCATAAGTCAGCCCCGAGCTCACCAGAGCCATGGGACACACCAACACTTAGGAAGCAGCAAAGAGAGCAAGAAAGAGTGTCCCATGTGGTAGAAGGAGAAAGCAGGGAGAGTGGAGTGGCCCCAGGCCCAAGGCAGAAAGCGTCTCAAAGAGGAGGTGGGATCACTTGGTCACTTAAGTCAGATGTCTGCTGCACCAGGGCTGGGAGCTCTGAGGCCTCTCAGCAGGCTGGTGCAACCCATCCCTTCAGCGTCTCCCTGAGGAAGGGGATGCAGCTCTCCCACCGGGTGCCTGCTGTCTCCTACCCTCCTGCCCCTCCCCAGGCTACCACGTGGGCCCCAGAACAGTAGCGCTGTTGACCTGGCCTCACCCCTCACCTTGCAGATCACATTTGAGATCTCCAAGCAAGAGGACTCACAGATCCCCATCTGGATCATCGTGGGCAGCTCCCTGGGGGGCCTCCTGCTGCTGGCGCTGCTGGTCCTGGCACTGTGGAAGGTGAGGGCCCCCGCAGGGTGCAGGTGGGGGGCAGCATCCTGGCCGTCCGGGCCTGGGGCCTCCGCCTCTGAGCTCTGTGGCCAGTCCCCATGTTCTCCTCCGCGTGGGAGCTGGGGCCCACCCAGCCTCCTCCCCAGAACTTGCCGACTCCTCACCACAGCAGGCAGATGGGCTAGGGCCACCAAAGGGTACTCAGCCTACAGCTCCAACCCTTTTGTGGGTCCCTCTGAGAACCTAATGAAAGCTAGGCTTCCTCTGATCAGAAAAAAAGCAAGCACACGCAGCCACAAAATGTCCCCAACCATGTCAGACTGTTAAGAAGCCCCCCAAAAGCCCTGCTCCGTCTCTGAGCCTCAGGCTAAGAACCCCTGGTCTCAGCCTCTTCCTGTTATAGATGAGGTGAAGGAGGCCCAGAGAGGGGTGTTGACTAGGGCAGCGTCAAAGAGCATGACTGCTTGCCTCTTGACACAGGCTCCGTCCACTTGGTTCCAGCCTCCCTGTCACCAATTAAGTGGCCCGTCGTGCAGCCTGGCGGTGGTAGGGGAGATATGCAGCATGAGCTGGGGCATTCGGGGAAGGCTTCTGAGGAAAGAAGCCTTAAGAGAGTGAGTGAAGGGAGAGCAGGAAGGGGAGACAGGCCCTGTCCACCCTGCCCACCCCTGAGATTTCTCCCTTTGCCTTCCCACAGCTCGGCTTCTTTAAAAGTGCCAAGCGCAGGAGGGAGCCCGGCCTGGACCCCACCCCCAAAGTGCTGGAGTGAGGCTCCGGGGGAGGCTGAGAGTTGATGGGGGCCAGGACACGGGCCCAGGCAGTGTGCAGGCCCGTGGCCCACCGAGCTGGGGTGGAGAGGACGCCGGCTCGCTTTGCACTTGACCTCATCTCCTGAGAGACCAAGTCTGCTCCCTCTGAAAAGAACTCAAGTCAGTTTTAAGAGGGACTGTTCTACTGGGAGCCATGGTACCTCCAACACAGATCCCTAGGGATTTAAAGGGACCCCCCCCCACCCAAGGTATACCCCAAAGCCGCCCCCAGGCTCTGTGGGGGCATTTGCTGCCCCCATCACTAAGGTGCTAGAAATTCGTCGTCACCCCATGCTCAGAAGAAACCCAGAGGGGAAGACTACAAATGCAAACCCACTCTGCCCTCTCCAGGCCTCTAGTTCCAGTGGGACCTAAGGGGACAGCAGATCTGCACTCTGCGCTGTCCTCCCACCCCAACGCTGTCCATGGCTCCCGAGTCTCCTCACCCCTTCCCCAGGCCGGAGATAGGTCCCCGGAGCGCCCCCTGCCTGAGGGGCCCAGCAGTGACAGCTATTGGCCTGGATGAAGACAGGCTCTGGAACGCGGAGACTGTGATGGACGGGCAGCTGGGACCTAGGAGACCGGGCACCCACCAAGATGCGGAGGTGGGCGGGCTCTCCCGCATCCCCACCGTGCGTTCACACTGACCACCGCCCACATCCCCTCCCAACATGCTCTCAGCAGCTGCAGGCCTGCAGCTGCCACCCCTCTTGCTGCTTTTGTTCCTGGGAGCCTGGTGGAAGTGTGGATGACGCAATCCCCAGGCTCCACGGTCCCACTTCGTCTTCCACCGCAGCCTGTCTTGATGCGATGGCAAGGCTGCAGGCCATGGGCAGGGGTAGAGGTGGGGGGCCTCCCCTCCCTGCATCACCCCCTCCCGACACACACACACACACACACAGCCTCTCACGGCCTCCCATCCCTCCCTTCCGACCACCCATCACCCATCACCCATGGGGGAGAAGGGCTGGACCAGTGCTGAGGAGTCCTCCCTGGAATGCACTGGATAAAGCTGGTGCGGGAACCCCCGGAGCCTGTGCAGCCTTGGTGGCAAATGTCTGATCTGCCAGCCCGGGGGACAAGTGGTACTACCAATGACAGCGCCCCGAGGACAAGAGGCATGCCTGGTGCCCAGCCGAGTAATTTATGCCTTAACTTTGTTGTGAGGTAGGAATGAAGGGGGGATACATCAAAGGCATCTGTCCCCTGTCACATAGTACGACCTTTACTGTCGTAAATATTTTAAAGAAATTTTTAAAAATACAGTGTTTAAAAACAACTAAGAGGCTGCCATCCCTTTTGTGGGCAGAGCATGTCCTAGTGAGCCACACTCTTTGAGGACAGGAGGTGGATGAGGGGATCCCTGCTTCTTTCCCATTGTCTCTAGATGTTTGGAAGGGACTTGTCCACCCTTTGCTCCCCACAACATCCCCTCCCAGTGGCTGCCTGGTCTGGGATGGACATCTCCAGTGATGGAGCACTCCCTCCCTCTTTCCCTCCCTCCCAAGCCCACCTGTTCCATCTTTGGCCAGTTTAGATGGTTGAAACCCACATGTCACTGTAGCTTCTACCCCTTCGTTCCTGCTCTTTCCTCTAAGGCCTCCCAGATTTCTCTAGGCTGGCATCTCAGTGCTAACTTTCAGACCCTGACTTCTAGTTTCTTCACCTTTACCCACAGACTACTCTTAAAATTAGTTGTCTCCCTTCTATTCTCATGCCTTTGGAATCTCGAGAAGCCAGTAGAATCTTAGAAATTATTTGGTCCTGTTCCCCCATAGATGAGGACGCTCAGAACCAGAGAAGTTAAGAGAGCCCCAGGTCACAGCAAAATCCAGACTAATCCCAGGACTGCTGTCTCTCAAGCCAGACTGTCGTTCTAGCCCAGCCTTAGAAGGGCTTCGTGAAGGATTAGAAGGAATTGACATGAAGTCACTCGTCACTCTTTATGGGAATATTTTTTCTCAAATGGTGAAACCAAAATCAGAAGGTAACATTTTAAAATTGTATTTCATTTGCGTCACTACCCTCATGAATGGTGTAGTCTGGCTAAAGGAGAATCAATGACCCCACACCCAAAAGGGCATTGTTTGGTCTGGCACCAAGTCTTTCTGTCAAACGCCGTCAACTCTGAGAATGCTTTCATGTGAAACCAGACTTTCAGAGATTGGCATTCACATTTTTAAAATCTGCCATGTGCAGCCACAGTGCAGGCCAAACAAAATGCATCTGCAGGTCAGATGCAGCCCAGAGGTCACCGAATTGCAACCCCTGGACTCAGAGGCAGCCTTTATCCCCAGGAGGTCATAGTCCCTCCATGTCCTCCCCTACCCTAGGCCAAGAACAACTAAATGGTCAAAAGGTGGAAAAAATGGGAGGCTTGTTTGTATCTTCAAGGCCTTCAGCCCTTGCACTGTGTCGCTCTCCTCTCTCTCTTATCAGTTCTCCCTTTCTGAAATTATTTGCTCTGGGGTATAAATGTCCATGGCTGGCCTTAAATGTGCTGGTAGGGCAAGCAGAGAAGATACATTTTACATGGAGCAAAGCCTCGTGCTAGAGCAGCGTTTCTCAGGCCTGGCTGCACGTTAGAATCACCTGGAAGCTTTAAACGCTACCTATACAAGGCCCCACCCCCGGGAGTCAGACTTAATTGGTTGGGAGAGGGGCCAGGGCATCGTTTGTGTTTCAGAGTTCCCCTGGCGACTCCAGTGTGCTGAGCGTTGAGGTCAACAGGCAGGTGAATATGTAGGCTAGAAAGCGAACAACAAAAAAGGGGTTTACGTGCACAAGTGGCCTTCTGTGCTGAGTAATGGGAACTGTGTTGTCATCGTAATGCTGTTCAGGTTTACTTGGCTCCCGCCTGCAGTTTAGAAGACTTTCTCGTTGCAGCAAGTCTCCAGAGTGGAATTTGCTACAGGAGATCACCTAGTTCTTGAGTTGGGGGCACATTTGCTAATGTCCGGGCGGGGGGCAGCCTCTGAAGCATGTTTAGCATTTTTAGCATTTGGTGGCAAGCTGTCCAAAACGCAACCTCAAATCAACATGAAAATTCATATTATGGTTCATAGATGGGAGTTCTTAGCAATGCTCTCTGTCTGGTAGTTAAGTGTAATTATTTATGATGGAGCTAAGGAGTGAACTCAAGAGTGTTAACATGAAGCATAACCAACTTAAAAAGCCTTTTAGAAGCCTTATCGGCCCATCCTAGACACTACTTCAAAACAGCTGCGCTGATTTCCAGATGGCCTCGTGATACTAAAGCAATTCCACGGCAGGTGAGCGCGCAGGAGGAAAACATGCCTGGGGCGGGGCCTGACTGCAAACCAAACTACCAGCAGAAGGCGGTTTTAGAATCTGCTCCGTGGACTGTCAGGATTTTTTAAATTCTAGGCTCACTGTCTAGTAGAGGGAAAGGACCTCCAACAGGGAGTTGTGAACTGAGATGTGCAAGATGTTCCGGGGGGTCCCATGTTGATTCTGACATGGTGACATGGTTAGACCCCATGCGCAAGGGGCGCCGGCCCTCAGAGAAGATACAAGAGCTGAGGGGCAGACCTTGGGTAGCTTTGAGAGAGGCCTCAGGCCCTTGCGCCATCATCCGGTGTTCTGCAGGGAAGTGGACATCAATTGTGCTGTCCCTCAGTTCCGGCCAGCTAAGAGTTGAAAAGGAGAAATTCAGGTAAGAGTGCGGCTTCTTTCTGGTGTCAGATGGTGTGGGCGTGTAAGCTCGGAGGGCAGGGTGTGCCTCTTAAAGCGGAGTATCTATCCAGAGCTGAGCGTCTCAAAGTGGGGTCCTGGGGCCACCTAAATCAGAACCTCAGATGACATTCTACCCCAGACCTCACAGATCCAGTTCCTGTGAGGTAATTTTAAGCACATTAAAATTATAGAACCAGAAATCTAGAGCCGTAAGATTTTGTTATTCTCTAGACTTCAACATCAGTTTCTTACAGCATGGCCTTTCTCAGCTGCCCTTTAGCCTATCTTGGTGGCAGCAGTCATCGGTAAAAACCCCCCAAGGGGTGTCCTTCCAGTGCCAACAGTGGAGTTTCTGGGCCTTCCTTTTGTTAAGAAAGGTGGTACTTCTTAACAAGATGGGTATCAGGTGAAGGGGGCTAATACAAACACAACAGAGAGAGAGAGGAGAATAATTCTTTCCCAGGAAATGTGGGAGAGCTTCTCTGAGACCTTTCCTAGAGGTCTATAAAAGACAAGTTGCTGTCTCCATCAGTATTCAAGAGCTTTTAGCATCCATACTCTCCCAAAATAAGACACGAGACTCTTGGCTTTAAGCCCTAAGATGCCAGGCAGCCTGTAATCGAAGAAGCTGGCTTAATCATGCTTCTTTTCTGGCATATGACTCACTGCAACCACACCTCACCCCAAACATGAAGTGGCCAAGTTTCTCCACCAGATATGCCTTGGGTGATTGACTTAATACAGCCATTAGTAGTGAAGGGTCCTGTCTTCACCACACTGACCTTTGTTTTTACCTTTAGCTAATGTCACGTTGCCCTTTATTCTGCACTACTTCTTACCTTTAAAAAAAAATCCCCCCAAATTATCCTTATATTACTATTAATGTCAACTAGATCCCTATCAGAGGACAGTCAAGCTTAATCGCCCACATTAAATCTGCAGAGTGCTTCTGTGTCACTGTCTGTTCCGTTAGCTTTGACATCACACTAAAGTAGGACAGCATGTTCCAAACAAAAACTGAAACCGGAACGTAGGAGCTTTGCTGGTGTAGCTTGAAGGGGGGTTACAAGCCTGGCACCTGGCCTCTGAAACTTCAATAAGATATAGGCTAAAATGTACCTAGCAGACTCACAAGACTCAAAGTAGGGTATGAGCAGAAAAATATTTTTTTTAAGCAGATGGGGGCACCATTCCTTAAGGACTCATCCTTTCTAATCAGTTGTGCATGTTCTTTGTTCCTGTCTCCCTGGTACTATATTAAAAATGATGATGGTAAAGTTTTCTGAAACGTTTTCAGAAAATGGCCCAAGCCAGCGTTCAAAAGTAACATCTTAAACTTTCAAAATTAAAATTTGAGGAAAAAATAGAAAATCAGATTTCAAATAGAGACATCTAGCTGGACAAGAAGCTTATCAAGGACAGGGACCATGATTCTTATTTTTTGTATTCACATCCCTGATATAGTGCCCGACACACAGTAGGTGCTCGATAAACAGGAATTTCCAACTGTTTCTTCCTACTGGTTGAGGCCAGAGCAAACCCCAGTTCTGTTCTCCGGATGAACTGAGCAAACCAAATTTACAAATCACAGGCAAATTAGAATATATAATTTTGTCTAAGCTTGCCAAAAAGCTAAGATTTTGTGAGCTACCTGAAATTTGCATCTCATACTGAAATTTTCTAGATCAGGTATCTGATGAAATATATTACTGCCAGCATTTTCTTTTGTCTGGACATCTGTTACTTTAATACAGCAGACATTACTTGAAATACAGGAAAAAAAAAAAAAAAGATGATTTACAATTTGGATGATTTCTGCAGTCCAGTCAGATATTTTTGCCAGGCACAGATCTGGCAGAAATGCTAAGATGAGCTTCTCTGGTACTGGTGTGAGAGTCTTACAGTGAAAGAGCACTGTTCAGCGGGTCAGTAAACTCAGAGCCTACCTCGGGCTCTGACACTTGGTCCTTGTGCAACCTTGGATGGCCAAGTCGCTTCTTTGTGAGCCTGTATCCTCAACTATGAAGTGACAGAGTTGCCCTAAATGATTTTTTCAGATCTCTACAAAGGGACTCACTAAATCTAAATTTGAATGCAAACATGTGTGGAGGATGTGCTCCAGTACCACCCTTTAATACCCTTCTGGTAATCTTAACTATTGTAATTAGGTAAAAGAAAGAAATATGAGGTATGAATACTGGAAATGAGAAGGCAAAATCATCATTACCTGTAAACGATGATTAGTGTATCTGGGACATCCAAATGAAGCAAATGAAAAAAAAATTTTTTTTAAAAGGGAGGGCTTCCCTGGTGGCGCAGTGGTTGAGAATCCGCCTGCCGATGCAGGGGACACGGGTTCGTACCCCGGTCCGGGAAGATCCCACATGCCGCAGAGCGGCTGGGCCCGTGAGCCATGGCCGCTGAGCCTGCGCGTCCGGAGCCTGTGCTCCGCAACGGGAGAGGCCACAGCAGTGAGAGGCCCGCGCACCAAAAAAAAAAAAAAAAAAGGGAAATCCATTAAAATGCCTATATCAAAACATTAACATTTAGAAGCATATACAGTGGAAGAAAGGCTCCTCTCTACAATATAAACAAACAAACTAATGATAAAAAAAAAAGGAAGATATTTGCAAGACCTTTATTAAAAATAAACTTTCTGGTTAGAGAAAAAAGACAAATGAAACATCAGCCCCACTTTTATTAATACTTAACATTTAGCAGGCACTTCACTGTTTTAAGCACTACATTAAGCGTTTTAATTCTCTCACTTGCTCATCACAACTTAGGTAATATTATTGTCCCAATGTACAGAAACTGCGACTTGGATCGAGGTCACAGAGCTAGTAAGTGATGGAAAGAACCCAGACAGTATTCCTCAGGGTTCCACCACACTGCCAGGTCTACAGAATAGAAGAGAGAACCCAGAAACAGATCCAATTACTTTATGGGAATTTATGATTCATATCAGTGGAAAATAAGAGAGTTCTTGGCTAGCTGGATCCTTAATCAAAATAAATTCCAGGTAGATAAAAGATTTAAACCAAAGAAGACGAGAAGGAAAGAATGTGGAGAAGAAAGAGGAAAAACAAGGAGGGGGAGGGGAGAGAGAAGTGGGAGGGAAAAGCCATAAAAGCACTAGAAGAGAACATGGGTAAAAAAGATATATGAACTTGGAATGGAGACAACTTGACAAGATACAAAATTCAATAGATATAAAAACTACTAAAAGTCAAAAAACAAACTACAAACTGTGACACGACAGAAAATTTCCTTAAATTTGCAAGGAATTTCTAACACGTAGCAAGAAAAAGACCACAACCCAAAAGCAAACAAAAGAAAGAAAAAAGGTCAGTAAATATATGTCAACCTCATTCATAATCAAGGAACACAAATCAGAACCATGAAATATTTTCCATTTCCATCATCTTGGCAAAAACTAAATGATTAGATAATATTTGATGTCAATAAGGATGTAGGGAGATGGAAGGCAACTGGATCACCTCTGTCAAGATTTTAAACAGTCACTAAACCAGAAGTTCCAGAGCTAGAAATGAATTTGTTCTCTGAATACAGTATATAAGGATGTTCACTGAAGCAGTATTTGGAATATCAGTAAACTGAAAACCTAAAAATCCAACACTAAGGCCTGGTTAAATAAATTTTAAGTCCATCCGTATAATTAAATGCTATAAAATTGTTTTTTTAAAAATCTATACAGGGCTTCCCTGGTGGCGCAGTGGTTGAGAGTCCACCTGCTGATGCAGGGGACACGGGTTCGTGCCCCAGTCCGGGAAGATCCCACATGCCGCGGAGCGGCTGGGCCCGTGAGCCATGGCCACTGAGCCTGCACGTCCGGAGCCTGTGCTCCACAACGGGAGAGGCCACAACAGTGAGAGGGCCACGTACCGCAAAAAAAAAAAAAAAATCTATACATACCAAAATGAAAAACTGTCCAAGATATATTAAATGAAAACAAGATGCAGAATAGCATAGGAAAGTTAAAAGTCCATTTGCATTAAAGAAAAAAAAAAGGAGAAAATACACATATATACACATAAAATTCTGGGAAGCTACTCAAAAAACTAGTGAGTACCCTCTGAAGAGTCCAAATGGCAGGCAGAGAGAGATGAAAAAGTAACTTTTTTTTTACTATTTGAATTTTTCTTAACTCTCTGAATTTTTTTCCCCATGCACATGTATGTAACTTTCACAACTTTTTAAAAATGAATTCAACAAAAGATCATCTCAACACTGAACAATAAAGACACACACTTCAAGGCAGTTTTTTTTTTCAAACATTTACTGAACACAAACACCATTTTTTCCTATTACACAGCAATATTGTTAGTTTCAAATTAGCTGGGCTATTAGGACTGTCAGTTACCACGAAATTAAAAATGATTCTACATGTCAAACTCAAATAGAAAATGTCATGCAATATATAAATCACTAACAGGCCTCTGGTGCAGTCAGCAAGTTCACTATGTTTATTAAAGTCATGTAAATGGTTTGACAAAAGTGCACAATAGAATGACATCACTGGTTTGTTATAAATCACAGTGAATTACTAGAATACAACAATGTAATTCCTCTACGTGGAAGATTGCAGGATGGGGTGACTATTATAAAGGATAGGATCTTTCAACACGTTAAGCCAGTCAGAGTTTACTCCCCAGCTATATACTTGATTGGTTAGCAAAGCTGAGGTTATTTTCCCTCATCTTTTCTCCTCTACCAGTTACTAAGCAACAACAACAAAAAAAGGCCATGCACAAATTTTACAACACCTGATTAAAAAAAAGTTACAAAACGTTGTGCATTGCTTGGATGAAGCTTACATCTTTGCTCCTTCATTTTTCTGATTAGGCCACTCACCACATGACTCACCCCTAAATGAAAAGCCGTTAACAATTTAGCACTTCTCACCCCTGCACACACATCAAGGTACACTCCCCATAACCATCAAGTCGGTGTCCCTTTCCTATATGTTAACACAAATGAACACACCACAAACCTAGGACTAGAGACCACATTTACTTCACAGTTTTGAAAATTAATATATCACCACTATCCATGTAGTAGTTGTTTCAGATCCCATATTTGGAGAAGGTACTGTACAACCCAGCCCATCTGAAGATTTGGGCAAGTCTGCCAGGAATGTATGAGAGAGCTCAGCAATGTACCATACACATTAGAAGCTCTCTACTTTCCAGAGAAGGTATCCAGAGCAGGGCTGTGCATTTTCAGAGTCGGGGTCAACACACAGCTTAGAATCTTATGGACTGATAACTTTTCATAGAGCAAAAGGCAGAGGTTTGTTTTCTTTAACCCATTTTAATGTTATAGTAT
The DNA here is from genome assembly GCF_039906515.1 of Pseudorca crassidens. NCBI lineage: Eukaryota > Metazoa > Chordata > Mammalia > Artiodactyla > Delphinidae > Pseudorca > Pseudorca crassidens. The sequence goes on along the minus strand of NC_090296.1, from coordinate 116,264,573 downwards.
AGTCAGTGAGGGAAACGGAATAGTCATGTGTACACTGATACATCTGGCTAGCCTGAAAAGGAGCATTTAAAACATTTTACCATAAAAGCACAGAAAACCTACCATAAAAGCAAGTCCTTTATACTTTTATCCATCTACTCTCTAGTTCCATCACTGGCTGCTTCTAAAACCAGCAAACTAATCCAAGGTCCAGCAACTCATTCCTCACCCTGCCCCATTCCCCCAGAAAGAAATGCTTCTGCTTGAATAACCTGAAGTGGCCTTATTCCTCAAGTAGCTGCCTCAACTGAGATGGAGACTGGTGACAGGGTACTGTTCCCTTGGGATTCTGATTTTCAAAACCACTTGCCAAATGCAGAGCTGACACTCACGGAGCTGCTGCCCCCACATCACATTTTACTTCAAACAGTGCTATCGTGCCTAAGTTTCTCATGATTACAGTTATTAATCAATGATCAGGGTAACGCAGTAAAACCCTTCCCAGAAACAAGCATGACCAAAGTTTGCTTTTTGGTTTGTTTGTTTGAACCTGAAGGTAGCTGGACTGTGGCCTACTAGAGAACAATCCGGGGTAGACTGAAAACAATGTTGTGTCAGAGTTCTTATGTCAAAATTTCCTGTCTGATCAGTTGAAGGATGCATTTGCTGCCCATTCCTTGACCTAAATAGTTACCTAAACTCAAGAGTTCAATTTTACCAACTCTTGAGTGCAAAACCCACCCAAGGGTTCACATGGTTTGCCCAGGTATTCATCCACTTGGGCCTCTAGTTAACTAAATTTATATGACAATTACTGAGCAAGACCAAGGAGTTTTGATGGAATTTGTAATGTTATCAAGGAAGACATACCATCTAAAGCATAATTCTACCAATAATAAACACAAAATGACAAAAGTGGCTAAAAAAATGGCAACAGCCCAGAGTTCTCAGAGAGCTGAGATACAGAACTATCACCTTTGTTATTTATTTTCTTAAAAACAAAACAAAACAAAACTTAAGTTTGGGAAGGGTTTGGCTAAACAGATTTTAAAATAATTCTACCAAAAAAAAGAGAAACAGGCATGTAATCACTTGTTTCAAGAATGGTTTTATACAGGTGTTTCACAATACATATTTGGATTCGTTTCACAAGACAGAATTAGATCCTTAGCAATATAGTGCACAATGTACCGCTATACCATAGTTTAAAAAAAAAAAATCTCGGTTACCATTAGCAAAGTTCATAGTCCATTCCACTGTCTTCAGATTTTTTCTCCAGCTTTGTCAGCATTTCAATCAGCAGTTTTACTCTCTCCAGCATTTAGTCCTCCCTTCTCAAAAACACTGAGTGTCATTAAATTTTGATGTCTGAATATGTACAGATAATCATTATCCTCGTTTTATAAGTAAGTAATATCTAAAATAGTTCTCGTCCTGGGTAGCCAAAGGGATGAAATGGTTTTTAAAACATGCAACATTATCTGATATTTTAAGTTTTGATGTTTAAAAATCATATGCATTAATAATGGAACCAAGGGCTTCCCTGGTGGCGCAGTGGTTGAGAGTCCGCCTGCCGATGCAGGGGACACGGGTTTGTGTCCCGGTCCGGGAAGATCCCACATGCCACGGAGTGGCTGGGCCCGTGAGCCATGGCCGCTGAGCCTGCGCGTCTGGAGCCTGTGCTCCGCAACGGGAGAGGCCACAGCAGTGAGAGGCCCGCGTACCGCAAAAAAAAAAAAAAAAAAAAAATGGAACCAAGTAAATACCAAGTATCATAGCTATTCCTCAGACTGTCAAATAAACAGGCCTTGAAGTCTGAAAAATACAGGGTCTGATCTGAGCTGTGAAAAAGGCATGATTCACTCACCTGGAGGATGAGCATTTTCTCTTTCATGAGAGTTGCCAAGAGCAAGGTATAGTAGTTCCCTGATTCACACCAGGAAGGTCAAGGCCAGTAATTTTCAAATTAGGGCTCATTCAAATACCTCCCTTTAGACCATCCTAAAAAACCTTCCTTGTAAAAATCTCAGGTTAGGAAAACAGAAATATATTACTATGACAGAGTTTACCATCAAAACATTCCTAACTGAAGCAAGAAGACACGTGAAGTATAACTACAGCACAGTAAAATTATCTCGCGTTCTTGGGGGAAGAAGTTTTTAAAGTACCCCCATCCATTCCCTCCTATCCTTCAGAGTGTTTCATTTCATGGGGTACCTATTTTATTTAAGGTCCTAGGTGCTGATTTTGGCTTAGTCATTATGTTTTATACTGATCCGGCTGCAACCTTTTTCTTACACTTCACAAAGCAATATCCATACATAAAATGTTAACTGAAACCTTACCAGTGGTTTTTGTTGTTGTTTTTTTTAGTTTATATCTGATGTTGCTGCATCATTATAATGCTTTTCATTAAAGAAAAAAAGCTGCAGGTCTTCACTTACAGTACCATGCACTATGAGTAGCTAAGGCATTCACTTGGCACTAGAGAGAAAAATACAGATATAGCTAATTTTATTTTCTTTATCATTTTTAACATTGAAAGAAATAGGTGTGTACCCTTTACTTGAATTTCTGTGATGCTTAAAAGATAATCACAGAATATTCTTTTGACAGTTTACAATGTTGCCATTAAAACAAAACAAACAAACAAAACCCATAAAGACCTCTGTACAGCCTGTCGGAATAAGCGACATTTTGTGGTTCCAAAATTTGCTGCCCTCAGGCAGAAATATCTTTCCAAATGGCATTGAGAATTATTTTTATTATCAAAAACATTTAATTTCCTATACCACACTAGTGATTTTTCTACTTGTCACAGACTGAATAAAGTGAAAAAATTAAAAATATCCCAGTTCCTTTTCATCTGTCATAAAAACCTTCTTAGGGAGGCACAAATAATGCCCTCTGGAAAAGTAGTTTCCAATTTTAAAAGATACCGCACAAGAGGAAAGGGAGAAGGGGACAAAAGAAGAACATATAACTATATTGTGACAATTTGTTTCCTAAGAGAGAACACAGCATTCATAATTTTTACATGTCTGTGAGCTGAGTCAAATGCAGACTGCTGCAATTTAGATTAATTACATTAAAACAGAGACTTCCACACATTTTAGAGTCCAAGCCCAAAGGCAAATAGTCCATCAATATTCTCTGAAAAGTTGCTTAAAGATTTACTGCTGTATATGTACCACCCAGCATAATTCAACAATTTCAATGGATTTAACTTTATAAATTTGTAACTATTATTAAGTTAGCACATTTTTCAGATTAATCTGCAGTTATATTTTTAAAAATCCTCCTGACGTTATAATGCGTTGATCTCTTCACATAAATAATGGAAGAGTGAAAACTACCTAGAGCAGTTTGGCATGTGCAGAACATCTAGATATTCCATTACTTTTAATGTTCCTTTTCGTTGTTTTTCTTCATGATCCTCAAAACTGCTGCAGAGAATAACATGCTGACACAGGCTTAACAGAAATACTTTTCTAGGCAGTTTTTTTTTAAACATTATCAACTTCAAATCATAAGGGCCCTTTTTACATAAACAAAAAATTTTATATTCATTCCTTAAAAAAAAGAAAAATAGTTAAGTGACCAATATCCAAACACCTTAGATTATAGTTACACCTAAACAATGTGGTTTTGTTTAAAGTGTATTTGAAATCAGTAACCATATGAGGCAAGAAGACCAAATACAAAACTAAGGAAGGATGAGTAGGGAGGAAGGGTAGTGGAAAGAAAAGCACATTTTATGAACACATAATTCTCTTGTCTGTGATTAAAGTCCTTTACTTTTTAGCACCACATTAAATGATTTTACATATCCAGTCACTTAATGAAATCCAACAAACTCTTCAAGAGTTCTGGGGATCTGGTCTTGGTAGTTAATGTCATTAGCCCGAACTGCCCGGGCGGCCAGGCACTTGAGACTCATCTTCATTTGAGTTTTAAGTAGTATTTCTGATACCCCAGTTGTACTTTTGTCTAGCGGAGTCTTATTCTGTTTATTTGTCATGTCGGTGTGAGCGCCAGCTTCAACTAGGCTAATGATGATAGAGTGCAAGGTCAAAAAATCACTGATGGGCCTGTTGTACTGAACGATAATGTGAAGGGCACTGTTCCCTTCATTGTCCACAGCATTCACCTCAGCACCACAGTCCAGCAGGAGCTTTGTGACAAGCGCGTTTGGAAAGCTGCAGACATCATTGGTGTGGAAATCATCAACTGGGGTATTCGAGTTGACAGCTAGATGCAGCAAGGTGAAACCTTCACGAGTTCTGGGATCAAGGTGAATCAGGTTGTAGATCTGCTTGTTAATTTTGCACTGATCTTCTTCACTGCACTGCGTTTTGGTGGAAATGCACACTAAATACAGAAAAGTATAGAGATTACATTCATAATTGTCCATAGCACTGTGGACGTCAGCATCTGGAATATTTTTTACTCTGTTCATACTTTGTTCTATTTCCAAAACACTGCATCTCAAAACACATTCTATGTCTGGGGCCTTCACAGTTTCATTCAAATGTATCATCTGTGAAAAAACTTGGGCAAATCGAAGAAGATCCTTATGGGTGTTCCTGTTACCTTTCTGTCTGAGGTGCAGGGCATGAAGCCACAACTTGATACACTGTTCGAACTCCATGTTATCTGCATAAACGGCTCCCCTGTAGATGATGGGATGGGAAACATCAATGTTGTCGGCACCTAAAATCCGTTCCCGAACTATAAGGCCTTCCATATGAAGAGCATCTCTGTCTTGCCGAATGGATTCCAGTTCCTGAGGATTTCTACATTCAGTTCTATTCCCATAGGCATGGATTGGTGGGAGAACCTCTTTCTCAAGAATGTTATCACCATCTTGAAACCTCTCCAACATAGCTAAATATAAATAGTGGTATGTCTTCATGATGTCATAGTTCTCACGGTCATTTGCAAAGGAGGCACCCAAGAGCTCCAAAGCTTCAATCCGACTTCTTCGGTCACAATCAGCATGAGAGAGCAACAGTTCGACAACATCAGCTTTACAGCTTTCAGCAGCTACTTTTAATGGCGTCATCCCATGGCCGTTCACTACTATAGCAGCACGCCATTTTATCAGCTCCTTCACAATATCTATGTGCCCAGCTTCAGCTGCAAAGTGCAGTGCTGTGGCTCCACAATGTGCTTTAGCATTTGGATCAGCACGTTGTTCTAAAAGGTATCTGACCACATCAGTGTGTCCTTTATAGGCTGCAATCATTAGGCAGGTGTTGTCATACTTGTTGGCAATGCTGATGTTGGCATTATTTTCAACCAAGTATTTCACAATGTCCAATCTGCCATCAAAGCATGCTGCCCGTAGCGGGGTTGAGTTAGTTACTGTGGTATGGTTCACGTTGGCTCCATGACTGACTAGAAGCTTAACAACTTCAAAATGTCCTGCCCCTGCTGCACACCAAAGAGCGGTGGCACCATCAATGACATACCTATTCATGAAAAGAACGAACAGTTAGAAAATGGAGGTTACCTGCCCTAACGTAAATTTAAAGGATGTATTCATTTACACTGACCCAAAACCTCAATCTACAGAGCGTTAGTAAAACATTAGTTTGGCTGAAAATAAAATCAGGTAATTTAAGTAAAGCACTTTGCATGGTACTTGTACCTAGTATGAGCTCAATAAATGTTAGCGACTGTTGTTATTACCAAAGTATAAAAACTAAAAAAAGAAGAAAAACGAATCACTGACTTGCTACTAGCAAAAGTAAATAAATTTCAGAAGACAAAGAGGAAATGTATGGAGTTTTGTAACTTCTTGACCACCAAGCTGATTCACTGGCTCTTAGCACAGCATGTTCCTCCCAGCACCCCCTAGGTACCAGTTTCATTCAGTACATCAGTGAGAAAGCCACCCCAATCTCTGCATTAACATTGTGTTAGAAACTGCTTTAGGAAGAAAAGTATGTAAGCAGATAATTTTTCCCTAAGATTATCTAAGCTAGTAAGTATTATACTCTACTACAGCAGTGAGAAAGAAACAATTACTGCCCCAACATGCATGGTACAACCTTATAACACAGGTCAAATTCTATCTCCCTTGAAGTGAAAAAGAGTACAATCCACCTGGATTAATATAAATACCATAGTTTAACCGCAATTATCAATACCATCTATCACTTCTGCTGAAAATAAAAGACGCACTTTATAAACATGCAAGCAATTACTTCTTCAGTTTCAAATAATGACGCAAAATGTTTATAAGCAAAAGCATTCCCGGTAACAGTGACCTATGGGGTGACCTATGGGGGAGGGTGTAGGATTCACTCGGATGAGGCTTAAAGCTACTAGAAATGTACTATATTTTGATCTGGGTAGTGGCTACATGGGTGGACATTTAGGGGAAAAAACTCATCAAACTGTACATGAAAGATTTGTACATTTTACTGTATGAAAGACATACCTCAAAATAAATTTGAGACTTCTGAAGTTTCTTTTTAAAATTTCATCTTTTTAATGTCATTTAATCGTTAATTGATTTTTTAAACTAAAGAATGAATCAAGAAAATAAGACATTACATCAGTTGAAATGTTTTAGTGGTTGCCAACTGTACCTTTTGCAAACAATTCAGTTTAATGAAAATTCACTTATTACATTTTTTATTGTCATGATTATAAACACAAAGTTCAAAAAAGTTTTCTTTCACTGTCAAAAAAATAAAATTTTCAACAGCATCAGAAAATACCAATATCTGATACTAAATCTCATGAAAAATGTACAAGACTTCTACATTGAAAATTACAAAACATTCCTGAGATAAAGACCTAAAGAAATGGAGAAATATTCCATGTTTATTGTTTAGGAGATTCAATAATGTTAAGATGTCAGTTCTCCCCCAAAATAATCTACAGATTCAATGCAATCCGAAACAAAATCCCAGCAGGGATGTGTGTGTGTGCACATGCACAAATGTGTGCATGCATCCACATATGTGTAGATATTGACAAGCCAATTCTAAAATTTATATAGAAATGCAAAGGGGGACTTCCCTGGTGGCACAGCAGTTAAGAACCCTCCCACCAGTGCAGGGGACACGGGTTCGAGCCCTGGTCCGGGAAGATCCCACATGCCGCGGAGCACCTAAGCCCGTGCACCACAACTACTGAGCCTGCGCTCTAGAGCCTGCAAGCCACAACTGCTGAACCCACACGCCACAACTACTGAAGCCTGTGTGCCTAGAGCCTGTGCTCCGCAATAAGAGAAGCCACCGCAATAAGAAGCCCGCGTGCCGCAACCAAGAGTAGCCCCTGCTCGCCGCAACTAAAGAAAGCCCACACGCAGCAACAAAGACGCAACACAGCCAAAAATAAATTAATTAATTTAAAAAAAAAATGCATGGCTTCCCTGGTAGCGCAGTGGTTGAGAGTCTGCCTGCCGATGCAGGGGACACGGGTTCGAGCCCCAGTCCGGGAAGATCCCACATGCCGCGGAGCGGCTGGGCCCGTGAGCCATGGCCGCTGAGCCTGCGTGTCCAGAGCCTGTGCTCCGCAACGGGAGAGGCCACAACACTGAGAGGCCCGCATACCACAAAAAAAAGAAAAAAAAAAAAAGAGGCACTACATTACTACTATAATTTAACTTCTAAATCAATTTAAAGAAAAAGTTTAAATAAACACAAATAGCTAATAAATAATTTCCATGTGCCAAGCACTGTATTAAGTGCTTAATATATAGTATATCTTATTTAATTCTCATAATAACCTTCTCCCAATAATCCTATAAGGTAAATACTATTATTACGCCCATTTTAAAGACATATAACTAAAAGGCTTACATGAGATTAAAAATACAAAAGTACTTTGGAAACTATATAATGCATCAAATGTAAGGAAACAATACATGTCATTGTTCAAACATGTTTCAATTTTAAAAGCTTTTTTTAAAAAAACTTCTTAATATAATCTATCCAAAAAATCAATACATAGTTAACATATAGTTATATTTACATAGTTACAAAGTTTCCTTGCACGCCTTAAGAATATTATTTGCCAAGAACATGAACATAAAGTAAAAACTCAAGAAATGTTACATTAAAATAGGCATTCACATACATTATCTTTAACTCTTGCAATAACCATATAAGATAAATAGGACCCCCATTTTAAAGATGGAAAAAAAAGAGACAAAAGTAATTAAAAAAATTTTTTTCTGGCCTCAAATTTCCCAGAACTAATGACATGAGTAAAAATTAAATTACAAGTATATACTTCACTTGGTTTTTATAATCGTTTAATACTTTTCCTGGTGTAATCTAATAATTTCCATTTTCCCTATGGTGATGTGACAGGAGCCTAAAAAAAGTTTCAATTATCTATTTTTATTGAGACAAGTAAAATTTTTTAAATAGTTTATGACAAAATATTCACTGTAGAATGTTACAGAATGACTAATCCTTCAGAAACATTAGCCTTAGTGATTTTTAAATTTCTACATCTAAATAAAAACATTAAACAGATTAAAGGGAATTATAATCCTAACATCTATGACATTTTTTGTCCATAAAATACAGCTAAAATTATAACCATATACTGCCTCAAAACAAAATGCCAAACACATTTATAACAAAATGAACAGAAAATAAATAAAAATATAATCAAATTAATGCAATATTTACTTAATGCCTATGGGAGAAGCACTATAAAACGATCTTTCTAGATTGAGTCTAAAATTGCAATGCAAACTAGCTATTATGTATTTCATCTTAAAAATGAAGAAACTTGGGACTTCCCTGGTGGCTCAGTGGATAAGAATCCACCCGCCAATGCAGGGGGCACCGGTTCGATCCCTGGTCTAGGGAAGGTCCCACATGCTGCAGAGCAACTAAGCCCGTGCACCACAAATACTGAGCCTGCGCTCTAGAGCCTGCAAGCTACAACTACGGAGCCCATGTACTGCAACTACTGAAGCCTGTGCACCTAGAGCCCACGCTCTGCAACAAGAAGCCACCGCAATGAGAAGCACACGCGCTGCAACGAAGAGTAGCCCGGGCTCACCGCAACTAGAGAAAGCCCGTGCACAGCAACAAAGACTCAACGCAGCCAAAAAAAAAAAAAAAAAAAAATCAAACTTTAATCTGATATTCACCTTTTAAACAAAATGTATGCATCAGATGATGGAAACATTTCACAATAAAAGATAACATTTCTGATCACAAAACTAAACTCATGTATTTCCTGGTTCGATCTGAAATAAAAATGTCTAGTTCAAGCATTTGAAATAGAAATAAAAATTCATTAAATGTAACTGACAGCACTTTATTTTAAACAAAGTCCTTAAAATCATTTATCAGATCTTATGTAGTTCCTTGAAATATACACTGGAAATGACTTTCTAAATGAAGCCAAATGACGATGTGCCCCTTACACCTTTCCTCTACCTGGACATTTATTAGAAGTATTAGTACTAGAACTGACTTTAAAAGAGTACTCAACAAAAAGCCTCAGAATTCCCAGAGGTCCTGTTCTCCTTCCCATCCATGTCAGCAAACTTCTTCTAGGACAAGAGTTCCCCACAAACTCTGGCACACAGCAGTCAGGCCCTCAGAACTCAAACCAGCACAGAACTCCAAGGTCACATGACACCTCCCCTTTGTTATGTTCCATTTCTATAACATTCTTAACAGCTTCCCATACTCCAACTAAAGGTTCTTCTTTCATTCCCGTTCATTTTTTTTTAAATGAAATAAAAATTCCCGTTCTTTTTTTTTTAATTTATTTATTTATTATTATTTTTGGCTGCGTTGGGTCTTCACTACTGCGCGCAGGCTTTCTCTAGTTGTGGTGAGCAGGGGCTATTCTTGTTGCGGTGTGTGGGCTTCTCATTGCGGTGGCTTCTCGTTGCGGAGCTCTAGGTGCGTGGGCTTCAGTAGTTGTGGCTCAAGGGCTCTAGAGTGCAGGCTCAGTAGCTGTGGCGCCCGGTCTTAATTGCTGCGCGGCATGTGAGTTCTTCCCAGACCAGGGATCAAACCTGTGTCCCCCTGCATTGGCAGGCGGGTTCTTAACCACTGCGCCACCAGGGAAGTCCCAATTTTTCTTCTTATCCACTCGTCTATGTCAATTTTGGTCGTTACACAGTAAGCCATAAATAAAATAATCTCAAATGTTACTCCTAAAAATATGTACAAGGACTCAAATATCAGCATCGAGCTTAATCTAGGTGGGTGGCACCATCCCTCTTTTGAGGCTCTATTATGAATATACTTTAGTTTTCTAAGGTATTCTAGATGTTTTTAGGCAGAGGATAGGCTTATTTAAATAAGTTATTTTAATGTCTATGTGTCTCTCTATCCCTCTCTCTCTTTCTCTCTTTCTCTCTCTCTCTCTCTCTCTCTCTCTCTCTCTCTCTCACACACACACACACACACACACACACACACGCAGAGTACCATATCAAACCCCATAATTACACAGATACTGTTGCTTAGGATGAAGCTAAGAAGTGAGACTTTTTTTTAATATTAGGCAAATAACAGGATAGGTGGTGAACGATTTGGCAAAAAATTGTGAAGATGGTACATAAATTACTGAAAATTAGGAAACACTAATCTACTTCAGCCCACAAAGAACCTGTTTGTCCCTATCTGGCCATGGGTCTCAAGTACCAGTGGAATCTAAAGAAGGGGGGTTGGCTAAGTACCTCTCAAAAGCCAGTCCCTGAGGGGTGAGTGAGCTTCATATTATTAACACCTCACTCAGACTAACATTTTCACACTGTCTGGAATGAATGTAAAGTGAAATCATGACATTTGCAAGTAACACCCTCTTCATCTATTTCTGAAATGCCTAAATGACTGGAACAAACTGCAAAATAATCTCACAGAGTGGTGTGAGTGGGCAGAAAGGTGGCCATGAATTTCAATTCTTCTCTTTTGTTAATCTGTAAGCTCCTCGAAAGTAGAAACTTTACATTTTCTTCTACATCTTCCACATTATCTGTGTGGCACAGGGCTAGGCCCATCATAGGCATTTAATAAGTTAAAAAACAAAACTACTTTGACAGAGCAGCTAATAAATCCATAACTGTAATAATCCATAAACAAAAAAAGACAGATTGAAGAAGCCTCACACAAAATCTCAAATGATAGAAATCTTTGCAATTCCAGTCTCACCAATCTGACTCTTGACATTTTACACAAGGATCATCAAAATCTGGCCTCCACCTCACTCTAGTCTCCCACAATCTCTCTTAATTTGCCAGGCTTGAACCCCTTACTGAAACTGCACTGAAACATTTGTCATTGCAAGAGCACCATGCCGCCGTCCCTCTTCTTCACTCTCTACTATCCTTTAAGACTGAGCTCAAATATCACCTCAGCTGTGAAGTCTTCCCTGATTCTCCCAGGCAAAGCTGAGCACTTCCTCTCCCTGTGTTCCCTCAGTAGTCCAAAAGATTTCTATAACCCTAAATGGCATGGCATCTACACTTACTCATTTTCATCAATTTCTTACCTCTGCCACACACCACGCCCCACCTCCAGCCCCCGCCCAGGGCAACAGACTGTCTTCCTCTGCAGTGGGAACAGTATGGCATTCATCTCTGCACACCCAATCCCTACTACAGAGCCTGGCACACAGTAGGTGTTCAAAATATGTTTGCTTATTGAACCCTTTAATTTCACTGGCCAGTGCAAAATACTGGGCAAGGTAAGCCACTACACAGGCTCAATGCTACATTCCTAGCCATTTCAGGTTCTCTTAATTGCCACCTCAAAACACCTTTCTCTTTGATGGTTAAGAAAGATAAGCAAAGCCTTTCCAAATGCTTTAGAAAACTATATTTTCTCGCCACTATTCTCTCCTAATCAAAACAGGCCTCAGCAAGCTCCTTAGCAGCAGTGTAACCAGCAGCTGTTACTGCAGAGGTTCCTATCTCAATGGATGCTTGTGCCTATACAACTGGAATGGTGCTAGAAGTTCAGGGGTCATCCTACTTCACTCCTCTGCGTAGAGAAAAGGCTGTGGGAATGCAGGGAGTTACAGAAAGCACACAGAAGCTAGTAAAAGAAAACGAACAAGAATCAGGTTGCCATCTTTGATTAATATGAAAAAGACCATCTCCTTAACGTCTAGAGAGGTGGTACCAGAGGTTAACCACCACCCGTGGGCTATCATTTCAGTAAAATGTAATACCCTGAAATATTTTCCTGTCATCTAAAACAGAAGAATAAGCTCTTATTATTTCAACCTACAAAAAGAATCAACCAAAATTCAACAATGCCCTAGTCATCTTCAAGAGGAATTGTTTTTTCCATCAGGTTTTAACCAAGCAGTTTTCAATCACCAAAACTAAAGATACGTATCTTTATGCTAGGACCACATCTATCTCAAAAGAAGAAAATGCTAGAATAGCTTATGTACTGGCACAAGTCAACAAAAACAATTAATGCATCTTCATGCAGTTGTAATCTGTAAAACAGGTTATAACCATCCAGCACAGAAAAGATAACGTCAAACCTGACAATTCTGCATTCAACTCTATCATACCCAAAAATATGTACAATTAAACCTAAAGGGCAACTTTTAACTCTGACAATATGAATTTTTGAACTCCCCACCTGGAATAACAGTATATCATCAAGCTTCCCCACAACATCACAGAATAACATGTAATTTAACAATGGCATCACCTCATCCTACACCAGGTCCGGTGCCATTTTCACAGCCAACACATCTACCCCCAGCAATGTGTAAGAGTCAGAATCATGTCTTGGGAAGCCTGGCTGCGTGACCACCCCTCAAGAGGCTGCAACTGCTGCTGGTTCTAGGGGCTTATTTTGACATTAAGGTCCCACAACCTACTAAGGGGCTTTATCGGACACTCACGTGAAGGGGTAAACATTGGGTGGCCAAATAACTCATCAAACAAAGGTCTTCAACGTTAATTGCTGACCTCGTTAATTTCTGATCTCGGTTACAACCCCAGTACTGATACAGTGAAAACCTGAAAAGGCTGCTACCTCCTCCATACTGCTTCTTCACAAACTATCTAGTAAAGAATACAGAATACCTATTAGGTATCAAGACAGAGGGTGTGGCTATTTACCTATAGAGGGAATAAGGGGTAGGGGCCAATGAGGATGAGCAGCAAAACATGGGATGGAGTATTCGCCCTAGAAGATGAAGTGGGCATTAATGAGGCAGGTCAGGAGGTACAAAATGGGAGAAGTGATACCTCCATGAAGCGAGAGAGAGGGAGGGGAAGACCCATAAAGTGGTGGGTCCGCGCGCGTTAGAGAGGAGGCTGGAGTTGGGATGTACCTACCCGTCGAAGCGGACAGTGCCAGTCTGCTGAGTCTGCACCCGGTAATGTTCTAACAGCAAGCGCACCACCTTGGCGTGCCCATTGCGGGCTGCGATGATGAGGGGCGTGGAGCGCTGCCCTCCCTGCTGGCTGACATAGCCAAGCAGATAGCGGATGTCGCTTTCAGACCGGTTGAGAAGCAAGGCGGCCAGAGTCAGCACCTTGCCCTCGCTGGCCGCCTTGTATACATAGCCAGCCAGGCCCTCCATGGCCGCTGCCAACTCCAACACCCGTTTGGTCGCCACCGCTGCTGCTGCCTTGCGCCCCTGGAGGCCGCGTTCGCCAGCGCTTCAAACCTGGGCCCTCACAGCCCATTCAACAGGGCGCCGCCGCCGCCGCCGCGCCCAGGCAGCAGCGCGGCCAGGGGAGGGCGGAGACGCAGAGGTGGCCGAATGCCGCGGGGGGCAGGTCAGCGATCCAGGCCGGGCAGGGAGGAGGGCGGTCAGGGCCGTCCCCAAGGCCCCAGACGCCAGCCCTGGGCCGAGGGGATCTCCATGGTGGCCGGGCCTCAGGCTGGACCCCCTCCTTCCTGCGGGCTGCGACAGGCGCGTGCCCGAGCTACGGGTCGCCGGCGAGGTCCCAAGAGGGCCGCGCGCGCCCTGGATGGCGAATGATGGACGCGCTTCACCCGACCCAGCCCGCCGGGCCTAGGGCCTGAAAGTGCTTCTGCCTCCGCCTCCGCTCTGCGTCCTCCCCAGCTGGAGGAAACCTGCAGGCCCTCGCCCACTGCAGCCCAGAAGAGCCAGACGCTGTCTGTCGGTAGCTTCAGAGGTCCACGCCTGGGGAGGCCCCCAGAGAGAGGCGGAACGCTGCGGCCACAGCAACCCCTGGGCTCTGGACGGGGAGGAAGGCGGGCCTCTGCAGACAGGGCTGAGACGGGGAGGGTGCGAGCGGGGGACGGTTAAGTGGGGTGTCTCTTCCAAAGCAGACCGGCCGGCGAACGAGGCCCGATGAAGAAAGGTTCTGCTGCGCGAAGGCGGCCCATCCCCACTTCGGCCCGGGATGTCCTCATTGCCCTTGATGCCTGGAGCTTCCAACTCGCCCCCACTAGGCCCTGGGGGTCCCTAGCCGGGGAGTGGGACAGAGTGAAGGCGCTGAACCGTTACTGCCGGTGGGTTTTGGGGCCTGCCCCGTTTTACCGTAGACATTGCGGGGCTCTTCTCAGCCCCTGTTTGGGGGCCCGGGGAGGGGGGTGCGTGCACCCGGCGGGGTCCGTTTTGAGAACAGGGCGGCGTCTCTGAGCCCCCGAAATGTGGGAGGACTTTGAGGGTCTGCACGAGGCTCTGAGAAGGAACTGGAAGTCCGACCTGCCCTCCCTGGAGAGGAGGATTAAGTGTGTGAGAAAGGTCGGAGAGATGGGGAACTGTGGAAAGGGGCGAGGTACCCTGGGAAGGACCAGGACTCTAATCCTGAATCTGACGGGACCTTCGGTTTTCTCACAGACCTCACCAGATTGTTAGGGTTTGAAAAGATCATTCATCCAACGAATATTAGAGATCTACTATGTGCCAGGCTCTGCTTGGCCCTAGGGATTCAGTGATAGACCAGATAGACACAGTGCCCCTTCAGGGACTGTGTTGTTGTGGGGAAAACAGACAATAAACAAGTAAACAAATAATAGACAAGACTGGCTGAGTTTGTATCATTACCATTTGCTATGAAGCAAATGAAATAGAGTGATGGGGGGTGGGAGGCGGAGCTAATTTAGTTCGGGCGGTCAGACAAGACCTCCGTGACAAGTAAGGAGAACAGGTGGTATTTTAGGCGGAGGGAATAGCTAGTACAAAAGCCCTGAGGAGGGAACAGTCTTGGTGAGTTCAGAAACAAAGGTCAGGGTGGCTGCAGCAAAGTGGGCCATAGGAAGAGTGATAGGAGAGGAAATCAGCAGGGTGCAGGTCATCTTAGGGCCCAGTTACCCATGGTAAAGTGTTTAAATTCTACTCAAGTGTAGTGGGGGCATTTGAAGAGTTTTAAACAGAAAAGTGACAAGATACAACTTATATTTTTTAAAAGATCACTTTTGCTACTGTGTAAAGAATAAACTGTAGTAGGCAGGAGTCAAAGCAGGAAGGCCATTTAGGAGGAAAGGTTGGGACTAGGATGGTAGGAGTGGAGGTGATGAATCTCACGGGGCAGTCACAGAAGGTATAAGTTCAATATGGAGGTCACTCCCTCCATACACACACAAAGGACAGTATCTACCATAGAGAAAGAGCAAATACATTTATTTGGTCCCAAGGGACCAGGCTGAGCTCAATGAGTTCACATAAATTATTTCATTTGAACCCCACCCTTCCAATCCTAGTTGGTGAAGGCGTCATCTTAGCTGCAGAGCTATTGGTGAGGGTTTGGGCCACTTCTCAGATTTTTCTCTTCCACTCTACAGTACAACTTTACCTATTTTCAGATCTCTATACTTTTTCACCCATGTTAAACAAAAACAACACTGGAAATCAGAGCTGAAGGTGGGGTTCTACCAGTAGAGTCTCTGAAATAACTGGTGGAAAAGAAGGAGAAGCTGGTTGTTCTCATTCTGGGGCTTCAGGGTTGGAAAAAATTCCAGTTCTAGACAGACTGAGCCAGGCTTTTTGGCCTCTGGGCACTTGGCGGTGACATATTCGGATGTGGGACCTGGGGGCTCCCTTCCAACTGATTTCATTCCTAGGCTCTACAGAGCAACTAGGCTCATCCTATTCTCTCCCCCTCTCTCCCTCTCTCTCCCTCTCCCTCCTTTCCTCCCTCTCCTTGCGGCCCTTTGCCCTGCATCATTCTTTTCACACCCAACTTTTCAAAGGTGATCCAGACACAGGCCCCTTTCACACCCAGCTTTTGAAGGTGATCCAGACACAGGCCCCTTCTTCCCTTTGGTTTCATTTTCTGAAAGAGACCTGATTCATCCAGCTATTCATTACTGGGTAAGAAATTTTCTTCTGGGACTTTCCTGGTGGTCCAGTGGTTAAGACTTCACCTTCCAATGCAGAGGGTGCGGGTTTGATCCCTGTAGGGGAGCTTAGATCCCACGTGCCTCTGGGCCAAAAAACCAAAGCATAAAACAGAAGCAGTATTATAACAAATTCAATAAAGACTTCAGAAACAGTCCACATCAAAAAAAAAAAAGAAAGAAACTTCTTCTGCCTTCTCTTGCCCTTTGGAGATGAACTAGGGTTCATCCTGGTGCTGACACCCCAATTTAGTTGTGTAACTGGATGAGTGCTAGAAAGGGTGACTAAACCAAGAGTCATGCCAGAGAGGGGCTCAGAACTTGCACTTCGGGGCCTCCTCCCCCAGATGGGAATATACATCTGCTCCAGCAGCCCAAGGTCAAGAACCTTCTTTATTTATCACAGTTGCCTAGTATAGGGTTCTGGGCTCCTTGGGTTGCTTAATAGCCATTGACTGGGGAGTATTTGGTAGCCTGTATTTACCTGGGCTTGGAGGATGATGTTTCTGTGGTCAGGCTGGGCAAATTAGAGACAGGATGTATAAACAGGACAAGGCTGCTTTCCCAAAGGCCAGAGCCCAGAAATAGCTCCTTGTGCTTCTGACCTATTCCCTTCCCCTTTGACAGAAAGCCACTGAGCAAATGATCAGTAGTAAAATGTAACTGAAAATAGTTGTATCCAGATGGAGATTGATTTGCTGATGACAGCAAACTGCTACCTTCTACCTGGACAAAAGACAGGACCAACATCCAGCACTTTTCTGGGGATTGGAGGTGACCTATGAGCAGAATTAGCTGTACCTTCCATAGAATATTCCTTTTTCCAAGCCAGGTCAGCCCAGCCTACAGCTCTTGAATCAATGGAGTTGCTCAGATTTTGTATAAAATGTCATTCAAAATGTCATTTTTCAAGCACCAGTAAAGATACTTGTTTTAGTCCTGTAAGCCTCCCACAGACTCTAATGGAAGAGGATGACTTTTGGTGTTGAATAGATCTGGGTTGGACTCCCTTCTCTGTGGGTTAGCTGTGGCCTTGGGCAAGTTTCTTCATGTGTACAATGGGGGTAATAAATACTTTCCTTGCAGGGCTGGTGTGATGGTGACAGGCAAGCTCCTTCACCCAGCCTCGTCCTGCGTCCTGCGAAGGAGTGCCTATCAGTACACATTAGTTTCCCTTCTTCCTAGCTCCCACCCCAGGCATACTTCCATTGTGCCGTTAACCTGTTCAAGAAAGGACTTCCCACCCCATCTGCATTCTCCCTGCAGGATGTGTCTGCCTCTGGACACATATGGAAAGTAAATCCATAGTATGCAAGGGGCTGGGGAGGTTAATTGACAAGAGCTGGGAAATTCCAACAGAACCTCCGAAGGAAGATGTCAAAAATCAGACTGACGACCAGTCTCTCTATTAGCCCAGTTTCAGGGGACTGGCAGCCCACTAGCCTTTGTCTCCTCCTCCTCTCTCTCCTAGACTTGCCCTGAAAAGCAGATGTAATAATTGTCAAAGACAAAACCTAAGGTGGAGGAGAGGGGGCAGCTGGTCTGTGTTATTTCCCGAGCCAGTTCACCCCTGCCAGGTTTAGGTTTCCCAGGAAAGTAGACTGAAGTCGACATGTGCCTTCTTTCTTCTGACCCCATTCCTCCCTGAATCATGGTACCAGTCAGGTACCCTGGGATTACAATAACAGAACTAACAATAGCGAGCTCATACTGAGTGCTTACTGTGTGCCAGGCATCACAGTAAACACTGTATACAGATTAGCATGTTAAATTTGCGCAAGCCTCTGAGGGACATGCCATTATTATCATTCCCATTCTTCAGATGAAGAAACTGAGATAGAAGTGTTGTGTAACCAGATGTAGAGAACAAACGTATGGACACCAAGGGGGGAAAGCAGCGGCGGGTGGGGGTGGTGGTGTGATGAATTGGGAGATTGGGATGGACATGTATTCACTGATGTGTATTAAACTGATGACTAATAAGAAAAAAAATAGCACGAAGGACATACAAAAACAAAAAAATGAAAATGCACTGGAGAGCAGGGAAAGATTTTTTTAAAAAAGAAAAAAGAAAAAGAAAGAAATGTGTAAATTGCTTATGGCCTCATAACTAGAGTGTGTTAGAATGTCAGGATTTGGATGCTGGGTGTCTGACCCCCATGTCCTGACCCTGCTACCAGCTTTCTGTTCCCTCTTTATCCCCCTCTGAGTGGCCCCCACCCAACATGCTCTCTGCAGCTAGGATCTCGGCTGGAGGTCCCCAAGGCTTTCTATGGTCCTGATCACTTCTCCTGGGCTTAGGTGCTAGTTAGCTAATCTGATCATCCATCCTTTGTTAATGGGAGAGGGCTAGAGGAAATTCTTCCCCACCTGGCAATCCCACACACACCCTGGGCGTTCCTCATTCCTACCCAGGAACACAGGTCCAAATCCAAAGCAAACGCTGTCTCATCCTAGAGATCTTCCTTGTTTTGCCCTGAGCTCTGTACCACTTTATACCTCTCTTGGAACGCTTACCTCTTTCTTTTTTTTTTTAATATTTGTTTATTTATTTGGCTGTGCTGGGTCTTAGTTACAGCACACGGGATCTTTGTTGCCGTATGCGGAATCTTCGTTGCGGCATGCTGGATCTTTAGTTGCGGCATGCAAACTCTTAGTTGTAGCATGTGGGATCTATTTCCCTGACCAGGGATCAAACCCGGGCCCCCTGCATTGGGAGCACAGAGTCTTAGCCATTGGACCACCAGGGGAGTCCCTTACCTCTTTCTAATAATAACTCATGTCTGTATAGCACTTTGTGGTCTACAACACTTTCCCATCCACCCAATCCAGCCCCCACCTCCTAGGCTTCTTAACCACCTTCTGTAACTGGGGTGGCAGAGAGCATGGTGGTTCAGCACCCAAGGTCTGGAATCTACTCTGCCAGCATCCCAGCTCCACCATTTGCTAACTGTGTGATGCTGGACAAGTTGCCTATTTAGCTTCTTCCCTCAGTTTTCTTATCTATGAAATGGGATAATAACAGTGCTTCTACCTGGTCATTGTGAGGGTTAAATGAGATAAACACACACAGAGACACAGAAAAACACACACACAACAACACACGTACACACACAGCAAGCAACTCATTAAGTGTTGGCTATTGTTATCATTATATCATTGAATCCCCAAACCCTGTGGGAAAAAACAAAGCAAGTCAGTTCTTGTCATCAGTAAACACAAGTTTAAACCAGATAATCTCTAAGCTCTCTGCCAGCTCCATCAAACTCTGATTCTACCATGAATCACGGTTATTTATGGACACATCTTAGTTCTTCTTTGCTGTAGCAACCCCTGAAGGCCCAGCCCTTAATAGAGGGCCTTGTATATAGCAGACTGTCCTGCCAGGTCAGGGTTAGCATGTAACAATAGTCCCTCCCTCATCCGGGCGGTGGGAGGAACTAACGAGAAATTCCTATATAGCCTTTAGCACAGTGCCTGGTACTAAGTAAGCTCCTAATAAATCATAATTACTATCGTTCCATCTTACAGTGAGCCTCCCAAACATGGTCCTTAAGAACATAGACTCTAGAACCATACTGCTGGGGTTCATCTTAGTGCTGATCCCGTGAGGCTTTGAGTAAGTTAATTAACCACCCTGGGCCTCAGTTTCCTCATCTGTAAGATGAACACGATGATAACAGCATGTGCCTAAATAAGGTTGTTGCACAGATCAGATGAGTTAATATAAGAAAGGCACATAGATCTGTGCTTGGCATAGGCTTGGTGTATGTAAGTGCTTTTTGTCATCGTTTACAAATGAGGAGAACCAGGCTCAGAGACATCAAGTGACATCCCCAAGCAGTAGTGGAGCTGGGATCCAAATCTAACTGAGTCTGTCTGATTCCAGAGCCTCAGTCTTTTTTTTTAATTAATTAATTAATTTAGTTTTGGCTGCGTTGGGTCTTTGTTGCTGCATGCGGGCTTTCTCTAGTTGCAGTGAGCGGGGGCTACTCTTCATTGTGGTGTGCGGGCTTCTCATTGTGGTGGCTTCTCTTGTTGCAGAGCACAGGCTCTAGGCGACTGGGCTCCAGTAGTTGTGGCACGCAGGCTCAGTAGTTGTGGCTCACGGGCTCTAGAGTGCAGGCTCAGTAGTTGCGGTGCATGGGCTTAGTTGCTCCACGGCATGTAGGATCTTCCCGGACGAGGGCTTGAACCTGTGTCCCCCGCATTGGCAGGCGGATTCTTAACCACTGTGCCACCAGGGAAGCCCCAGCGCCTGTCTTAGTATTAGGATATGTTGCTGCCCCAGGTGATCCATGTATATTTTATAACAGGAGCCTTCTCCTATGGTGGAGATCTCAAGAGTAGAGGAGAGTGAGTTGGCACCAGAGACCTCTGGGGTAAGGATGCCCTCAAATCATGGCGCAGAAGTGGCTTTTTCCTCACCTTTGTCTGGCCATATGGTTTTAGCATTCCATCAGGGCTCAGGCCCAGAAGCCCAGAAACATGGCAGCACACACACAGGCCTCTAACCTGGAATCTGCAGTAAAACTCTCATTATGCACATTGATGGCACAGGCCCTGGCCTTGAGGCTTTTTCCATTTCTGAGGCATGATTCAGCCCAGGAGACAAGACCAGACAGACTTGAACCGGAGGAAGGAGGGCTTGGTGGTGGATGGAGGGGGAGAAGAAAAACAAACAGAGGTTAGAGCAGGGGAGTCTCTCAGCTGCTGGGCTGCAGGGGGAGGGGGCAGGAGCGAGCAGAGGGAGCCCGCCTGCTGGAGGAGCTGCACAAAACTGGGCCACCCACTGACCAATGTATCTTCCTTGCAGTCAAATTTATTGATTTAAACATGAATCCAACCATGCTTCTGAAGCCCCAGAAAAACACTAATAACATTTCACAATTGTGTAGCACAGTATGATTTCCATAGCATTGCACATAATAAGCTCAATTTTGAGCTGCTTTTGAAAATAATTGGCTTCTCTTATTACAAAGCATCACATGCTTATTGAGGGATACTGGGAAATGTTTTTAAATGTAAATTTTAAAATGTCAAATATGTATTTATTATACCACTAGCAGTAACGTTTTCAGTAAATTTCTAACTAGGCTTTTTTTCTGAGCCTATATACATATATAGGGCACTTAAACAAAATTGGAGGCATACTACATAAAGAGTTTTAGATTTTTTTTCCACTTAACATAAAATCATAGGCATTTTCTAATGGTGCCAAACACTGAGCTATAAAAATTCATAATGACTGCCTTTATCAGTATAGAAGTGCCACAATTTCTGTAGCCATGCCCTAATTGTTGGACATTCCAGATATTTACAGAAGTGTAGTATATACCTATAAATAATACTGCCGTGAACATCTTTTTACTTACATTTCTGTCTATATATCTGATCATGTCCTAATAGTAAATTTCTAGTAATGGAACTACTAGCTCGAAGGATTTGAATATTTTTGAGTACATAGAGCCGAATTACTCTCCAGAAAAGGTATTCAATTTACACTCCCACCAGCAACGTGTGACAATGTACCTCTCTACGTTTTGAGCCAGTGAGTTAGGTAACAAGCATCTCATGTTACAGATAAGGAAAATTGGGGTTCATACAACTAAAAGTCAAACTCTAGTGCCCTGGATTTGGTGCCAGGGCCCTTCCCACTCTGCCTTCTAGACAAGAAGAGCTCTGAAAAGGTTTTCCTGAGTAATGGAGTTGTATAAAATTTTATTTTTATATCCACACTTATTGGTGAAAATATTTTTGAAAATCTTCAGTTTCTTGACCTTATTTGTGCCATGGGCCCCTTTGGCAGCCTGGTTAAGCTTACCAACCCCGTCTCAGAGTAATGTATTTGTATGCATACAATAAAATACATAGGATTATAAAGGAAATGAATTATATTAAAATATAAAAACAAAATGATGACAGAGTAATACATCTGCTCCTTTATAAATGCATTAATGACAAGATCTAGTACTACAAATAGGAGAGGCAGTCCACCAGGGGTCCTGGACATCCTTGCTGAGTTTACCCTTGTGATATTGAGCGGTTTCAGTAGGTAGTCACTTGGGCAACAGACTAGCTTATTTGCTGCTTACTCAAACAAGTGCTGGGCCCTCGGCTCTAAATTCTTCTTATGTAACATAATCTACTACATGTGCTCGAGTCACCTGGCCCTCCACATTGCCCGATGGGAATCAGAGCTCAGGGAAACAGCGCAAATATGCTGACACTCTAGCTACCCCTTTTGCTGTGAGTAATAACGTCTTACATTTGGGATCCAGGAGTTTTGTGTCTTCTGTCCTTATCCAGGAAACTGTGGCAAGCTGACTTGTTAGCTTGCAGGGAGGGCACAATCTCAGCGCCTTCACAATTCTGACCCTATCATTCATTTCAAAATAGTGTTAGGCGTAAATGTTATTTTGAGATGTATGCAACAGCTATAATGCAGACTGAAAATACCAGTAATTTTTACTTGTGCAAAAGTCACTGTGGTTTGTTGTGCACATTCATAGTTGAAGGAAATGCTCACTTTCAGTTAAACGTTTCTGAAAATAAATGGCAGGTTTTTTTCTCATTCAAGTTCACAGATTTTAGGAGAACTCTTGGCTACTGCCACCTCCTCAAAAGAAGACCAGAAAAACCTGTTGATCAAGCAAAGTAAGTCTAAGTTAATTCAGTATTTACTGCAGAAAGGGAGAATAACACCTTGAAAGAGACTTGGTGTAGTTTCTAAGAAGGAGGATTTCAAGAAAGGGTGTTTATAGGATTTGGAGGCCTGGGCTCCAGTGGTTTAAGGTGGTTTTTCAAAGCAAGAAATTGATGGGGAGTGGGCACAGTTTGTGACATTTAAGACAGTTTAAGATCCGTAGACACAGGAAAGCAGGGGTCTTGAAGCAAGTCTCGTTAAATAAACTTGGTCATACATGTGAGCTCTTTGTCTGTGTGAGCAGTCTGTGGTCCTGAGAGACACCTGTCCTGTCCCAGATGAGCAAACTATTTGCCCAGATAAATTAACTTCTTGAAACAAACAATTAATCTATTTATCCTCCTGGACTAGAATTTCCTAGAGCAGTTGTGTCATGTTGACATGGGTGGTCTCAGTTCTTATTTAACAAGACCAACTTCTTAGCTTGAAATCCCCTTTCTCACAAAAGTGGAAGCCTGCCTATTTTTACCTGTTTTTGCTCTGTCCTTTCCATGCTGTGAGTTCACCGTGTGTGGGGGCTAAATGTTATACTCCTAGATGTGGGGTTCATTTGTTTTCTATATATGTTTACCCAAAAGACCCAGTAAAATACCTTTTTTAATATATGGGGGTATTTATTTGGTGAGGATTCCTTGTGCAGTACACTTTTCCATACATATGTAATACTTGAATAATTAAGGTGTTGGTTTTTTTTTTTGTGATACCCTTCTGTTGACCCAATAGCTGTTGCTTTTTTTTTCCTTTTTGCATCAAAATTCCCAAAAAGAGCCATCTGTACTCATTGTTTCTGATTACCCTTTCATTGTCTTTTTTTTTTTTTAATGAGCTCCTTTATTTGGAAAATCACAAACATAAACAAAAGTAGAGAGAATTGTGGAGTACGAATCACCTGGATTCAATAATCGTAAGCTCATAGTCAGTCATGGTTCATCCCTACCCCATCCCACACACGTTCCCATTGTATTATTTCAAAGCAAATCTCAGACATTTTATCATTTCATCAATAATTATTTTAGTATATATCTTTAAAAGATAAGATTTTTTAACCTAACCATAATATCATAAATCTGAAAAATAGTACCATATTATCTAAAATATAATATTATAAAATAGCATAATACCATAATATCTTAAAATCAACAATTCCTTAATATCATTAAATATCCAATCAGGGTTCACATTCCTAAATGTCTTATAAATGAGAGCACATGTTTTTTCATTTGAATCAGGATCTAAATAAGACCCATATATTACATTTGGAGGCTATGTACCTTAAATTTAATTTAGAGATTCCCTATCCCTCCCCCCACCTTTTTTTTCCTTCTTCTTTTTTAATTTATTTATTGAAGAAACTAGGTCACTTGTCCTGTAGAGTTTCCTACAGTCTGAATTTTGCTGATTGCATCCCCTTGATTTGTTGTTTAGCATGTTCTTCTCATCCCTATATTTTCTGTAACTTGTTGGCAGTTAGACCTGGTGACTCAGTCAGATTCAGGTTTGAGTGTTTAGGCAAGAATGGTTGAGAGGTAGCACAGTGGTCTCCTATTACGAAGCATAGGATGGATGTCTACTCATCTTTCTCGCTTTATCTCGGTCTCTCTTTGCAACCATTGATGGTCATTGCCTACATCCATCATTTCCTTAGTGGTTGCATTATTTCTTCTTTATTTAATAATGAGAATACTTTTATAAAGAGAAACTTCCTCTTGTTAACTATTTAGCTATCCTGACATACAGTTTACATAGAAAAGGCAGGTCATACTTGATTCTTTCTTTTTGTTTTTATTTGTTTGTTTCAAAATAATGAATTGTTTTCCTAGCATCCTCCAAAAATGAACATTACAGATTGCTGGGGAAGTTTACTATATTACTACAAACTCATGGACTTAAACGTATTTCACATGTTTCTGTTCATTCTTATTGACGGAAATACCATTTTTAATCTAGCATATTGTCAAAGATCAAAAAGTTTGAAAACATACAGCACTGGGGTGGCTGTGTAAAATGGTTCAACATCTGTGGACAGCAATTTGGCAATATTTAACAAATTATAAAATGCACATTTCCTTTGACCCAACAATTTTACTTTTAGGAATTTATCCTAGAAATGGACTTACAAGCATGCAAAGTGATGTATGTACAAAGGTATTAATTGCAGTCTTGTTTATTTTAGCAAAAACAATGGAAAGAGATATTTATACACACACATTTATAGCAGCATTATGCACAATAGCCAAAAAGTGGAAGCAACCCAAATGCCCATGGCTGGATGAATGGATAAAATGTGGTATATACATACCATGGAATATTATTCAGTCTTAACAAGGAAAGAAATTCTGACATGACTGCAACATGGAGGTGTTTCTGACATGACTGCAACATGGAGGTGTTGTTTGCACAGCAATGTAAATACTTGATGGTACTGAGCTGTACAATTAAAATGATTAATTAAGATGGTAACTTTTATATAAAGAAAATTAAAACTGTAATTACTAACATGAATTTTACCATTGATCTTTCTATTGTGCAACGCCAATTTTAAATGCAACTATCATAGTATTTCACTCACACACGGAATCACACAATACAGGAATTACATAATTTGTGAGTTACAGTTTGTCCCCAGGGGTGCCTTGAGCTGTCCATAAGAGACAAACACAAGAAAGACGGAGGAAGGTCGTTAGGAGGAAAAGAGCCCTCCCAATCCTCCTCCAAGCTCGGAGCCAGAGTAGGGCGCGCTTTCGGAACACGCAGACACTCTCTAGCTAGAGCGGTCCCCCAGGGTGCATCCCTCCTGCATGGTTGCAGCGAGCGCAGGCCTGCGTGCTGCTGGGTCCGGCTCCTGCCAGCAGATGACCGCCCTAGCCTGGCGGAGTCTGGAGAGGTCAGGCCAGGTGTCTCTCCTGCCCCAGGGCCCCCTGCCCAAACCGGGTCAGACAGGCGACTCCCAACGGTACTGAGACCTCTGCGCCGGTGAAACTCTCGCCCCGGGATTGGGGTGGGCGAGAGACCCTGCGCAGCCAGCCCGGGGAAGGGATGGGCACCATCACACCCCTGACCCTTCCCATAGCCGCGCCCAGAACCCTGCCGGGGACGGAAGGGGGCAGCAGTCGCCGGGCAGGGCCAGGGGCACCGGGAGGCGGGGGGAGGCGGGATGGTGCACGAGCCAAGGCTTCCAGCCCCTGGCGCATGCTCCATTGTTCTAGGCGACTTCCTTCTGAGACGCAAATTCAAAGATACAATTAAGGATTTCGAGGCAGTAACAGCACTTCAGAACATGGGACCCCCTGTACGACTGCACCGGCCACACACCCGTGCAGCCGGCCCTGGTAGGTAGGGATCGCAAGTCTTGGTGATAACATCTAGAGCTGTGCTGTCCAATAGAAATAAAATGTGAGCCCCACAGGCGAGTCACGTATGTAATTTGAAATGTTCTAGTGTCTAATTAAAAAGGTGAGATTAATTTTAATATATTTTATTTACCCTAACATATCCAAAAATATTATCATCTCAACATGTAATCCATATTAAAATTACTGAGACATTTTACTTTTTTTTTTTTCATACTAAGTCCTCAAAATCCAGTGTGTATTTTACACTTAGGTCACATCTCATTCCAAGACCTCAATTGCCACATGGGGCTAGTGGCTGATCAAGTGGACAGGGCAGGTCTAGAGCATGAAAAAGGAAGTGGGTGGCTGGAGGACCGTTTGTGCTGTTGCCACTTGGTGGCATAACATTGGCTGCTAAAACAGAAATACCTACCAACGTTTGTCAGTCACTTCCTGTGACTGGTGCAATTTGGCACCAGAATTCCTGTGAGTAATTTTGATGACTATTGTGAATATTGTGCTGCTATTTTAACACTGTTACTGATTTTTTAAATATTCCTGTATGTAACAGTGTTATCCAGACATTCATTAAGGCAGTGGTTCTAACGCTATGCTACAAAACCGCCCCTAATCAATAAACATTAGAAGGGGAAGTTAGATGTGTCAATTGCCAAGAGGGAAACCAAGTAACCAACGGTATGCTCCATGTTGTTAATTTAGAAATGAAACCTTGGGAAATACTGGAAAGTTCTGAAAAATAAAAATCAACGTTTAAGCAGATACACTTCTTTTTTTTTTTTTAAGCAGATACACTTTTAAGTTTTCAAAAATGGTTACATAAGGCAAAAAGAAAGGAAAAACAAAACCTGACAACAGAGCTGCAAGATCCAGGTCAGAGTAATGTGCACCTGAGCTGCCCTGGTTGTGCATGTAAACACTCAGAACAAAAAGCCCTGTTTTACATTTTGCATGTGTTCCTACAGGGGAAATTGAGTGCTTACTAGAACACTGTCATTAGGTACAGTTTCATCTTCACCAGCCTTTCCCATTCAGGAGTCACTTTACTGGCGGACTAGCCTGCCATGTAGTGGTGAAAATAGGAAACTACAGGCCACTTTTTAAACATTTTATGCATAGTATTTGAAACATCAAAATAATAAATGCAATATAAAATAAACACCTGGAAGTGCACCATCCATCTTAAGAACTAGAACATTACCTATTAATTCATCCACCTGTATGCCTTTTTCCTATTTTATCCTGCCTCCTCATTAGAGATAATACTGGCTTGAATTTTATGTTGACCATTTTCTTGATTTTAAAAAATAGGTTGTTTTATCATTTGTATATGCATCCCTAAACGAAATATTGTTTAATTTACTCATTTTAGCTTTAGAAAAGTGCTGTCATGATTTTATGCAGTTTTCTGCAACTTTCCTTTTTCATACATTATATTTGACCATGTTATGTGTGTAGCTGGAGTTGATTCCCTGTGGGAATAGATAGCTATTTATTTATCCATTCTCCTATCAATGGACATTTGGTAGCCTCCAATTTTTTCCATTTTTTAACAGTATGGCAATGAATATTCTTATGCATGTGCAAGAACTTCTTTATAACATATCTAGTTCAATTTTACAAAATACATATAGCCAAAGTGTCTTTCAAAGTTGTACCAATTTACACTCCATTTGTAGTATATAAAAGGTCCCAGTGATCTTCATCTCCATCAGCACTCGGTGTTACTAAATTTCTTAGTTGTTGCCAATGGAGTTGGAAAACCGGATCTTATTGTGGCATTGACTTGTATAATGTTTCCCTGGCCATCAGTGAGGTCGAGTGTATTTTAATTTTTATTGGAGATTTGTTTCCTTTTTTGTAAAGTGCCTATTCATGTCTTTTGCCCATTTTTAACTGGTTTATCTCTTTGTAATTTTAAGATTAAGATCTTAATCTAGGGAGATATATATCAGTTTCTGTATTTAGCAACCTGGGTGAATTGTATTTAGCAACGTTGGTAAGCTCTCTCATTAATTCTAATAATTTGTAGATTCTTTCGGGGTTTTCTACATAAACAATTACATTAGCTACAAATAATGACAGTATTGTTTCCTTCTCTCTCCTTATATCTGTCTTATCCTTGCCTTGTGGAGCAGAAGAGGTGATGGCAGACTCCTTTGCCTTGTTCTGCTCTTAAAGGAACAATGCTTTCAATGATTCATCATTAAGAATGATGACTACTGTAGGCTTTTTTTAAAAAAGATGACGTCTTAATGTTAGGATTTTTTTTTTATTCCTGCTTTACTAAGAGTTTTTACCAAGAATGAATGTTGACTTTTACTGACTGCCTTTACTAGATCTATTTAGATAATCATACAACTTCTCCTTTAACCCATTAATGCAATGAATTATAGTCATGGGCTTTTATGTTAAATGATCCAAATATTCTAGGGATAAATCCAGCTTAGTCATGATGAATAGCCTTTAATATATGCTGTTAGATTTGATTTGCTAGTATTTTGTTTATAGTATTTCCATCTAACATGTTCATGAGGGATTCTGGTCTGTTATTTTCTTTCTCATACTTTTTCATACTCGACTGATTTTATTTCAAAGTTATACTAACCTCATATGAGTTGAGGAGCATTGCTTCTTTGGATAGTCTTTGTTCATGTGAAATTAGAATCATTTGTTCCATGAAAATCTGCTAGGAATTGCCTGAAAACCAGCAAGGCTTGATTTTTTTTTTAAGCCACTGATTCAATTTCTTTAATACTGTTGGGAACTCAAACTTTCTTGTTACAGCTTCGATAAGTTATATGTTTCTAGAAATGTTTCCCTTTCTAGTAAGTTTTTTAATTCATTGATTAATTCATGTTTTATTCTTTATGGCACGCTCATCTTATCTTTTTAATCTCTTCTGTATTTTCAGCTTTCTTCTGTTCTCCATTCCTATTATTGCTTGTTTGTGCATGCTACCTACTACCCTCTTATTTAATGAATCTTACCAAAAGTTTGTCTGTTTTATCTGGCCTGGGCTTGTTGATCATCTCTATTGTATATTCATTTCATTTCATTAATTTTTGCTCTTATCTTTATATCTTTTCTTAAACTTTCTTTGTGTTTATTCTACTGGGGTTATTTTTCCTCTTAGAGCGAAAGCTAGCTCATTAATTTTCAGCCTTTTTTCTTTTTTAATGTAAGCATCTAAAGCTATAAATTTCCCTGTAATTACCATTTTTGCTGCATCCACCAGTTTTGATATGTACAATTTTCATCACATATCATATAGTTGTTTCTATACA
Source organism: Pseudorca crassidens (assembly GCF_039906515.1). Lineage (NCBI taxonomy): Eukaryota > Metazoa > Chordata > Mammalia > Artiodactyla > Delphinidae > Pseudorca > Pseudorca crassidens. The sequence goes on along the minus strand of NC_090296.1, from coordinate 116,234,965 downwards.
ACTTTCAATTTCTATTATAATATCTTACTTGACTCCTATATTATATAGAAATGTACTTTCTGGGACTTCCCTGGTGGCGCAGTGGTTAAGAATCCGCCTGCCGACGCAGGGCACACAGGTTCGATCCCTGGTCCGGGAAGATCCCACATGCCGCGGAGCAACTAAGCCTGGGTGCCACAACTCCTGAAGCCCGCGGGCTCTAGGGCCCGCGTGCCACAACTACTGAAGCCCACGCACCTAGAGCCCATGCTCCGCAACAAGAGAAGCCACTGCAATGAGAAGCCTGCACACCGCAATGAAGAGTAGCCCCCGCTCGCCGCAACTAGAGAAAGCCCGCACATAGCAACAAAAACCCAGTGCAGCCAAAAGTTAATTAATTAATTAATTTTTAAAAAAGAAATGTACTTTCTAATTTTCAAAACTCAGGAGGGGGGTGTCATTTATCTTTCTGTTAAAGACTTAATTTAATTGCATAAGTTATAACTATGATCATAGGTCATAAAATGTGATTTATGTGAATCAGATTCTTTGAAATTTGTTGAAACCGGCTATAAGGCCTTTTATATGGTCAACTTTTGGAAGTGCTCCATGTGCACTTGGAAAGAATGTCTATTCCTTGATTGTTGGATATAGAGTGACTTATAAATATCCACTAAATCAAGCTGGTTAATTGTGTTATTCAAATCTTTTTTGACCCATTAATAATTGAGATCATTGTATTGAAATCTCCCACTATGTTAGTGGGTTATCAATTTCTTTTTTTTTTTAATATTTATTTATGTATTTAGTTTTGGCTGTGTTGGGTCTTTTTCTTTTCTTTTTTTTGGTTGCACCAGGTCTTAGTTGTGGCCAGTGGGCTCCTTAGTTGTGGGAGGCAGGCTCCTTAGTTGCAGCACTTGGGCTCCTTAGTTGTGGCATGCAAACTCTTAGTTGCGGCATGCATGTGGGATCTAGTTCCCTGAGCAGGGATCAAACCCGGGCCCCCTGCATTGGGAGTGCGGAGTCTTAACCACACTTAACCACTGCACCACCAGGGGAGTCCTTGCATTGGGTCTTAGTCGCAGCACGCGGGATCTTTTCTTTTCATTGCAGCATGTGGGCTCTTCATTGCGGTGTGTGGGCTTCTCTCTAGTTGTGGGTGTGGGCTCCAGGGCATGTGGTCTCAGTAGTTGTGGTGCGTGGGCTCTCTAGTTGTGATGCATGGGCTCAGTAGTTGCGGTGCACGTGCTCCAGAACACGTGGGCTCTGTAGTTATGACGCACGGGCTCCAGAGTGTGTGGGCTCTGTAGTTGCAGCACACAGGCTTAGTTACCCCGTGGCATGTGGGATCTTAGTTCCCCAACCAGGGATCGAACATGCATCCCATGCATTGGAAGGCAGATTCTTAACCACTGGACCACCAGGGAAGTCCCAGATTAGTCAATTTCTATCCATAGTTCTATACATTTCATTTTATGTATTTGGATACTATTTTAGTAGGTGCCCACAACTTTTGGACTATTATATCTGGTGGATCAAACCTTTTATCATGAAAATGATGAAAGGCCCTAATAATACATTTTGCCTTATAGTCTATTTTGTCTAATACCAATATATTGCACCAGCTTTCTTTTAATTAGCATTTTACTTTTGTTCATCATTTTACTTTCATCTTTTCTGTGTCCTTTTATATTAGGTTTGTCTAGTTTTTAGGGGCTTTTTTTAAATCTAGGTCTGAGAATCTGTCTTTTGTTTATCCCATTTATACTTATTGTGATTACTGATAATATTTCTACATCTTAATTTTTATTTTCTATTTGTTCTCTTTTCGAAACTTCTTTCAACTTTTTTTTTCTAAACTGACTTTTTTTTTTTTTTTTTTTTTTTTTGCGGTACGCGGGCCTCTCACTGTTGTGGCCTCTCCCGTTGCGGAGCACAGGCTTCGGATGCACAGACTCAGAGGCCATGGCTCACGGGCCCAGCCGCTCTGCGGCATGTGGGATCTTCCCGGACCGGGGCACGAACCCGTGTCCCCTGCATCGGCAGGCGGACTCTCAACCACTGCACCACCAGGGAAGCCCTAAACCGACTTTTTGTTTTTGTTTTCTTACTCTATTTTCTGCTCTACTGGTGTGGAAGTTATACTTTCTGTGTTTTTAGTAATTACCCTTGAAATTTTACCAGGCACATTTAACAAAGTCTAAAGTCAACAGTACTTGAACCTTCTCAAGAAGAACTCAGAACACTCTACCTCCTCTCACCAGCCTCACTCTCCTTCCCCCACCTATAAATTATTATTGTCCAGTATTTGTGCCTGTCATTTTTCAACCCCACAAATTACATGCCATCACCATCTTTCATTACTTGTTTTTTGCAGACAGTGTGTTTGGAATTATCTACATATTTACTGATTTCTTTGCTCACCATTTCGTCTTGCATTCCAGGCCTTCCTTCTGGGCTCATTTTCCTTCTTCCTGAAGTGCATCTTCTAGAAGTTGTTTTAGTGAAGGTCTGTTAGTGGTAAAATCTCTGGTTTTTTTTCTAAAAATGTCCCTATTTTACCTTCATGTTTCTATCTTACATTTATTCTTGAAAGATAGTTTTGCTGGGTACACAATTCTGGGTTAACAGTTATTTTCCCTCAGTACTTTGAAGATATTTTTCTATCTTTTAGATTCACTGTTGTGGGGACTATATTCAATATCCTGTGATAAACCATAATGGAAAAGAATATATAAAAAAAGAAAGTATAGATTCACTGTTGCTGTCACTGTCCAATTGTTTCTCTGCAGACAATCTTTCTTTTCTCTCTAGCTGCTTTTAACATTTTTGCCTTTAGTGCTCTGTGGTTTCCCTACAATATGTCCAGGTGTATGTCTTTTTTAACCTGCTCGATGCATGTTCTGTTTCTCCTATCCATATGTTGGTGTCTTTTATCAGATCTGGAAATTTTTAGCTGTTAGCTTTTCAAATATTGCTTCTCCTTTAGTCTCTCTATTCTCTGCTTCTGGGATTCCGACTGGATATTTTTTAGACCTCATTCCATCTTCCCTTCTCTTAACCTCTCAGTCATATTTCTCATCTCCTTGACTCCCTGTGCCTCATTCTGGGTAGTTTTCTCAGATCTATCTCCTGTTCACTAATTCCCTATCCAGCTGTGGTTAATTAATCTGTTGTTTAGCCTGTCCATTGAGGTTTTTTAAAATAAATTTATTTATTTTATTTATTTATTTTTCTGTATTGGGTCTTCATTGCTGCCCGCGGGCTTTCTCTAGTTGAAGCAAGTGGGGGCTACTCTTTTTTTTTTCTTTTTTTGGCTGTGTTGAGTCTTTGTTGCTGCGTGCGGCCTTTTTCTAGTTGCGTCAAACCGGGGCTACTCTTTGTTGTGGTGCGTGGGCTTCTCATTGCAGAGGCTTCTCTTTGTTTCAGATCATGCGCTCTAGGCATGCGGGCTTCAGTAGTTGTGGCGTGTGGGATCAGTAGTTGTGGCACACGGGCTCTAGAGTGCAGGCTCAGTAGTTGTGGTGCACGGGCTTAGTTGCTCTGCAGCGTGTGGGATCTTCCCAGACCAGGGCTCGAACCCGTGTCCCCTGCATTGGCAGGTGGATTCTTAACCACTTCACCACCAGGGAAGTCCCCATTGAGTTTTTAATCTCAAGAGTTAAATTGTTAAGTTCTATTTGCTTCCTTTTCAGATGTGTCTGGTCATTTGCAGTTGTCTCTTTGCCTTGCTTATTTTTTAAAAGTAACAGCTCTATTGAGATATAATTTGCAAATAATAAGATTCACCCTTTGAAAGTGTACAGTTCATTGGTTTTTAGCATATTCACAGAAGTTGTGAAACAATTATCATGAATTCTAGAACAATTCTGTCACCCTCAAAAGAAACTCTATACTCGTTAGCAGTTACTACAAATTCCCTTCTGCCTCTGTCTCCCAAAAGCCACTAATCTATTTTCTGTCTCTATGGATTTGCCTGTTCTGGACAATTCATATGAATGGAGTCATACAATATATGGCCTTCTGTAACTGGCTTCTTTCATCTAGCAAAATATTTCCAAGATTCATCCATATTGTAGGAAATAGCAGTACTTTGTTCCTTCTTATGGCTGAATAAAATTCCATTGTATGGGTCTACCATATTTTATTTATTTACCAGTTGATGGACATTCAGGTTGTTCTTACTTTGGGGCTATTATGAATAATGCTGCCACGAACATTCATGTACTAGTTGTTTTGTTTTTGTTTTTGTTTTTGTTTTTGTGGTACGCGGGCCTCTCACTGTTGTGGCCTCTCCCGTTGCGGAGCACAGGCTCCGGACGCGCAGGCTCAGTGGCCATGGCTCACGGGCCCAGCCGCTCCGCGGCATGTGGGATCTTCCCAGACTGGGGCACGAACCCGTGTCCACTGCATCGGCAGGCGGACTCTCAACCACTGCGCCACCAGGGAAGCCCTGTTTTGTTTTTTTTTAATTTAATTATTTAATTTTTTATACAGCAGGTTCTTATTCATTATCTATTTTGTACATATTAGTGTATACATGTCAATCCCAATCTCCCAATTCATCACACCACCACCCCACCCTGCTGCCACTTTCCCCCCTTGGTGTCCATATGTTTGTCCTCTACGCAGTGTCTCTATTTCTGCCTTGCAAACCAGTTCATCTGTACCATTTTTCTAGATTCCACATATATGCATTAATATACGATATTTGTTTTTCTCTTTCTGACTTACTTCACTCTGTATGCCAGTCTCTAGGTCCATCCACGTCTCTACAAATGACCCAATTTCGTTCCTTTTTATGGCTGAGTAATATTCCATTGTATATATGTGCCACATCTTCTTTATCCATTCATCTGTAGATGGACAGTTTGGTTGCTTCCATGACCTGGCTACTGTAAATAGTCATGTACTTTTTGTGTGTGGATGTATATTTTCTTTTCTCTTGGTCATATACCTGTATATCTAGGTTACATGATAACTCAGTATTTAACAGTTTGAGGAATTGCCAGAAGGTTTTCCAAAGGGGATGCACCATTTTACAATCCCACTAGCAATGTATAAGGGTTCCAATTTCTCCACATCTTCCCCAACACTTGTTATTGTTTGTCTTTTTGATCCCTTGCTTATTCCTGTGATCCCATCTTTTATTTCTTTAAACATTTTGTATCTAGTTATTTTACATCTTCTTCTATCTGATAATTGCAATAACTGAAAACCATAGGGATGTAAATGTGTTAACATTTTGTCTTCTCTTCATGGTAGCTCATTTCCTTTTGTATTTGATGATATATTTCTGTGAAAATATAAGGTAGGGTTTCTTGTGTTCATTGCTATATCCCCATCATCTAGAACAGTGACTGATATGTAACAGGTGCTCAACAAATTGTTGTTGAATGAACAAATGAGTCCTAAGGACCTAAGCAGGAAAGGAAACCCCAGAGACGATGTGCATTTGCTTCTGCTTAGTGCCAAGATGCCTATAGACCTACGGCTACGTTAGCCTCTATCAGTCACAGTCTCCTTGGGGAAAACAGAAGCCATACACTCTATGTATTCCAAGTGTATCCACCTGTGTCCAATCAGGAAACAAACCACACAGTGATTTATTTTTTTTGTTTTTGTTTTTGTTTTTGTTTTTGCGGTACGCGGGCCTCTCACTGTTATAGCCTCTCCCGTTGCAGAGCACAGGCTCCGGATGCACAGGCTCAGCAGCCATGGCTCACGGGCCCAGCCGCTCCGCGGCATGTGGGATCTTCCCGGACCGGGGCACGAACCAATGTTCCCTGCATCGGCAGGCAGACTCTCAACCACTGCGCCACCAGGGAAGCCCAGTCCAGCTTTTATAAAGAGCCCAAAGCAGTTGGTATTTTTCTCACAATGCTTTTCTAAACATTAATAAAAGCATTTCTAATTAAATGTTCACTGTTTACTGTTTCTAGCATATTAGTTTTAAATCATATTAAAGACATAGTAAAGTTTTTCGTGTTTCATAAAAAATTTTGCAGTGGAAGAGGGCCCCTTGTGTAATTAATGTCTACAATGACTCCATGCCTGTTTCATAAGGACTGAGCATGGCTTTACTAACAAGTTATTATAAGGGTTTGTTTATAATAACTTTACTTGTAAGACATTTTCATCATTTAATTTATGTCAAATCAGGAACAAACTCCCAACTCAAACAATGTTCTTATGGGGAAGACAGAGTTTTATGCAATGGTCAATTCAAGAATGCCCTGGGGAACAAACTAGATTGTCTCGTTTCAGGTATTTTAGCCCTGTCCTCCACCCCACCCCAAACCCGGCTACCTTACATGTTTCCCCAGGGAAGGGACCGCAGAGCAGGAAGACCTGGGAGTCCATCCTGGCTTCTGCTGGGTAACCTTGGCCTCACATCTCCAAGTTTCCGTTTAATCATCTGTCAAGGAGCAATGACAATACCACGGAGTAGGTGAGCAAGGACAGTAAGGTTACAAGAAATATTGGTTCCATGTGTGCTCTCCTGGTGCAGCTCAACAAATGCTTATTGACTGACTAGGTAACTGGGAACAGGCTCTGGCTAGTTGTCCAACTAGGAAAAGGGATCCCACTTTGCCTGCTGGGTCTATTCAGAGTTATGACTCGCCCATTGTTCGATGGGGGATCCTGTAGCCAAACAAATGAATAGTTAATTTAAAGTCAGGCAGCGAGGGCTTTTGGCTTTGGGTGGAAACTTAATTCCCAGATAATACATACATTATGTATAGACTGCCTATACCTGCCTCTGCGCTTGGCACTCAGGCCAGAGCCCTGCACAGGAAAGGCAGGGGAGGATGAGACGTAGGATGGTGGTGAATGACCCAGTCTAGAACTCCCCGCTCACATCGCAGGGGTGAGGAATCTCCAGGCCATGGGAGTGAAATGTACAACTTGATGTGTCAGCAGGGTGATACTGCCATGGTTACCTCTGCTGTCATTCAGAAGGTAATCTTTTTTGCAAGGCAGGGCATCTAAAGTTTTTAAGATTAAAGATCACTTGAAATGGTATTGCTACTTCGGAAAATAGTTCGCAGTTTCTTATAAAGTTAAATGTATAGTTACCATAGAAGCCAACAATCCCATTCCTAGGTGTTTACCTAAGAGAAATAAGACACCTGTCCACACAAAGACTTGTACATGAATGTTCCTAGCAACTTTATCAAACTGGAAACAACTCAGGTATCCTTCAAATGGATTAACAAACTGTGGTACATCCAGACAATAGAATTCTACTCGGTAATAAAAAGAACTGAACTCTTGAAATGTACAAAAATGCGAATGAATCTCAAAGGCATCATACTAAGTGGAAAAATCCAGATGGAAAAAGCTAGATGATTCCATTTATATGAAATTTAAGAAAAGACAAAACTATAATGACATAAAAAAATCAGTGGTTGTCAAGGGTTGACGATGGTAGAAGGGAGGGACTGCAAAGGGACAGGAGGGAATTTTTGGAAGTGATGGAATTATTCTGTATCATGACTGTGGTGGTGGTTACATGAGACTATACATTTGTCAAAATTCATTGACTTACACTTAAACTTAAAGAATTTTATTGTGTGTAAGTTATACCGCAATATAGCTAATTTTTTTTAAACCGTGACTTAAAGCTATCATGTTTATCTCTCAATTAAACCTGAAACTAGCAAAGTTTACTTAAGTGTGATCTTAGACTCATTTTCCAGGCAGATCAATGGGCCTCAGAAAAATTCCTAAGGACTCACTTCTGAGCTGGTGGTGGGAAAGGCTGATACAGGCTTCTAAAGCCAGAAGTTATGTGATGTTTTCTGCTTTGGGAGCCCATGGGCTCAAAGCCCAGAAAGGAATTCAGGGGCACCCTTACAACATGGAGCAGGATACAGACTACCTGGTGGGATTCCAGGGGATCCAGAAAGTTCTCCTTCAGATGGCCCCCACGTTGGTGCTAAACTTCTGATGCTTCCTCTGGATTGAGCATTGCCTTCCCCGAGCTTCCTACCCAGGAAAACACATTCTTGCCACCCGGACAATGACCATGAGTTTTCAGGCTTCTACCACCTTCTTAGAGCTTCCCAATAACCTTGGAAGGGGGCTGTTATGAGCATCCTGATCTTGGGTGGCTGTGTGGTGGCTGCAGTGTGCGGCAGCTTGAAGCGAGATCTCAGTTCCCTGGCCAGGGATCGAACCCAGGCCATAGCGGTGAAAGCACTGAATCCTAACCATTAGACCACCAGGAGTTAGTGGAGCAGGACCCTGGCTCTTGTCTGCTTTGAAGAAAGACTTCATCAAAGAGATGAAAAGTAGCGAGGCAAGTAAAGGGTTTATTAGGAGAGAAGATAAGTTCAGAGAAAGCATGGGTGGGCTGAGATAGAGAGAGAGCGAGCCACGCTTTTGGGGTGGTTTAAATCACTTATATGGGGGCAGTTCTTCCAGGTTTCCTCTGGCCAGTCCTCTTGCTTTGTCTGTCTTTGAGTCCATGTTTGGTCTGGCTCAGGGCCCTCCCCTCTGTGCAAGAGAATCTTTTACTCAAGGTGGATTCCAGCACGAGGGTCTCTAGGAGGTTAGCAGAACATATTATAGTCCAGTGCCCCCTCCCCTGAGGATCTTTTCTGTCCATGGGTAGCTTGAGGGGGTCTCCTTGACCTCAAGAATGAGAAATATGTGACCCCCCTATCTTTTATCTAAGCAGGGCTTAGCCCGTATTTGTTTTTCTCATTCCCATCATCTTGAAGTGTCCACAGGAGACAAAGTCCAGCTGCTTATCACGTTCCTGTTATTATCTTTATTTTCAAAGTGTAAACAGGAGGCTAGTTGTAAATGTCTAACCTGGGGCCCATCTATCTCCTACCTCAATCCCATTTTACAGGTAAAGAAACCAAGAACAGAGAGCTTGGGTGGCTTTTCCCAGAGCACACAGCCCTGAGTCAACCTCAGTGGGGCCAGAGCCTATCTAAGGCTTATCTTTTCAAAGCCCTCTCTTTCTGCAGCATGGCTGTCCACTCACATGAATGACTTTTCTACTTTTTAAAGATCAGGCCTATGAAGATGCCTCTGGGAAAAGCCTAGATTTTCTAACACTAACAGCTCTGGGTCTCTTGAATAGATGATTAATTTCAAAGTCCAGTCACACAGAGTTCAGGCTTAACAATTCTTAAATAGTTTTTAAAAGCAGATATTACTCCTTGCTCGCCATGGCCATGGAGAAACCTCCCTCAAGTCTGCATGGCCTGTCTGGCCAGGCAGCTTGTATGGTGGTTTCTGAAGAGTACGGGCGCCAGAGGCAGGCTGCCCAGTTCATTGATGGCCACACCACTGACAGGAGAGGCTGTGGGATCTTGGGCGGGTGACTCAGCCTCTCTGTGCCTGAGTTTCCTCATCTGTAAGCAAGGCAAAATTTATTCCTACCCCTAAGGGCTATTGTGAGAATTAAATGAGGGCAGACACGTAAAGCACTGAGACCAGGGCCTAGCACATAGCAGTTGTAAAATAAATGTTAGCTGTTAAGAGTGAAAGAAAAGGGGGGACTTCCCTGGTGATCCAGTGGTTAAGAATCCACCTTCCAATGCAGGGGATGCAGGTTCGATCCCTGGTCGGGGAACTAAGATGCCACATGCCGTGGGGCAGCTAAGCCCATGAGCCACAACTACTGAGCCTGCGTGCTCTAGAGCCCACGCACCACAGCTAGAGAGCCCACATGCTGCAACTACTGAACCCACACACTCTGGAGCCCGCGTGCCACAACTAGAGAGCCCGCGTGCTGCAACTAAGACCCGATGCAGCCAAATAAATAAATTAATTTTTTAATAAAAGTGAAAGAAAAGGACCCTGAATTCCTTTCTGGGCTTTGAACCCATGGACTCCCAAAGCAGAAAACACCACGTAAGTTCTGGTTTTAGAAGCTCACATCAGCCTTTTCCACCACAGGCTCAGGAGCAAGTGCTTAGAAATTCATTTGAAGCAGTAATTTTGAGGCCCACTGACCTTTTTTTAAAAATGAGTCTAAGATTAAACTTAAGTAAACCTCACTAATGTTCACGTAAGAGCTAAGGATGTGGCATCAGGGCAGTGGCAGGCCCTGGGACCCTGTTAGCAGCAGGTGGGAAGGAGGGGGGGCTAGCTGAGAACAATTCAGTGGGGGAGGCAGACTTCCAGACAAGGTTTATGACACACGTAGAAAAGAGTGATCTCTTCCATTAAGGCATGGGGAAAGAGCACAGAATCTCCTGTCTTAGGGCTTTTGTTGAAGCCTAAGGTAGTGAACCGTCCCCTTCTTCCCTGGCCTATCTGGCCAGAGAGGGAGCAGCTGTGACTGTACAGCACCTGGCCTCACTGACTGGCCCAGGGTGGGCACCTGCCTCAAGCTGAGCCAATCGTAATCCCTCCACGAGAACTTAGAATTGGGCCCAGAAGAGTCCAGGCTCATTCTGCTTAACTCCTGGATGAAGGTGAGGTAAACTTGGAAGCTGTCAGCTGAGGCCATTTGCTGCCAATGCTCCCTAGGACACAGGGCAAGCCAGTTTCAGAGACAGAGAGAAGGATGGAACAGAAGCAGAGTTGGAGGGAGGTGGCTTTCGGGTTTCTCTAAGTCCAGGCCCTGGTTCTCAACTGTTCCCCAAGGGCCAGCTGCATCCTCGTACTTAGATTCCTTTAAAATCGCTTTTTGCCATTAACCTGGCCCCAGCTGTTTCTAGCAGTCACAACCACAAGACTCTTTTTTTTTTTTAATAAATTTATTTATTTATTTTTGGCTGCATTGCGTTTTCGTTGCTGCACACGGGCTTTCTCTAGTGGCAATGAGCGGGGGCTACTCTTCGTGTGGTGCGCGGGCTTCTCATTGCGGTGGCTTCTCTTGTTGCGGAGCACGGGCTCTAGAGCAGGGCTCAGTATTTGTGGCTTGTGGGTTCTAGAGCACAGGCTCAGTAGTTGTGGCACGCAGGCTCAGTAGTTGTGGCTCGTGGGCTCTAGAGCGCAGGCTCAGTAGTTGTGGCACGCGGGCTCAGTAGTTGTGGCTCGTGGGCTTAGTTGCTCCGCAGCATGTGGGATCTTCCTGAACCAGGGCTCGAACCCATGTCCCCTGCATTGGCAGGCTGATTCTTAACCACTGCGCCACCAGGGGAGCCCCCACAAGACTCTTAATGAAAGCAATTTGAGGCAAACACCTCCTTCTGTTTCTTTCCCCCACAGTGTGGTCACCCTCCAAGCTTCCTTAAGGATGACCTCAGCCTGGAGGAGGGTGTCCTACAGGCAACACCAGCTGATAGGGGAAGCCATTCTCCATCTCCTTCTATGGTCCCTCCCTCTTCCCCTAGGCCTATCCTCTCTTCTCTGAGGTCTGACCATGTGTAACCCCTGTTTCCCACAAGCAGAGGTCCCTAAATCAGGCCTTTCCTGACTGCCTTTCTCCCAGCATAACTGCCCCTTCCCTGTCCCGTTTCTTCTTTGTCTGCCCTCCTTAGTCCCAGCTTCTGAGTTCAGAGGGCTGTGTGTCATGCCTCCCAGGTGGTGGCTACAGCCTAACAGGGGACTTCAAAGCCTTCCAGAGAGATGATGGATATTAGCTGAACCTACTGTAATCATTTCATAATATACGTAAATCAAACCATGATGCCGTTTGCCTTAAACTCGTGCAGTGATGTATCACAGTTATTTCTCAACAAAACTGCGGGCGTGGGGGGGAAAGCCTTCCTGGGGCAGACCAGCGTGGGAAGATGTTTTGGGAAAAGAAAAATTTTCAGAAGTTCTTATGTAAACTTGATAGAAAGATGAGGGTTCGTCTCACCAGATTAGGAGTGAGGAGATTGGAGTCTAGCCCTGGCTTTGCTTCTAACTCACTGTGTGACCTCAGGCTTCAGTTTCCTCAGCAGCAGAATGGCAGAGTTGAATGAGATCAAAGGCTTTTGGGAGCCTTATAAGGAGGCCTTGGTCATCGCCTTGGAAACGGGAGGGGGGAAAGAGAGATGGTACCTGGGCCCCTGTTTCTCTTCACTCAGAGCGGCCCCACTTGTACCTGTTTTATACACGGAGCCTCCTTCTCAAATGTTACCTTATCCCAGGTTTCCGAAGAAGCAGATCTTGAGGCAGAAGTGTATGTGCTAACACTTTATGATGGAGTACGATGCTAGGGAAGCTGAGGTGAGAGAGAGGAAAGGAGGGAGAGGGCACAGAGGACTTTGCTGAGCTGGCTGCTATACACCTCCCCTGATGCTAAATCTTGTGGGACCTTCTTTAATGAGGCTGTATGAAGCTTAGGACAGTCCACCCAGAAAGAGGAAGAGAAAGGAATTTATCTGCCAATCCCTGTCTCTTACGGGTCAAAGGTTCACCCCATGGGGTGTCTGACACTCCTGCAGTCTCAGGCCAGAAATTTGGGGGATCGGGGGGTGCCATTGGCTTGTGCTGGTGAAACAAGTGGCAAGACCTGGAAGACAGGTGTAGCTGAGAGGATCTTAGGTGGACATTAAAAAGGAGCTCATACAGCTCTAGTTGGAAAAGAGTGAGAACTTCTGCTAAAATAAAAGTTGAGGGCTTCCCTGGTGGTGCAGTGGTTGAGAGTCCGCCTGCCGATGCAGGGGACACGGGTTCGTGCCCCGGTCCGGGAGGATCCCACATGCCGCGGAGCGGCTGGGCCTGTGAGCCATGGCCACTGAGCCTGCGCGTCCGGAGCCTGTGCTCCGCAACGGGAGAGGCCACAACAGTGAGAGGCCCGCGTACCGAAAAAAAAATGAATAAATAAAAATAAATAAATAAAATAAAATAAAATAAAAGTTGAAACCACTGGTCTGTGTAATCCCAAAGGACCTTCCCAGCTGCAAAGTCCCTTGATGCTGTTCACTGAAATTGCAGCTGAGACCATTTGCCCTTCTGGTGGGCAGGAACCATGTCCCCAGAGAGTTGGAAGCAAGATTCCTGGAAATGTGTATCCCTCAGTGCCCAGGAGTTGGTGCCAACTTTGCTCTATCCCCCACCCCTGGCCCTGCTCCCCTCGATTTCCATGCAATTTGAGAGCTAACACAGATCGTATTTTTAAAGAGTTCCGATGGGACAGGAAAAAGGGGGGGCTGATAATCCCACCAGGCTGGGGGAGTTTTCATCTTGTTCATTCCGAAAGTCCCAGCCTCCCTGCCAGCCTGGACTCCCCTCCACTCAGGAGCAGCTGTCGGCTCCAGACAGGAGGCAGATTTGATGGTATTTAAGGGATTGGAGGATTAAGTGAGCCAGAGAGGCCCCCACTGCACAGCCTCATCCTCTAATGGCTGGAAGCCCACTCCTGGGTATTATTAAATCGATGATTACATCACAGGTATGGCATACCCCTACCTTTGGAGCCCAGCAGGCTTGCAAAGCCATCAGAGAATGAGAGATTAGGGTCAGAGTGGGCAGCCTCAATCCTTCTTCTCTGGTGTATGCATAGATCAATCTGTAGATGGAAGATCAGACTCACCAAAATTAAATCTGGGATCCAGTCTGAGCATTGTCATTGGCTGACCTTGGGTACACTACTTCAGCTCAGGACATTGGCTTTCCCTGATGCAAAACAGGAACATCCCCTGCTTGCTGAAAGCAAACGTGCCCTTTAGTGGGGCTGGGGTGGGCATTGGGGGTGTGACCTGTGGGCTGCTGGAGCCCAGGATGATCCTGATGGAAAATGGTCCTGATGCATGCACCAGCCACAGTCAAGATGGGACATACGGGCTCTGATCAAAAGGAGAAGGAATAAACCCAATAAAAGTCTCTCAAGTGAAAAGACAGGAAAGAAAATAGAATGGAAGTAGGCATAGCTCAAACCCCTCACATCATGGAGGGAAACCTCAGGTCCAAGGACAGACTGTTGTAAATAACAAACCCACCAGTGCCAGGCTCTGTGCTAAGCGCTTCACGTGCATTATTTCACTGAATCATCACAACCCCAATGCAGTAGATGCAACAAGCTTCTCCCTGTTACAGATGAGTAAAGTGAGGCTGAGAGGGGTTAAGCAATTTACCCAAGTGTCACAGCTAGTTAGCAACGGTATCAGGATTGAAATCCAGGCAGTCTGCCTTGCAGATTGTTCTCTGGCTTCTTTTTTTTTTTTTTTTTAATTGAAGTATAGATGATTTACAATGTTGTGTTAGTTTCTGGTGTACAGCAGAGTGATTCAGATATATATATATATATATATATATATATATATATATATATATATATTCCTTTCCATTATGGTTTATTACAGGTTGCTTATTCTTTTATATTTTATATTCTTTTCCATTATGGTTAATATAGTTCCCTGTGCTATACAGTAGGACTCTGTTGTTTGCTCTCAGGCTTTGCCCATCGTTCTCTTCTCTCACAGGGAAGCTGTCTCCCCAGGTAACCTCTAAGGTTCTAATTGTCATCTGTATTCCTGTGACTCCCAAGTCTGTCTGCCCAACTCCCAAGTCTGGCCTAAGTTTCAGATCCATGGGTCCATCAGCCTTCCTGACCCACCTCAAGCTTAATGTGTCCAAGGATGAATTCTCATTTAGCTCCAACCCGCTTCCCAAGGGGTACCTCCACCATCCACCCAGCTGCAGAAACTGGCCACTGCCTGAACTCTTCTCTCACCCCTGACATCCAAGGCACAGCCTTGGTACCTCCCACACAACTCTTGATGTCATCAATTCTCTCCTTTCCACTGTCACTGTAACCAGTCCAGGACCCTCACTAGAAGAACTGGGCCCCAGTCTCTAGTCCTGCCTCCTTTTATCCACCTCCCCGAACCCCCATGCTGTGGAGGGAAGGGTCTAAAATGCAAATATGTTGGTGCCACTCCCCTGCCCAACAGCCTTGAACTACTTCCCATTTGTTCTCTGGATAAAGGCTCTCCTCCTTTGCGCTGGTTCCTTCCCCAGGTCAACTCCTGTTGCTCTCCCTCCCTGCCCTCTGCTGCTCTCCCTCCCTGCCCTCTGCTGCTCTCAGTGAACTTCTTTCTGTTCCTCCAAACATCAGGGTCTCTCTGGATGCCAAGCCCCCTGGCTGGCTGTCCCCTCTGACTGGAACACTCTTCCCCACTCCTCATGTGTTTGGTGGACTTCTGCTCAGACTTCATTGTCAGCTCAGAAGTCCAAAGTCACAGCTAGGATGTCCATCTGAAGCCCAGTCCCCCTAAACTGAATTCATGATTAATCTCTCCAAAACTTTATTCCCTTTCTTGTCCCCTCTGACCTCAATCCTGTGCTAACTGAACACTAATCAGCCAGAGTCAGGTGACTAAAACTGTTGTTGTTAACATCGTTAATGTACTAAAATTGCTACTATAGGTATCATCATTAACATACAAACCCAGGTTGTTTCTCCAGGGCAAGATGAGCTAACAGAGCCCCCCAGCCATGGACCACCTGGTTGGAGAATCATAACCAGAGATATCCCGACTCCTGAAACAACAATTAACAAATGTCACAAGACGATGATTAATCCCAGCCTCTTTGTTCTTCCCCTTAAAAAAACCCCCTAACTCAAAGACTAAATTGGAGTGGATCTGAGGCTTGTCTCCCACTCCCTTGCTTGGCACCCTGCAATAAACACTGTACTTTCCTTCACCAAGTGGACAAAAAAAAAAAGTTGTCCACCATCAAGCCATCAGCCACTGCAGCTGCCCCCACTGTGCACCCTGAGGGGAATTCAGGATGGAGAAAAACAGGATTCTGGCCCTAGATAGTTAAGATGCAGATCAAAGGTCAGTAAGCCCAGACTCTTGCATCTTCCCATACACTAAAATCATTAACTTGAGATGTCTGTTTTTTGTGATTAGCGGTAATCTTTTGACGTTCGACTACATTTTTTTTTTTTTTCTCAGCAAAAACTCCTGTGTATCCTGGCTCCTCCCTTACCTCTTTGGAACAGTTCCTCAAAGCTATCTGAGCTATCTGGCCTACAGTTCTCAGTAATGTCCCCGAATAAAACATAATTCTCAACTTTTAGGTTGTGCATTTTTTTTCAGCGGACAACCACAACTCATTGTCAGTAAATTGGCTTTGCTCAACGTTTGCAAACGGAGTTCAGTTTCCTAAGGCCTCCTCCAGAAGCCTTGTCTGACCCCACCCCCTCCAAGTTTCCACCGTCACAATACTCAGTACCTTCCCCAGCACACCACTTACCAATCCGCACCCCGAACACCCCATGTAAGCCTACGAGGGTAGGGCTCATCCATTCTCATATGGGATGGGGCGCTGCTCAGGAGTTAATACATGTTTGAATGGAAGAGAAGGGAAGTAACTTTTACAAAACCACAGAGTCCAAGAAAGTGACAAAGCCGGAAATGGATTCTGTATCACCCTCCTCCCCAACCTGGAAAGAATTCGCTCTTCTTTGCGTCCTACCCTCCTATCCCACCGATTTTTGATTCCCAGCGTCAAGGGCCATAGAGTTGACATTTTAAGGAGTGCTATCTTCCATCTGAGGAAGGAACGTGCATAACACAGTGGGGAAGGGCTTTGAACCCGTCCCCCCAAGCCTTCCCGTCCCCAAGGACAGCGGAAATCCAGTCTCGTCTCCTCCCCAGGGGAGCATTTGGGTCGAATTAGTCTTTCTCCACGTCCCTAGCCCACCCTAGACTAATATCTAATATGCGGGTCTCGGGCAGCCTAGGCAAAGCTTCCCGCCACCGGCCACGCAGGGGACCCCAGCAGATCCCAGCCCCATTAGGCTACACGTTGTGCCCTCCTGCATCGGTCCCCACCCACTGCCTGGGACGCCACAGTCATCGGGCCCCTCCTTCCCCGCGCGGAGCCGGCCCCGCCTCCCGCGCTCCCGCGGCGCGTCTCTTGTCCCGCCCCCCGCCGGCCCCTCCTCTGGCCCGGGCCTCTGGGGCCGAGCGCTCTCCCGCCGGTCCGGACCGGCGCTGGGTGTTTGCTTTCTCGGCAGTCAGGCCAGCCAAGCCCGTTTCCAGCTCGGGGCAGCGGGGCGGAGGGCCCGGCCGGCGGGGCAGCCATGGAGGCGGCGGCACGGAGGCGGCAGCACCCGGGAGCGGCGGGTGGCCCGGGCGCGCAGCCGGGCGCCTCCTTCCTGCAGGCCAGGTGGGCGCGCGTCGGCGGGCGGAGCTGAACCACAGCCCCGCCACGTGACGGGGAGGGCGGGGGACCGGGGCCACGGGGCCCGGGTGGGTAGTCCACGCGCTATCCCTGCAGCTGCTTCTCGCTCACTCCCCTGAGCCCCGCCTCCGCGCTCCTTTCTCTTCCTGGGGGAACCCCGTGCCCAGGGAGGCTCAGCGGCGGGGTTCAACTGCCCAGCGGCCCGGCCGGCTCTAGGACAGTCGCTCAGCTGGGGTCCAGGAAACTCGGGGTGGGAACGTCGGCGGCGGGCCCAGAGGACATCTCTGCTCACTAGGGACCCCAACGCGCCTGCAAGCCCCGGGCGCCAACCCGAGTTCTCGGGGTGCCTCTAAACTTGACTTGGGTTCTGATATTAACAGGAGACTCACTCCTTGCCCCGAGGAACCAAAGAATGTGGGAATGTAAAGGGAACAGACAGCGAAATGTGGAAGCTCCCCTCCAGAGAAAGAATTAGGAAGGGCTTTTTCCACATGGTTGCTGTTCCCTTCTCTCAGTAAGGGGAAGTTATTGGTTTATGTAGCTGAGACCAGGTGCTTGGGGCAGAGGAAAAGGTACAGAAGCCACCTTTTAATCTTTCCCTCCACTCTACTTTCATACCATTTTACAAATTATAGACATTCATTGCACATAGTAGGCATTCATTAAGCATCTCTGTTGTGTCCAGCGCTGTGCCAGGCACTAAAGCGGTGGGTAAGGTGAAGCTAGGAGGGTCCCACAGTCTGGTAGGGCGGGCCTGGGAGGAACAGTCCAGGGGCTGAGAGGTCGTCTTGGAGGGCTGCCTGGAGGAAGTGGAGCTTGAGCTGCATCTCAAAGAACTCAGTAGGTGACAGGGGAAGAAAGGCTGTTTCAGCCAGGGGAAAGCTTGGGAAAGGCAAAGACTGCAGTGGTGCTGGAGCTTTCTTTGTGTACAGTGGCAGGAGGATGCAGACGGATTGTGAAGGGCCTTGAATGGCAGCAGAGCTGGGACCAGAGTGAGAGCCTTGAGTGCAAAAATTAAGGAGATGCTCTTGGGGCACTAGTGTTCAAAAACCTTCCATGGCTCCCCTATGCCTACTTAAATGTTGGGCCCTGTGTGCCTCACTTGCCTCACCCTAGTTCCTGCCCTAAATGTCAGGTTAAGGATGCAGCTTTTGTTCTGTAGGGCACGGGGGAGCCATGGAAGGCTTTTGAGCACTAGTGTGCTCAGTTTTAGGAAGTTTGTGGTATGATTTGGGATGAAATCTGAGAAGAAGTCTGAGAGACTTGGGCGAGAGTAGCTCTTTTTCATGCTACTAAGGACATCTCTGTTCCGGATCACCTATAAGTTGGGAGTCTTTGACTGCCTTGAACTGTGGTAGCCCAATTAGAACAGTGTGTGAGTAGTGGATATGGTCACCACTTTATCTCATATGCAGGGTTTCCACATGCAGCATCTTACTCAGTCTTTTTGTATTTTGTATATGTGGAAACTGAGGTCTAAGGAGGTTTACATCATTTGCCGGCAAGAACCAGGGCCTAAACCCAGGGCTTCTGTTTTCTGTTCTTACTGCTCCACTCTGGCTATTCCTCTTTACTCCTACATGAGCTCCCCACCATCCAGGTTGCTCGTGGGGATGGCATGAGAGGCTGGCTGTCTTCCAGGGTGTCTCTGCCCCCCCTCATTGGGTGCCTGTAGGCCGGTTCTCAATATCATTGCTGCACAAGACAGTAGGCAGAATCATCCTGTCTGACTCCTAGGATGCTTGGATTTCCTCTGCTATATTCATGCTTTGCTTACATACCTCTAATGACAAGGTGCTCACTACCTTTCAAGGGACTCTATTCCAGCTTCCACCTGCTCTGTTGACAGTTTTTTGTATTGTAATCAAAGTAATACATGCCCATGATTAAATACAACTGCACAGACAGGCTTAGAGTAAAAAGCAGTGGCCCTTTTTCCACCTCTCCCTAGTACCAGAGACAACCATGTTAGCTTCTTTTAACTGTTTCTACCAGAATTAAATTCATAGTTCTAAATAATAATAACAAATACTACGTACATACCACTTTCTGTGGGCCAGGCCCTGCTCTTAAGTTTTTGCATTTAAAAAAAAGAAAAAGTTTTTGCATAATTTAATTCAGCCACAACTCTTGACGTAAGATCTAGTATTATCCCCCATTTTACAGATGAGAACATTGAGGCCCAGGAGGTAACTTGCTCAAGATTTGGTTAGTGGTAGAGCTGGGATATGAACCCAGGCAATCTCCAAAGTCCACACTCAAAACCTATGCTCAGGGCTTCCTCGGTGGCGCAGTGGTTAAGAATCCGCCTGCCAATGCAGGGGACACGGGTTCAATCCCTGGTCTGGGAAGATCCCACATGCCGTGGAGCAACTAAGCCTGTGCGCCACAACTACTGAGCCTGCGCTCTAGAGCTCGTGAGCCACAACTACTGAAGTCCGCATGCCTAGAGCTCGTGATCTGCAACAAGAGAAGCCACTGCAATGAGAAGCCCGCACACCACAATGAAGAGTAGCCCCCGCTCACTGCAACTAGAGAAAGCCCACAAGCAGCAACAAAGACCCAACACAGCCAAAACTAAATAAATAAATTTATTTAAAAAAAAAAAAAAAGCTATGCTCAACTGCTATTTCTTGGTTTATCAGTTGCCTCTAAGCTAATGTTTACCCACTAATTTCCTGTTATGATTTGGTTCACTTATGCCGCTCCTGTCTTCACAAGATGGTTTTGTATCACCATTTTTAGTTTTGCTCTTTGTTACCTTTGTAGCCTTAAGGAATATGTATATACCATTATTTCTTTTACGGTCAACTGTGAAGCAATATCTTTTTTTCCCCAAAGTTTACCTATTTATTTATTTATTGAAGTATAGTTGATTTACAATAAGGGCAGTATCTCTTGATTCCTTTTTAAAAGATTATTAGTCTCCTACCCTAATCTCTAGCATTCTTTACCGTTTCCCCAACTCCTGTCATCTGTAGTTTTACTTTCAAGTTGTCAAGGTTCACAGTAGTATTTACCTGCTGTTTTTTAACCGTAATTGCCTTCCATGTTTTGTTTGTGGATTGATTATGAACTTTGGAAATCAGTATACAATGTTTTTATTAGTTAAGCCATGTAAATATTGTTCCCTACAGAGTCCAGTAAGTTTAACAGTTACATTTGCTTTCTTATATTGCTTTTGTTTTTCCTGGAGTTTCTAATTGCCTTTCCTTTTTTTCTCTTATTTTTTGCCTTCATTTTCTCATTTTTTGTTCAAACTTGTCGTCATGTGAGGTATTTCCCCATCGTGTATATAGAACCAAAATCAGTCCCTCTATAGTCCCCAAGGTCCCTGCTTGACTCCACCATGGCTGAGCTGCTGACCGCTTTGAATATTTCATCTATATGTTATGTGCTTTATGGCAGGGGTCCCCAATACCCGGTACCAGTCCACAGCCTGTTAGGAACTGGGCTGCACAGCAGGAGGTGAGCAAGTGAGCAGTCGTTCATCTGCCACTCCCCATCACCACCTGAACCATCCCCCCTATTGCTCGCATTACTGCCTGAACCATCCCCCATCTCCTCCCCCCGCCACCGCCGCCCCCCCCACCCCCGTCCATGGAAAAATTGTCTTCCACAAAACTGGTCCCTGGTGCCAGAAAGGTTGGGGACCGC
Organism: Pseudorca crassidens; assembly: GCF_039906515.1. Classification (NCBI taxonomy): domain Eukaryota; kingdom Metazoa; phylum Chordata; class Mammalia; order Artiodactyla; family Delphinidae; genus Pseudorca; species Pseudorca crassidens. The sequence continues at coordinate 116,214,286 of NC_090296.1, read as the reverse complement.
TGCTTTATGGTATGCGCTCCCCAACTGTCGTGGTATCAGTTTTCCCAGATGGTAGACTTGTAAAGCCGTGGAGGAGGTTAAAGGCCATCCTTGTCTTGGGTTACCTGCCATTGTGCTTTCACTGTTGTTCTCAGCAGGAGTTTCTGATGATGGAGGCCTAGAGCTGGCATGGCTGGAGGCTAGGTGTGTGAAGTCTGTGAAGTCAGAAAGTTGGGTTAGGTTTGAGGATGCTCATCCCCAAGAGAGGGGCTGGGGGAGAGGATGCCTTCACCCTTCATGATCTGCCCCCTGTGCTCAGAGTCCCAACAGGAGAAAACCAGTCAGATGCTCACGAATCTTGATTCCCAAGTTAGGTGTCTGCCCTGCACCTGCCCTTTTTCTTCCTGCTCTGCTCAGCCAGGCTGGACTCCTGATGGGGGTCCCCCTTGACTGAGTGCCTCCTGAGGTGGAGGAGGAAATAGTCCCTGAGCCCCTAGTGTGTGCTTCGTATCCACAGCTTCCAGAGACCCACACTTAAGTGCTTCCCAGGCTTTCAAAACGCCTTTACTTCCTGTACCAAACATCCTGCTCTTTGCCCAGTTTGAAGGTTTCCAGAATAAAACACTGAGGACTGTCATTCTCCTTCCCCATCCAAGTTCTTCAGGCCCGGAGGTTGCCACCATCTGCTTTTTGAGGCCTTTCCCTGATGGTCACAAAGGGGAAGGGGCACGGTGGGGCCTCTATACCAGTCACTTGTCTCAGACAATGACTGAATGTCTGCCCCCGTCGGAAGGCCCAGCAGCCCCTCCTCTTCTTCCACCAATAAGCCAGGCATCTGAGCTCCCTTCAGCACCTTTCTCACTTCCACCTCCAGGCCTTTGATCCTGCTCTCCTGCTGCTTTTCTGCCTACTGGAATCCACCCATCCATGCTTCCAGGCTCCCTTTCTTCCTGCAGGTGTTGCATACTGCTTCAGGCTACACCGATCCCTCTCTATCTTGATCTCCTGATATGCCACAAAGCTTATAATAATCAGCAACAAAATAGGAAGCTACTTAGAGCACAGGTCTTGAATCCTTAGAGACCCAGGTTTGAATTCTCTGCCTTTCAGGACTCCTGGATTATGAGTGACAGAAAGCCAGTGTGAACTGCAGCACCCTTAGCAAAAGGGAATGTACTGGCTCTTGTGGCCAAACCATTGCCTTGGGAACGCCTGGAACTGGGAATGTGAACCCTCTCAGGCCTTCTTCTCCTCTTTCCCTGCTCCTCTCTGCAGGGCTGCTTCATTCTCACCTGGCTGTCCCTTGAGGCTGGAACCTTGGCCACAGGCAGCCCCGCGCTCTCATCTTTAGCATCCCAGCACCAGAAAGGAAGATGCTCTTTTCAACTCTAGTTAGAAAAGTCCCACTGCTCCAGCCTGGGTCACTGGCCCTCCCTGTGGCTCAGGATACATCATCTCTCACCAGAAGAAGGAGGGAGTAGGAAGGCTGACAAAAGGAATAGTTGATGCAGCTCCTTTTTTTTTTTTTTTTTTTACATATGTCCACTCTTTTTTATTCTTTTCCTTATGATGCAGCTTCTTATTAGCGGGGGTAACCTTGGTTAAGCCTCAGTATCCTTATCTGTAAAATGGGAGGGTAACAGCCTCCTGTTCTGGCTGTGGGGATTAGATGAGATGGTGCTGGTGAAGCTCCTAGCACAGCACACAGTCGGCACTCCGTAAGTGGTGAGCACTGAGTAGAGGGGACAGGAAGACTTAGTTGACCTAGGAAAGGCCCACTCAACCCGCCTTGCCTGCCGCTAGAGGGTGATGAGATCCTCCAAGAGCTTACCTCTCTGTGTCTGGGTTGCTCTAGCAGCCCAGTGTGGACCATACTTGGAATTGGCTAAAAAGGATCCCAGAAAGTTATGGAAGCAATAGCAGTGTTGACAGAGTAAAATCTTCATGGTGCCTCTAAGCTATTGTTTGCCACTAAAACGAATGAATAACTGGTAACGGAGATTGTTTTATATCAACCAGTAATCACTGAGCATAAATCAGGTACTGAGCTGAAAACTCTGGAGAATATGGACTCACATCACACAGCTCCTGGTCTTGGCACTAATGGGGCAGCACAACTTACACCTCAGTCATCTTAGGAGGAGTGAGCTGCTTGTCACTGGAAGTATGCAAGTAGTGGCAGGGACACTGTAAAGAGGATTTGTTCTCTGATGGGGAGGTTGGTGAGTTGAGAGAACCTTAAAATCACCCTTCTTCTTGAGGGTCTAGATACGAGCAAAACTCCAGCCCTGTGATGTCATGGCCTGAGTGGGAGTTAGGGATGATGCACTCCCTGTAGTGGGCTTTGGGAAAAGCTTCATCAGGGAAGCCTTCTTGGAGGAGGTGGCACATGCACTGGCCCTTTAGCTTCAGCTCATTTGTGAAGAGCAGATGGCTGACTGCTTTGCAGGAGACACAGGCATCCAAAGTTGTGTCATCAGATGGTTCTCCTCTTCTTGCCACGTCTCTCACATCACCTTGTCCCTGCTGCCTTCCTTCTTAGGTTTCACTGTGGATTGGTGAGAAGAAGGACACCTGCAGCCCCTTTCCTACCTCCTCATGGTTCAGAAACCAAGGGAAAGGGAGATCCCCTGTTCATCTCAGCGTATAGTCTGTAAGGCACATCTCACCGGAGGGCTCTGATTGATCCAGCTCAGGTCACATGCCCATTCCGTGGACCAATCACTGTGGATACAATGATGGTTTAGAGGTTAAAAATATAAGCTCTGGAATCTAATCATTTAGGTTCAAATATTTAGCTATGTAACTTTGGGCAAGTTGCTTAACATCTTGGGCCTCAGTTTTTTCACTTGTGTAATGGGGGTAATATTCTAACCTCAGATGGTTTCTGTGAGAATTAAGAGAGTTAAATGAGATGGTACGTGCAAACAGCTATAGTCGTGCCTGGAATATAGAAAGTGTTCAATAAAGGTTAGCTGTCATCATCCATCACCATGTTTCATGCTTTTCAGCCACATTTGCATCCTTTGCCCCATCTGATTTCCCCATCATCCTATAGGTAAGAAAACCCAACAGTTATTATACCCTTTGGGCATTTTCCTGCCTGAATCATAGAGGAGCAAAGGTCAGGGCAGATGGAGTCTACTCCCAGGATACCTCCCCATGGACCACAGTATTTCCAGCAAAACCTTTTCCTAGAACTTAATCATGTGTGTTTCCTCCTGCTCTCAAATCTCTGTGGCCCATCTTCATGGGGAAGCTTCCCATGGGAGGAGAGAAGAGCTGACCCCTTTTGTCTGCCCCTTTCCCAGGCACAGCTCCGTCAAGGCTGATGAGGCTGCCAGCACGGCTCCCTTCCACCTTGATCTCTGGTTCTACTTCACCCTGCAGAACTGGATTCTAGACTTTGGCCGCCCCATTGCCATGGTGAGTGTGAAGCTGTGGACAGAGCCCTGACCAGCAGTGAGGAGACAGGGTGACTTCAATTGTCAGAGTGACCTCAAACAAGTCATTGCCTCTACCAGTACACTGTGAGAATAGGTCTGGATGCTTTCATGTCCTTTAGTTCTACGACTGTGACCAGTGCGGCAGCTGCCAGCGAGCGGGGGATCCGGGGGGCCCTGACTAGTCATACTGCGCCCCCCCCCCATATCTCACACCCAGGTTTAACCAAAGCACCAATTCAGACAGTGGGGTATGAGAAAGGATCCCACCTGCTTTCCCCACAGCCTTGGGATAGTATTGTTTTTCTGGAGGTGAAGAGTATAGGCCGAATTTGCCTATCATGTATGACTTGAGCCTTGGGTAATTTTTAGTGTCATCTGGTGAAACTGTCCCCCTCCCTCCAAGGCTACTTCATGCATCAGTGTCCAGTGGGAGCCTCTACGGAGATTAATACTGGAAGAGCACCAAATCCCCTCACTGGTCACGAATAAGATAGATAGACAGACAGGTAACAGAAGGTGAAAAAAATTGAGTTCCCACCAAGAACTAAGGTGTTAAGTTTTGCATGTTGGTGGTAAAAATAACAATATCCCGCACTGAAACTGACACCTCATACATGCTAGTGCTAATGCAAATTAGCAAAGCCCTTTGGGAAAGCAGTTTGTCAAGGCGATAACTAGTACCTAGAATAGTGCCTAGCAAGATATGTGCTCAGTATACTTGTACTGAATGAATAATAACAGCTAGAAATAGCGGTTAACATACATGGAGTGCTTGCTCTGTTCTAAGCTCTTCATGTGTTTACACTTACTTAGTTCTCCCACCAATGCTATCATGAATCTCAATTTTATAGATGAGAAGAGTCGAGGATAGAGAGGGCAAATGACCGGCTCAAGGTCACCCAGCCAGCAAGTGGAGGAGCCAGCACCTGCCCCCAGGCACTCTGGCCCCAGAGCCCACCCCCTTCCATCATGATTTTATCCAGAACCCTAATATGTTCATCCCTCCCGACTCAGTACGACCCCTGCCGAGCATCTGCCCTGAAGATGTAATCAGCAAGAAGACAGCCTCTGTACCGAAGGTGTTCATTGCAGTGTTGTTATAATAGCCAAAACTTGGAAGGGACTTGAGTGTCCGGCAGTAGGGACTGGGTAAATCAGCTTTGCTGTACGCAGTCCAGAGGATGCTACCTGGGCATTAGACAGGAATTACGAATACTCTAGAGCAACCTGGAATGTTTAAGGAGAAAAAACATGCCTAAGTGTCATGCATATTGACTGCCTGCCAATTAGTAACGGCCCTAACAGTCTTGTAGACATGGGATCAAAGACTTGAAGGGGATGAAGAAAAGCTTCCTGGCAGTGGTGTCGGGGAGGAGGTATGGTGGCTTTCTGCAGGCTTGCCATAAGGTTTACATGTTTTTTAAACGTAGGTGAAAGTAAAGGGACTGAGCCAGGAGTCAGGGCACCCAGTCAGGTTCATAAGTGACTTTGGGAAAGTCAGTGTCATCTGGGCTTTGGTTCTCTCATCTGTAAGAAGACTGGTTGGACTAGCTGCTCTGAGCCCCCGTGCAGCATGAAGGTTCCACATACTGGGGGACAAAGGAGCTGCCCATCAAACTGGTGTTACAGGGAGAGGGGAGATGAGGCCAGGGGCAGGCTCATGGCTCTTCTCATTCATTAGGACTCAGCCTCATCAGGTCTAATAGGGGTCTCCTGCAGGGCAAATCACTTCCCCCATCCTGCTCAGAGTTGCTGTGGCCACTATAACCCTAAGTGGGCTTATCAGGAATATACATTTGAAAAACTCGTGTATACACTGGAGCTTTTCAAATGTACCCATGATAGTCCCAAATTTGTAATAACTACAAAATAAAACCTTTTACAAGTTCTAAAAGTAATATGTCATAGTTATAACAAGTCAGTTCATACCCAGGGGTATAAAGAAGTGTGAGACTTTCCGTTTCCAGTTCCACCCCTGACAGTTTGAGGCTCATCCTTCCACTCCTTTCTCTACTCATGCAAACATATGTATACCTCCTTTTTTTTTTTTCTCTAACCAAAATGAGATTTTACTTTATACTTTATTTTACAACTTGCTTGTTTTACTTTGGAATATGTCATGGCTATCTCCCTGTCAGTACACATGAGATGTCATTCCTGTTAATGGCTGCTTAACCTGTAGAAAAGATGGACTGTAGTGTATTCAGGTAGCCGCCTAGTTCTGAGACACTCAAAGAGTGTCTCAGCCAACGTATATATCTTGCTATAGGTAAAGATACAGAGATACATGCACCCAGCAAGTAAGAAAGAGAAAGAGATTGAGATTCTTATATCCTGAGAGTTTTATCTCTGCAGGGTGAATTTTTGATAGAAATTTATGGTCATTACACGTGTTCTCAATCAACAGATAGTGGGCGTACGGTGTGGCAGGGCGGAGGTTGTGAAGTGTTTTGACCTCGAATAGGGGTTTTCCCACTGACACCGACAAGGCTGGGATTCACAGCCTAGAGCAGGAGGAGGAACAAGGGCATTCTAGACAGAGGAACAGCCCTGGCCTGCCTGCCTTTCTCAGGGAAGGTAGAAAAGGAAGAATTGAATCTTTGTAGAACTCACTTATTTCCTCCTTTGTTTCATAAGGTATAGTTTCGACCTGATTTGGAAGTGGTCCACCTGCTCAGTGGACAGAGTGGTTTTCCATACCTGGGTGGCCAGGAGATCTTGTCATCATCCTAGGACCTGGAGTGCCAGATCCTTAAGGGTCCATGTAGATCACCTGGGCCACATTTCGTGTTACAGATGGGGGAACTGAGACCTGAAGAGGGGAAGAACTTGCCCAGGGTCACCCAGAACGTTGGTGCACAACTGAGTCCCAAAGGAGCCTCCAACTCTCAGGCCGGTACCCAGGGACCTTTATTTCGTACCCACAGGGAGAGGGACACAGGGGCAGGCCCTGGATTTGTGTCTACCGTGTGCTTACCTTCTCTGGGACTCAGTTTGTCTGTCTGAAAACACCTTGACTTCAGTGCTGCTGAGAGGATCCCAAGAGATCACAGAAAGAATGAAGTGTGTGCAGAAGAGGTTCTGAGGATCTCATGGGGCTGTGCCTAGTAAAAATCATTCCTCCCCTTGCTCCCCAGCTGGTGTTTCCTCTCGAGTGGTTTCCGCTTAACAAGCCCAGCGTGGGGGACTACTTCCACATGGCCTACAACATCATCACGCCCTTTCTCCTGCTCAAGGTACAGTCCAAGGCTCCCTGCCCTCCCTTCCCACCCTCATGTCTTCCTCCACCCGGCAGGGAGCTGGTGCCAAGCCCCGGGAGTGCCCTGAATCAGACAGTCCCCTGCCTAACTCTGGGAGACGAAGGCTGTGATAGAGGGACATGTCAAGCCCCAGGAGAGGCAGGACTGCCTCTGGCCAGGAGGGATGGAGAAGGCCTCCCCAAGGAGGGGCGTTTGATTTGGGCCTCCGCCTGGTGTGCTTGGGGTTGAACTGGGAGAGGCCTTCAGGCAGGAGCACCTGAAGACAAGGCCGTGCTAGAGGAGCCATAAGACATCTGGGGAGGCTGAGGTGGAAGGAGTGGCTGGATCGCCCAGGGCGAGGTCAGGGACCAGTTGGGAAGGCAGGTGAGGGCCAGGTGGCAGGAAGGGCAGCAAAGGAGGGTGAACTCTCTCCTCTGGCCTGGAGATCCCTGACTTTGAGATACCACTGGGAACACAGAGCTATCTCCTAGATGGCTGCGGGAGATAGATATCTGGGTGATGGCTATCTCCAAGGTAGCTCTCGGCAATGCTGGCTTTGCATTGTGCCACATAAGGGCTCTTAAAACTCTTGCTGTTTACTGTCCCCATCATTTTGTTTTTAGAGAGACATTTCAGATCTCCAAAAAATAGGGAAGGTGTAATCTCAGAATTCAGAGGGTCTTTAGTAAAAGAATTTAGTTTCAGAAGCACCTGCCGCATCCCTGTCGTTTCCATTTTTGTTTGCTTGGATTGCTCAGTTGCTCAGAAACAGGAGGGTCTCCTCAACAGGCCAGCCCAGTGACCCAGGAGCAGAACTGGGGGTGGTGGGAGGGCAGGACCTGGAGCCTGGATGCCTGTGTCACCTCCAGCACAGCCCGTGGGTGTGTGTGACCTTGGGCAGAGCTGGCCCTGCTGAGTGTGTTTCCTCTCCAGCACAAGAGGGTGCTGATCCCTGGCCCCTGCTGGGTTCACAGGGATCTTGTGAGACTCTGGAGGCTGGACTGGCCCCACTAAAGGGACCCACCAATTTGAGAGTGACGTTCCAGCTGGTGGCATCCATCCCACTCTGGGTGTGAGGGAGGGAAGCAGAGGGCGGCTCCTATCGTGGTGGAGGCGGGGGTCATGCTGTCGGGCCTCCCTCTGACCTCAGCTCATCGAGCGGTCCCCACGCACCCTGCCGCGCTCCATGATCTATGTCAGCATCATCACCTTCATCATGGGCGCCAGCATCCACCTGGTGGGTGACTCTGTAAACCACCGCCTGATCTTCAGCGGCTACCAGAACCACCTGTCAGTCCGCGAGAACCCCATCATCAAGAATCTCAAGCCGGAGACGCTGGTGAGCCTCCACCCCGGCAGTGCGATCCGTCCTGGAGCCCAAAGAGGCTGCCCGACCTATCACGATGCCCTAGATGAGGGCAGCCCCCCCCCCCCCCCGCCCCCGCCAAGCTAGGATGCTCCTGTGTTGCTAGGAAGTGGCACGTAGGCTCCCACCAGGGCCCCCTCCTCCGGGTAGGGAGGGACTGAGGGCAGCTGGGGGAGACCTGGCCATTGGAGGGAGGGGGGCCGCCGGGTTGCGTGGGTCCCGCGCCCCCCCTGAAGCCCCTCCCATTCTGCCCCTGACTCGCCTCTGCCGCCCCCAGATCGACTCCTTTGAGCTGCTCTACTACTACGACGAGTACCTGGGCCACTCCATGTGGTGAGTAATGGGGCCCGTGGCCCCAGCCAGCTCTGCCGCCGGCCTTGGTGACACTGAACATGGGCCTGGGGTCTCCAGGTGTCGAGCGCAGCGGCTGGAATGGCGTGCTCTTCCCGGCGGGAGCGCTGTCACTCAGCTCTGGCTCCCGCCGCGCCGCCTTCCGCTCCCGCCAGCGCGCGGTGCCCGCGGCGGCCACTAGAGGGCAGCGAGTGGCTGTCCTCCCTGGGCCGAGGCTGCAGCGCTGATAAACATTCTCCCCCACCCTGGGGATGGGGATGGGGATGGGGACCCCGCCGGGTCGGGCTGCGGTCTTGGGCATGGAGGCAGGGAGGAAGATGAGCAGGTCCGGCTGGACTGGGGCGGGGGTGGGGCGGGGGCAGGGTGCTGTCTGTGCCCCCGCTCCTCCTAACTCCCAGGGGAGCGCCTCCCTCCCACCCCTTCACCCACAGTGGAGGAAACCTCACGAATGCGGGCTCAGCCACAGCAGATGCAGGGCCCAAGCTGGGGGCAGTCATCTGTTCCAGGCCCACACCTTACACAGGATAAGCTGGGGCCGGTGGGAGGGGGTTTGGCCCTGGGTTGACAGCTAGTGACGGAGCCAGCCCTGGGCCTGGGTGGCTCCACTCCCGAGCGAGGTGGGCTTACTCTTGTCGCACTTGCCCTACGCTGTGTTTCTAGGTTCTGTTTAGGGACCTGGAAGGTCAGGGGCTTCCTGGACAGGCAGGCCTCTTGCCAGTTCTCCCTGGCCTGTGCCAGAAGACCCTTCCGGTGGGAGGCTGGGGACGGGAGGAGGAGAGAGGAAGAGAGGCTGGAGAAACGAAGGAGCAGGAGAGGACTGGGCACATGAGGGGCAGGAGGGAAGGTGGAGAAGGAGACAAGGTGGTGCGCGGGAAGAGAAGGGGGGTGTGATGGCACAGGTGCGTGGGGAGAGCAGCCTGTGTGTGGAGAGGAGAGAGGGCGGTACCTTTGGGGTGAAATGGTGTGTGTGTGGAAAGGGGGTGAGGCTGTGAGCTGAGTGTGGGTGAAGGGGCTTCACAGAGCTCCTTGGAGTCCTCTGGCAGGTGCTGTCCCCCCCACCTTATTTTAAGCTGGGACCTCGGGCCTCTCCCTCCTCGACCCTGCTGGGTACACCCCTTTCCAGGGCAGTGAGGAGCTGGGACTGCTGGTATTTGGGTGCGTACACGAGGCAGATACACACACACACACACACACACACACACACACACACACACACACGGAGTGAGTGGGGTGGCCAGCGCCGCGTGGGAGGGAGCTGCCCCTCCCCGCACCCCCCAGCCTGCGGGGCTCTGACCGGCATGTGCTCAGGGAGCAGACCTCATCTTCCTGCTTCCCTCCTGGACCCCCTGCTCGGGAAAGGCTGCCAGGGAAGAGTGCCACCCGAACCAGGCATTTTTGTGAACCATGAAGTGAGTGCATAGGATGGTGCAGGGAACCAGTACAAGGACGAGCGGGGAAGAGGCCCTGGGTAGAGGCAGCTGGACGGGGCAGCGGGCGGCTCAGCACTGGTTTCCCTGCTGCAGGTACATCCCCTTCTTCCTCATCCTCTTCATGTACTTCAGTGGCTGCTTCACTCCCACCAAAGCTGAGAGCTCAATGCCAGGGCCAGCCCTGCCCCTGGTGGTGCCCAGCGGCCTGTACTACTGGTGAGTGGACGCTGGACCTGGGGTGCGGGGAGGCTGGGAGCCCTTAGTGAGCCAGGGAGTGAAAATGTGCTCTTGACCACAGGGCTGCTGTGTGACCCCAGGTGAGACTCTCCCTGTTGAGGTCCCTTCTTCCTCCTCTTTCAGTGGGGATTGTGACTGCCTTATGGTGGCCGCTCTGTGACCAGGAAGCCAGGCCTGAGTGTGACCTCTTCAAATTCAGAGTGCAACCTCGGGGCCAATAGAATCCATCTCCGACACCAGGCCCTGTAAAGGCCTTGGGACCTCAATTTACTCCTCTGTGAAATGGGAATAATACCCACCTGTCTCCCTTTTAGGACATGGTGAGAATCCAGGGGGAGAGAAAGGGGCTTTGTAAACTATGGAGCATCATGGAGATGACAAGGACAGATATGTGGGGAATTCCATGGCCTCAGGGGCTCCCTGCCTGGTTTCCTTTTCCCTCCAGCTCTCTCTTCCCATTCCAGGGGCTCCAGGCCTCAGCCAGACTCCTACCCCTCCTCTGTCACTTCCGCTCTGGAGAAAGGCTCCCCTGGGGATTGTGGGTGTCCTGGAAACAACTAGCCCTTCTCTGGTGGGAAGCCTCCAGCCAAATGAAAAGGGCCTCCGCTCCTGGGGCCAGCTCCGGCCCACCTCCAGGGGCTGCCCGTGGCCAGCAGTGGGGGTCCACCAGGGCAAATCCGCATGCCCGCTGAGGGCAGGATTAACAGGAATGGGTGGAGGGAAAGAGGTGAGACGTGGGAAGGAGCTTCGGCCCGTTCTTACCCATAGCACTACCAGAGTGATAGCTACAGGAGGCCATTTATTGAACAATATGCTTTTCCAAGTATGTAGTTCTTGAGAGATAGGGCCATTTATGCCCCCTTTATTAGCAAGAAAACAGAGGCTCCAAGATGTCATGGAAAGTCCCCAAGGTGACACAGCCACCAAGTTGCAGAGCTATGTAGTTCCTTGAGTGGGATGGGTCAACATCTGTAGGCAGGGGAGTGGACGAGATAACCTCTCAGAAGCCCTCTAGCCAGTGTTACTGAGTTCCTGGCCACATGCTAGGTACTGCCTTAAGAGATGGAGAGAACCCTGGGAGATGAGACTGTCCCAGCCTTCAACGAGACAGTAATGACAACTCCCGTCAGCTGAAACTGCATTCCCAAACTCAGATGCCTTTAGGAACCAAGCTGGTAACAGAAATGCATGAAGCAGGCATCAAGTGAGGCAGTAGGGAGTGGTGGGGACTGTGGCAAAGCTGCAGAACAATGCTCTGTCTAAAGGCAGCAGCTGCTTTCTCCTCATCCGTTATTGTTACGTGGGAATACAAGCCTAAGGTGAGCAGGGAAACCAGAACTCCACATTGGCAGGTAATCTGCTATTTACATACTGGCAACAAACTCTATGTTTTAAAAAACAGTAACTCTACAAGCCAAGTCAATATGCTGCGTATGGGCCACGGCTCAGAGTGAAGTGGTTGCCTCAGCCCCTCACTTGACGTGCTAATCTGACCCACTGGGTGGGCAGCCTGGTACTTGGGTAGAGGGAGGGACGCCGGGCAGGATGGGCTGTCACGGCACCCACCTCCGCTCACGCACGGGCCTCCTTAGGTACCTGGTCACCGAGGGCCAGATCTTCATCCTCTTCATCTTCACCTTCTTCGCCATGCTGGCCCTTGTCCTGCACCAGAAGCGCAAGCGCCTCTTCCTGGACAGCAACGGCCTCTTCCTCTTCTCCTCCTTTGCCCTCACCCTCCTGCTCGTGGCGCTCTGGGTCGCCTGGCTATGGAATGACCCAGTACTCAGGAAGAAGTACCCGGGCGTCATCTACGTCCCTGAGCCCTGGGCCTTCTACACCCTCCACGTCAGCAGCCGACACTGAGTCCGGAGGGGTATGTGCACCCCAGATCCTCGCCCAACCTCAGGCTGCACGGGGTGTCGAGCCACCTGACCGTGGGCAGCCAGAGGCCAGCCCTCCCCGCCATCCACCGGCCTGGTCTCTGGTCTCCCTCTGCCAGAAGCTCTCTCTCCCCCCCCACTCCAGGATCGTGGCACCCCTTCGTGTGAGGCTGACTGCAGGTTTCTGAGTGGCCGCCGAAGGCAGAGTTCTCACGCACTTGTACTGTTCCCTGAGCCGCTCACTAGGGGTGGGGACGTCGTGAGGCTCTTCAGTCAGCCTTGTCTCAGCCTCAGTCTCTGCCTGCCACCAGCAGGCCTGTTCCCAGGAAAGGGGCCCTCGTTCCCCATGGGACGCCCCCCCCCGCCTCCCCCGAGGCACTGGGGCCCGGTCTCCTCCCTCGGCTGCGGGCCCTCGGCCTCATTTCCCAGCAGTGCCGGCCTGCGTGTGCGCAGGGGTCTTGGGGGCCTGCCTCGCCTCCCCCGGCCCCGCCTCCTCTGCTGTGCTCTCAGGGAGCCCTGTGCCTCAGAGCCTCCTTTCACCCTGCATGCAGTGGTCCCCCAGCCCCCGTCAGTCCCCGTCTGCTGGCAGCATCAGGGGTGAGAAGTGTGACTAAAGGCGGTGTGGAGCCCAGCCTGGCTGGCTGCTGCTGCTTCTTACTTTGGGAGTGAATTTGGGAGGCAGGAGGAGGGCGGTTCCTGGAGCAGGGGAGGGAGTGGCTGGTCTGGGGCCCAGGCAGGAGCCCTGGGCTGACCCCAAGGGCCCACTCAGCCCCGTGTGGCTGAGAGCAGGTGTTGCCACTGTCCGCTGGCCCTCCGTGCCACTTAGTAGGATCCTGCGGTTGGGGGTCACCTCAGGAGCAAGAAGGGCCTCCTCTAGGTCCCAGCTCTCTTCAGAGGAGTCTGGGGGGCGTTCACAGGGGTGGGGACCAGCATAGGGCATCTCCAGACCTGCCCCTCAGAGATGTCCCACTGAGCCTCCCAGCTGTGCTGCCAGCCCGTTCCAGGGGCTGAAGCAGAGAGGGTGCCCTTTGGGGGAAGGTGGCGGGCCTGGTTTGTGGGAGGTTGGCACTTAGCCTTGGGCAAGTTGTTTAATCCCTTGGGGCCTCAGCTCTTGATCTCTGAGGGTCTCAGCCTCACCACACAGCCACCGGGGGCTTTGGGCTACTGTTACTAGAAAACACAGGGGAGGGCCACGCTGAACAGGAGACGCCTCATTGTCGGCCATGTTGTGATGAGAGAAACGCCTTTGAGGAAAGCGGCTTTGTTTCTCAGGCTTGCTGCTGAGGCATGTTACAGCACGGTAACCCTCCTCACGCCCAGAGTGTGGACATAAAGACTGGAGTTTAGGATTCCCACTTTGCCTTTCCCAGGCACCTTTTAAAATAACCACTCAGCGTTTAAACCCATAAAAAGCTGGTGACCTCGACCCCTCCCGCTTTAGATAGGTACTTGGTACCCTGCTCTCTTCTCCCTCAGGATCTGGGACGGAGGATGGTCCTTCCCCTGGCTCATTGCGCCCCCTGGCGTCTGGGATCTGAAACAATAAATCTTGTGGCTCTACTTCCTTCGTGTGGATCTATTGAAACTGCCTTCAGTCAAAAGGACCCCATGGGTTTCATTTCCCCAGAGTGGGAGCTGGATGCCGAGGGAGCTGCCTGCTGCCCCTGCGTGGGTGGCTTGTGCCCCCTGACTCAGCAGGTCACAAGTCTGTACATCCTTAATCCATAAGCCAGCTGCGGCCTTTCAGCACACAAGGGCCCCCACCTGCCCAGCAACCTCGTTTGACCCCTTCCCTACCTCAAGGCCACTGTTAACTGCAAAGCCTGCTCCAGGCCTGTTCTCCATAGAAGGACTTAATGGATATCGTCTGAGCAGGCATAGGCCTGGTTATGTGGGGTCTGAAGCTTATACAATTTTGGGGGTGCTTGATAAGAAAACAGTTAAAAAAAAAACAGTGAATAAAAAATTAGGTATGAAAACAAGTGTTTAGAATGGAAAAGAAATCACAGCAAGTTATTGGAGCCTTGGAGAGTCATGTCCCTCTTGACCAAGATCTCTTTGGGCAATTTACTGAAAATGTTGCCCTAGAAATACTTCTTAATTGCACCCTGGCTTCCCTCCACCTAGAAAACTCTAGGCCAGTGGTTTTCAAAGTATGGTCCTGGCTGGCAGCATCTAGATGGCAGGAGAAAATGCAGATTCTTCCCCCCTTTCACCTGCTGAATCAGAAATTCTGGTGATGGGGCCCTTCAGGTGAACAAAATCTCAGCCCCCAAGTGGCATTGGAGGGGGTTTCTGTTTTGCGGCCTGAGTTGAAGTGTAGCCTACACACGACAAGGTAAAGCAGACACCTTGAGAATTTTTGTACAGTGAACTCAGGTAGCCACCACCCCGTGCAGGTGTTTTCAGTCATGAGAAACACCCCTTAGAGACACCTAGAAACACCTAAAAAAGGAGTTGGCCAGGGTGTCTCCGTTGGTGTGCCTTCGGGGACACAGCCCCAAACTCTAGCGCACACTCACCTAAACTCAAGGAAATGTCACGTGTATGGTCAGGCCGTTCAAGATGTCTGTTCTCTTGCTCTCTGTACATCCCCAGCTCGACCAGGCCCTGCTTCGCTTCCATGACTATCCAATCCTCTTAATTGTAGGGCTTCATTAGTCCCTGGTCACTGAGGAGCCCAGCTGAAGTCAATTCCCCCTACACTGGTAACCTCCTTCCCCCGCAGAGCAGCAAAGATGGCTGCCGAGTCCCGTCTGCCGCACACGGTGGGGTGTTGCTCCAGGATGTTGCTTCAAACGTGTAAGATCCCCTATCCAGCAAATCACTGATGTCTCTGTCACTGTCTCTGGGCTGTTCCTTTGGTCTCAAGGCTGGGCCACTCCAAGGCTTGCAGGCCTGTGGGAGTGCAGCCCAACAATTGGCGAGCCAGCCGAGAAGCCGGGGAAACTCCCGGGCGCACCGAGATGTCGGGGAAGAAGGACGGGGAGTGGAACGTTGTGAGGAATCCGGGGGATGGCCATCCACTCGTGTGCGGGGCCCTGTGGTGTCTGTCCTTGATGAATGAGGGCCACCAAGAGACTGGCGCATCCACAGAGCACCCTGAGGGTGCTGCAGAGATGTCGCTGCCGTTACTGTGGGGAGAAAGAAGCCAGACGGTGGAAGGGGTGGCCGTGGCTGTGGGCTGGCTGCTGCTCTGGAGGCTGAGAAAGGCCACGGACACTGAGCAAGTGCCCAAGGCTCAGGTCAGGGGCCTACAGGTGGGGTGCCAGGCTGCCCCAAACCAAAACTGCCGGAACTTTAATGGGCAGATTGAGGGAACAAGATGGGAAGCAGACACTTAGCCCACCACGCCGCGTGGCTGAAGGGAAGGTAGCTTCCCCGACAGGGAGTCCAGAGGGTTGGGGCCCATCCAGATGGGAACCCCAAGGCGTGGGACCCTACAGAGAGCACTGATGAAGAGGAACAAGATTGGGACGAGGTCATCGAGCTCCCTGTCCCCCAGGCGCAGATGAAGAGCTCTTTTCTCCCCCAGAGCGGAGGCAGCAGACCGTCAGGAGGGATGCCTCTCTCTCCCATCATAATGGTGATATTCTGTTAACCTCAGGGTCTGTTTCCCGTTTCAAAGGAGCAGCCCCCACGCTTGGAGCTCATTTGACAGCAGAGGGATGGCTGGAGAATGCAGACAGAAGGCAGAGACCTGGATGACCTGTCAAATACTTGGGTGTTATCTGGTCAGGTAAGCCCAAAGTGGCACTGTCAGCAGTTACTGGCAAAATGCAAGCACACCTGTGGCCCATCACCCCGAAACAATTACAGACCTGGCTAGGGCTGTTGGGCTGTTGGAGGCCTCTCGTCCCGCATCTGGCCCAACCTTTTTGACCCTTGCTCAAGCCTGTAAAGAAGGGAGCTCAGTGGGAGAGGACCCCGGGGGAGGAAGATGCCTTCACCCAAGCCAAGGTGGCTGTTAAACAGATCCAGGGCTTTAGGGATATGAACTCAGGGACAGGCTTGTGAGTTGGACGTGGCCAGTTACCTGAAACGGTTTGGTTGGGGCCTGTGGTAACAGCGTAATCACAAGAGTGCCCTTGGGCTTCTGGTCCCACCCGTGGAAGGGGGCGGAATAACGATGCCGCGGGCTGGAACAACAGCTCTGGGCAATCGACGATGCTTCACGACAGGTGAAAGACATCCCAGGAGGCGCCCCAGTGACTGTACGTACTCAGGATCCCACAGCTGAGTGGCTAAAGGATACCTTCCAGAAGCCCAAGTCCGGGCACGCACAAGTCCGAACCATAACTAAGTGGCGTGTCTGTTGAAGGCAACGTAGCCCTTGACCTACTGGCCCACCGAGTGCAGAGTTACACGCTGAGGCCTGGTTACCTACACCACGGAGGACCCCACCGGCCTGACGGAGACAGCTGATCCTCCTGAGATACC
Source organism: Pseudorca crassidens (assembly GCF_039906515.1). Taxonomy (NCBI): domain Eukaryota; kingdom Metazoa; phylum Chordata; class Mammalia; order Artiodactyla; family Delphinidae; genus Pseudorca; species Pseudorca crassidens. The sequence goes on along the minus strand of NC_090296.1, from coordinate 116,197,918 downwards.
ACCTTTAGTGGAAGAAGGCACAGGCTCCATCCCCTGGGAGGTTTCGTACACCGATGGGTTGGCCCGGGGTAATCAGTGCAGGTGGGCAGCAGTGGCCAGCCGGCCTGCAAGGGACAGCATCTGGATGGAGGCAGTGGATAGCCCAGGAGTGGATGGTGGCGGGGCGACCCTATGGGGAAAGGACCCCGATAGTGACCAAGGAACCCACTTTATGGGCCACGCAATTCAGGCATGGGCTGATAAAATGACAGACACTGGCATCTCCCCCTGCGCTACGACGCCCCTGCTGCCAGGCTAAGCCGCGGGATGAATGGACCACTTAACCAGCTGGTGAAACTGGAAACCCGCTCTCTTGACACGTGGACCAGGACGCTAACTCCGCCCCTCCGAGCTATAACTGAACATCCCAGGAGCAGTCCACCCAGTGCCTGCAGCACGTTAACCCAGAAGCAACTAGGCAACACCATCCAAGTTCAACTGTTGACCACCGAAGGACCAGTACTGATCAGGACAATAACTTGTTTTCACCCTGGCCACCGGACCTATTCCTAGGGGAACCCAGTACAAAATGGCCTGGGACTGGCAGGTAGGACCCCGGCGTTCTGGGTTTGCTGCTTCATGGGGAATAGGATCAGAAAGGGACCTACAGGCTTCACCTGTCCTCCACTTGGCCCTGCCTGACACCACTAAGGTGATTAGTCCAGGCCCCTGTTGGAGAAAGCACCATTATATGAACGCCATGGTCTGTTATGCGCCCTCTCCAGTATTTGGCACTGGCTGTGGGGACTGAGGGTGGACAGACGGCGTGGGAGTGCCGGCGGAGATGCAGACCACAGGTAGGGGTGGTGTGATCTCAGAATGCTGTCACTGCTTGTATTTGGCTTCAGGGTCATGATCTTCCCCCGTCTTGTGCCTGTAAAGCATCTCTATATTTCGTGCCTAGCCTGAGCAGAGGGAATGTGTTTGGGAACTGGACAGCAGTGGTGGCCTCGCCATTGGTAAGTCTGACGGCTGGGTCTACAGCGAGATGCTATCGTCATCCTCCTCTGGACTTCCATGAAAAGTTGACCCGATAAGCGCCTGGCTGCAAAGTCTGCCCACCTCTTGGCCTCTTGATACTCCTTAGCAGCTGTTGGCTCTGTTGCCTTTGTGGTATTTGGTTGCAGTGCCCTCTGCACACCTGACCCCAGGGATATGGCGGAAGGGGGTCAGACCAAGATGGTAAGGGTCATATAGGGTGTGTAGGGGTGGAGTGTATGGTCAGGCCATTCAATGATGGCTGTTCTCTTGCTCTCTGTACATCCCCAGCTCCACCAGGCCCTGCTTCACTCCCATGACCATCCAATCCTCTTAATCATAGGCCCTAATCAGTAACCACTACCTACCTATGTGCTTGCCCCTGCCCCAGCTGCTGGTTTGCCTGGTAACTGAGGAGCCCACCTGAAGCCAATTCCCCCTGTAACTGGTAGCCTCCTCCTCCCCTGGAGTAGTGAACACTGCTGCCGTGTCCTGCCTGCCACCTTCCATCCAGAGTGGGGAGTCGCTGCAGGATGTTGTTTTAGACACGTAAGATCCCCTGTCCAACAAATTGTCATCTCTGTCGCTGCCTCTGGGCTTTTCGGTCTCGAGGCTGGGCTACTACAAGGCCCAACAGTCATGTCTCCTCCAAGGGACCCTTTCCAGACACAGGGTGATTCCGAGTAAGCACTTGGCCAGGCCCTGCCGGCCTTCCCCACAGGCCTCTGCTCTGTGCTCCCCACCCTTCCAAGCCCCCACCTGACGTCCCGTCTCCTCTTCTCCCGTGAGGCTGTCAGTGAGAAGTTCCCCTCCTCTCCTGCCTCCCTCCAGTGTCTCCTCTACTCAGCCCAACCGGGAAGAGTGTGAATCCTCCAGCTGAAATTCTCTGGGTCTAGAAACGGGTGTGAATAGGTGACTCGGGAGACACGAAGTGGAGGAAAAGAGAACCTTCCACATGGAGGTGGTCAAGGGACAAAGGAGGGCCCCAGCTGTCCATGTGCCAATTACCAACGCATCCCTCTGCGCACGTGCAGCCCCTTTCTAGGACCCACTTGTCCCTGGTCCGGGAGCTCTCGTGCAGTGCACAACATGTGCAGCCGTATGTGTCGGTCCTGACAAAGTGGCTGGACCTTGGAGTCGGAGCCCACAGGCAGGACAGCCGTCAGCCGTGGACAAGGGATATAACAGGTGTCTGGGAGAAGAACGGGGAGAACCCAGCTGTGCCCAGCACTGTATCTCCAGGGAACCAGCCCCCTCACTTCCTCGGTGGGTGTGGGGAGGGGTAGGGGGCAGCACAAACCACTGAGAAGTGGGGAGAGTCAGCAGCTTCTGCTGGAAGGGGTGGGGGCTGCGGTGGGGAGAGGAGGGAAAGGAAGAAAAGGGGGGAGACTTCCCGGCCGGGAAAGTCACTTAAGCGGCCTCCCTCTGAGCCCCTGGGCAGCCTGTGGTGTGGCCGGAGACCGCAACGCAGGCATCTACTGCATCCCCACCCCAAACCACACCCCCCCACACCAGAAGGAGGGGCGAGAACTGACACACATGCCGAGAACTGACGGTGCACCAGCCATTTGACCATCGACAGCCGTGTGACGAGGCCCGACCAGGACACTGAGGCACAGAGCAGTGAAGTGACACGCCAAAGTCACTCAGCAGAGGGGCCTTAGAGCAACAGTGGCTGTGTCCCTTCTGCATAAGGCATCCCAAGGCTCTGGCAGTGGAGGCGGCTGTGCCGTCACAGTGGGGTTTCCTTCCACCTGCAAGGTGGTGTGTGATGAGCCTTAAGTAAGGCGGTGTGCAAAGTGCCCGACACCTAGGAGGAGCCTGTCAGCCCCCAGCTTAGTCCCCGGAGAGAGAGAGGAAAGACCCCCGGAGGCAGGGCCAGGGACCCCCTTTCTGTGTGTCACCCCTTCTTAGTGTCCACAGAGGGCTCCCAGGGAGAAACAGCAGCGTTTGTCCTCTGGCTACAGAGCTTCAGCCTCCTGATGCAAGACTGAGTGCTGGGGAAGCCCTCGTGCAGCCCCGGTCTCTCAGAATCCAACCTGCCACTAGCCCAGGCAGGCCGGGCATCAGCAGTGCACGGGAAGCTGGAATCTGACCCCTGGCGTTGGGCCTGGTCTCCATGGCAGCCGTGGATTTATAACCCGGGCCTCCACCCAGCTTGGCGGACTTTCGACTTGAAGCCGGGAGGAAGGAGAACAGGAAGGCGGTTCTGGGAGCAGCGAGCGCACGGGTGGCAACCGGAGGCCCCGCGATGGTGAGTGAGGGTCTGTGTGGCCCTGTCGAGCTGTCCTGGGCTGGGGTGGCCAGGGGGCTTTTGTGGAGTCCCTCCCTGACTGTTCTCCTCTCTCTGCTGCAGGCCAAGTTTCTTTCCCAGGACCAAATTAATGGTAGGTTTGGTTTGTTCTTTCATTAGCAACTCACAGCAAAATGTGGGTCTCGTTAGGCAATTTGCTCTGCTCATTTTTTGTTAGTGGGAGGGAAGGAGGTTGGTGGGAGAGCTGGGCCCACCCACAGGCAAGGGGCCGGCCACTGCAGGGAAGGGCTGGGTTGGAGGTGCAGGTGGGGGGCAAAGCTCGGAGGTAAGAGATATTGGTGTCACACCTGTCGGTGTGATTTACAAGAGGGAGTGATAGGAGAGGGAGCTCACTGGGTTTTCCCCCAGAACTTGATAGCTGGATTTGGGAAAGGAGAGGGAAAGGGAATGGACAGAGAGACACGGCTGTGGCTGAGGACCCAACCAAAGGAGGGGGCTTTGTAACTGGCTGAGAAAGAGAAAAGAGCCCAGGTTTGCACACTCAGGCAGGATGCTTCTACGCTCTGGGCCTCAGTCTCCCCATCTGTAAAGGGGGGAAGGTCAGCTTAGGTGGTCTCTGAGGTCCCTTCTGTCCTGACAGCAAGCCTAGTCTTGGTGTTTGGAGCACTTTGTTCCTGGAGTCCCCTGACCTGCTGGTCCCCAAGCAGGCTTCAGTTTCCCGCAGTGCATGGTTCTGTTTCCACAAGGCCAAGCCAACAGGGTTGGGTTACACAGAACTCAGGGGCCCAGACCTGGCTGGGGAGGCCCATCCGAGCTCAAGTAGGGAGATGAACTGAGAGTTACCTAGGCAGGGATTCCAGAGTTCTGTGTACCAGGAGCTTGGTCTATAAGGGAGAGTGGGTGGGTGGGTTGTAGGCACCTCCCTACAGACCCCTTGATATCCTTACCCCACGAGGGGGAACAGAGCAGGGACTCTTAAAACACAAGGCCCAGGGCGGGGGCCCCTCTTGCCCAGGTCTTGAGGCAAGACTTGAGGAGTCTCAGGGCTGGAGTCCAGCTGTCAGCCTCAGCCTCCCCCAACCAACACCTGGCTCTGAGGCTCACCCTCCCTCTGGGGCCTCTGAACCTCCCAGAAGGGAATAAGGTAAGTTCCCCTTCGTATGTTAATGTCTGACACAAAGAAAGTGACCACAAACGTTAATGAATGAAAGACTGGAGTGGGAAGACCAGGGACCTTGGAGGCAGTGGACCTGGGGTCCAGTCACCTCTGAGCCTCAGTTGTCTCATCTGTGAAGTGGGGCTAATGACACTGCCTCACTAGGCTGCTGTGAGAGACACAGCATATGTCAGCCATGTGCCTGACACTGGGCCTGGGTGTCACCCAGACGTACGCTGGGGCCAGCTTGCTCTTGCTAGTGTGAGCCAGATGGTACAGTTTTAAGAAATTTGTGAGCTGGTTGTTGAAATCAGCCATTATTAAATAATGGAAGATGAAAGAATGCTCCAATCCCTCCATCTGTATAAACATTTTAAAAAGATATCTCTTGGGGCTTCCCTGGTGGCGCAGTGGTTAAGAATCTGCCTGCCAATGCAGGGGACATGGGTTCGGACCCTGGTGCGGGAAGATCCCACATGCCGCGGAGCAACTAAGCCCATGCACCACAACTACTGAGCCTGTGCTCTAGAGCCTGTGAGCCACAACTACTGAAGCCCGCGTACCTAGAGCCCTTGCTCCACTGGAGAAGCCACCTTAATGAGAGGCTTGTGCACCACAACAAACAGTAGCCCCCACTCGCTGCAACTAGAGAAAGCCCGCGCGCAGCAACAAAGACCCAATGCAGCCTAAAATAAATTTATATATATATAAAAAAAATCTCTTGCAGTCAATAGTGCTGAAGATTTCAAAGATTTCAGTTTAATGAATATAATTTGCACAAAGGCCGAGAAGTAGTTTAATAGATCACTTATCAGATGTAATGATAGTATAGTCATTGGGAAAAGAGTAGCATTCATTGGCATGCAGCCTACCTCACTTAATGGTTAAATCAAAACTGTAGGTTGGCAATGGCTACAAGAGCTGTCAAAACTCACCGTGATAGTCAATTGGCTAGATGGAATTTATAATCGAGTATATTTTATGATTTGTAAATTGTGTGCTGCACATCCTCAAGTCTATAAAACTTAAACTATGTACATATATCATCAGAGCCGGTTGTTACATTCCGAGCATACAACTGGTGTTATCCTAGGCCCTGGGGAGGATTATTTTTTGCCTTGGGGTATTTGTATTTTCAAAGGGAAAACCTAAAGGGGATTTTTAATTCAATTTATTTAACCCAATTTGTTCTTTCATTCAACAGTATGAGTCCTTTCTTTGTGCCAGCCCAAATCTAGGCATTAAAAATATAGCAGTGCACATAATAGCCCCAAATTCCTGTGCTCACAGGGTTCACCTTGCAGGGATGGCGGGCGGGCGGGGGACGACAACAGGAAAGTAGTAACATAAACAGGATGTTGGATGGCCGGCTGGCCTATCAGAAGGAGAGCCAGGCAGGGAGAGGAAGGAGGTATGGAGGTCTGGGGGGGGTGGGGTGGGGGCGGGTCTGGGGGGGGTGGGGTGGGGGCGGGGCAGGGGGGAGGAGAAGAGCCCTGTTGTTCCAGCGCAGAACTCCAAGTTCAGAGCCAGACTCCCAGGTATCTAAAGGTAGGAAGACAGAACACATATGTAACTGAGGAGGTGGGCCCCCATTTGACCCTAGCCCTGCTGATATCAGGGACCACGGGCCCCCGTGGTGCAGGGCATGGGGGCAGGGGGCAATGTTCCCCCCTGTAGAGCCTGGTGGATTCCAGGCCCCAAGAATGTGATGTCCCCACCTGGCCACTGTCGGAAGATGGTCAACTGTCATAGGATGAGGTCTCAGGAAGGCAGCGGGCCCACCCCTCGTGCAGAGAGACAGAAGACAAACCAGACAGAAGACAAGGTGGGTGGCCAAGAGCGGTCCCCAGGAGGGGGAAGGGGAGAGCTGAGTTTAAGCCCTGCACACATGGTGGCCCTCTCTCTTCCCCCATCCCCACTGGCACTGGGCCTTCTTGGAGGAAATTAGGTTTTGCAGGAACCAAAGGCGGGGTTAGGCCAGGCTCTGGCCCTGCTTCCCCTGGGCCACTCCAGCCCCTGCCACCAGGTCCTGTTGGTGGTCTGCCCCTCCGAAGCTCAGGCTCTGCAAAGTTCTGAAAGGGTGGAAAGTTCCCATTCAACCTCTCCACAGGCACAAAAGCAGCTAATTGTCTCTAAACCCCACTGCCTGGCCTGCCTTTGGTTAGCAACCTCCCTGAAATCCTCCTGCCAGGAGAGGCCTTAAGGAGGGACCATGAAAGGGCCCTAGGCCTGGGCTTCCTTTTGCTCTCTCTCCTGCTCTGCTGCCCTCTGGTGGCTTCTGCCCGGGAGTGGAGATCCAGTGTGGTCTCCGGGGCAGAGCAGGCTGCCCACTGTGAGTCTTCTGCTGCTCCAGCCTTCCGCCCCACCTGCACCATGGGAACAACGAAGGTACCACCCCCACAGGGTCACAGTGAGGATTACACAAGGGCCTGGGGGGCAAGTGCTAGTAGCGGGAGCTGCGGTTGCTGGTTTTGTTATCAGCTCAGGAGCCACTGGTCTAGGCCTCTGAGGAACCAGCTGGGTGTGGGAAGCAGGAGAGAGCAGGGTGCTGAGGACAGCACAGGGCCCTGCACGTTCCCAAGCGGGGCTCAAGCCAGGAGCTCTACCCTGTGGGCCTCAGGGACTGGACGAGAGGGGAGTTTTGACCAATTCTGATGAGAGCCCTACCCACAGCCCGTGGTCAGAACCTCTATGAGGGGCCCCTGATCTTCCCAAGCTCACGGCTGGCCTCACTGTGCCTCCAGGGCTTGGGGGTCGGGGGAGATGCAGGTGGGGGTCGGTTCTGCTGGGCCTGGGGGGGCTGTGGATCTGGAGGCTACTTGGCCCCCAGCAGGGTAGAGAGGGTTTCGGGAGAGCAGCAGCAGAGCCTGGGACGACTTCCTGGCAGCGCCTCTTGAAGTCTTGAAGGGGGCCAGGGCCTGTGTCAGAGAGCAGCTTGAGAGTTCAGCAGCCTGGAGGCCAGCGGCTGGAGCAGTAGGCTCAGAAGTGCCCACGGTTGTGATTATTGTCATCACATATGAGAGCCTCTCTGCCAGGCCTGCCCAGAGGGGATTTCTGGTCCTTCCCAGAAAGGAGGACCCGTAGCCCCGAGGCATTATTGGCCCTGTTTCCCACATAAGCTGTCTTTGCCAAGGTCCCCTGGGAGTCTGGTGCCCTGCTGTGAGCTCCTGGTCTCCCTGGGCTGGCCCTGGAGGGTGAGAGAGCTTTCCTCTGGTTTTAGTCGACTGAGGAAGGGAGCAGGGAGGGTGAGAGGGAGGAGGCAGAAGGGAAGTCAGGAGAGGGAGGGGAGAGGGTTGGCAGATGAAACAGGACACCTAGTTAAATGTAAATTTCAGATAAACAACAAATATCTTTATAAGTATGTCCCATGCAAAACTTGGGATCGACTTAAACAATGAATACATTTTTTAGAATATCGGAAGTTCGGTTTACCCTGGCAGCCCTGTCTTTTTCTTTGCTGTCTGGCCACTCTAGGAGGGAAAGAGGAGAGGGGAGCAGGCAAAAGGGAGGGGAGGGGCAGAAAGAGGGGGGAGAGGACAGAGAGGCGGGGTGGAGGGTGAAAGGCGGCTCCTGATTCTCCTTTCTGGGCTTTGGCAGAGTACAAGGAATGCTTCTCCCTGTACGACAAGCAGCAGCGGGGGAAGATGAAAGCCACTGACCTCCTGATGGTGATGAGGTGCCTGGGGGCCAGCCCGACGCCGGGGGAGGTGCAGCGGCACCTGCAGACTCACGGGATAGGTGAGTTGGCTGGGCCGGGTCAGTTGCCAGGGAAGGAGGAGTCTGGGCTGAGGGTGGGCCCTGAGCCCCACAGCTGTGGTCCTGGGGAGGGCCCGGCAAGCAGGTGCAGATGATGGGGTGTAAACAGCTCAGAAGTTTGAGGGGTAGGTTGCAGCTGGAGCTACTGGCTGGGTGCTGTGTATCACTCGGGCTTCCTTGAATCCTCACAGCAACCGGTGACACCCCCATCCCAGAGGACCAAGGGATCTAGGCATTCCCACAAGGTTATCACACACCTGCAGCCCAGACAGTGCTAAGTGATCCCAAAGTTGTTTTGATAGAACAATGTCCCTTAACTATTTGTCATGTGCTTAGCTCAACAACCCAATGAAGGAGGGCACTATCCTAATCCGGGTTTTACAGACAAAGATCAAGATTCAGAGCCCATTAGGTAACTTCCCCAAGTGCTTACGCCAATGGTGGAATCAGGCTTGGAACCCAATTCTGATCTCCAAATGGTTCTCTGGTGATGCGATTATGGGATTTTCATTCTCCTCGTTTCCTCTGTTTTTGACAATGGAAACATATGGGACTTTTCATAACCAAAAACAAGTTTTTTTTGGTTGTTGCTGGGTTTTTATTTTTTAAAGAAAAAGAGGGAGGGATGTCAGAGGCCAGGATGGCTGTTTGCATTGGTGGCTGGACACTCAGGAAGGAGAGAAGGGCGGCCTGGAAAGAACACTTGCTCAAGAGCCCATCTGGACCTCAGTTTCTTCATCTCTCAGATGGGTTCCCACCATCTGCTAGCGTTAACCTGAGGTCCCATCCGAGGGTGCCTGAAGTAGCACTGGGAGCCCGTCCTGAGGCCAGCCTGGGCCTGGGGGTGGGCCTCTGAAGGCCTCAAGCCCAGTGATGGGGCGCTTAGCAACTGAGATCTGCTGCTTCCATCTCCGAACGGGTGGTGGTTTCCTTTGGTTTCTGTCTCCTGCAAACAGGAAGCTGTGGTCAGAGGCAGTTCTGACTTCCTGCAGTTGTAGCCCAGCCAGGGCCTGGGCTGAGGTCCCCAGGCATGCCTGGAGGAAGGGTGTGGGCTGGAGGGACTGGGGTGGAAGCTGCAGTGAGGGAAGTAGTGAGGCTGCAGTGAGGTGAACAGCCTGGTGGGACAGAGGCTTGAGGCCCCAGGTGGGGGTCATCTATCTTTGTAAATGTGTTACAGTGGCTGCCAAAAGGGGGGATAGACATGTTGGTGCACTTCCCTCCAGTTCAGGGCAGGAGAGAAGCATCCAGAAGGGGATAGAGGAGGCAGTGCTTCATCCTAGTCCTGCCACTGCTCTGAGGTGACTCTTCGCTCTGAGCTTCTGTCTCCTTAGTGGGCAAAATGCGATAACCAGTCACTAAGGGGTTGTTGGGAGGATTAAATGAGGCATATCCATGGTGGGAACTCAGCAGGACAGGCTGCATCCTCTTCCCCATGACCACTGCCTCCATCATGGTGCTTCCTGAGTTAGGTGGCCCTTCAGCTGACCATGAAGGCAGGAACCCAGCTGCCTTCCTCAAGAGAAGCCTTTTCCTCCTTGCTCACTCCGCTGTGTTTGGGGGTTTCCTAGACAGAAATGGAGAGCTGGATTTCTCTACTTTCCTGACCATTATGCACATGCAAATAAAACAAGAGGACCCAGAGAAGGAAATTCTTTTGGCCATGTTGATGGCGGACAAGGAGAAGAAAGGCTACATCATGGCGTCTGAACTGCGGTCAAAACTCATGAAACTGGGAGAGAAGCTCACCCATAAAGAAGGTAATGGCCTGGGTCCCTCTTTCCCAACAGCACGAGGTGATTAAGGGGTTGGGGGAAGGACACAAAAGCCCAATCCATGCCACCTGGGTTATGCAGGCATTGCATTTGGTGGATGCCCCAGAAGGTTGTAACTAGATGTTGAGCTTAGTGAACTCTGGATTGGATCCCAGAAAAGAACTAGGGACGCTGTGGGTGGCAGGAGAAATTAGCCAGGGCGAAGGGACGGCTTGGGGAAACCCAGTTATGATCTACTTGGGCATCACACTGTGTTCTAAACTTTCACTGTGGGCCTTCATTTAGTGATTATGACAGCTCTGGGAGCACTAGTGTCCCCCTCATACTGATTAAACAGGTGCAGTGAGTGGCTTGTGAGTAACAGAGCTGGGAGCTACATGCAGGTCTATTAGACACTTGGACCCCTGCCCCCCAGCCCCTCTCAGGCTCTTTCCTCTCACCACAGCTGTCTTCTGAAGCTGCTACTGCTGCCAAGTTTCTAAATTGAGATGTTACTTTGCTCCCTTTCCCCACGACTCAGCCAGCTCTAAGAGCTTTTCCAGAAGGGGTGTCCGTGGTGGTCTTTGACTCCTACCTTCCCTGCCTTCCTACCTCAGAGAGGATGAGAGGCTTGGGTCTTCTAGGAAAGCCTGATGTCCATGGTAAGGGTGACTCCAATGTTGGGCCCTTTGCAGGTGTTCTCCCAGTCTGCCTGGTGGGCCCCTCGGTCCAGCCATGGCAGCCATGCCAGGTCGCTACCAGAGTCCACACCCACCAACCCCAGAGGCTGGGATTTCTAGTTAGGCCGCTGGGCCACTGCCTATGATTGAGGCAGGAGGAAAAAGGCTTCAGTAGTGATGGGCCTTTAGCCTTTGGTTAAATCACAACAAACAGACTTGAATCCTAGCTCCCCCTCATTCTGGGGGACCTCAGGTGAGTTTCTTAACCTCTCTCACCCTCCTCAGTTTCCTCGTTGGGAAATGAGGTTACAACAGACAATCCCTCAGGTCCCTCCAAGAGCTAACATTCTATAAAGCAGTCTGCTGAGATTTTATCTGCAGTCACAAAGGCACAGCGCAAAGCATGTAAAAATAGCTCTACAGAAGGCAGATGGAGCTTCCCCCGCTTTTTCAGGCCGGGAGCTATCACGATCTCGTCTTTCATTGTGTCTGTTTTAATGCGAACAGGGAAACACGGGCTCTCCTTCCCTCCCCGGTTCTGAGGACACTGCATGGGCTTTTATGTACCAAGTGGAGTGTTTGTTAGCAGAGGGCCAGCAGGGGCCTTATTCTTACGGTTAATGATCTCTAAAGCAATACCATGGCCCCCAAACTCAAACATATCTCTCATTTGTTTAACCAGTAAAGAAACATTTCAAAGAAACTGACAATGTCACCCAGACAGAGACTGATGTCCCTTCCTCTGGCTGTGGGAGAAGGAAAGATGATACTAGAAGTAAGACTCCCTTACCCTCAGTGATTGAAAGAAAAAGCTTCAGTTTTACTACAGAAGCATCCTTGGAGCTGCTGAGATGGCTGGGAGGGAGGCCTCCTTTGCGACCTGGTTCTTTGTGGGTTCACAGGGAACCGCCGTTCTACCCAGAAGGCATCATCAGACTCCAGCTGCCCCTCTTCTGGACAGTTGGAGGCTGCAGTGGTTGGTGTTAGACCTGTCCATTGGGACGGTTTTAACCAAGTGGTTGGTGGGTAGAAGCATCTCTATGCAATAAGATAAATTACAGTCTCAACATTCTGAAAATACTCAGAAGTGCTATCAGCTTAAGCACAGAGCACAGTAATTACATTTTTGGAGGAGGATGGTTAAGCAGGAAGTCACAGGATATTTTCTAACAACTACCCAGGATTATGTTGGGGATGCCTGGGGCTGGGGAAGTTAACACAGAGCAGTGATAGTTTTGTAAGAGGGTGAGGATGGTCCTGAGAAGCCACCGTGGAAAAGTGTAAGCTGAAATGGCTCTTTTTGTCAACTGCTGGGAGAAGCTAGTATTTTGTCCCAGGGATCCAGAACCAGTAAAGGTTGGGGTTTTGGTTTTTTCTTTTTTTGAGCAACATTAGAGAACAGTGGCAGTTTTTTTGTAGGCTTTGAGCTTAGACACAGTTGAATATATTTTCTCTTACAGTACCCCACCCCCGAAACGCACACTTTTTAAAAGAGGTGATGGTGGCAGGTACCACTCGTCACCGAGCCCCCTTGGGGTGGGGTGGGTGTCAAGTTGGAAGGCAGACTGGCAGGTCAGGGGCAGGCCAAAGACTGCGCTGGGGGGCCTGGGATGGAGCTACAGAGGGTGTCTGTTCTGCAGGGGGCTGAGACGGTGGGCTGTAGAAGGTAAGATTCATGCCAAAGCTTTCTGGAAATACTGGCCCAGGGGCCAGACATTTTCTGAAGGGGAAAAAAAAAGCACAAGATGGTTTCAGTGACTGAATCCTTACCAGTACACCCCTACCCTGGCCCCTGCAGAAAGCCTGATGAACTCAAAATTGGATACATGGTCTCCAAGGGGTAGGGGGTGGGTTGTCCTGTTCCCTCCACTGGTTTATTTCCTCATCTACGGGAATAGTCAATCAGACGCTCAGGGAAGACCTCCAGGGAGTCCCAACCCCCAACTGGATGTCCTATAACGTAACACTAAAGCAAACTGAAAAATTAATGTGATTTATTGCAGTGGATGATCTTTTCAGGGAAGCAGATATTGAACCTCATGGCAAAGTGAAGTATGACGAATTTATCCGCAAGATCACCATTCCTGTGCAGGACTACTGAATGAGGAGAAGGCAAGAGAGCCTCCCCTGGGCCGGAAAACTCAGACGATGAATCTTTAAAAAGAAAAGCGTTCCTTTCACTTGTGGGAGATGGCAAACACAGCAAGATGACATACCTGACCACAGCAGCGGGTAACTTAGCAAGGAAACGAAACGATTTCAGCTACAGTATTAGCATGTCTTTAATAAAAGACTTTTACTGATTTTAATAACTAACTACCATCAGTCTAGCCCTTTATATCATGGAAAGAGCCTATGGTTTAGAGTTGGGCCAGGGTTCCAGTCCTGACTCTGCCACTTCTGAGTCAGGTGATTTTGGGCAAATCATTTCACCCCTCAAAGCCTTAGGATCCTCACTGAGGTTGGATTCCTACTTCTTACCTCATGGAGCCTGTTGAGAATGGTCTTCAAAGGGCCTTTGCAAATTGTAGAGCACAGTGTAATCCTAGGTTGCCATGGTCGTGCTTCTCCTAAAAAGGGCAATTTACCGAAAGACTAATATTCTGTATTTGGGTGCTAGAATCATCTTCCGCATTTCCAAGATAAAGCTAGCTGAGAAACAGCAACAAACAGAGAGCTCAAACTATGGCAACAGTTCTTGCAGCACCACAGGGTCACATACAAATTCTCATTCCCAGTGCATACTAATGTAGTTCAGGATATTCATTCATAAACAGGATAAAAAACAGGTTTAAAACAAGGCAGCATCAGCTAAACCCTGGGAAGAGTGATCCGACTACACCCCAAACCAAAGGAAACCAGATGTGACGAGTTGCATTCACTGAGGCCTTGCAGAGCTTGAGAAGACCTGTTATGATGCTTCTGTCAGAATTTTGAGCTTCTCCCTGACCCATTATCAGAGAGGTTCATGGGACTGGGATGGTCTGCTCAAGTGGGCCAAACTGATGATGGCTTCAAGCCATTTCCTCAGGACTAATGGAAAGTAATAAGGGGATGGAACAGGCCACAGCCATGACCCAGAGAGAGAGCCCTGGAAATCAATAGTAGGGGTACTGGTCCTGCCGGGAGCTTTTCCAGCACAAGTGGCTTTTTAAGTTAGTTATGTAGCCAGGAGGTGCCAGGCTGGTGCTGCCTGTGCACTCATCAACGGTGTGGATCCATCGCTAGCGCCAGCACAGCCCTAAAACGGGCTGGAGTCACACACCAGCATGCTGAGGGCGGAGCGGGGCAGAACTCTTAACTACAGAGATTTTCATCCTTATATGTATCAAAACTGGGATCTCTGGGCTGTGGCTTTTTCTAATTGTGCCTTAGTGGCTAAAGCAAAAGAAAACCAAATTAAGAGGGAGGTGCGTCTCTGGGGAGGTTTACACAGAACGCAAATCTAAGGGCCAGGAACAAGGTAAACTTCAGGGGACAAAACAGTCACAGTCTTAGTGCAGCTATCTCACGATGCTGCACGGCCTCAGACCAAATGGAGGTCCTGAGAAAGGAGAGCCGCTTTCATTTCCCCAACAGTGTAACTGCCAATGAAGTGAGTAGGAATTCCTAGGAGCTGCGTGGGGGCAGGCAGTATATGGGCCCCAAAACACCAAGTAGGTGACCTTGTGATCGTCAGGCTGGGGATCTTAGGCTCACTCGGTACAGGGGCAGATCCAGGTTTTGTGGGGTCTGAGGGTTATACGATTCGGCAGCCTTCTTTAAGAATATTACAGTAGAAATATAGAATTACTAGGGCTGCTCCTGGGACCCTGGAAGAGACCAGAGCAAGTGAGGGGCCCTGGTGCTTAAACTTCATTACCTTCATGGTAAATCCATCTGAGGGCTGGTTAGATGTTGGCACCCATGTTGAACTGCTATATTTCACTTTCAGGCAAGGCTCAAGGGTCCTAGTGCGCCACATTTCTTTTTAACTCATCATGGACATGAGGAAGTTAGTCCTGCACAGCCACTCTGGAATACCAAGGATTAGACAGTAGATACCTGTGATTTAGATGGGACAGGAAAAGGAAGTTCTGGGCTATAACAATAAACGAGGGTACGTTCCCTCAAAGCTTTGTCTTTATATGCCACTGAATGGTACCCGTTTGGTTTCAAAGCAAGTTTTATGAATCTCATTTGCCTAACAGGAACCTGAAGTAGACCTTGCCAAAAACATAAGTGGTGTGTAACAGCCTTGAGAACCTGGGGCTTGTGTCCACTGACTCAGTGTTCCTCATTAAGGGTGTTCAGTGGGTAGGATTCCAAGATCCTGGGATGTGCTCTGATTTAAACTTCTACCCCAGGAAAGGCTCTGACACTACCCCATGCCTGGGTTTCATGCTCATTCCTGAAATTCCTGTTGGTTTACCTAGCACCAAGTATTGTTTGCAAAGAAAAGGCCATGGTGCTCTTAACAATCAAATTGCAGATTAAACAGATTTAAAACTAAATGGATGCTGTGGTTCATTACAAAGCTAGCCATATTTCAGTAAGAAAGGGGAATGATAGCTGTATATTCATTACTTACCTCAAAGCATGTTGCAAGAGAATGAGTTACTTGTCATGCTTTGAAATCTCTGGATCAGAGGGGCTCTGGAAGCACAAAGCATCGTCACTTTTTCTCATAGGGATTGTCCCCTTGTATACGCAGCAGTGTATTTTACAGAAGACAAATTAACTGAAGGCTTTTCTTTTATTACATCTAAAGAGCTCTACATAAACAGGTAACATTCAATAGGTAAACAATTTTTTTTCCAATGCATGTAATAAATATTTTCACTTGGTACTTTTATACAAACTGACATTGGTCTACTATACATTTTTAAAAGCCATTTTACTGGTTTGGCATGCGGTATGGAAATTCTAAGAGAGAAAGTTTTAAGGCAATGAATCACAGATTTAAGTTCATGGAATTTATGGTAACTTTTATATCTGTTTATATACATTTTTCCCCTTTGTTAATTAAACAATTAACAGCAGCACACTCTGGGACCACCAGCTATTCTCCCTCCCTCTTTCTGAAATCTAAGCTTTGTATTTTCTTTTAATTAAAAAACAGAATTCAACATGTATTGATAAAACAAAACTCTTACTAAAATAATTTCAAATGTGCTTTAAAGTCCTAAAGATCTTGAAGTGTTTTGTGTGTTTAAAATTGGAGCTGTTTAAAAACAATGTTTTTTCCACAATTAGTAATTTAAAATTGGGATGTATTTTCATTCAGTTTCAGACATTTGACTCAAAGGAAAATCTGCCAAGAAATCACATTTCTCAGAAGCTTAAGTGTATCTTTTCTAAGTCAGTAATAATAGAGAACTGTGATAATGTCTACATTAATAGAAGTAGAAAATTTTTAATGCTCAAAATAAATTAGTCAACCAAGCGTGGCATGGTTAAGGTCCAGATACTTTTAAAAACGTGTTCAATAATGCCCACAAAATATTTAAAAGCCACTTCAACCCTGCTAGTCAAACAGCTATTATACTAAAGATGTGTGTGTGTGCATATGCACACACACACACACCCACAGTACTATACAGACACACAAACATATGCGCACCTATTATGAGTGACCAAGGCAAGGGGATGGTGGTAACGTGACTAAAAATTCTGAGAGTCATTAGTCCACAGACAGCATGTCAATATTAGCATGGGTGGGGGAGTGACAGTGGGCTAGGGAAAAAAGAAATAACTGTGCTTTAAAAACAAACAAAAACTTAGAAGATAAAGATGCAGTGCATGACTCCACTAATAATTACTATGGACCATAAAAAGTCTGATTGACTAATAGCGGCCATGAGACCAACAGAGTAATAGTTACTACTACTGCAACATTTTAGAAAGTTAACAACTGAAGGGAACAAACTCCGTAAGAGTGGAATGAACTAAAATAAAAAGACAAACTGAATGGTTAGTTTCTCCCGCGGAGACACGACCAAAGCCACTAGACAGACATTTATTTCTCCCTGTTACCTGTTCTTCCCTTCGGTTGGTATAACGCAGGACCCTGAGAGAAAATAACCCTCTCCAAAACTGGGCTGAAGAAAGTAGAGGGACGGTTTTTCAACTGGATCATTCAAAGAGTCTGTTATTCAGCATCATACACAAAGTTATTGATCAGAATTCTGAGACCACTAACAACAACAAATAAAGAAAAACAAAACTATTCATTTTATCTTAGGTAGCTGAATTAACAGAAACGTTTCCTATTACAATATGAAAGAAGCAACTCCCTACAATTTAAGTAATTTCTATCCCAATCTGAATTTAGACACAAATTATAATACTATTAGATATTAGCCTAAGTTAACATGGCAATGAGAGTTCTAAAGTGTGTACTCACATAACACCAGATTCATTTAAAAACTTAACTATTTCCTGTTTTAACTGACAATGAATTTTTTTTATTGCAAATTGTTTAGTGACTATAACTCAGCCATGTATGTGTGGAATACACATGCGTAGGGGAAGACTATATAACTCAGTTGTCACTCACACACTTGTCTATAAATACATATATACACACACACATATACATATCAATACCAACCTGTTTTTCAAAATTCAAGTCAACAATTTGGTGGCAGAGAGATACTGTAAAAACAGGTATGTTTAGATGCCACACAGTCATGTGAACCATTAATTTCATCAGACAACTGAAGATACAGCCATCTTGAACTCTTAACTGGATTAAAGTAGGTCAATTTGTTACCACTGCAAGGTTTAAAATGACAATTTTATACACAAAGGTGGTCCTTCATCAACTCTGAGAACAACTCTGAGAACATTAACAGTTGTGATATAAAAATCCAGTCTGGAAAATTGGTAATCGTTATGCCCCTTCTTTATCTTTTCTGCTAAACCTTTCAATCAGATAAACAATATTTTCAACACCTTCAGATATTACCTGAAAAACGGACCTTCTCTGACGAGGATTTTGGAATACAAGTAGAACCACTTTTTCCTTCCCTCCAACCCTCACTCATTTCCTGAAAAACAGTTTTCAATATATTTACATTTCCATTATTAATAAGAGTAGATCAGACTGATCCATGAATTCTTAAAAAGACTTGACTTTCCTATGTCATGCTTGTCTTTAAAAGATGAAGAAAAATATAAAACAAACAAGATAACTAGGCTAAAAAAATAAGTACACTCAGAACCAGAGAGTGAAAATGACTAAGGATCAAGCCCATTTTGAATTTCAACTGTTTATCAGATGATAGATTTCTACAGACTGACATATGGTGCACTGTATTTTCCGAAGAGAATTTACTTTTAAGGATAATTGACTGTCTTTTTTGAGGTGATGTAGCCTTACCTCTGTCAGCTGCACAGGACATCCAACAGGGCTTTCTAAGCTATTTTTACTTCCTACTTTGGTATGAAGATCTCACATGAAAACTTGTTACCCTGTGGCCAAAAAAGCAGGTGTTCACAGACTTGGTTTAAATACATAATACTGGCAATCCAAATTTAAAATAAAGAACTAGACTAAAGTGTATTATTCACAGGTCGGCTAAGCCTACTCCTTACCCAGATAGCTCTACTCCAATCTCTGAAACATATTCTCAGGGGGTATCTAGCAAATAAGAGACAATATGTGATGGAGAACATGCAATTGGGACAGTTGATAAAGATGCTCATATGAGAGTTCAAGACCTTCAAAGCACTTTTAAAGAAGCAGGCAACTGATTTATCAACTGAATGCAAACTCGGGAGAAGGAACAGTAACGACACAAAAATACACACAGACACATACACACCCACAAGCTATGTCCTGAAAATACATAGGGAATGCAGAGGAACAGATGAGATTTATAACTTAAGGCTGGATAAAATATGCACACACACAAACAGAATCCAAGTCTGTCATTTTTAGAAAATGGAAATTAAAACTATCCCCCCCAGCCCCTCCCCACAACAAAGAAAAGCCCACAATTTAAAACTTCATACATGCAATTCCTTTTCTGTTATTGCAAATAAAATAATGCCATTGAAGTAAAATAAAACCAAATAGGACAAATGATGAAAAAAAAATCTTCAGAATCCAGAAAGAATGAACTGAAGGTGGTTTGTGGGTACTTGTTTTTTTTCTTTTTTTTTTCTTTTCTTTCCTTTTTTTTGTTTTTTACAAGTGTTTTTTCAGACAGGCAGTCTTAGATTTATATACAAAAGTAAAACTGAAAATATAGTTTTGTTCTCTGTACATTTCTTTTAATTTTTTCCCTAAAAAAAAGGAAAAAAACACGCTTGTGTACTTTTCTAAACAGAATAAGGTAAAACATAGCACAAAGTTCTCTTCTTTCTACCAAGTTCATTTAATCTGGGGTAGGGATGGGAGCAGCAGGGGCAAGGGAATCAGTCCAATGAAATAATGTCTGGTATGATGCCGAAGATGGATGCTGTGTCCGTGCTGCTCCTATTTGCGACAGTGTGGCTATGGCTCTCCCTTAGGCTGTTGGAGGATACGAGGCTGCTGTTACTGCCACTGCTGCTTCCATTGGTGGCTGGCAGAGAAGTACTGCCTCCTGCACTTAACTGATCAAGAAACATCTGTGAGGAGGTATATGGAAAAAACCGAGACGAGTGTAAGAGGTCTTGATCATCTGAAACCGCTGCTGCTGCAGCGGCAAGCAGGGAGGTGTTATAATGCTAGGGAGGGGAAACAAAACACAGGAAATAAAGTTAATTATACTTATAAATTAATAAACTTTCTTCTCAGCAGAACAAAGTCCTAAATTTAATATATTCTGAGTACCTGGTGTTTCTGAAATATTTAGTAAAACATTTTGCAAAATCAAATGGTCTTATGTAATGATCACATCATTGACCTTTTAATTTTTATTGGCACATCACTGATCTTAAGAGACATTTTTGTAGCTGAAACTGGGGGGGGGGTTGTGGGAGGGAATAAAAATATTATTTTTTTGCTTTAATTTGGATTGCAAGCAATTTTCATAATGCTATTTCCAAAGAGGCATATACTCAGAAGCAGCAGGAAACAGAAGAGTCCACTTTCTTTATCTTCTGGAGATATATGGCCAAGAAATTTATCAGTCAATATGACTCACTGCCCTGTTTTTTATAAAACAGTACTGGGAACCAACAAATAGACACTGTAGTTACTATATATTCAGGCACAGCTGAAACAAAGGGACTTTTATTTAAAGTTTTAAAACCTTAACAATAATGGGTATAACTACTCTGAATTTCCTAAGGAAATTTATTTTCTTTCTCTTGGCTACATATTATACTTTTAAGTATTTTAACTTAGAATTAAAATAACAGTATTTTTTTCATATAACATACCTGATTGTCTCCTGATAAGAAAGGAAAGAAATCTAATCCTGTGGGAGAAAAAATTTAGTTTAAAAAAAAGAAACAAAACAAATAAAGAAAAAGCCTTCCAAATGCCCCAATACTACAAATACAATATCTTAAAGCTAATTCTAAATTCATTTAGAATTTTATTTAAACATGAAGAGTTGAGCTGAATGTTTTACATCTCTCCCATCTCTAGATTACAAAGCCTAGAGTTCAAGCTTTAGCAATGATTTGCACTCCTGGTGACTCCATTTGTGGGACTTGGGCCAATGCTGCCCTGTTAAGTCCAACACTGATCCCTTAAATTGACAGAGCACTTTTCACTAGATGCTCTCATCGACTCCCCTAAAGTCACCTTTCAATCTACTCGAATTTACTCCTCACAAGCACCTCATGAGGTATGTAATTACTTTGGTCTCATTTTGTGGATAAGAAGATTTTTACATTAAGCAAGTTGTAAGACAGATTTTCTTTCTCAGATTCCTTCATTTCCCACTATCTGTTCCAGATTCTAACTCAGAGACTCCTGAGTGACATAAGAGGGGAAGAGATCTGAGGGGGTGTCTAACTGCTGGTGTGGAGGCTATTACAGAAGGACCAGCTCTCATCCCTGGTTGCCAGGAAGTCACTGTAAGCCGGCCCCTTCCAAGTCACATTCTTGTCCATATTGCCCAATGTGTAATGCGACGAAGAGCAAGTAAACCAACATGAATAAAATGCCTCATTATGATATCTAAACTTGGAGAAAAGTACAACAAGCAGGTATAGATAAAAATATGACAACAACATGAACACTTTGGGGATCCATCCACTGTCTACACTACAACAGATTATAACATAAGGATCCTGCAAAATGTATAGTACTGTGTTTTTAGTTTGTTTGTTTTGGCCATGCCATGGCAAGGCATGTGGGATCTTAGGTCCCCAACTGGGGATCGAACCTGCATCCCCCGCACTGGAAGCATGGAGTCTTAACCACTAGACCGCCAGGGAAGTCCCAGTACTGCGGTTCTTGATAGTGAGTTTGGCAGTGGGCTAACAGGCAGTGAGAAACGGGGCTACACTGTCTAACAGGGTAGCTGTTAACCACCTGATGTGGCTATTTAAATTTACTAAGATTAAATAAAATGAAAAATTCAGTTCTTTAGTCATACTAGCCACATTTTAAATGCTCCATAACCACATGTGGCTAGTGGCTACTGTACTGGTCAGATTACATTTCCCTAATTGCAGAAAGTTCTATTGGACAGAGCTGAAATAGGGTTTTCATAACAATCACTAAGAATCCACTCAACTATCTCAGCTCCCAAGATCCTTGCCAGTGACCCTGAATTTTACTGTAGGAAATGGGTGGAGGGCACTTTGTGCTTCTGTATTATATTTTCTACAATGAGCATATATGGCTTTTTGTAATTTAAAAAGTGTTCTCAGATAATATGGCTAATGTACAAATTATTAAATTACAAACATAATGAGAACTAGTAATTCTTTTTGATAATGTAAATGATTATTATGAACTCAAAGTACATCGTAGAAATGAGTATACTGACATTTCAAATTACTTTCAAAAAGAAGAATCAGGTTCACCGGAATAAAAATTAAAGCTTTCCAATGTTTCAATTCTGCATTATCTAAAATACAATATGACATAGCTACCCACAATGCCTGCTGCATTATAACTGGATTCACGGAACAAAAAATAATTGTCATAAATATCAAAATTTAAAGCAACATACTGGAAGTCATTAAAAAACAACCTGCAGACTACTTTGAAGCACACAAAACCTAAAGATCATTACACTGTTTTTACCACTGGTAGTAAAACACTGGTAGTAAAACACTGGCTATGAACAAGGAACTGAGTCTGTATTTATTTATGACCACAGTGTATATTTCTCCCAGTTTCCCAGATCCAACCCCTTCTTTTCCTAATCTTTCAACCTTTCTTATACTTGCCCAGAAGAAGACTATATAGATCAAAGGCATTCACAATGCTATGTGACGACACAGAAGAACCGGTGACTCACCTTGCAAGTCATAAGGCATGGGTGTCATGTGGAAAGGATGTCTGTAGTCTTGGATGAGGGATGTGTTAATATAGCTTGTGTCTACAGCAGGGAGGCTTGGGGTGCGGGACACTGGAGATGCTTGATGTGGAAGACTTAATATGCTAGAAGAAGAAAAGGTTTGTGAAATTTTCATGAGTCAGCTGAACTTTTAAAAAGGGTTGCATCTCACAATGAGTCCTAGTTTTTGTGCTGGAAATTAAAACAAAAGACAAGTAAAGCAATATATAATTTAGACTACCATAATTATTAGGAAATAATTTGTATACTTAATAGCATCTTTCAGAGGCTACAGGGAAAAAGATGGACGCAATGGTATCCAACATTCATAAATCACATGTTGTCTTTGGAACGACGTCATCTACACTTTCAGAATGCAGGGGGAAGGCATGGCTGAGCCAATTCAATGGAATATGAGTGAAAAGTATCTACAGCAGACAAAATTCTGAAACCTTTAAAAAATAAGCACTAGAGTGCTGGCTAGTAAAAAGTTTAGGTAAATCCTTGCAAAGAAAACACATATAACAAGACTAGGGGAATGCAGCAATCTGAGCAGTGAGGAGTTAACAGTGGCCCTCAGACTTGTAAGATTTATGAGAATAAAAACTAGGTACTGTTTATCTTGGTATATTCAATGCCCGGCACAGTCATTATCACGCTATTTACATAAAAGGCCTGCTGAATGAACGAAGGCAGCAAGACAAGGAGTAAAGATGCTCCATAGGGGCTTCCCTGGTGGCGCAGTGGTTGAGAGTCCGCCTGTCGATGCAGAGGACACGGGTTTGTGCCCCGGTCTGGGAGGATCCCGCATGCCACGGAGCGGCTGGGCCCGTGAGCCATGGCCGCTGAGCCTGCGCGTCCGGAGCCTGTGCTCCACAACAGGAGAGGCCACAACAGTGAGAGGCCCGCGTACCGCAAAAAAAAAAAAGATGCTCCATAATGAACAGGTGGTACAGCGTTTTTAAAGGGAGAATAGTATAAATGGAAAAAGAAAAAAAGAACAAAGAGAGGGATTCTGGAAGAACAGAGTGAAATGTTTAAGTAGCTGAGTAGTTAAATCTTTTTTTCTTTACCAAAAATCAGGGAAAAGCAAAAAGAGGGAGAAATAAAGGAAAAAAGAAAAGGAAGAATTAAAATGATTTTGAAAAAAGAATTCTAATAGTCCTGAGTGAAAACATAAGGGCCATATGCTATCCCAACCATACAAGAGGCTAATAGACATATAAGTTATAGAAAATAAAGAGAAAAGAAGGTAGAAACAGGCTGTCTTTTGCTTTTAAAACTTCATGTAAAGTCCTCAGGGTATGGAGATGCAATTTCAATGGTAAAAAATATTTCAAAAGATGCCAAGGTTGGATTTCCAGGAATAGAGTTCTAGTTATGACCTTCTACCATATTTTTATGAATGGGATATGAAGCATAAAATACATTCTCATCCACCTCATAAAAATGTTTTATCTAATGGAAACTTAACTAAACCTCTTACATCTATAGAAAGTACCATTTTCCATTAGCTATCTCCTCTGACAATACCTAAGGGATTACAAGAGAGACAAAAGGAGTTGAAATGCTAGTCTCTGAAAACATCTTGGTATACCAAACAGCAAAGGTAATTTCTGGATGAACACTCAGCAGCTGAAGACAGCAAGATGTTTTACATTTACTAATCTTTGCCTCTTTCTAATTCCTGGCTGGCTCCTTCTCTTTCAATTTTATGATAATATTCTAAAATGCATTTCCACCTTCACACTGCACAATAACAACAAATACAATATGCTGGGTATAGGTTTCTATTTATTGGCTAGTCATTACTGAAAAATGGTCACTTGTGCTGAATATGGTGCTGTTCTTCTAAAAATGTCATAAACCTTCAGGTTGCTTGTTTTTATCTGAAAATCAAGAGAGAAAGGTCTGGCGTTAGCAAATACTCTATCTGGGTTCAATTAGTCACTGGGAAGCTCAGGAAGTAGTTAATGCATCTAATGTAATTTCCCAAACATAATAAACAAACTATTTCTGGAGAAACAGCAAAGCAAATATTCAAAGAAGAAAAATTAGATTTCTAAACACTCAGAAAGTTTCCTTTAAGGAAAAGTGTTTACATATGTATGACTACTATCAATATACTAAAGAGCAGAACTAACGTATATATAATGATGCATTTAATCCATAAGTATTTATATACCCAGATTTATGAAATGTATTTTAAGGTGCTGTTTTATGGCATTTAAAGTAATAAAATGATATGTTTTGGTCATGCTATGTTAAATATACCATTTAAAAATATATATAAAACATAAAATATCTTAGAATCAAAATTCTACAGACATTTGCTCTAACTACGCCAGCTTTTGCTAATTTGACTCTTCTTCCCTCCCCGCCCCCCACCCACAACTCAGATTTAAGAAAGAAGCTGGTATAATAATACGGTCGGGCTTGTTGGATAACAGCCATCAATGTAGGCTTTCATCAGAGGTGAATGTTCATAAAGTAGGATGTAAAGCAGAATTAGTGTTTAAATATTCATTTTGTATAGAATAATGATACTGCTTTTAATGTCTTTTATTTCTGTCTCTATGATAAAGTAAGCTACTCTAGAGTGAAAATATCAACCTGCGTCATATGTCTGGTTGTACTATAAAGATTCCTGAAATAGCCAAAGTCCTCTAATGAGAGAGGCGCCACATTTATCACAATTGTGCTCTTTTACTGTTACAACTTCATCTTTCAAGTAACTACAAATATACTCAAATAGAAGATCTTTTTATCTCATCAAACAAGATCAAGCTTGAAAATAATTTGACTCCAAGCACAGAAGTGCCTGCTCTTGGTCTGGTGTTTACTTTCCCTCTTTAACCTTGAAATCTGTAACAATGCTTTCTGCAGACTTTCCCTTCCTCACTTACATTCTTCCTTCAGGCACTACAGTTTGCTGGAAGATTTTCTGAATAGCTCCTATTCTATTACATCAGGCCACATAACTCTCCTGATATATACCTAAAAGGGGTCACACATGGATTTCTAGATTTACCTTTGGTGTGCTACAACTGTGCCTTAGAAAAACATGAAGTCTTTTGCTGAGAATCCCCGAAGTGTCTCATAAGACTAACAGTCTGTTTAAGAGTACAGCTAGAGTCAGCTACTTGTTTTACCATCCTCTACAAAATGTTAACTCTTTAAGGTTGGGACTGTACTTACTTACTTTATTATCACCCACGTTTAGCACAGCGTGTTTTACGTAAAGTAGGTAACAGTGTTTCATGAAGTGACATGAAGCATAACCAAGGTACATTATTACTGATATGAGACTAATGGAAAGTATGGGAAATGAGTCTGCAAAACATAAAGCATTGTGTACTGCAACTTAAGTCCTACACTTCTTTCATTGCCAGTCTTATACATTCTGAGGCAGGTTTAAAGCATTCATCTGGACTTTCTCTGCTTTCTGCTTGAAACACTCAACTTAGGGTTAATTTTACAGCACACATTTTCCAGTTTGACTAAATATTTTAAATCCTATGACCAGCATTAGGATCACCTGGGAACTTATTAGAAATACACATTTCCTCAGTTCCTATTCCTGAATCAGACATGGGGGCTAGGGAAGCAATGTGTTTTAATAAGCCCTTCAGGTGATACTGATGTATACCCAAGTTTGAGAACCACTGTGCTAGAATCATCTTTTGGTATGATGAAGACCATATCCAAGTGACCCCTTTAATGCATTATTCCAACCCCTTAAGAAACACACCTGAGAAAAATTCCACCTATTCTGATTACTAAGTTAAGTTTTACAATCATTTTATTTAGCAGATCTTTTAATCCTATTTGCAAAATTAACTTTCACAATGAGTTGTTGTTTTTTTTTTTAAGATCTCAGCACTTACCCTTTATTACTTAGTGGTGATGTGGGAGAGAGAGAAGGGCAGGTTCTCTTGGCAGATGGCTCTTCCTCCTCTTCATCAGATGAACTGTCTATGGTTAGGTCAATCACCTCTACTTTCTTACTTTTATTTGAGGACTGGTGATGAGAAGCCACTTGGTGCTCTAATGTGGAGCTCAAGCATCCTGTGTGGGAATGATTGAAACACAAGGCAAAAAAGACCTGTAACATCTCTCCTTTTCTCAGCCTATGGATTAGATTATCAGTTGTAGCTTAGACTTTATCAGTTACAGTATATTGCTAGGGTCCAAGAATACAAAAGCAACAGTGGCTCTGTTCCCCTAAGCTTAAAACTATTATTTATTATCGGTTGTTAAAGGATTTTTTTGAAAAACAATTCTGAATTAGGGCAAACAATCAAAATATATGTCCACCTCAGAATAAAAGTAGTCTGAGGGCAAACACTATATATTACACACGTTTACCTGTACAATACCTGATATACTGAGAGACGTTACAGTAAAGTTTTTAAAAAGTCATAGTTTCCTTCCAGCAAAAACATACTAAAAAAGCCAGGAAAAAGATGTAAGTGAAAAAAGAACATTCACTAACCTGTACCAAGTCTGTAAAAAATTTAAAAGGATACCATTTCAAAAGCATGACTTTACAAATAATTTATTAGATTATGTTATTCTGAAATCTTATACCACAAAATTTTAAAAGCTGGCAGAAAGTGAATTTAGAGTTTCAATACTTCTGAACATTTAATCAATAATTTAATAAGAGTTACTGAGCTATCCATAAACTGCTGAGTATTCTTAAAAATTTTATGTGTTTTAATATTGAAAACCAAGGCTTTACAACAACAGGGAGACTGCCCCACTCTTTTAGAAAACTAACACTCACCGTCAACCCCATTGTAAGAGGCAGAAACTTCCTGTACTTCCTTTTTTGATCTCATAGGTGCCCAAGAGCCATCCTCCTTAAACTGTATTTCATCACAATCTGTACAGTACTTCAGGATTTCCATAAACAAGCTATAAAAAACAATTTGTCCTTTGAATATCACATTCTAAAGTAAGGCCAATTAGAATTATTACTATTCGAAAAACATTCAGACCTTCTATGTTTTGTACAAGTATAAATGAGAAAGAAAGTGTAACAGACAAGGTATATTTGTTCTCAAAATCTAGGGCTAAATAGGAGAATAGTTACTTAAATTATGGTACCTGTATGCAAGAAAATATTATGTAACCATGAAAAATGAGGTTTCCAAAGATATTTTTTAATAATATGGGGGGAAATATATGTTCACAGAAAGTGTGAAGAGGCCAAGAAAAGAAAACTCTATATTTTAAAAATAAAATTCTGTGTGAGTGGTATATAAATAGTGCTTATCTCTCAGTGGTGACATTGTGGATATTTATTCTTTTTCTTTATACTTTTCAACATAATCCAAATTGCCTACAATAAGCACATCTTATTTGATAACTGAAGAAATACATGCAAAAATATGTATTGAAAGTTAAAGCTTCTTGATAATTACCATGCAGATATTAAAAAATGAGATTTTCAAAAATGTGTAAAATTAATGATCAAATTCTCAGGTTGTAATGTTAAATAAAACCAAAGGATAAAAAATACTAATACTGTATAATCACAAATATGGGGAAAAAAATCAGAAAATAACATAACAGCTTTTTACTTTCGTATGTTTCCAATTTTTCTTTAGGGGTGTGTGTGTATGTGTGGCTTTTATAGTAAGAAAGAATAATCCCAATTGATGCAGGCATCTAGAGTTACATAATATACAGAGTTGGTAAAATATTACTCAATTCTGATTTATTAGTGATCACTGACATCTCTGAAAAATCAAACATAAAACATTTAAGTTACATGTTTACTTCTCCCCATATGACTGGTCTGACATCTTTCAAGCTCTGGATTACACTTCTATCGCTAAATGTATTCCATTCCTTATGTTATACCTTCAGGCTTCTATGTTTTCTCAAATATTATAGGTAAGTTGTATTAAGCATTTTTCTAAAGAGTACAGGAAATCTCAAGAAGATCCTTCTTTTCACAATTTATCTTTGTTCGGCAGCAAAACAGAAAAAAAGGAGGCTAGAGATTAGGAGAAAAGTGAAAGGGATATTCGAAGATGTTTGGAAGGACAGATAAAACATCAGAGTGTTAAAAAAATAATTGACTGTTGTGATGCTATAGGTGGAGAAGAAAGACAAAGACAAGTATTTTAGAGAAAACAAAAAAACAAAGAGAGCTGCTGTTCAGTGTGTTGATCAGTTTTAGGAGCCCGTAAGGTAGGGAGTAGGTATGCTGGCCCACAACTGAAGCACCAGGAAATCTCCAAAAACAGACCAATTTCTGGTCAATTAGGTTAACCAGAGTTTCACAATCCTTTCATTCTCTCTCCAAAATGGTCTCTCTCCAAAATGCATGTCGAGGGATAGATGGATTCATGTTAGGAAAAGGTGTAAGTACATCCTACTTAGAACCATTGGTGCTTTAAAATGGTAAATGTCAGGAGGCACTGACAGTAAGGCACACATTTTCAAAACAAGGGGACATAAAGTTAAAAAGGAAAAATGTTCACAATATTAATTACTTAGAAAACTACTGACTTTACAGTCATGAAAATCCTAAAAATATATAACTCAGGAAACACTACCTATAGAATTTTAATCCCAAACGTGCTGGATAACAAAACCAATAATAGATGGTTACCTTGAAGTACAAGGAAAAACTTTAAATTGACATACCCATCAATAATAAGGTGTTCATACGGAGCCTTCTTATCACAGACAGGGCAAACCCAAGTTGGTTTTTTCTCATTCATCTGAATATAAAGAGTTGCATCAAAACACTGCAGATGAGAACATGTAAGGGCCCGACATGGAATTGTCAACCGCATTTTACCAAGCTTTGAAAAAGGGAGACAAAAGTAAATATTAGACAACTGTTATACAAAATTTTTCCTGAAACACAAAGTGTATGTATTCCAATTTAAAGCGTATTCTGTTTACTTTTAACACATTTTCTGTGAAACATCTACCGGTTAAAAATTACAATATTTCTTTGGATATTAAAATAGAGGGACTATGGAAAGTTACAGCAGAGGTTATTTACCCTCAATCCACAGCTTACAGATCTGCGTTTAGGGGAAAGAACTATGAACCCCTTGAAATTACATGCAAAATCTTGTAAGTGTGTGCACTTTTCCGGGGAAAGTGCTTTCACCAAATTCTTAGAGTAGTCCCTAATCCAAAAAAGTTAAGAACCACTTTACTAGGTATTGGGAAAGGAAAAAGGAATGCCTTATTAAATGCTCAAGATACAGATACTCTCATTAAGATATCAGGTTGATTGTAATTCAGAGGTCAGAACAGAATAAGCATTCCCCACAATGCCTGGCATAACTGCCAAAGAGCAGCTCTGAGAAGAAACCCAGGTGTGCGCACTCTCTTCCCTCACTGGGCACCATCACAGGCAATTCAGCAAACACCTCTGGACCTCTAGCATCTCTAGCATGTTATGAGACTTGCTCTTCTTGCCCTGCAAATAGTGCTTATGCTGACATAGGTTGAGTCTGTCCTATGAACAATGAAATCTGTTTCATCTGGTCCCTGAAATGCCAGCTTTGGACCAAAGCAGAGAAGCTGTCCAAAGATCTGCCCAGGGAGCTACCATATCATGCCCTCCTTGCATGGAACACACTTCGTACAGTACAGCTGGATAACCACTGTGGGGTCCCCGTAGGTCACAATGGCCATATAGTATAGAAGTCACCTACTTTCAGTAACCACATTTTTTGCTAAATATCAGGAAAAGATCTTCCACATGTTTGTGAGCTTGAAAAACATAAGGCCTTGGAAAGGATATGAGTTAAGTGAGGAAAAAAAGAGGAAAAGATTCTTGGCTTAGGAGGACTTCACGGAAATGTGTAATTTCCTAGTCTACCAAGGAAATTAACTGTCATTTGGGGCCCTAAATTATTGTTCTCATACCAGTGATTTACTGTGCCTCTAGGAAAGGCACTTAACCTTGCTGGGCCTCTTTTTCTATCTCTGAAGTAACATGGTTTCCTTCTTACTTCAACAGGATGTAGTGATGAAGAATAAAAAAGGACCCAGAATGTGTCATCAACTTGAGGGAGTAATGCCAGTTTACAGTATCAGAAGTATGGACAGGAGGACTCCCAAACTCATTCTACAAGGCCACCATCACCCTGATACCAAAACCTGACAAGGATGTCACAAAGAAAGAAAACTACAGGCCAATATCACTGATGAACACAGATGAAAAAATCCCCAACAAAATACTAGCAAACAGAATTCGACAGCACATTAAAAGGATCATACACCATGATCAAGTGGGGTTTATTCCAGGAATGCAAGGATTCTTCAATATACGCAAATCAATCAATGTGATACACCATATTAACAAATTGAAGGAGAAAAACCATGTGATCATCTCAATAGATGCAGAGAAAGCTTTTGACAAAATTCAACACCTATTTATGATAAAAACCCTGCAGAAAGTAGGCATAGAGGAAACTTCCCTCAACATAATAAAGGCCATATATGACAAACCCACAGCCAACATCATCCTCAATGGTGAAAAACTGAAAGCATTTCCACTAAGGTCAGGAACAAGACAAGGTTGCCCACTCTCACCACTCTTATTCAACATAGTTTTGGAAGTTTCAGCCACAGCAATCAGAGAAGAAAAGGAAATAAAAGGAATCCAAATCGGAAAAGAAGAAGTAAAGCTGTCACTCTTTGCAGATGACATGATACTATACATAGAGAATCCTAAAGATGCTACCAGAAAACTACCAGAGCTAATCAATGAATTTGGTAACGTAGCAGGATACAAAATTAATGCACAGAAATCTCTAGCATTCCTATACACTAATGATGAAAAATCTGAAAATGAAATCAAGAAAACACTCTCATTTACCAATGCAACAAAAAGAATAAAATATCTAGGAATAAGGAGACAAAAGACCTGTATGCAGAAAATTATAAGACACTGATGAAAGAAATTAAAGATGATACAAATAGATGGAGAGATATACCATGTTCTTGGATTGGAAGAATCAACATTGTGAGAATGACTCTACTACCCAAAGCAATCTACCAATTCAATGCAATCCCTATCAAACTACCACTGGCATTTTTCACAGAACTACGACAAAAAATTTCACAATTTGTATGGAAACACAAAGGACCCCGAATAGCCAAAGCAATCTTGAGAACGAAAAACGGAGCTGGAGGAATCAGGCTCCCTGACTTCAGACTATACTATAAAGCTACAGTAATCAAGACACAGGGAGATCAGCTCAGTGCTTTGTGATCGCCTGGAGGGGTGGGATAGGGAGGGTGGGAGGGAGGGAGGGAGACGCAAGAGGGGAAGAGATATGGAAACATATGTATATGTATAACTGATTCACTTTGTTATAAAGCAGAAACTAACACACCATTGTAAAGCAATTATGCTCCAATTAAGATGAAAAAAAAAAAAACCACACACACACAAAAAAGACAGTATGGTACTGGCACAAAAACAGAAATACAGATCAATGGAACAGGACAGAAAGCCCAGAGATAAACCCACGCACATATGGTCACCTTATCTTTGATAAAGGAGGCAGGAATGTACAGTGGAGAAAGGACAGCCTCTTCAGTAAGTGGTGCTGGGAAAACAGGACAGCTACACGTAGAAGTATGAGATTAGATCACTCCCTAACATCATACACAAAAATAAGCTCAAAATGGATTAAAGACCTAAATGTAAGGCCAGATACTATTAAACTCTTAGAGGAAAACATAGGCAGAACACTCTATGACATAAATCACAGCAAGATCCTTTTTGACCCACCTCCTAGAGAAATGGAAATAAAAACAAAAATAAACAAATGGGACCTAATGAAACTTAAAAGCTTTTGCACAGCAAAGGAAACCATAAACAAGACCAAAAGACAACCCTCAGAGTGGGAGAAAATATTTGCAAATGAAGCAACTGACAAAGGATTAATCTCCAAAATTTACAAGCAGCTCATGCAGCTCAATAACAAAAAAACAAACAACCCAATCCAAAAATGTGCAGAAGACCTAAATAGACATTTCTCCAAAGAAGATATACAGACTGCCAACAAACACATGAAAGAATGCGCAACATCATTAATCATTAGAGAAATGCAAATCAAAACTACGATGAGATATCATCTCACACCAGTCAGAATGGCCATCATCAAAAAATCTAGAAACGATAAATGCTGGAGAGGGTGTGGAGAAAAGGGAACACTCTTGCACTGCTGGTGAGAATGTGAATTGGTTCAGCCACTGTGGAGAACAGTATGGAGGTTCCTTAAAAAACTCCAAATAGAACTACCATATGACCCAGCAATCCCACTACTGGGCATATACCCTGAGAAAACCAAAATTCAAAAAGAGTCATGTACCAAAATGTTCATTGCAGCTCTATTTACAATAGCCCGGAGATGGAAACAACCTAAGTGCCCATCATTGGATGAATGGATAAAGAAGATGTGGCACATATACACAATGGAATATTACTCAGCCATAAAAAGAAACGAAATTGAGCTATTTGTAATGAGGTGGATAGACCTAGAGTCTGTCATACAGAGTGAAGTAAGTCAGAAAGAGAAAGACAAATACCGTATGCTAACACATATATATGGAATTTAAGAAAAAAAATGTCATGAAGATCCTAGGGGTAAGACAGGAATAAAGACACAGACATACTGGAGAACGGACTTGAGGATATGGGGAGGGGGAAGGGTGAGCTGTGACAGGGCGAGAGAGAGGCATGGACATATATACACTAACAAACTTAAGGTAGATAGCTAGTGGGAAGCAGCTGCATGGCACAGGGATATTGGCTCGGTGCTTTGTGACCACCTGGAGGGGTGGGATAGGGAGGGTGGGAGGGAGGGAGATGCAAGAGGGAAGAGATATGGGAACATATGTATATGTATAACTGATTCACTTTGTTATAAAGCAGAAACTAACACACCATTGTAAAGCAATTATACCCCAATAAAGATGTTACAAAAAAAAAAGAAGAAACAAAGATTGTTTAAGAATCCAAGCCATAGGCTGTAGAACTTATACTATGAAAAGCAGTTATTCTCCAAAGACCGTCACCTCACATAACTTTAGCCCTATAATTTCCAGCTGTCAGTTCATCTTTTCGTTGGGAGAGCAACTCTCAAGCCCTTATATGATCAGCCACACTGACAAGTTTACCTACAGAATTTTTAAGGAACACTGCTACATGAATGGCACAGGAAGGACGTTTACAAATAAGTATACGAAAGCATAAGTTCAATTTCAAATGCAGTTTATTAGCCATCACACAGATGTCTTGCTTCAAAGAATTACAAAGTAATTGTTATATGACCCTCATACTCCTGATTTTTAAAAACAATCACTAAATTCTAAATACCTATTTATGAATGGACACTGAATTCTCTAACTTCAGAAAAGAAGCTGAGCTTTGAACATCTTCATCCTGTAATTACAAATCCCCCTTTTCCCTTTATAGGATGGGGTGGATATTTGCATCATTCGCAAATAAACACTTAGAAAACAACTAGCAAATACGTTTTCTAATGCCATTAACCTTACTATAACATAATAGTAACTGATGATACTTCAAGAGAAAATACCCTACTTAGATATAAGTTCAAACCAGCTTATACCAAAGGACCCCCAAAACATCAATAATATATGTACTTTTTCCTTATAAAAAGAAAGTAGTGTGATATTGAGAATTTTATAACTTTTTCATCATCATCATTATGGTAAGTATTTCATGAATAAATTTCCAAGGAGTTTATTTTTTTTTTCTATCAACTCCAAGTGATTTGCATTCGAATTTACAGGTCTAGGGAGTATCTCACAAAGCAGGTTCACAAACATTCTTCCAGCTCTATTTTTAATAAATTAGAACTGAAAAATTCCCAAAGAGCAAAAACATCTTTAATTATTTTCACTGCCTTTAGCTAAACAGCACACAAAAACCAGAAACTCATTTATTTTGAGCTGTGTATATCACAACAAGGGTAATTCAAATGCACAGTCAGACATCATATTTACATATTTCAAAGGGAACAAATCTCTTTTATTATTCTATAAATTTGATATATAGATGAGTTGCCATTACGAAGTTTTACTTTTTAGAGTAGAAACATACCTAAAATATATTGCCTTACTGTTCCAGAATTATTGTAAAGGGACTGTCCTTTTGGCCAAATAGAAATCCATAAAAGTATTATAATTATGGGTTATATATATAGTTGTTTTTCCTATAATCTGAATTTTGAAAGCATAAGTCAATTTAAAATGAACTGCTGTAACTGCTCAAATTAAAAAGGAAGGAGCAGGGGGATATAGAAAGAAGAATTTAAAGCTCACCGATTAAATTAAGAGGTGTAACAAGCAAAACATGATTAACATTTTCTAATAATATAAAGATCACCTGAACTATGAAATTCAAAACTAGTTATATAAATAAGAACATCAAGATTTATATTGTAGTCCTTATTTATATGAATAAATGCTTCATATAAATGTTAAATAATATAAACATCATATATATTAGTACAACTGTAAACACTTTTAAAATGAGACTGCAGAAAAACAAGACTCCTTCCAGTGATTTGAATGGAAAATGAAGCTTTTGCACATTCCTAAATTTCTCATGTTCTCTGAACTGGTGTTTTATAATGGAATGGGGCGGCAAGGAATCATGTCAAGGGGGAGGGTGGATAAATAGGTGTTTGGAGGAAAGAGGGTATGAGAGGTATATACCTTAAAAAAAAACTTTGTCTTCTTCCCACCCTCTACTTAGCTGGTCTGTGAACCATTTTTCTAAATGTTAAAAAATACCACATTCCTTTACACCATAGTCTGTTATAACATCTGATTACTTAAGAATCCACTCCATGTCCCCCTGGCCAATATTTTTTATTGTGGTAAAAACATTAACATTAAACCTACCACCTTAACCATCTTAAAGTGTACAATTCAGTAATGCTAAGTATATTCACACTGTTGTACAAGCGATCTCTAGAACTTTTTCATCTAGCAACACTGAAACTCTACACCAATTTGCCCTCCCCCAGCCCTTGGATCCATCTTTCTACTTTCTGCTTCCACGATTTTGACTACTTTATATACTTCATGAGTGGAATCATACGGTATTTATGCTTTTGTGACTGGCTTATTTTGCTTATTGTAATGTTCTCAAGGTTTATCCACATGGCATATGACAGGATTTCCTTCTTTTTTCATGTTCCATACATTATATTCTATTGTATGTATTTATACCGTATTTGTTCATCTCTTGATGGACATTTGGGTTGCTTCCACCCTTTGGCTATTGTGAATAATGTGATGAAAGTGGGTATGCAAATTATTTCAAGATCTTGCTTTGAATTCTTTTTTTTTTTTTTTTTTTTGCATTATGCGGGCTTCTCACTGTTGTGGTCTCTCCCGTTGCAGAGCACAGGCTCCATCTCCGGACGCGCAGGCTTAGCAGCCATGGCTCACGGGCCCAGCCGCTCCACGGCATGTGGGATCTTCCCGGACCGGGGCACGAACCCATGTCCCCTGCATCGGCAGGCGGACTCTCAACCACTGCGCCACCAGGGAAGCCCGCTTTGAATTCTTTTAGATATATACCCAGAAGAACTGACAGATCATATGTTAATTCTATTTTTAACTTTTTGAGGAACCTCCATACTGTTTTTCCATAATGGCTGCCTTTTACATTCCCACCAACAGTCTACACGGGTTCCAGTGTCTGTGGCATCCTCACTGAAACTTGTCATCTTCTGATTTTTTTGATAGGCGCCATCCTGATGGGTGTGAAGTGATATCTCATGTGATTCTGATACGCATTTCCTTAATGATTAGCGATGTTAATCTTTTCATGTGCTTGTCAGCCATCTGTATACCTTCTTTGGAGAAATGTCTATTCAAGTCCTTTGCCTATGTTTAATCAGGTTGTTTTGTTGTTGTTGTTGGGTTGCAGAAGTTCCTTATATATTCTGGATATTAACCCCTTATCAGGTATAAAATTCTCAAATTATTTTCTCCCATTCCCTAGGTTGTCTTTTCACTCTGTTAACTGTTTCCTCTGGCAAGAAAAGGTTTTAAGTTTTTAAGACCAACGGGTGTATTCCCATTGGTCTGTCTTTGCTTTTGTCGCTTGCCTCTGCTTTTGGTGTCATATCCAAGAAGTCACTGCCACATTCAACTGAAGCCCTTCCCCCATGTTTCTTCTAAGAGCGTAACAGTTTAAGGTCTTACGGTTTTGATCTTTAATCCATTTTGAGTTAATTTTTACATATGGTGTAAAGTAAGGGTCCAACTTCATTATTTTGCATGTGAATATTCAGTTTTCCCAATGCCATCTGTCTAAAGAGACCATCTTTTTCCCATTATATAGTCTTGGCACTCCTGTAGAAAGGCATTTGACCATATTGTTTCTGGGCTATTTTGTTCCATTGGTCTATATTATCTACCTTTCTGTCAGTACCACACCATCTTAATTACTACTGCTTTGTAGGATGTTTTGAAAACAGGGAGTGTGAGGGCTGGAACTTTGTTCTCATTAAGATTGTTTTGGCTACTCAAGAGTCCCTTGAGATTCCACAGAAATTTAAGGATTTTTTTTTTTGTATTTCTGCAAAAAAATGCTATTGGGATTTGATAGGAACTACACTGAATCTGCAGATCACTTTGAGTAGTATGCACATTTTAACAATATTAAGTCTTCTAATCCATAATTATGGGATATCTCTCCATTTATTTCTATCTTCTCTGAATTCTTTTTTGTTATGTTTTATAGTTTTCAATCTCCTTGGTTGAGCTTATTCCTAAATATTTTATCCTTTTTGATGCTATAGTAAATGGGACTGTTTTCATAGTTTCCTTTTCAGTTTGGTCACTGTTAGTGTATAGAAATGCAACTAATTTTTGACTGTTGATTTTGTATCCTGCAACTTTGTTGAATTCAATTCAAACAGGTTTGTTTTGGGGTTTTTTGTGGAATCTTTGGTGTTTTCTACATAAAAGATCATGTCATCTGCAAACAGAGATTATTTTACTTCTTCCTTTCCAATCTTTTTTTTCCTCCTTGTCTAATTGCTCTGGCTAGAACTTCCAGTGCTATGCTGAACAGCAGTGGTGACAGTGGGCATCCTTGCCTTGTTCTTGGCCTTAGAGGAAAAGCTTTCAAGTCTTTCCACATTGAGTATGATGTTCATTGTGGGCTTTTCATATATGGCTTTTATTATGTTGAGGAAGCTTCCTTCTATTTCTAGTTTGCTGAGTGTTTTTATCATGAAATGGTGTTGAATTTTGTCAAATGTTTTTGTCAAGTTTTTTTTCTGCATTGATTGAGATGATTATGTGGTTTTTGTCCTTCATTTTGTTAATGTGGTATATTACAATGATTTATTTTTGTATGCTGAACCAGCCTTACATTCCAGCTATGAATCCCACTTGGTCTGGTGTATGATCATTCTAACGTGCTGGTGAATTCGGTTTGCTAGTATTTTGTTTACGGTTTTTGCATCAATATTCATCAGGAATACTGGTATGTAGTTTTCTCAGGTTTTTTTGTTTCATTTTGTCTTGTCTTGTTGTGTCCTTGTGTGGTTTTGGGATCAGTAATGCTAGCCTTACAGAATGAGTTCAGGAGTATTCTTTCTTCAATTCTTTGTAAGAGTTTGAAAAGGATTGGTGTTAATTCTTCTTTAAATGTTTGGTAGCATTCTCCAATGAAGCCATAGGGTCCTAGGCTTTTCTTTGTTGGGACATTTTTCATTGCCACTTCAATCTCCTCACTAGTTATAAGTCTGTTCAGATTTCTTATTTCTCCGTGATTCAGTCTTGGTAGGTTATGTGTTTCTAAGAATTTATCCACTTCTATGTTATCCAATTTGTTGGCACAGTAGTGTCTTATAATCTTTTTAATTTCTGTGACATCAGTTATAATGCCTCCTCTTTCATTTCTAATTTTAGCTATTTGAGACTTCCCTCTTTTTTTCTTAGTCTAGCTAAGGATTTGTCAATTTTGTTGATCTTTTCAAAAACCCAACTCTTGGTCTCGTGATTTTTTTGGACTGTTTTTCTATTCTCTATTTCATTTATCTCTGCTCTAATCTCTCTATTTTCCTTCCTTCTGCTGACTTTGGGTTTAGTTTGTTTTTCTTTTTTTAGTTTCTTGAGGTATAAGATTAGGTTGTTGATCTGCGATCTTTCTTCTTTTTTAATGTAAGCATTTACTCCTATAAACTTCCCTCTTCTGCTGCATCCTGTAAGTTTTGGTATATTGTGTTTTTATTTTCATTTGTCTTCAGATATTTTCTAAATTCCCTTGTGATTTCTTCTTTGACTCACTGGTTGTTTAAGAATGTATTGTTTAATTTCCACGTTTGTGGATTTTCCTGTTTTCCTCCTGTTACTGATTTCTAGTTTCATCACACTGTGATCAGAGAAGATACTTCATAATGATTTTAATCTTAAATTTATTAAGACTTGTTTTGTAGCCTAACATGTGCTCTGTCTTGGAGAATGTTCTGTGTGTTCTGAGAAGAATGTGTATTCTGCTTTGTTGGGTGCAGTATTCTGTATATATCTGTTAGGTCCAATTGGCATACAGTGTTGTTTAAGTCCTTTGTTTCCTTATTGACCATCTGTCTGGCTGTTCTATCTATAACCAAAAGTGGGGTATGGAAGTCTACTACTATTATTATATTGCTGCCTATTTCTCCCTTTAGTTCTGTCAATGACTGCATTACATATTTGGGAAAGAATTTAACAATTTAAAGTAATAATATAAAAAGCCTGGAGTCAAAATACTTTCCCTATAAAAATGACTGGCTATACAGTAAGGAATAAAAAGATAGAAGAATATATACAAAATTATACATTTGGTGATTTTTATTAACTTCGCTGTATTTTTTTCTGTACTTCATAGACGTTTAATAGTGAACAGGAGTTCTCTTAGCAATTATAAAACAAAGAAGATTTTTTTTAAACAGCTATGCAAAGTACTCTATTATAAACTACTTCATGAGCTAATGACTTTTTCATATTGTTTGAGGTTTTATAAATTATAAAAGACTAAGATATAAGACAAATAACACTTAATTTTTGTTTAAATTTTTTGTTTAAGAATAAATAACTTCATCTCAGATTAGCAGGATTCCAATATTAAAAGCTTTCAATATCAGGCTTGCCTGAACAATCCTGGCAAATCAGGAAAGAGCTGAGTCCTCTTATTTTCCATACTTTGTCCCCAAATTTAAATATGATTAATTTGATTAATTACAGAAAAGGCAATCAAAATATCAAAGTAATTTACTCTCAGTTTTTCACATATTTTTGTATGAAAGCATCATTCAACTACCATTCCTACTGTTGGTGGACCTGACATCAAACTAGTTAAGAAATAAACCTTAACACATTTTTGGAAACTTTTCCACTACCAGTTTAATCATTCGGTATGTCTTGAGCCTTATGTTTATTTTGTAGAAATGACTGAAATTGATCTCATTTTCTGGTTTAAAAACATTTCTAGTTGATTTTTATATGCATAACCAATTCAATTATTCAGGCTAAACAGAATAGTTTTTAATTGTTGTTAATAGTCATTGTTGGCAAAATGGTTAAATTGAATGTGTGAATAATCATGGCCAGATTTTTATTCAGAAGTATACTATTTTAAAAAATGAAATTTTAATAAATATACTAAGATAATAAAATGCATTATGTGGAGATTTTACACTTAAGTCTGAGAGAAAGGCATTTAATAACCACAAGCAATATTTAAATATAACTTACTAAGAGTAGAAAATTTTTATAGACATATATTTGTTTAGATTTCAAATACTAAGACTACATGATGTCTTTTACTTTTCATAAACTCTAACAAACAAGTGGGCATGTTTCAATTTAACAGAACTTGTTAAATACTGGAAATACTTAATAACCAAAGAAAATGTATATTAAGCCTCCTGGAGAGCAAATATTAGTTAACACTTACTGGACATAGTAGAGAAACCCTCAGGCTGGTTGTAGCTATTTCACTGTCTGGATCCGCAGTCAATTTCTCTTTAACTGACATTCATCAAAGAGAAAACAAACAAACAGAAGTTTATTAAAGATACATCACCGATGCAACATAAGAAAAAGAATGAGGAACTTAAAAAAAAAGAACTCAAAAATAATCTGCTCAATTATTTTCCAATCAATTGAATGAAAAGATAAAAATTATAAGGTTCATAATCTCTACAATAAGCAAAGGAAGGAAAACAACTGTATATCTATAGACTGACTACATTTCCTGTAAGTCTCCTATTTCTCACCCACAAAACAAAAACTGCATTGCACTAACATAAAGGAAATTTATATAGCAGGTTAATATATTCAGCTGATGGCACACCATCTTCCTTTTATAACTCTAAGATACTGGATAAAGATTTTCTTTCTTTTAAACTATGACAATATTATTTTAAAAGAAACTAATAAAAAACTATAAAACTAACATGTATAAGTTTTTACAATGCTCACATAATACAAATATTTATTGTAAACACATTAACTCTAATTTCAAATTATAAAAAGAAAAAAGTTCAATTGATTTTTTTACCATATGATTATTTGAGTTTTATATTTATTTATCCATAACCTAATTAATTATGCTACCTTGGGCAAGTCAGTCCTCCTCTCTGAGCTTAATTTTACTTCTTGGAAAATAACAGCCTACACTAGATAATCTCTACATCTTCTCAGTTCAAATTTCCTATGGTTCTTAAGAGAGGAGGCACTGGTAATTTTACTTTTGAAGCTATTCTGTTACTCTCAGTCAGTCTAACATAACAAGGACCTTTTTTTAAAAAGAAAAATTTATTTATTTTTGGCTGTGTTGGGTCTTCGTTTCTGTGCGAGGGCTTTCTCTAGTTGTGGTGAGTGGGGGCCACTCTTCATCATGGTGCGCGGGCCTCTCACTGTCGCAGCCTCTCTGTTGCGGAGCACAGGCTCCAAACGCGCGGGCTCAGTAGTTGTGGCTCACGGGCCTAGTTGCTCCGTGGCATGTGGGATCTTCCCAGACCAGGGCTCAAACCCGTGTCCCCTGCATTGGCAGGTAGATTCTCAACCACTGCGCCATCAGGGAAGCCCAACAAGGACCTTTATACTTCTCATCTGAAAACCTGAGACATGTTACTTCTGAAAACCTCAGAACTTTAATTAAACTTCAGCACAGAAGTGAGACTGGAAATGCCTAAACGTAGTATTTCAATAATTTTAGAAGCTGTTCCAGAATAACTTTAAAGTCTATATGTGTAAGGGGGCACAAGTGGAGTAGTTGTGGAGTCAATCATAGAATTTCAGAGCTGAGGCACAACTGAATGTGACAGGAAGGAAGGAAGGGAGGGAGGGAGGGAGGAAGGAAAGAAAGATACAAGAAAATGGAAAGGGGAAAAGTACTTGGGTAAGGAAGAACAGTTTCAGATGTCTGTTGAACTGGTAACTATTTATAAGAACTAAGAATTCTGGGCTTCCCTGGTGGCGCAGTGGTTAAGAATCTGCCTACCAATGCAGGGGACACAGGTTCAAGTCCTGGTCTGGGAAGATCCCACATGCCGCGGAGCACCTAAGCCCGTGCACCACATCTACTGAGCCTGTGCGCCACAACTACTGAGCCCATGTGCCACAACTACTGAAGCCCACGTGCCTAGAGCCCATGCTCCGCAACAAGAGAAGCAACCACAATGAGAAGCCCGCGCATCACAACGAAGAGTAGCCCCCGCATGCCGCAAGCAGAGAAAACCCGTGCACAGCGACGAAGACCCAACACAGCCAAAAATAAATAAAAGAACTAAAAAAAAAAAAAGAATTAAGAATTCTGCCTTTATTAAACTTGATGATCACAGAGTCTGGATTTTTTTGAGATGGTCCAAGTCTTAGATATTCTATTCAACTGCTTCCATAAACTAGTGGATCTCAACTAAGATGCACATCAGAACTACCTATAGAGCTTTCTAACTTATAACTGCCCACTGAACCAAAATGGGGAAGAGGGACACTAATAAGTAGTTTTTAAAAAGCTCCAGATGTGATTCTGATGACAGACTAAAAAATCATTTTATGGCCTGGAAATTCAAAATTTTTACAGTCTATATAACTCATAGGCTGTCTATCACATCTAAAAAGGCACACAATCCGTGGGTTTTAGTTTGGAAAATATAGTTATCATATCACTTATGCTAATTAATATTATATGTAAATTATGAAAAGTATGCTTTTGCCATTATAGACCCAATGTTACTCCAACCTTTCTTATAAAGAT
This sequence comes from Pseudorca crassidens, assembly GCF_039906515.1. Classification (NCBI taxonomy): domain Eukaryota; kingdom Metazoa; phylum Chordata; class Mammalia; order Artiodactyla; family Delphinidae; genus Pseudorca; species Pseudorca crassidens. Next base: position 116,155,573 of record NC_090296.1, on the reverse strand, counting down.
ACATTTAACAAACAGTATCCTTTTAAAGGTGACAAACAATTGCCATACGAAACAAACATGTAAATAGAATTCTAATGTGATTCCTAACCATTCTGCATGTCTTCACCAACAACTCCCTAACACCCACCATGCACACAGCAATGGGAACAGTAACTGACTTTACATCTTATCTATTTAAACTTCGAGTTAAATGAAGCAATATCATAGATCATAATATCAGCCTTATGCAAAACAAAGTTCAGTGTTAGTACTTTGAAAAAAAAATGAAAAAGGAAAGGCAACCTGAGGTAGTGGTTCAGAGCACAGGATCTAGAGCCAGCCTAGGCTGTAATTCAGCCTTAGTCATTTAACTTTTCCATGCCTCAGTTTCCTCATCTTGTAAATGGGAATAATAACAGTACCTCATAGCATTGTTGTAAGGATTAAATGAGTTAATACAAATAAAATGCTTTAAAATAACCTAACATTATACTAAATAAATATTAGTTATCACAACTTAAAATAAAATGTGACTTGTATGTTTATTTTCTCTCAGAGGTGAAAGAATTTTCTGAAATTATTTTAGAATTAGCTTATTAATTTCTATTTAAAAAAAAAAACTTCGCTTTTCACCTTTGCCATTATAGACTCAATCAATTCTCTCCTGTAAAGATATTTTTAATACTTTAGGATCTTGATTGGATTGAATTTAACCTACAGATCAACTTGGAGAGAACTGACATTTCTCCAATAACAATACTGAGTGTTCTGATCCATTAACATGATGTATCTCTTCATTATTCAGGTCTTATTTTAATTACTCTCACCAATGTTTTATAGTTTTCAGCATACAATTGTGCATATATTTTGTGTAACATATTCCTAAGTATTTCATATTTTTAAAATTCTTATTATTTGAATTTCAATTTCCAGTTGTTTACAGCTAGTAGAAATACAATTTTTATTAACTGACCATGTATTCTGCAACCGTGCTAAATTTACACATTGGCTTTAGTAGTTTTGTAGATTTTTTGGATGTTTTCTATACAATGAAGTCATCTTCAAATAAAGACAATAATTATTGTTCATTTCTAATCTGTATGCTTCTTTTTTCTTGCCTTATTGTGCTGAATAGGATCTTAAGGGCAATGCTGAATAGAGGCATTAAGAAAGATATTCTTGCCTTATTCTTAGGGGTGAAGATTTTTACCATTAAATATGATATTAGCTAAAGGCTTTTTGTAAATACCCTTTATTACATTGAAGCAGCCCCCTTCTCTCTATTTTGCTGAGTTTTATCATGAATGGATATTGAATTTGACCAACTGCTTTTTCTGAATCTATGGAGACGATCACATGATTTTTTCTTTTTTTGTTTGCTGAGATGAGAAGGTGAATTATATTGATAGATTTTTGAATGTTGTATGAACCTAATATTCCTGGAACAAACTCTATTTGATCCCTATGTATTACCTTTTAATATACTGTATTTGTCAAAACAATTCTGAAAAAGAAAAATAAAGTTGGAGGACAACCTGATTTCAAGAATTACTATCAAGCTTTAGTAATGAAGACTGTGTTATTGGTATAAGGATAGATAAATAGGTCAATGGAAGATAATGGAGTCCAGAAATAAATTCATACATCTGTGGTCAACTGGTTTTTGACAAAGGTGTCAAGGTAATTAAATGGAGAAAAAATTAGTATTTTCGAGAAATGTTATGGAACAACTGTTATCCGTATGGGGAGAAAATGAACCTCTAAAGCTTACTTTGCATCATACACAAAAATTTATTTAAAATAAACTGTAGACCTAGATCAAAGAATAAAACAATAAAACTTCTAGAAGTAAAATGTTTGTGACCTTGGGTTGGACAAAGATTTCATAGTATGCAAAAAGCACAAACTATAAAATAAATGCAGGGAAAAGTTGAATAGATATTTTATCAAAGAAGCTGTAAGGATGGCAAATAAGCACATGAAAAGATGCTTAACATCGTTAGTCATTAGAAAAGTTCATATTAAAACCACACGACATATCACCTACACAGTGACCAGAATGGCTAAAATCAAAGCAGCCTGACAATATCCACTGCTAGAGAGAATGGGGAAAAAACTCTAAATCTCAAATCTTCTTGGTAGGAATGCAAAAATGGAATATGCACTTTATAAGAAACTGCCAACCTCTTTTCTATACATTTATCATGTGACCCAGCAATCCTAGTCCTGAGTATTTACCCAAGAGAAATGAAAACGTATGTCCACAAAACTGATACTCATATGCAAACTGCAAATGTTTTAGCAGCTTTATTCATGATAACGAAAAACTGGAAGCAATCTAAACGTCCATCAACTGATAAATGGATACCCAAATTACAGTACAGATAAATGGAACACTACTCAATAATAAAGAAGAGCAAACTACATGAATGAACCTAAAACCATTATACTATGTAAAAGGAGCCAGAAACAAAAGGCTACATGCTGTGGGATTTCAAGTTCTGGAAAAGAAAAAACCACTGAGACAGAAATCACATCAATGGTTATAAGAACTGGGGGTAAGGAGATGAGACAGAATGCAAAGTGCCACAGGGGAACTTTCTGGGGTGAAGAATGTTACATATTTTGATTGTGGCATTTAGTTCATGATTGCATACACCTGTCAAATTCATCAAACTGTACACTTAAACAGGTGAATTTTTACTGCTTGTAAACTATACTTGAATAAACACAATCAAAATAAAAAAAAGAAGAAAGGTGTGGGGGGGAATCAGTATGTTAAATTTCATAAGAAAGTGAAAAATAAAAATAAGACATCAATATTCATCCTGCTGCATCAACCAACACCGGGTAAATCTTTCAGTCAGGTTTTCTGGTGTCACTGTGAGCTGCAGCCGTAACAGTATTTTACTATTTTACTATATGATGATTAATTTACTAAAATTAATCTTTGAAAATCCCTGTTGTCATGTGCTATGAGAGTTAGCCACTAGTCACATGTGGCTATATTTAAATTTAATTAAATTTAAAATTCAGTTCCTCAGTTGCACTACCACATTTCAAGTACTCAACAGACACATAGTACTAGTGGCTATCACACGGGACAGTGCAGATATAGAACATTTCCATCACCACAGAGTGTTCTATTAGTGCTGTTCTAGGTTTTCAAAAAAATTTCTTTCCTTTTCAGAATTTTTTTTTTTTTTTTTTTTTTGTGGTACGTGGGCCTCTCACTGTTGTGGCCTCTCCCATTGCGGAGCACAGGCTCCGGACGCGCAGGCTCAGCGGCCATGGCTCACGGGCCCAGCCGCTCCACGGCATGTGGGATCTTCCTGGACCGGGGCACGAACCCGTGTCCCCTGCATCGGCAGGCGGACTCTCAACCACTGCGCCACCAGGGAAGCCCTCCTTTTTAGAATTTTAAGGCTGTAAACAATTGAACATATTAAGTCCAATACTTCATTTTATAAGCAAGAAAACAGAGGCACAGAGATGTGATCTTTTACTCAAGAACTCTTTTCATCAGTTTACTTAACAGAAGTCTGAGGATCTACTATGTGCCAGGCCCTGAGCTAAGCACTAGGAATTCAAAGAAAGATAAGATTAAGTTCCTGCCCAAAGGAACTCATAGTCTAGTAGAGAGCAAAGATACTTCTCTAATGTGCTGTAATGGAAACTAGCTCAAAGTCAATGCATCAACTCTGGGGGTTCTGAGATACCTCCTGGAAAAAGTGAAACATGAAGGATAACTAGAATTTAGGCAAAGTAGGTAACAGGGAAGTCTGAGGCACAGAGAACAATACTGGCAAAGCACTGAAGAAAAGAAAAGAATTCATTATTTTTGGAGTAAAAAGAATGAGAAGAAGAATGAATACAGATGACACCGGAAAGTAATAAGCAGGTGCCACACCATGGAAAGCTATATGTTTAAGTCATGTTAACAAGTTGGAGTTTTTATCCCATTGGTGTTAGGAAGTCATGGATTGCAAAGAAATGGTAAGATTAGATCTGTATTAATCACTTAGATTGCTACCAGAAGAGAGATATAAAAAGGGGGGCCAATGGGCTTCCCTGGTGGCGCAGTGGTTGAGAGTCCGCCTGCCAATGCAGGGGACATGGGTTCGTGCCCCGGTCCGGGAAGATCCCACGTGGCGCGGAGCGGCTGGGCCCGTGAGCCATGGCCGCTGAGCCTGCGCGTCCGGAGCCTGTGCTCCGCAACGGGAGAGGCCACAACAGTGAGAGAGGCCCACGTACCGCAAAAAAACAAAAAGGGGGGTGGGCAAGAAAGGAGAGGAATATATAATTCAAGAATAGGTTTTTAAAATAAAGGCAGGATATGAGAGCTTAAATGAGGTCAGTGATGGTAGGGAGAGAGAGAGCTCAACAGAGTTGAGAAATATTTAGGGTTTATGTCTGATAGAACTTAGTGAGTTCAGTTTTCACTACTTGAATCTGAGGAACCAGTGGTATATTTCAGTGAAGACAGTTAGCTATGTGTATCTACATTTGAAATTCAGGGGAAGGTCTGGAATGAAAATATGTATTTGGGAGTTGGTGCTAATTTAAACCACAAGAGTAAATGTGATTATCTCTAGGGAAAGTATGTATGTCCTTGTAGAGACCAAGGACAAAAACCCAGGGAAAACAAACATTTAGGATACTACCCTTAAGAGTATCCATTGAAGGCAAGTGATTGAGAAGAAATAGAGATGAGAATTTCAAGGAGACAGTTGTTGGTATGAAATGCAGCAAAAATATCTGACATAAACTGAAAAGATAAACTTTAAATCTGGCAATCAGATTGTCACTTGTGACATCTGCAAGAGCAGTTTCAGTGGAATGATGGGAGTTAAAAGTTCACAATGGGTTGCAGTGAGGAGGTAGAAAGGGAAGTTTAGATGACTCTTTGAAGAAACTAGGATGAGAACAGGAGGAACACAGATCTCTATCTAGAGAGTAGCTTGCTTTTGTATTTTCTAAAGGATGAAAAAGACTCGACAGTGAAGGCTGACAGAAAGCCTATAGAGCGGAGGAAGGAACTGAAAATACAGGACAGAGAGCAGATAAGTGAGCAGAGAGGCCTCGTAATGCTGTTTCTGAGCATCTCCATCTGGATGCCTCATAGACATCTCAAATACCAAAAGTCCAAGAGTGCACTCTGATCTTGCGCCTGCAACCGGATCTTTTCAACACTGTTTTCCATTTCAGTAAATGGCACTACCGTGTAAGCTGGTGCCTAGTAAGTAAGGAACCTAGAACTCCTTCACTTCTTTTTCTTCACTCCCCACACGTAGTCACCACTTCTCCCCTTTAACACCTCTCAAACCATCAACTTCTCTCTATTTCCATCACCATTACTTCAGTTCAAGATATCATCATCTCTTTTCTGTACAACAGGTTCCTAACTGGCCTCACTACAACAGCCTAGCTCCCCTTCAATTCAGTCTACTAAGTGAACGTTTTATTGCCCATATCTGATCGTACCACTCTGCTTAAAAATCCTCTAAGGGTTTTTTATCATCTGTCTTCATATCATCTATATGAACTCACCCCATGGCTATCTCTCTGGCCACTTTCCTCCTTTGTTCTCTCCACTTCAACTCTACTGGCCTTGTCTCTTGGCATATTCTCCTCCCATCTGGGGCTTACCTCCTCCTCATCCTTATAATTGTGTCTTAAACATCACAGCACCAGAGAGGACTATGTTCTCCTGCTGTTACCTCCAGAGTTCCCTGTCTTTCTTCTTTAAGACACATGTCACAACTGTAATTCACTAATGACTTGTACAATCATTTAATTCTGTCTTTCCCACTGGACTGCAAAACTTCTGACGGATGCAGAGACAGTATGTGTTTTGTTTAAGGCTACAGTCTCCTGTGCCTGGAACACAGTAGACTCTTAATACAATTTCTTGAATGAGAAGAATAAATGAATAAAAAATTAACTTTGGGCAGGAAACGGGACATTTCCTCCTGAGATTGAAGAGAATAAATAAGGATGGGTACAAATGAAGATAAGTTGAAAAGTAGTTTTGTGACATTAAGGAAGAAATGGGCAATTTAGACAAGTCACATCTTATAGCACCGATTTTCTTGCGCTGACAGTGTTGAAAGAGGGGGAATATTGTTTAAGTATGGCTAAGGTTTAAAGTGATTGCTAAAGGGAAAAAGAAGAGGAGACAGGAACTTGACCAAGAATTAGTAAAGGACTGCTTTGTGATAGTGGTGAGGGGACAACTCTACACGAAGACGGAAACCACAATACAAAAATCTACTAAATCAAATGAATCAGCGTGGATTTCTCTGTGAAAAGTCTAAATACCATTGACTTTATTTCAAGAATAATGTCTGATTTGACTAATAAAATTTTGCCAGTAGAATTCATTGATAAGATTAAGAATGACTTACAATGAACATATTTGTGGGTAATTTGATTCTACAAAATATCTGAGAAACCCACCAACATTTTCTTCTGTCAAGTTGTTTCACACAATCTTTTAATTACATAATTAATTTGTTGGGTAACTTATTTCTTTAGAGATAGCATAAAGGCAAACAATCTGTTCTTTAGTCAATTATGACAAATGTTTTACTGGTAGGATCCAAATTAAAGTTTTGTTGGTTCCCCAAGCCAACAAGATAAGATACAAAGTTCCACAAAAATCCAACCCAATCTGCAACTACTCTCCACCTCCAGGATTTATTAGAGATGAAATAAACCACTTTTGAATTAAGTAGCTTTTACTGCTTAACAGTGGCTAACAGTGGTTTGTTCTAGTAAATAAAATAACTCTAGGCTCACCTTCCCACTCTCCCTCCAGATGGTGCCACAGCTGCAAGCGGAGAAGAATTTATAGCTTGAGCAAAGACAGCTTGCCTTATTATTATTATGCAACGTAACAGCTTCATCAGCTTTCAGCTTTATTTCTTGGTATGACCTTTTCTACACAGGCTCACACAATTCCATAATACTTTCTGACTAAATGAAATTCTAACGCTATGTGGCAAATACGAAGATTCTCAGGAGAATGACCAGAATGGAGTGTGAAAAAAGAAAAATTCTTCTCTTGTGTGCTCCTTCAAAGCAGGTGTCTGTCCCTCCTCTTCTTTCAGGATCCCCCACTCATCTCCTTGTCCTTGCCAAAAGGTGCTTCCACTCCCCTAGACCTCAAACCAGACCTCTAGCTCTCCACTGTCTATCAAGGAATGCCTACAGAGGCATTAGCCACTAGTGTGCTCCTCTTGACTCAGAATATTTTCAATTTTAAAAGGACCCTTTTTATACAGAAAAATCCTTCAATGAACTCTTGAGGGTATACTGATATTCAGAGGTAATGGGATCTTTTAATCCGGCATAGAAACAGGTTAGAAAAAGAGAGAAAAGCTATGTCGCAAAGGGAAACAAGAGGAAAGGTGGTCTTACTACCTTAGTTTCTTTCTACCAGAATGTTCCTAACTACAAATCTGATAGTGGGCTTCATTAATCAACTCACATCAAGAATCCTTAAAGGGTAGCTATCGAAGCCCCATCTGTAAAAGCTTTGTTCTCCAAGTGCCCATCCACATCCCCCAATCCATCTATCTCTCACAAAGAAGAGAATAAAGGAAGAACTTAGTTCAACTCTTTGGAAAGGACACCAACCTCTGGCCTTAACCCTCAAACACTGAGGCCAGAAGAGTCAATGTGCCCCTTGCTACCTCTCAAGTTCACCTGAACAAAAGGAACCATCTAGTTATTCCTACCTAAGAACCTAGATTTTGAAGGAGCTTTAGATATGATGTGGTATAAACTTCTTGTTACAGATGAAGAAAAAGACATTCAGAGTACGAGTAGACTGACTTTCCAAGGCCACATAACTGGTTAAAAGCAGAACCTACTTCATTATTATATCTACCACCCCACTGACTCTCTTTTTACTTTGTTAATGCAGGGATGTTGTCATCACATATCCTTGGACATTTTTCCTGGATAAACCTTAAATATAAAATAACTCTTGTAAAATATATGCCAAGATTTCCTTTCCATCTCCTAGAATTCCTGAACACTTATTTATTTTTATGAAGCTTTGGTAAAATATTCTTCTGTATTCATGTACTGACTTTACAAAGTTAATTTTAAGATCAGTAAAATATAAACTATAAAATATACGTCATGACAAAGATATTAAAACTACTCTTTTTTTTTGGCCCCGCCCCACAATGTGTGGCATCTTAGTTCCCCGATGAGGGATCGAACCTGTGCCCCCCGCAGTGGAAGCGCAGAGTCTTAACTGCTGGACTGCCAGGGAAGTCCCTAAAACTACTCTTAAGCCTTGAATTACTCTAGCTCACAAAACAAAGTTTTCAGTGTTTTAATCCACTATGACAAGCTCTAGTAAAAAAAAAAAAAAACCCTAAAATTTCTTGAGTTGAAAAACACTATTCTAACCTTTACCAAAATAGTTCAGCTGCATAAATAAAATAAAGTTATCATACGTACTTAAAGCTCTAGAATGATCCGGATTCCTTATTCCCTTTGCTCGTAACCTCTGAAGAAGAACTGTTGAGGACAACTGTTTTACAAGATATACTGCCATGGAATAGTTCTGGAAAAAAACAAACAAAAAAAAAGATGTAGAAAGCAAACAACATACGTAAGTAAATAGGTACATCTATTTTAATCCCACAATGATAGGGAAAGAAAATTAACACCTGTTTAAAACACCTACTGTGCGCCAAGCACTATCTTAGGTGTTTTCATGAATGGTAATTCATTTAATCTTAACCAAAAAGCTGCTGAGGTAATCTTATTTTTATGGATGAGGAAAGTGAAGTGTAGAAAAGTAAAAGAACTTGTTCTAATTTTGCAACTTTCAAGAGATAATGCCAGGTCTGTCATGCTTCTGTATTACCTGACTACCTATGCTTGAAGTTAATCAATTTAGGCACTTATGTAAAGAACATTGTTAAAAATAAATATAAACCAATGCCAATAAGATGTCAAAGTCATCATAAAACGTATTTAGCAGGTAGCAGTAGCTATTTAAAAAATCAGACTGGCATCCTAATCCATTTAATCTCTCTCTATGCCTTTAACTAGTTTTGAAAAGACCCTACTTGGGCTATTATCACAACAAGCAGAGGGAATATTAAATATTTTCAAAGAGAAGCTGATGGTTTGGCAAAAGAACAGATGAATATCCATTACCAGCAGAGGGACTACCCAGAGATGGTACTAGGAGAAGGGGGACAAAGAAAATAGTTTATCAACAAGCCAAGGCAAAGTAAAGGGTACATGACTGGATAAGAGGAAGAAAAGAGGGCTGAGGCTTATGAAGGGTAAGACAGAGATCTAAATGAGAAGGCCCACTTTCCACTTGGTGTTGGAATCAAGAGATTTGGAAAGAAGCAAAAGGAAAAATAATTATTGCCATCTTCTATTTATTAGCTACATACAGTTTTACACACACTCTTAATATATACTATCCACTTCATTTAAACCTCAAAGAAGGCCTGTAAGAGATACGTAGGGCAAGTATCTTTCTAAGTAAAGGACTGATAAAATGGAGGCACACAAAAATGCTTTTAATTTTAAATTTTAAAAAATATATGTAATCTGCTCATGATCATGCACCTGCCTGATGACAAAGGTGGCACTAGAAATCAAGAGGAAAGTGAAGGGACGTCAGGACAATGGACTAATGGCCAAGGCCAGTGTAGTTCTCTATAGTTCTTGACTTCACATACCATTTGCTTTGACCCTCCTAACCTAGTCCAATGTACATTCCAACTTTCAGTTACTTTCACACTTTGGAAAATGCATCCCCCTCTTTTGGCAAGAAGAGAATATATCGTACAATACCCTCTGGAAGGTCAAATTTTCACTTAGAGTTCAGAAACCTATCCGTGTTCACATGCTACACATTTTCCAGGAAAAAATGAAGTATCAAAAAAGCTAATTTGGGAGGGATAAATTAGGAGTCTGGGATTAACATATGCATACTACTATATATAAAATAGATAATCAACAAGGACCTACTGTATAGCACAGGGAACTCTGCTCAATACTCTGTAATAACCTAAATGGGAAAAGAAGCTGAAAAAGAATGGATATATGTATAACTTGAATCACTCTGCTGTACACCTGAAACTAACATTGTAAATCAACTATACTCCAATATAAAATAAAAATTAAACATTTTTTAAAAGCTAATTTACTTTCATTAATAAATCCCTTAATTTATTAATGAGGAACAAATAACCTTAAAACTTACCAAAATTTTAGACACACAACATACCAATCTAATATAAAACTAAAAAGCTCCTTTTAGAAAAAAATCCTTATTCACCTTTATTATTTGATTAATGGTTCAAGTATGATAGAAACTGGAGAAATGCTAATTAACACTGTGAAATTATTATATATACTTACAGCCTGAATCTTCAGAACTAGTAATCACCCTAAGGCTTTATATAAATTTTTAAGGAGAGGTCAAGTAGAAACTACAAGTTCAGTGAAAAGGTATGTTCACTCTAGTTGAAACATGTAACCAGATAAGAAATTAAAAAAAAAAAAAAAAGGAAGTAAAAAGAAGGTCAGGTATTAACAAACACCACTTGTACCGATAATATGGAATTAAATTTTATATCACATGAAAGAGATTCAGCAGCAACCCCGCCAAAACTCCACCGTGGTATAATATCTCTCCTAGGTACATGATACATTGTTCCTGCTAACGCTTCAAAGTACTACTTAACTCCAACTACTGAAATATATTGCATTACACTGATATTTTTGTCAAATGCTTTTTCAAAGTCTTCAAAATTGTCTATCAAGTTTATAGGACGTTTTCTTCATTATTAAGATATGATCTCATTTAAGTGCCCTTTACACCAGTATCTAAATAACTTCTCTACAAACAATGACAATTTAATAAATGGCTAGATGCAGTGATTACTCTGAGGTAGGATAAGAAGTTACAACATAGTTCACTTATTTCCTTCAAGCACTGTACTAGCTCTTCTTTTTCTCTTATATTACAATTTTTAAAATTGAGCTATAATTGACATATAATATTGTGTAAGTTTAAGGTGTACATCTTGACTGAATAGAGTTATAATATATTGTAAGACGATTACCACCATAGCATTAGCTCTTCCATTTATTTCCTTTGAAGACATAATGCTAACACTTCTCAATGGCAACTAATAATACAGAAATTAATCCCCAAAACAGTAAGAGATCCTACATGAACTATTCAGAGTATCTTCACAAGCTGAATAAAACTAGGATCAAAAACCAATCTAATAAGTTATCTTTTGGGCTTCAGAAAAGAATAATTTTCTTTCAATGTTTTATTTCAAAAAGAAGGTCTCCAACTTGTAGATCATGGTCTACACAAAGCTTACCTGGGAGATCTTCAAATCACTGAAGATTACTGTTTTCTTTCTGAGGTGTGGAAGGCTTCCCATGGAAGAATATTTCCCCCTCTCCTCTAGTGCTATATATCAGCAACCACATTTCCCTCCTCTCCCACAGTTTGACTTCTTTCATAGTTCACTGTAAACACCCTGGTGTTTATACACTTTTCACACACAGACAAAACCCAAAACATCTGCAATACCCTCTTCAAAAAGGGGAACAAAAACAGGGAGCCCAAGGTACACTAGAAAAAAACATTTAAAAGGATTTTAAAACCTAATAGTGACATACTGATTAGGTAAAGAAAAAATATATAACCTTGATAGATCCCAAAAAAGGATTTTGATAATATTCAAAATCCATTTCTCTCAAAGATATACAGTAAAAAAGAGGACCACAGGATTATGTTATTGCTATAATTAAGTTCTATCAAAAATTAATAGCCATTATAATACTTAATGTTGTGACACTAGTATTCTCATTAACGTTAAGGAACAAGCCAAGTATGTCCACTAGCACTCACATTACTTAACATTGTTCTGAAGGTTCTAGACAGCACAGAGAACAAGAATAAGAAATTATGGCCTAAGTATTAGGATTATCATTATTCATATAATGATACATCTCAGACTCAAAACTGCCTATTTGGAAATACCAAGAAACCTACTAAAAAGCTATCAGAACCAATACGTGAATTTATGTACTAAGTAAATATTCAACAATAACTAGCTTTTAAATAAAACAATAAATACATTTTTTAGAAAATATAACAGAAAAAAGATCTATTTACAATAGCAGTAATAATAATAAACAACACAAGAATCAATAAAAAATATGGAAGCTTTGTAAGAAGAAACCTATTAAATTACTGAGGAACATGAAAGAGGATTTGAATAAATGGAGAAACATACAGTTCCTGAAATAAGGACATTAAATACTGTAAATAAGTTATTCCTCTCTAAGTTAATATACAAATTTTAAAGGCAAGCTCATTTATTCCCAGAAAGATTTGGGGGAATAATGCAGGGGAATATGTCTTACTCCATGCAATTACTTTTTCAACATTTTCACTCTCCTCAATGCCCCGATTTCTTCTCTCACTCTCAGCAGACTTCTCTCACCTCCTATCTCACAGACTTAAGAGAATTCATCAGATCAGAACTTACCACCTCTCCAGTACCAATCATATACATGCATCCAATCCTTTTATTCCACTAAATAAAGAAGTTGTCCCTCCTAGCTACAATGAGTTAGTTAATGAAATTCACTATTATTTTTCTCGTGTATATTTAATCTCTTCCTCCCAAGAAGATACCTGCCATCATCCTTTATACATGTTTAACACTCTCCCATTAAAGCAAACAAATAACTCTCATCTCAAATTTCCCTCCAGCTCAGCTGTATCTATTTACAAAGCTACCCTTCTATAACTATCTCCACTGCCTTACCTCTGCCTGGTCACAATCGGGCTTCTCCTCCCACCATTCACCAAAACAGCTCATGCTAAAGTCAACTTTATGTTTCTAATCCAAAAAGTATTTTTTTAGATTTCAACATACTTGACTTCTCAACATCTGTTCAGTACTGCTTACCATCTCCTTTTTTTTTAATAAATTTTATTTTATTCACTTATTATTTTTGGCTGCATTGGGTCTTCGTTGCTGCGCGCAGGCTTTCTCTAGTTGACTGGGGGCTACTCTTCATTGCAGTGTGCGGGCTTCTCGTTGCAGTGGCTTCTCTTGTTGCGGAGCACGGGTTCTAGGCACGTGGGCCTCAGCAGTTGTGGCTCACGGGCTCTAGAGCACAGGCTCTGTAGTTGTGGCACACAGGCCCAGTTGCCCCGCGGCATGTGGGATCTTCCCGGACCAGGACTCGAACCCGTGTTCCCTGCATTGGCAGGTACATTCTTAACCACTGTGCCACCAGGGAAGTCCCTGTCCTTCTTCTTTGAAACTCCTCCCTTGGCTTCTCATACCCACCCCCCCGTTCTGCCCCACATCTCTGGTACTATTTCCCCATGTCCTCTGCAGGTTCATTCTCTTCTATCCAGTATTAAAAGTTATAGTTCCTCAAGAATGGTAAGCCTTCAACACTCTCTTCTTTTTACTTGTTACATTTCCCCTAACCAATGTCAGCCTGCTTGTATGGCTCTAGTAACCACCAATATGCAGATGACTCATTTTCTTTTCTAGCCCAAACTTATCCTCTGAGCCTATATGCCCAATGCCTCTTCAGAATGTCTCAAAGGCATCTCGAACTCAAAAGCTTCAAACCTGAACTCATGATTGTCTCCATGTAGTCCTCCAATACTCCTTCCTTCAAAGCAAAGCAAAGCAAAACAAAACGCACCTAAATTCAGTCCTTTTTCAGTGTTTCCTCTATCTCAGTAACATTATCATTTACCTTGTCACTCAAGCCAGAAACCAAGGAGTCATCCTTGACTTCTCCCTTTCTCTTAGCCCCTATTTCTAATCTATCATTTAGTCCTACAGATCCACCAATTTATCTCCATCCCCAGTGCCACCACTCTAGACTAATATACTATTTCTCTCACTAACGCTTCAGCAATAGTAAGAGGTAACCTCTATGCATGACTGTGGTCTCCATTCAAGCTGTTCACCACTCTGAAGAGTGGCCTTTTCTAAACAGAAATATGGCCCTGTAAACTTTCTGCTTAAAAACAGAATATCCTTAACATTAACATTACCTCAAAGGCCCTACACGGTTTGGTCCTTTTTTACCTCTCTAGCTTCATCTTGTATCCTGTTCTTCCGTATTCTATGTACTCTAGCAATTCCTCCTCCCTTTCAGTTTCTTAAGAAGAACTAGGCTCACACCTGCCAGTGGACTACTCTGAATGTTGTTTTCTCTGAACGTTTCACCTGATTCCTTCTACCCTTCTGTCAGCTCTTAGCTCAGTCATTACTTCCTCAGGGAAGCCCTGCCTGACCTCTCTCTAGTGCAAAGTGGCCTTTAATACTCTAAAATCACCACACACATCTTCTTTATATTACTTATAATACAGTTCACATTTTCGTGTGACTACCTGCCCCCTAGATCCTAAGCTCCAAAAGAGTCAGGACTTTTTTTTCTCACTATGGTACTGCCAGTCTTCAGCAGAGTGCATGGAATATAGCACACATTCTATAAATTTCAAATGAATTAGTGAATAGACATGAGCTCATATCATAAAACTGTAATAATCAAAACTATTCTGAAATTGTGCCGGAAAAAGAATGCTAGGCTAAGAAACAATACAGAAAAGTTCAGAACACACACAGGATAAATCAAAGCAAATACGTAATAATGGTGGCTTCAGAATTAGCATTTATTTAGTCAATGGTATTAGAACTGGCTATTTAAAAAATTAAATTTGTATTTCACACTACACATAAATTCACAATGGATTAAATATTTAAAGGTAAAACTAGAAACCTCAAAAGTCAAGAAAAAAATATAAACAAATTATTTATGTAAGATTGGGAAGGGCAGACAGACTAAACTTGATGGAGGCTGACTGGAAAGACTATAAAGAAACAAAACTGTGCAACTAGAGATTATAATACTAAGTGAAGTAAGTCAGAAAGAGAAAGACAAATGCCATATGACATCACTTATATGTAGAATCTAATATATGACACAAATGAACCTATCTATGAAACAGAAACAGGTACGTAGAGAATAGACTGGTGGTTGCCAAGGGGGAGGGCAATGGAAGAGGGTAGGAGTGGGAGTTTGGAATTAGCAAATGCAAACTGGTATATATAGGATAAATAAACAACAAGGTCCTACTGGATCGTACAGGGAACTATATTCAATATCATGTGATAAACCATAATGGAAAAGAATATGAAAAATAATGTATATATATGTGTATATATATATATGTAAAACTGAGTCACTTTGGCGTACCGCAGTAATTAACACAACACTGTAATTCAACTATACTCAATAAAAAATAAATTAAAAAAAGAAAAACAAAACTGGTTAAGATTTGGCTCCATAATAATTTAAATCTTCTACACATTAAATAAAGGGCAATAAACTAGAAACAAACATTTGCCACATGTAAAAGAGGGTTAAATCAATATATAAAGAACTCATAAACAATAAAAACAGCAATACAGAAATAGATACTGATATGATTTTTAAATGTGAATAATCACAAACATAAAATATGTCCAACCTCAATAATAATAAGAGGAGTACAGGGGCTTCCCTGGTGGCACAGTGGTTGAGAGTCCGCCTGCCGATGCGGGGGACACGGGTTCATGCCCTGGTCTGGGAAGATCCCACATGCCGCAGAGCGGCTGGGCCCATGAGCCGTGGCCACTGAGCCTGTGCGTCCGGAGCCTGTGCTCCGCAACGGGAGAGGCCACAACAGTGAGAGGCCCACGTACCGCAAAAAAAACAATAATAATAATAATAAGAGGAGTACTAATTAAAACAGTGTGGTACCACTATTTACCTATTAAAATTAGTAGAGATCTTAAAGAAAATAAAACTCAATGTTATCCGTCGACAGGCATGTGAATAAACACAAAGTCAGAGAATAAATCTGTACAACATCTTTTGGTAAGGCAATCTGCCAATGTACACAAAATTTCTTTAAATTCTGATGCTCTTTGACTCAGCAATTCCACTTCTGGGAATTTACTCTAAGGAAATTACCATGTATGTATGCAAAGTTAGAGCTTCTAGGATGGTCTTCAAAATGTTCTTTGAAATAGTAATCAATCAACCAAATAAATGTTCAACAACAGGGAACATCATATTGGAATATGATGTAGCCATTTAAAATTATGCAGATGAACATGAAATGACATAGGAAGATGTTTATGAAAATTACTCAGTGAAAGTTATCAGGTTATAGAACACTGGGTAGGGCAAGATCCCATTTTTTTAAATGGGAACATGTTGAAAATTCATTGTGAGACAAAAATAAATCCTTTTGCAACTCATTTTATTTACACAAAAGCTCAGATAGCCATGGAGATTAACCATTCCTTATAATACAAAAATCTGGTAGAAACAAAAATTTACTTACTCTTCCAATTTCTGCAGTCCATGAAACAACAATGGTGTTTGGTACAGTTGTGGACAATCGGACAAGTGAGGTGATATTAATTGGTCGGCTGGGTCGCTTTGGTTCCACACCATTTTTAGTAGGTGGAAGATAACCCTAAGGATGAAATATAATTTATTTCTACTTATTACTTCCACAATCATTTCAACTTCCATTCCTTAAAAAAAAAAACCTACAAACTACATATGAGAAAATGAGTATTTTCATTTAAAAGTAGAGAAGCAAACGTTTGTAAGAGTTTCCTGTATGTTTCTCTAAACAACCATACAGTCTCATAGTAAGCCTGAGAAAAATACTGGTGGCAGAACTTAAAAATCTCTAAAATTTAAGAATCAGGTTGAATTCATAAAGAGCTTGGATAAGTATATAAGGACTATTTTAAAGGTGAACAATAACAGCCCCCACTCCTCTGTTAAAGGCACAGCATTCTTCAAATCTCTATTCAACCAAAGCTTCCAGACTCACACGAATACATCTGAGGTTTTGTTGAAACAATCTCGTCTTCCCAAAATTCAGTAAAACACTAAAGCTACCACACCCAACTCCTAGACTATGTCTCCATAGCTAATGTCACAGCTGTTAATTGTACACAGTTGGTACAAGTGTTTCACTCAGTCACATGAATATATATCCAAAATAAAGATGTTTTCTTAACGAAAAATATGATTAACAACAGCTGTGATGACTTATTTGCTAGCTATGTTGGCAATGCACTTTTTAAAAAAATAGCTTTTGGGACTTACTGGAAGGCTGCAAGGTTTTGTATTCACTTTCACGCAAAGATTGGGTGGGAAGTGATCTTCTTGTGGACAACTGGTTTCTGATAAACAAAACCTAAACAATAAAGGACAAGTTTAATTACCTTTATTAAAGGATGACACCACATTAATATTTTTGTTCCACAGCTAATCTAAAAGATGGTCAAACTTAATAACAACAGCAAAAAACTACTAAACCTGAATAAATACATGAAATAGGTTCAAAATAAATAATTCTGTCAATGTAGAGTTTCAGTGGTCACAACTACCAACCTGTAGTTCTCTTCATAATATTTGAAGTCATTTGTTCAAGCATGTTTTGGGGGGGAGGAGGTGGGGAAGTGCTCTGTGGTTGAATAAATTTAAGAAATTTTGAATCAAAAAATAAATTACGTTTCCTCCATATAGAACTTCTCAGAGCTAGGCTAACAATAACTGTAACTTTTTAAGAGGGAAATATAAATATATAGTAGTTCCCAAATTTATTTGTCTGTGAAACATTTTTTTGGTTCTCAGCAGACTATACTGAAAATGCTAGAAGTCCATCCCCAGGATCAAGTTCTGTCCACCAAGCCCAGGTACTCCATTATTCCCTGAAAACTGAAGATGCTGAATAATAACATTAATTGTATTATATCCATTATAATATAATATCCATTATAATATCCATTATATCCACATGTTAGAATACTATTTTAGAAACTCATGAAAACATTTATTTCTAAATTAAATGCGTTATCTTTTGGGAAAACCAAGGACAACTACATAATTTGTACATTATCACTCCATTCTTACATAGATCAAGAAATAAATTATTAATTTGCTATTTAAGACAACTATTCTTGATTATTATACTTCCTTATTCCCAATATAGAGCTGAGGCTCATTCCACTTTACAGAATGTTCACAGCACCTTTGAGTTACATGTTAAGAAGAATGCTATCTCTGAATTCTGTGAAATATTCATCATGCACAAACACCTTCTCTCAACATCTTGATCTGCCTGCCATGCAATCTGTGTGAGGGAGTGTCCACAAAATGGGACAATTTTCTATATAAAATGTTATGGGTACATATAAATATATGGTCATCTTTAAGCAGGGACAATCTGTAGCTTCCATTAGATTCTCAAAGGGGTTAGAGATCCATATAAAAGTTGAGAATTACTAATCTACAAAGATTTTCTCAAAATATACTTAGCAAACAGATGTCAAAGCCCACAAGATCATCTCTAACTCCAGCAGAAGCTTCTATTACAGGCCAGTTCTTTACTTTGCAACAGTAAGAGGATGCCATAAAGCTTTTAATCAATTACTCCAATGCAGAGATAAATTAGCAACGTGAACCTGGCTGCCTGAAGCTACAGAAAAGCAATAATTTATATGACAAGTTGACTGCTATTCAATTAAGTAAAAAGTGAAAATCTAAATCACCCTTACAAACCGAAGACAAAAAAAAGATTTTAAACACGGGGAACAAGAGCAGAAAGTTTCTATATAGGAGTTCATGGAGGTGGGGAGGGGAAACAGATAAATGAAAACAGATTAGGAATCTAATAGAGAAAATATTGATCCTAATTCTGACCAAATTGTTTTCATGTTTTAGATAAAGACTTATAATTAGGAGAGTGGAAGGTATACACTCCCAACTTAATACACTGGGATTGCTGTAGGGGGTGAGGAGGGGATGAAAACAATTTAGTAAAATACAAAGAACCACCTAACAATTACCAAATATAATACAAAATCGTTGTTTTTTCATCAAATTCTGGAGATAAATTTGATGGCTAAGCCATTTTTAACCGTCAAGATCCCCTTAGAATCTCTGAATTTATCTTAGAAAGAAAACCTTCCTTTGGAATGTGAACCATACCTCTTTGCTGCTTTAAAGAATGCATGCGTACGTTAGTACTAAGGATAGTAACTAGATCTTTTGTTTTAGAGCTATGGTTTTCAAACTTTATTTTAGTCTTGGGATACTCTCCTCAAATGAAAACTAACCCAGAAGTCAAACATGTAGAACAGACCAAAGCCACATTACTTTGGTTCAGAGTGTGTGTATATGTGTGTGTCAGGTGGGGGAATTGGGGAGGTTGGGGAAGAGAAGGTGGAATGGTAGCCAGAGGGTAGCCCCCAAACAGTGGCTCCAAGCAACAGTCTGAAAACCACTGTTTTAAAGGACAAAGTCACATATCAGTATGAACAAAATGTAAACTACTGAGGCAGGGAAGTAAAAAATATTACAGCAATATACAATTAATTATGAAGGCACCATATTTTAGTCCTTTAATTTATTCAGTCATTATCATAGTCTGTCCCTCACAGAGGAAAAAGTACCTTTTACACAGAAACACCTTTGTCAGTGCCTTCCAAAACCAAGACCTCAACCTCTCCTCTGCTTTCTCAGTTTTCATCACACTATTTTTGAACCTAAATCAGAGTTTTTCACATTATTCCATGAAGCACTGAGCTGGTGCTTTCATCTCTTTTCTGATCTCCTAGTGTATTTATAATCTGTACATACAACTTAGTATCTGATTATTGAGACTGGGCTATCTGTTTGACTTATCCTTCCCACTTTATAGGGAAAACAGCTTGTTGAGGAAAATAACTGTCTTGTATTTCCTCTTCTATCCCTATTGCAACAAGAACAATGTGGGACACTTAGGTTTACACAAGGATAGTCACTGAGTAAAAACAACAGCATAAGATGGTTTATGTAAGCAACAAGAGAGAGACATATTAACATAAAAGATGTCTTAGATATTCTTAGAAGAAATGGGCTAAGAAAAGAAACAATATGGGCAGTAGCATGTTGAAAATTTTTCGTTTTCCAAATTGCAAAATTTCGTCTTTACAAATCTATCAAGAGATGTCTCACATGGAATCTAAATTAGAGAGTATCTAAATTAATGGTTTAAAAATACAGGACAAAACAAATTAGACTATTTTGGTTCTTGTTAGTCCATGAGACACTGTAGACTTAATCTAAGTATTAGTTCTTTTTCTACAGTAGTTTGCCACTCATGCAGATAAGGTCTTTGCTTTCATAAAACTTGGTACTTCTAAAGAGCTGACCACCATATTTAAACATATCATTAGCTGGAGCTTCTCAACCAACCAAGGGCAACCAAAATAGAGAAATATGGTTAAATATATGGCACATGACTTGGCTACATTAAAATCTAACTTTGATAGTAATTAGGATGTATCGTAACAGGAAAAGGTTTTCCCTCACCCAAACATCTAAACCCAATACTTTCAATATACTTACTGAAAATCAGGTAGATTTTTCAAATCTTTAAGAAATATTAACTTTTAAACTTTGGATATATACTGTAGCAACACTGTACCTTAACTGGACCTGCACTGTGAAGTCACATTTGGTCCCAGAAATATCCCTAGAAAAGACAGAGTAAGAACTACAGTTATTTTAAAGATATACAGAGGAAAGCTGATTCAAAGACACTGTTACCCCAGAAAGTATTTCAGATTTATCAGAAATATTAACAGTTATTAGGGTAACTAACACTATAATAGTATTTTCAATACTAATATTTGCATGACAATAATACTCATCCAATACACTGTTTTTAAAAGTCACTTATTATAGACAAAACTGGATTCAAAGGTCAAGCTGCAAGTTACACTCGAAGACAACTTACATGGAACTACTGATTTGCTGCACTTGTTGTGGTGTCAATGCAAATGCAAAACAGGTTTCTCGAAAGCGCTGGCTGTTGTCTGATGCTAAAGAAGAAAAGAATTATATTTTTAATTACCTTCAAATTCATCAATATAGAACACAACAGCAAACAAAACAAAAAAACCCAACCATTCACACACCTTTAAATTAACTAGGACAGATTCTAGAGTTTAGATAACAACTCAGTTAAGACACTGAAAAATAAGATATGTGCCAATATCTAATCATATAGATGTCTGCATCTAAAAAGCACACTTGTATAAAAACATGCTGATATTAATTTTATTTAAAATAATATAAACCCATTTAAAGATACATGGCTTCTGAGCTAAGTAACAAACATATACATACACCTTGAGATCTGCACAGGTAAGATGACAGTTGGACTTGAAGGCAAATTAAGAATTTTATCATCTCCCATCTAACTATACCATGCCAAGTTTTATACAATAAATATCATATACAGTTTCTCCTATGCTTAGATGAAATGACATCAAAATGTGCCTGTGGTCACTATCTCAAAGGAGGAAAGGAGTTACAAGAAGGGAAGGAAGGGAATAGAGAGAAGGAAGGGAGGGAAGTGGAGGCGGGGGGAGAGAAAAGAGCAAGAGAACAGGCAGGGAAGCACAGGTCAGTGAAGACCAGGGATTCCTACAGGGCGCTGCCGTGAGCAACAATATTTCTATTGGCTTTTAATACACGTTATGTCTATTTTTAAAATCAGTGGTCAATATCCCTCTTGTTCACTAATATTTCCTCAGTGCTTGGCACAAAGAAGCACTGAATGACTGTTTGTTGAATGAACAAAAGACTGAAAATTAAGAAATACCAAACTTAATTATTTAAACTGTCCTTTTCCAGGATAATTTTCTAGAACAAATGGATCACTGAAAGTTATTACCAAGGAACTCCTAGCCTGTGGGCCACTTAAACTGGTGCAGAAAAAGGAGCTGAACCCATCTCTAAAAGGGTTCAAACAAAGTATAAATGGAAGAAGTGAAAGGAAGGTTGAACTCTATCTAGATCAATGGTCTGCAAAGCTCATTTGATTATTTGTACCTTTCAGCAAAATAATTTAGCATATACCATGTATATGTTATGTATGTTAAACTATTATACTGATATTGTATATGCTATAAAACACACCAAAAATAGAAGTTAAAAATGTTAAAATTTGACATAAAATTTTAGATATTTTTGTGAATTCGATTTTATGGAAAATCTCAACTTTAGAAACTTCTGTTTTACAGGTAGATATTTTTTCCTTTATCCCTATGGATTGTCTTGTGTACCCCCTGAGATGCATACCCCCAACATCGGAGATCATTATTTTGGATGATCTGCCTGCAAGCAACACTTCCTCCAAAATTACCACCAAAGACAAATGTCAAAAAGCTGTACAAATGTATCACTATGAGAAAGAAATGCAAAAGAACACTGTTGATCTACAATTTCATGTCAATACAGGAGTATCTTTTAAAGTCTACATTTGCTTTTCTGCTTTCTGTGATCTGGGAAGGTTTTTTCTTAAAAACTCTATCCCCAAGAAACAGTTACTGACCAGAAAGTTATCTTAATCATGAAATATCAACGTGGCAAAAGGCAGATAACCAAGGACCAGAATGTAGAAAAGCAAACAGTTTCCTCTGTCAGGCAATGAAAGTAACTTCTTTTGCTTCTTAGAGGATATGTCTCTATAAAGATTTTAGTCCAGTAGGCTTATCCTGATTTAGATTTCTGGCTCCATTCTAAAACAGTGCTATTGATAAAATAATTTCCCAAGTACCCAAATTAATATTATTCTCTGGGGAAAATTTCACATTCATTTTAGAATACATGAGTACAGTAAGTTTTGGACACACACACACGCAGATTTAGATAGAGAAGATATGACTAAAATAACAAGGCTGTTTCTTGAACCACACATAGAAATCAGGTTTATTACTTAATAGTAACCCCTTTTTACATCCTCTTGTGTATAAATGCTCATGGGGTTATTACTGTTTACCTGGAAAAGCATCTTTCGTACTACTTGATTTTCAGGTTTAATTTTGCTGTGAATGCCAGTGAAATTATAGTTTTGGTCTTAGATAAGACTATTTAAAAACTTTTCTAAAAGTTAATTAAGCTATCATCATCCCTTTCAGAAAAGTTCAGGCCAAACAGAATCATGGAATCTTCATACTGAAAAATGAGTCTTACAAATCATCCAAAACAATGACCTCCGATGTTGGGGGTATGCATCTCAGGGGGTACACAAGACAATCCATAGGGTTAAAGGAAAAAATATCTACCTGTAAAATAGAAGTTTCTGAAGTTGAGATTTTCCATAAAATCGAATTCACAAAAATATCTAAAATTTTATGTCAAATCTTAACTTTTTTAACTTCTATTTTTGGTGTGTTTTATAGCATATACAATATCAATATAATTGTTTAACATATATAACATATACATGGTATATGCTAAATTATTTTGCTGAAAGGTACAAATAATCAAATGAGCTTGCAGACCATTGATCTAGATAGAGTTCAACCTTCCTTTCAATTATTCCATTTATACTTTGAACCCTTTTAGAGATGGGGGAAGAGAAGCCATCACCTTGTCAAGCAGAAGATGACTGGTGATAAACAGTGTAATTGTAAGAAAGCTTGCAGCCCAACAGAGTAGCAAAGTTTAGTGGAAAGAGATGAGATCACATACACCTGGATTCCAAACTGGTTTTACCACTTACTTGCCACGTGACCTTAGGTACTTATCCACTCTGAATCTGTTTTCTTCAATATTTAAACATAAACATACACGAGCACAAAAACGCTCACAGGATTATTTTAAATTTAAATGAGGTAAGGTATTTAAAACAAGCACCAATTTCCTTTTCTGTCTCCCTTCCTCCTTATGCCCTTACACTGAATCAAAATATATAATGCTGTAACTCCCACCCACTGATGTCATATAGCATATCCAGTCATAGCCATTCTTCAAATATTTCAGACAGCATTAATGTGCCCCCTCTCTCTCCATCGACTCTTGCCACTGTACTTCAGGCAAGACTTCAGAATTACTCACCATTCTGATCTTTCTCCTCTGGACATATCCCAGTCTATCACACTTTTAAAGTGACAGCCAGAATTGAACACACTCTGTCATAGCATACTATTTCTCCAAAATATTTGCTGCCCCTCTGTATTGGCCCATCCCCACAGGAGGAATATGACCCAGTGCCACTGATGCCTTGGTCAATGAAATATGAGTAGAAGTGTACCACTGTGGAGCAGACCTTTAAGAACTATCCTTGGGTTTCAACATCTTTTTCTTTCCAGTCTGCCTTGATTCTAGAGTGGAGAGAACAGAGCAGAGCCACAACCAATCCACAGCTAATAAGTAACGTAAGTGAAAAATAAATCTTAGTTGTTTGCCATTGAAATTTATGATTGCTTGTAAGCTGACTTATTATTCAGATGTGAGATGACAAGAACAATATTTTTATCAACAACTACCATCTACTCCTGTTAATCCATACAACAATCATAAAGAAATCTACTCTTTTTTCAGGTTTAGAAATTGAGGTTCAAAGTAGTTATGTAACTGTCAAGGCCTCATACTAGGTAAGTAAAATCCGAACTGGAGGTCAGATCTACACATTTCCAAAGCCCATGCTCTCCTAAAAACATAGGTCTATTAGCTCCCCTGATCTAAGTGTGCTGTACTTCTTTTTTTTTTTTTTTGTGGTACGTGGGCCTCTCACATTGCGGAGCACAGGCTCCGGAAGCGCAGGCTCAGCGGCCATGGCTCACAGGCCTAGCTGCCCTGCGGGTATGTGGGATCTTCCCGGACCGGGGCACGAACCCGCGTCCCCTGCATCGGCAGGCGGACTCTCAACCACTGCACCACCAGGGAAGCCCTGTGCTGTACTTCTATGAATGCAGCCTAGCATTATACTGAATCATAGAAAACAGGAAAAGAATTACCCACTATACTCTCATCATAACTGCTTGTCATTTTTACATATTTCTTTCCAATCAAATTACACATACAATTTAAAAGCTCGCTTTAAAAAAATTACTCTTATCACATTTTCAATTACAATCTCTATTACCATATTTTAATTATTGCATTGTATTCTATCTGTGAGGTGTATGAAAATTTTAATTGCTCCCTTGATAAACCATTTAGGTTTTTCTAATTTTTCATTATTTGAAATGACTCTGTATACAGGGCTTATACGTTTGTTTTTTGGAATGGAGGCGGGGGGGGGGTAGCTATTATTTTCTTTGGATCAATTCCCAGATGTGGGTTTTCTGGGTCAAAAAGTATGGAGATTTTTTTAAATGAATCTTGACATATCACAAGAGTGGTTTGCAAATGCTTGTAACACTATAAGACCATGAGCAATTTGTGCATCTACTAAATGCATCCTAGTCTGGCCTGCACGGGAGTTGCTGCTAATTTAATGGGTGGATCTGGGCAACTCCTTAGTAGTTTAATTTGTATTAAGAATTTTTTTCTTGTTTTTAACTTCCTATTTAGTTAACTGTCTAATCTTGTCCTATGCCCATTTTTACATCTGCATAAGAGTTTCATATATAAAAAATATTAACCCTTTGGAAATCTGCTGCAAATATTTCCCCCAGTCTGTTATGTTTTTTCATTTTGGCTACATTTTGGGATGATACAAAAGTTAAGTTTTATGTAGTGTAATCTGTCAACCACCTCCTTGTAAATTTGTGTTGTTCCCCTTCTTAGGTTCAATCAGTACACAATTCAATTCTCTGGCTTGTTGTTTCTATGTAATTATCAATCCATCTGGAACTTATTTTAGTATGTGATATTTTTAAAAAATCTAAATTTTTGTTTCTCCAAATTGCTTAGTTATACTAATACCATTTGTTAAATAATCCTTCTTCCCTATGGATACGTGTGCTTCCTTTACCATACATTAAATCCTTATATCCAACATGTTCCATTCCCAGGCTATTTTCTCATTGGTCTTTTTTTATCCTGGTGCTGGCACTCTTCTTTTTAATTGTTATAGTTTCACTATGTTTTAATATCTTATATCAGGTTTCTCTACATCCATTCTTCTTTTTTCAGAACTTTAACATCAACTCAAATGTTTTATCATCTAGATAAACTTCTGAATCCTTTTGCCATGATTCTCAAAGCTCAGTGGTATTTTGAGTAGAATTACAATAAACCCATGAATTATTTTGAGAGCTGACATCTTTATATATGTTTACATCTTTAATCTTCCCATCCTGGAGTACTGTATCCATTCATTCATATCCTTAATGTTTTGTCATTTTCATCATATAAATTAGTCACACGGTTCCCATTAAGATTATTCTTATGCAAAATATCAACAATAGGAGAATGACTGACTAAACATTCATATAATGGAATACTCTGTAACCAAAAAAGGAGAAAAATCAACAACACCAGAAGCTAGTTTCTTTTTGAAGATCAATAAAATTGATAAAGCTCTAGCAAGACTACTAAGGAAAAGAAGAAAAGAAAAATAAGAATAAGGAATAAGAGGTAACATCACTACAGATTCTATAGACAATAAAAGTATATAGGAGAATATCATGAACACCTTTTGGCCAAAAATTGACAACTTAGAAAAAACAAGTTTCTTGAAAAACAAAAACTACCAAATAGATAACCTGAATAGCTCTATATCTAGTTTAAAGTTTGAATTTGTAGTTAAATATCTTTCCTGAAAGAAAAGTCTAGGCCCAGATGTTTTCTCTGTGGAATTCTACCAAATATTTAAGAAACAGTACCAATTCTACATAAATTGTTTAAAAAAACTGAAGAATTCTATCAAACATTTAAGCAAAGAGTAATAACAAATTCTAAACAAACGCTTGCTCCCAAATTAAAAAGAGAACATTTCACAACTCATTTTATGAGAGTTATTACTCCAGTACCAAAACAAGACAAAGACATTAAAAGAAAATTACCAACTATTACCTCTCATGAACATAAATACAAACATTCTTAACAGAACTTTCACAAATCAAATCCAACCATATAAAAAAAAGGATAATACATTATAACCAAGAGAGATTTATCCCAAGAATGCAGGGTTGTTTCAACATTCAAGTCACTAGATTAACAAACTAAAAAAGAAACATGTTGTCATTTCAATAGATGCAGAAAAAGCATGTGACAAAAATTTAACATCCATTCCTGATTTTTAAAAAAACTCTCAGCAAACCAGGAATAGAAGTGAACTTCCTCAACCCAAAAAAGGATTTCTATGAAAAATTTACAGCCAACGTTACATTTAGGGACTTCCCTGGTGGTCCAGTGGTTAAGAATCTGCCTTCCAATGCGGGAGACGTGGGTTCAACCCCTGGTCAGAGAACTAGGATCCCACATGCTGCAGGGCAGCTAAGCCTGTGTTCCACAACCACTGAGCCTGCGCGCTCTGAAACCACAACTAGAGAAGCTTGCTCGCCGCAATGAAGGGTCCTGCATGCTGCAACGAAGATCCCACATGCCGAAATAAATAAATAAATAAAAACAAAAAAAATTACAATTAAAGATGAGAGACTAAAGAATTAGAAACAAGACAGTGACATCCACTCATCATTTCTATTCAGCAATGTACTGGAGATTCTTGCCAGTGCAATAAGGCAAGAAAAAGAAAGAAAAAACATCAGGATTGAAAAATAACTAAAACCATCTATTCACAGACAACATGATGATCTATGTAGAAAATCTGACAGACTCTACCAAAAGGTATTAGAATAAGTGAGTTTAATAAGGTAACAATGATATACAAAAATCTGTGCTATTTCTATAAATTAGTAGTAAACAATAAGAAACTGAAATTTTAAAAACACATTTATAGTAGCATCCCCTCAAAATGAAATACTTAGGCATAAAACTGACAGAAGAGGAGCTAGACCTGTGCGTTGAAAAATGCCAAATATTGCTCAGAGAAATTAAGGACCCAAATAAATGAAGAGAGAGACAGTGTTCATGGCTCAGATGACTCAATGTGGTTAAGATATCAGTTGTTTCCAAACTGATCTACAGATTCAATGTAATCCAATAAAAATCCTAGCTAGTTTTTTTTTTTTTTTTTTTAAGAAATTGATAAGGTGCTTCTAAACTTCATGTGGAAATGCAAAGGACCTAGAAGAGTTAAAACAACTTTGAAAAAGAAGAACAAAGCTAGAGGGCCAATACCACTTGGTTCTGAAACTTATTATAAAGCTACAGTAATTAAGACAGTGTGATGTTGGTGTCTAGATTAAAAAAATAGATCTATGGAGCAGAATAGAGAATCTTGAAATATATCCACATATATATGAACGACTGATTTTTGACAAAGGTTCAAAGGCAATTTAGTTGAAAAAGAACAGTCTTTTCAATGAATGGTGCCAGAACAACTGGATACTCATATGCAGTGGGGGGAAAAGTGCTTTGAGTTATATAGTACACCATATGCAAAAATTAACACAAAGTAGATCATAGGTGACATCAGAGAAAATGGTAGAATAGAAAGCTCCAGGAGTTAGTTCCTCCTCCCAAACAACCATTAAGCTGGGGAAAAAAAAATCAGAATCAATGATTTCAGAACTCTGAACCTGATCAGACACACAGCAACCAGGGGAATGCTTGATGAAGAAAGAGACTGCTGAATCTGTTGAGAGAGCTGTGTGAGTGATCTAGCAATTATCCCCTATTCCTCAGCCCCACTGTAGCTGTAGGGACTGTAGCCTGTCATCTATCACAAGATTTAAAGAGATGTACACACTTTTGGGGGGGCAGGGTGAGGGGTGATTGGATGTTTGGAGAAATCTCCATCAGATCACAGGCCGACTGAAGAGACAATGGAAGAGAAACTTCACAGACCACACACAAAGAATACAGACTTTGCAAAAGTAGTAAAGGAAAGTCACTATAGTCCCCTTGCAGATCTAGCTCCAGCTTCTCACTGAGGGTCACTAAGTTGCTGAAGACCTCTTTGGACTCCTCATCCACCTCAAATCCACAAAAATTGTGAACAAACTGTGGGCAAAGGTTCTTCCAAACCCCATTCATGGTGATGGCTGTAACCTCATGGCAAGCAAAGTCAGTGTTTTTTATGGCCTTGTAGATGTTATAGTCCTTCCAAAATTGTCGCAAGGTTGTTCCTGATTCGTCACTCACCTTTACTGCCTGACGAAAAGTGTGATGTAAATAATATTTCTTGAAAGTCGCTATAACTCCCTGGTCCATAGGCTGGACGAGCGACGTAGTATTCGGTGGCAGATGCACTACTCTGACGTTGGGATGAAAGTCATCTATGAATGGTGGGTGGCCCGGAGCACTGTCAAGCAGCAAAAGAATGTTGGAATGGGATGTCCTTCTCCAAGCAATATTTCTCTACCTCTGGGATAAAGTGGTGGAAAAACCAGTCCTGGAAAATGGCCTGTGTAACCCAGGCTTTGGGGTTACTCTTCCACAACAGGAAGACAGCCCTTGGCTATGTCTTTAAGGGCTCTTGTGTTCTCTCAATGATAAGCTAAGAGAGGTTTCAGCTTCATATCACTGGAAGCATTGCCACCAAACAACAGTTAGCCTATCCTTTGCTGCTTTATAGCCTGGCATCAACTTTTCCTCCTTACTGATGTAACGTTGGTCTGGCAGCCTCTTCCAGTATAGTCCTGTCTCATCCACATTAAGAACCTGCTCAGGTAAATACTCGCCTTGATCAATAATTTCTCGAAGCGTTTCAGGAAATTCCCGGACAGCTACTGTATCTGCACTTGCTGCTTTGACACTTACTTTTACATTGTGAAGGTTGGCTCTAGCCTCGAACTGATGAAACCAGCCAAGGCTGGCATTAAAAGATGCGCAATCTGGGCTTCCCTGGTGGCGCAGTGGTTGAGAGTCTGCCTGCCGATGCAGGGAACACGGGTTTGTGACCCGGTCCGGGAAGATCCCACATGCCGCGAAGCGGCTGGGCCCGTGAGCCATGGTTGCTGAGCCTGCGTGTCCGGAGCCTATGCTCCGCAACGGGAGAGGCCACAACAGTGAGAGGCCCGCGTACCGCAAAAAAAAAAAAAAAAAAAGATGCGCAATCTGATTCTTCACCGTGTTTCTTCAAGTCTTCATAAAGGCTTTTAGCTTTCTCTTGAATCAGCATTAAACTGAGTGGGACTTGAGGCTGATACTGCATCCATACACTGAGAAGTTTCTCCATCTCCTCTATCACTTTTCCATGCTTCTTTGATATTACTGATATTGTCCACTTCATCGGCACAGCAGACTTTACACGTTCCATGATCTTGTCCTTGCTCTTTAGAATCATGCCAATGGTTGAACGATTCATGTTATAAGAATGAGCGATATCTACCATCTTTTCGCCTTGCTCCACTCTCTCAATTATTTTCACTTCTGTATCCATCGTTACCACTTGGCACTTCTTAGCAGTACCAGCTACACCACTGCTACTTTTACGCTTGCTTCCAGACATCCTGGGCTTGAAATAAAGATACTGTACTACAGTACTCTATACAGTACTGTACAGCCGGGGTCCCCAACCCCCAGACCAGTACTAGTCTGTGGCCTGTTAGGAACTGGGCTGCACAGCAGGAAGTGAGAGGCAGGAGAGCGAGCAAAGCTTCATCTGTATTTACAGCCACTTCCCATCGCTCACATTACCGCCTGAGCTCTGCCTCCTATCAGCATTATGGTGAGTTGTACAATTATTTCATTGTATATTACAATGTAATAATAATAGAAATAAAGTGCACAACACTTGAATCATCCCGAAACCACCACACCCCCAACCTTGGTCCATGGAAAAATTGTTTTCCACGAAACCAGTCCCTGGTGCCTAAAAAGTCGGGGACCACTGCTGTATAGTAAAGTACACAAAAGCACAACCACTTGTAGAGAACGCACGCACGTGACAACGTACACCAGACACGTGATCTTACATGACTGGACATGAAAATGCGCACTTGCATCTCTGAATGTTCTCAACTTGAAGGTTCGTATGTAGGGGAATTACTGTACACAAAACCAGAACCACTTCAAACTGACGAGATGGCTACAATTAAAAACAAAACAAAATCACAAGAGTTGGTGAGGATACGGAGAAACTGGAACCCCCCCCATACACTGATGATAGGAATACTAAAATGGTACAGATGCTGTGGAAAACAATTTGGCAGTTCCCCCAAGAGTAAAACACAGAATTATCATTGAGACTCAGCAATTCCACTCCTAGGTATATACTAATGCAAAGAAATGAAAGCAGGGACTCTAAACAGATATCTGAATGCCAATGTCCATAACAGCTTTATTCACAATAGCCAAAAGGTAAAAGAAACTCAAGTGTCCATCAAGAGGTGAATAGATAAACAAATATCTATTCCAGGGATGGATTGGGAGTAAAGATTTCTTTAGGTACAGTCCCAAAGCACGATCTTTTTTTCAATTGATGAATTGGACTTCATCAAAATTAACAACTTATGCTCTTGGAAAGACACTGTTAAAAAAAAAAAAAGAAAAGAGAAGCCACAGACTGGGAGAAAATATTTACAATTCACATATCCATTAAAGGACTTGTAGCCAGAATCTATAAAGAACTCTTACAAGTCACTAACAAGAAAGCAAACAACATAACAAAATTTGAATGTGCAGAAGATCTGAACAGACACCTCACCAAAGAACATAAATATATGGATGACAAAAAAGCACATTAAAAGATGTTCAACATCCTTAGTCTGTGGGAAATGCAAATTAAAACTACAATGAGATACACACCTATTAGAATGTCTAAAATCCTTAAAATGACAATACCAAGTGTTGACAAGGATGGAGAGCAACTGAAAAGTTCATATGCTACAGAAGAGAATGTAAAATGGCCTAATGGTTTAAAAAACAGTTTGGCAGCTGCTTACAAAGTTAAACCTGTATCTATCATCTGATCCACTTGCTCCATTCCTAAGTAATCTACCCAAGAAAAATATAAGCATATAATTATACAAAGATTTGAGCCTAAATTTTCATAGCAGATTTGTTCTCAACAGCCAAAAACTGGAAACTCAAATGTCTATCAGTGGGTGAATGAATAAATAGTGTTGTATCCATATAATAAATACCATTCAGCAATAAAAAGCAACAAACTACCGATACAACAACATGGGTAAACCTTAGAATATAATGTAAGAGAAGTCAGCCTCGTTCCCCTCCCCCTCCCCCCCAAAAAGATTATATATTCCATGATACCATTATATAAAATTTTAGAAAATGCAAACTGATCTATAGTGACAGAAAACACATCATATCTAGGGGCTGGTTGGGAATGGAAGGGGCAGCTGGGAGGAATTACTAATGGGATGAGGAAACTTTGGGGAGTGATGGATATGTTCATTATTTTTATAATGATGGTGATTTCACATAGTCAAAATGTATTAAATTGTACATTTCAAGTATGTGAAGTTTATGGTATGTCAAGGATATTTTGATAAAGTTGTTTAAGAAAGTAGTAACTAAAGCAAAATGGTGCACACACGCACCCACACACAAAAAAACCGGCAGATGGTGAGGGGGAATGAACAACAGAACAGAACCCTTGTACCACATTTAAGGCTCAAGTCAAAGAAGAAACAGCCAGAAATTCACAAAGAAAAACAGGAGGAAATGGCGTCCTTGACATCAAGGGAAGAGAGCATTTCAAAGCGGCAGTGGTACACGCTCAGAAGTCAGGATAAGAATTGAGAACTAGACTTAATAACTGGCAAGCCACAGATGATCTTGGCTGGACCTGTTTCAGTGCAATGTGGAGCAAACGTCAGATTGCAACAGATTCAGGTATGAATGGTTATTGATTTTAATACTTAAATATGAGAACTTTGTTTTCATAGCTGCAATAGGAAGTTAATATCTCAGATTTGTGAATTAATTACTATTCTGTTTTGAATCACTACAGCCAATCTTGAAGGTCTCCGAAGTTCTATAATGTAATTTGAAATTTTGCTAAGATAGGACTTTGAATATTAGCTGTTTTGAGGATGTAGGATGAGTGTCCCGGGTAATAACTCAGCCTCTCAATGTGGCCTTGTATACTTGTCAGTAGCTCTTGTTGAGGGTAAAAACAGTCATTCAGATTTCCACCTTTTCCATACTCCAATTCAGAGAAAGGATGAAATGTTCTAGTGGAGTTTGTAATTAAGGATACCTATAAAGGTGTCGTGGAGGATATCTCTTGTGAATATTAAGGGCTCACTGTACTTACAGGAGAAGATTTTCAACAACCTGCCCCCCCCCCCGTAAGTATTAATTACCAATGTTTCATGTGTAAGAAAGAAAACCATTGCCTATAATAACCAGAATATAATTATCAATCAAAACATAAAATGTGCAGAGAAAAAGTTATGGCTTTAGAAATTTCTTTTTTTTTTAAAAAACATTGTTCCATAGAGAGATGAACTAGACTAAAAAGAGAAAGAGGAATCATGTTGCAATTTACATAAACTAAACATATTGGAAGGCAAAACCTAGATACATAACATAAACAAAGTTATTGAGATTCTGATGATAGAAACACTAAGCTAATCTAAGTGGTTGTACTTTCAACTGCTCTAAAAATATTTATTATTCCACCTCACCAGCAGAAAGAAAAGCTAAAAATAGTCATCTTTCTGTTATTTCATTCTTGCTGTCTTGGGGAAAGTGAAACTAAAGTACCTATCTACAAATGTCAGTCTTAAAATCTTTATTGAAGATTTTGGTTTATTCAAAAAAACAAACAAAAACCTGGACAATAAGGTAATTTTTAAAAATATACCTGAAATTACCTAATTTTATCATTAGACTGCTCTACCACTGAAAAAGAAGGTTGCAGAGTATTTGTTTCCCCAATAAAAGGCATATACCGAATCATCAACGAACTTATACTGCTTTTGACTATCTATCTTTAATATGGTAAGTATTTTAAGCAAACAAAATATAATGACCTGAGAACACAGTCATAAAATATTAAGGTAAAAAAGGCAAGATATAAACTTGAAATGCACAGCCTAAGTAAATTTATTTATATATGTGTATATAGATGTATACACGCAATGAAAGATCAAAAGAAGCAGCAAAAACCCGTTTCTTTGTAACTTAAAAGTTTTTTCACATTGAGTATGCATTGCTTTTATAATAATTTGTTTTACATATCTTATATAGAAATCAATATAATATCACACATACACGTTAAACACACAGCTATGATGTTCTACTGCTAGATTTTAAGAATTCTCATGGTGGCAAATATTCCACAATATTTGCCTGGCTAAAGGCAAAAGTTCTTTGGGGGTACAACAAAAGCCACACATGAATTTTTCCATGAAGCAGGAAAGAACACTGTAACATGCAATTCTGTTGGACTCTAGCTCTATAAAACCCTCTGATATCATTTTATCACACCCTAATTGTAGGTTCCTAATAAATTCATTTTCAGTAAGCTTACTATGCTTTTCATCATCTTTCTCCTCTGGAATTTAACTCTACCTGTCCTATTTATTTTGTCTTTATAATTTCTCAGATAGTTTACTGAGTTAGTCAGCTGGTCTCCTGAAGAACTTAAATCGTTATGAGCCTATACAGACTCCTAAGTAACTTTAGAGCTAACAGTATGGTAAATATTATATCTGGCCTATCTATTCTTTCACAGCTGGCAGGCTATCAAGCTATTTTAAGTCCAGTGGGGTTAAGAAACAAGACTGCGTCAAACCAAGTCAGCCAGCTATGAACAAAGTCTGATGATCAATGTTTAAATGCAAAAATAGAAAAAGGAACAAGACTATAATTGGAAAGTTAGTTTTCTTTCTTTTGTAAAAATTTTTCATTTTCTTCTTTTTCTGATGTTGGCAATACAACCAAACCAAGTTAGAAAAACCCTAAAATTCTGCCACTTATAGCAGCTAAAAAACACTTTGGTATCCATTTTTCCAGGTATTTTCCCATATACACACACTGTGCATATGTACATCCATCAGTGTAATATACACAATGTTTCCCACAAAAATTGTTCTGAATACTTTTCTCACTTCAAAATGTGTAGTAAAAATCTTTCCATGTCAGTAACCTATCTGTCATCATTTTAAGTGGCTACATGGTATTCTATTATATAAATATGCCATAATTTAACCAATCACCTATTGTTGGATATTTAGGTTGTTTTCAATATTTTCCTTTTATAAACTATGCCTTGATGAATCCTTTCCTCTCCCCCTGGGGGTGTGTGTTTGTATTTGTGTGATCTTTATTTCCTTAGGACATACTCTTAGAAAAGGAATGCGTGGGTCAAAAGATATACACATTTTTAAAGCTTTTGTACAAGTTGCCAAACTGCTTCCAGAAATGCTGTTCATTTGCATAAGTAAGTGGTATATGAGAGTTCCTTGCCAACACTGGGCACTAGATGAAAAACATCTTATTGTCTTAAATTTGCATTTCTTTGGCTACTCTATAAGTTAACTACTTTTCATACCCTTATTGGCTTTATGTTGTAAGGCACTCTAATCGTACCAGTCACATTTTAATTTTTTCTTTTGATGTTTCAAAACTGAGCAATGGGCAATGGGGCTTCCCTGGTGGCGCAGTGGTTGAGAGTCCGCCTGCCGATGCAGGGGACACAGGTTCGTGCCCCGGTCCAGGAAGATCCCACATGCCACGGAGCAGCTAAGCCCGTGAGCCATGGCCACTGAGCCTGCGCGTCCAGAGCCTGTGCTCCGCAACGGGAGAGGCCACAACAGTGAGGCCCACGTACCGCAAAAAAAAAAAAAAAACACACACACACACACACAAAAACTGAGCAATGACTTGCTTTTAGTGACATAATGGTCACTGATGACCTAGATAACAGAAGTTTCTTTGTCATGGGTTAAGTGAAAACCTACTTGGAAAGGATTCATGAGAGAAAAGGGAGGAAAGAAATCAGAGACAGTGAATTGAAACACTCCTGGCAAGGAATTTTGTGGTGAAGGAAAAGAAAATGGGGGTATAGCTGGAAGGAAATTAGGAGAAAAGTAGTTTGTTTTTTAAGATGGGAAAGTTAGCACAAAATTATATATTAATGGAATGATCTAGTACACAGGCAAAAAATTGATGACGTACAAGAGAGAAGGAAGAATAAGCAATGTCCTTGAATAAGCAAGTGAATGGGATCTAACACACAAGTGTAAGGAATGGCCTTAGTCCAGAGACCAAAGAATTCATTCAGAGTCACGGAAAAAACATATATAGCATATGGTCAGAGACGTAGGTAGGTGTGGATAAAGTACTTATGGGATGGGAACTTTTAGAAGTTAACTTTTGGGGACTTCCCTGGTGGCACAGTGGTTAAGAATCCACCTGCCAATGCAGGGGACATGGGTTCGATCCCTGCTGCAGGAAGATCCTGATCCCTGCTGCGGGAAGATCCCACATGCCGTGGAGAAACTAGGCCTGTGCGCCACAACTATGCAGCCTGCGCTCTAGAGTCCGAGAGCCACAACTACTGAGCCCACATGCTGCAACTACTGAAGCCCACGTGCCCATGGGCCCACGCGGGCCCATGCTCCACGACAAGAGAAGCCACCGTAGTGAGAAGCCCGCGCACGGCAACGAAGAGTAGCCCCCGCTCACCACAACTAGAGAAAGGCCACACACAGCAACGAAGACCCAACACAGCCAAAAATAAAATTAAATTAAAAAAAAAAGAAGTTAACTTTTAACTGGTTCCATTTTCCTGGTGAAAAAGAAATAACAAGCACAGTCATCAACAAAGAGAGTGGAAAAATAGCTGTGTGTGAGAAAAAGTGTGTTGTGACAGAGTAAGATGAAATAGTCATTCAGTGAAGTGGAAAGAGTGTATGAACTAGGGTAACACTGTCTGATGGCTGGGTAAGATTAAACACTCCTGTGCACACACCAATTATTCTAACAGCCTTTCATATATTAAAGATTTGTAATATGGTCATATATTGTAAATATTTTCCCTTGGTTTATTTATTTTGCCATATAATGTAATAAAAAAAAGAGTCCTCACAATTCATGTTTTTCCTGAAGAAAAATTCCTCCCTAACTCCAGTATTATTTAAATATTTTTATGCAGTGTAATACATTATTTATGCATCTATTTAAATGCAACCTGTATTTCCCTCTGACATCACTATAGTTTCATTTTTAAGCATTTAAATCTTTAAACCATATGTTGATATTATTCTGACAAGTTGCAAGGCAGGTATTTAACTTTTTAATGGTTAATTAGGTACTCCTGAACAATTTAATGTCTAATTCATGCCACTAATTAGAAAATTTCACTTTTGTTATTTTAAAATTATATTTCTACTTCATTAACTGCTTATTCAGGCATCAGTTCCACAGTTTCAATTATTATACATTTGTCATACATATAGACAGTATATTTTACATGTGGTATGTCATACATCTATTTTTCAGAATTCCTCTGTCTATTCTTATTTTTTCTTCTAAATTATACTGGCTATTTTAGTCATGCTACCTACCACATCCAACTTTCCCTCCTAGTTGAACCTTCCCAGCCCACACCTTCTACCAGGAAAGTAGCTATAGGCTGTTTTCTATACTGGACAGCCACTGATAGCAACAGGGAGCATAATTTTCCCAGGGGTGGCCTATCCACTGGGTAACCCATAAAATGACTATACCTGAAGGGATCCATCCATTAGCAACATATTTACTAAAATCAATTCAAACTAGCTTCTTCCAGGATTTGGAGTATGGAACATAAAGGGTCTCCAAGAGCTCTCTGTAGTCAGAGGCAAACAAACTAAATGCTTAGAAAGATACAGAGGTGCCATAGAGGGAGAGAATATACATAACCAGACAAAGAAAGTACATAATCATAACTTTCTAATTCTTATACAACCTTACAATAAACCTTTCTTAGGTGGCCTGAGGTATTACCCTTTCTTGCAATCTAAAAAACCTACAACACAAAGGAACTTTGGAAGTCATTTGATAAAGCTCTCTTTCTCTTCCCTTTACCTCCCTGTTAAATTGGATTTCTAATTACAACTACGCTAAATTTATTGAAAACAGACATCTTTCAAAGGACTGTGTCTTTCTAAATATTCAAGTCTTTGGGGAATCAAACATTTTTTCTTCTAATAAATCCTGTAAATTTGAAGAGTATTCCTTTGTATTTTTTCTTTTGTTGCTGTTGCATGAGATTATTCTTCAATTTTCTAACTAGTTCTTAGCAAACATAACAATATTTCTCATTATGTGGGCCGTGAGAATATACCATGAGATCTTCTAAAGGGAAAAGGCTTCCATGTTCAAAGAATTTTGGGAAGTTGTTGCATAAAACATATCCCACTTAGAGATTCATATAGTACATTATTATATTCAAAACCCTGAGAAATTCTGCAATAACAAAGCTTTTTTAAATTTAAGTTTCCAAAATTAATAGGACATGGTCAAAGAATACCTACTGACATCCCATGGAACCAGTATCCAAGGATCACATTTTGTAAAACAGTGGTATACAAGCTAGTAGACATTTCTTGTATTCAGCAGCTTCTATTCCCGCAACAGACGTTTTTATTTGTGACTTTACTTCCAGTCTCAGAATGGAGCATATGACCAAAGTCTAGGCTGAAAAGGGCACCCCATTCCCCTGAAGGGTTGACTGGTCAAGGGCGGCACATGGCATTTAAAGTAGTTCAATCATAGTGAACCTCAGGATCTTTTCCTGGGGATACTGGGACAAAGACTTTTTCTCTTTTGGGCTGGATCTGAATCTGGAAGTATTCCAGGAACTGCTGGGAACTACATACTGACTAAAAAAAATAAGACCAACAGAAAGAAAGCAGAGTCACAAAATAACATGAAACAGATTTGTTACACAAACATTCATTCAACAAATATTTATTGAGCACCTAACATGTATAAGACATTATTCTAGGTGCTTGGGATAATCAACGAAGAAGAAACCAAAACCTCTGCCCTTATGGGACTTACATTCTGACAGGAAAAGAAAGATAATAAATGATATCATAATAAAGTATGTCAGAAAGTGATAAACATTACAGAAAAAATAGCACAGGGTAATAGGGATTAGAAAGAATGAGGTGGAATTTTAAATAGGGTAGTCTGGGTAAGTCTTATTAAAAAAAATTAGTATTTTTGGCTTGAAGGAGGTGAAGGAGATAGCCATGTGAATATACTGGGAAGAGCATTCCAGGTAAAGAAAACACCCATGCCAAGGCCCCAAGATAAGAGCATACAGTGTATCTGAGGAACAGCAAGAAAGCCACTGTGGTTAGAGCCAAGTTAAAGAGAATACCAGTAAATAATAATACCGGACAGGTAATGAAGAGAGGGCTAGATCATAGGATTTTGGATTGTACTCTGAGTCACATGAGAAGCCAACAGAGAGTCTTAAACAAAGAAGTAACGTGATTAAAAGAGTCACTTAATGGAATCACTCTGGCTACTAAACTGAAAATATTGTAAAGGAGGGAAATGTAGCAGCAGAAATCCATGTAATAATCCAGGTAAGAGATGATGGTGGCTCAGGTCAGGGTAGTGGCAGTGAAGGTTATGAGAAGCGGTCAGATTCGGGATATATTTTAAAGATAGAGTCAAAAGAATTTCTTAACTAATTGACTGGGGCATAATAAAAGAGCAGAATCCAGGATGACTCTAAAGATTTTAGCCTGAGCAACTAGGCAGATGGAAGATGCCCTTAACCAAGACGACAACTAGGGGTAGAATTTGTTTTAAAAGAAAGAACAAAAATTCATTACTGGACATATTAAGTTTGGGATAGACATCTGAATAGTGATTTTATATGGGCAGTTGGATGAGACTCTGGAACTCAGAGAGGACTTGGCTAAGATATAAATGTTATCTTGTCAAATAAATGTTATTTTGTCATATAAATGTTATAAATGTCATTAATGTTTAGTTACTATTTAAAGCCTTGAGACTAGATAAAATCACCAAAGAAATAAGGATAGCAAAGAGGTCTGGGAGAAGAAGAGAAACAAGAAAAGAAGTGTAGAAGACACATAGATGGCCAAGGGGCACAAGAAAAGATGTTCAAAATCACTAATTACTAGAGAAATGCAAATCAAAACTACAATGAGGTATCATCTCACACCGGTTAGCATAGCCATCATCAAAACATCTACAAAGAATAAATGCTGGAGAAGATGTGGAGAAAAGGGAACCCTCCTACAGTGTTGGTGGGAATGTAAACTGGTACAGCCACTATGGAGAACAGCATGGAGGTTCCTTAAAAAACTAAAAATGGAGCTACCATATGATCCAGCAATCCCACTCCTGGGCATATATCCGGAGAAAACCATACTTTGAAAAGATACATGCACCCCAATGTTCACTGCAGCATTATTTACAGTAGCCAAGACATGGAAGCAACCTAAATGTCCACTGACAGATGAATAGATAAAGAAGATGTGGTACATATATACCAAGCCATAAAAAAGAATGAAATAATGCCATTTGTAACAACATGGATGGACCTAGAGGTTATCATACTAAGTGAAGTAAGTCAGACAGAGAAAGACAAATATTATATCGCTTATATGTGGAATCTAAAAAAAATGGTACAAATGAACCTATTTACAAAACCAACAGAGTCACAGATATAGAAAACAAACTAATGGTTACCAAGAGGAAAGGGGTGGGGGATAAACTGGGAGATTGGGACTGACATATACACACTACTATCTACAAAAGATAACTAATAACCTACTGTACAGCACAGGGAACTCTATTCAGTGCTCTGTAATGACCTATATGGGAATGGAGTCTAAAAGAGAGTGAATATATGTGTATGTACAGCTGATTCACTTTGCTGTACAGCAGAAACTAACACAACATTGTCAATCAACTATACTAAAATTTAAAAAACTATTTAGAAAAGAAGTGTAAGAAGAAATGACCAGCAAGATGTAAGGAAAACCGAGAGAGAGAGAGTTGTGTCCTGGAATACTTTGTCCAGTGACAAAGCGCTGCAAGTAGGAGAACCTGATTAACTGTGTCAAATGCTGCTAACAGATCAAGTGAGCTGGGGACTGAGAAGGGACCATGGGCTTTGGCATCAAAGATCTTCCTGACAAAGGAAGTTTCAGTGAAGTGATTGGAACAAAAGCATGACTGGAGTGAACTTACAGGAGAATGGAAAGTGAGGAACCGGAGACAGAGACTACAGAAGACTTGTTCGTGGAATTTTGCCACAATAAGGAGCAAAGCAATGGGG
This sequence comes from Pseudorca crassidens, assembly GCF_039906515.1. Classification (NCBI taxonomy): domain Eukaryota; kingdom Metazoa; phylum Chordata; class Mammalia; order Artiodactyla; family Delphinidae; genus Pseudorca; species Pseudorca crassidens. Next base: position 116,114,388 of record NC_090296.1, on the reverse strand, counting down.
GTAGAGGTTCACAGGGGAAGAGTAGAGGGATAAGAAAAGGATCAAGTGATGTCATTGAGCTGAGCATCAAGCCTCTTATTCTTTGGTTATATAAACTAATGGATTAGTTTTTACATTTATGCCCAGTTTTAGGTGGATTTTTCTACCATTTGTAGTAAAAAGAATACTGATTTTTTCCCCCACAATAACCTTTAATTAGCTCTCACGCTGAACTCAATTAGTTCTAATAGCTCCTCAGAGTTGATTTTCTAGTAGTTTTCTTGTAGAAGAGTTTCTTGTATTTATATTAAAAAAGAGTTCTTGTATAAAAGTAGCTAGAAGTTTCTAGCTACACTACTACTCTTCACTAGAAAGGGAAATTACTTTAAATAATGTTTCAGTAACCACCTGGTAGTACAGACTGAAACACATGACTGTGCACTTAGTTTTTTCTTAAATATGTATTTTCTCCAGTAAGTATAAGCATTAAATGTTTATCATGGACTTTTTTTCTTGTTTATAAATGTTGGTCACTTTGTCATCATACATTACTATTAGCTGTATAACTGCATTTGGATATAGTTTAACAGCCATTTTCAAATTCATTCTACACTATCCTTTCTTAAGTAGAAGGGTAAAATATTAAAATTTAAGTAGCAACCTAAATTCATGAACCCAGAAAAGGCTCCAAGGACTATAATTATCTAGTGTAAATATTAGGCATTTAATAACATTTACCCATAACTAATTTTATGTTTACAACAAACTAGAAATGCCAGGCATTTGGGTAAATACTGATTTATACTCTTGAAATATACTGCTTAAGAGAACTCAGTCTTACAAACTATTATGTTTACTTTCCCGCAGGAAGAAATGGAATTTCCTTCTGATAAGGATTAAGAGGACTCATGAGGTGAAGGTTGCGGCAAGTGAGCCCATACCCAAGCATATTTGCTGTGAACAGTGATCAAAGGGAAACCAGCTGTAAGTCAATGGATAATTCCTGACAAATACTTAAATTACAAATAAGCAAACATGTACAAATAGCTACTACTATCCTGGACTCTCATCCCTAAGCAGAGAACCTATAGGTTCAAAAGTAGAAATATCATGAGTATCAAGGTTAATTTACAGATCAGATTGTTTTCTTATTTCACAGACAACATTAGAAAGAAAATGGAGGGGTTTTGTGGAGATTAAGAGGTACATCTGCAGGCCTGGAAAAAATGCCACAGTAGGGAGCTAAAGACACTAGACACCTAAGAATAAGGCAGGAGGAGGTGGGAGAAGCATGAAGAAAGACAAATGGGAAGATGCCAAAGACAATTTTCCACTGAAATTTGGCCTGGGCCAGTTTTGCACACGAGTAAGAGAATAGTTTCTTCCTGTTCCTCAAGTTCACCTTCTTGTACCACAAAACCCTCCATTCAGAAAATCTAGAAGGCCTAGAAGCAAAGGTTATTTTCCTCATGGGCACAGAAACAGGTGTTTAACCATCATTTTTAGCCTTGATGGGAAAGGGGAGTGCAAATACTTTAATATCTCTAATGTACACATTCTCATTTCTTTCTCTTATTCTTTTGAACTCTGGGTGCAAATGAATGCACTCTGTCTCTTACACACAGATATTCTTGTATGCAAATGTATGTATATTCAAACTAGAGTATTTAAAAAAAAATCAAACGGAAAAATAAGTATCACCTTTAATTGAATCAGTATCTAAACTGTAGTTTGCCATATAGCAGAAAAAGTATGCTTTGCAATGACCTTCAGTTGAAGAACTGAATTAGACTGATAATTATCATTTTTTAAAGGGCAAAATGTTTAACTGTGTGAGGTGGTTTCTTAGGTATCAAAAAAAATTGTCTATCCTCTAATTTTATATATTAATAGAAAATCTAATACATGTAGGACAATAAGAGATACAACAAACTACTATCATTAAGAACTATAATTTCATTTTGTAAAAGTTAAAACACATTTCAGAAGTTACTTTAAAAGCATAATGGGGGTAAAAGTAGAGGTGAAATGCTAGATTGGGGAGCAAAGAAGAAGTAAGCTGCAGACAGAAAGACTGATATAGATTACTCATTAGGTAGTAAAAGCTCCAGCATTTTAATTCTCGTCACACTAAGTTAAATGTCATTCTCCAGTCTTCTGATTTAGCAAATCCAGATCTTATGGTGGGAAGGTGAGAATTAACATGAAAAAAATCATCACATATATGAATACAATTTTGGCTTTAAACTGACTCAAAAGCACACCAAAATCTACACAAGCATAAGCAAGTTATACACAAACATAAATACACACATATGACCTTATTTACTTTATCTAAAAGTAACCATGGGGGACTTCGCTTGTGGCACCGTGGTTAAGAATCCACTTGCTAATGCAGGGGACACAGGTTTGATCCCTGGTCCGGGAAGATCCCACATGCTGTGGAGCAACTAAGCTCGTGTGCCACAACTACTGAGCCTGCACTCTAGAGCCCACGAGCCACAACTACTGAGCCCACATGCCACAACTACTGAAGCCTACATGCCTAGAGCCTGTGCTCCACAACAAGAGAAGCCACTGCAACAAGAAGCCCGTGCACCGCAACAAAGAGTAGCCCCTGGTTGTCACAACTAGAGAAAGCCCACGCGCAGCAACAAAGACCCAACACAGCCAAAAATAAAAATCATTTAAAAATTTTTTAAAAAATTAAAATAAAAATAAATAAATAAAAGTAACCATGGGATGAATTCTAAAGAAATTTCAGCCTTAAGCAGAAATACAAGTTACAGCATCAAGGCTATCTGTTAAAGAATGTATTATTTCTATTAAAAAGGAAGTAACAATTCACATCTTAGGTGAACTTGAAAATATGAATTTCCTAATCTGCTTAATGGATAAAACTATAATTTAATATGTTAGATATTGTTATAACTCCACTCTTTTGGTTGAGTTTTAACTAAATTCACAATATATTCATCAGATTTTCTAATCCCCACTCAACCTACTTTGATTTGAAAGACTGCTTGTTAGCTTTTGGATTCTATAGAGACCTCTCAAAATCTGAAATAAACCACTAAAGTGAATGTCTGTTTCTCCATTTGACAGCAATTCTTTCATAACCATAACTATTGAATCTATTAAGATTTCTACTCTTATCATGCAATGAGGGAAAATGCTTCTTCTGTCAATGACTCTCACGTAAGCTTTAATTGTTAACATAAACTTTGAGCAAAACAGCCATCAACATATTTCTGATAAAATAAATCAATGAATAAACTAACGAGGGGAAAGGAGAGGCAAGACACATTGATTACACTGAAAAATTAACAATGTTGGTAAGAAAATTTAGGTTTAAGTGTGTTTGGTAAACTTTAACTAGTAACTACTTAAGGAAACAAAGATGGCAGAACAAAGACCAAATATAACAATGACAACATAAAAATGAGAATATATTACATTTTTAGATTGAGTTTTTTTAAAAGCCAGCTAAATGCTTGCTATGTATAAGAGCAAAAACTGCCACACTGAGATACCACTTCATACCCACTAGGTTCCCTATAATCAAAAAGAGAGTAACAAGTGCTAGCAAGGATGTGGAGAAACAGGAACCCTCGTGTATCACTGGTGAGAACGTAAAATGGTACAACTGCTTTGGAAAACACTCTGGCAGTTCTTCAAAGTTTAGACAGAGTCACCATAAGACCCAGCAATTCTGCTCCAAGATATATAACCAAGAGAACTGAAAATACATATCCATACAAAAACATGTATATGAATATTTGTAAGCATTATTCATAATACCAAAAAAGTGGAAACAACCCAAATGTTCATCAACTGATGAATGGACTTTAAAAATGTGGTATACCCGGGCTTCCCTGGTGGCACGGTGGTTGGGAGTCCGCCTGCCGATGCAGGGGACACGGGTTCGTGCCCCGGTCCGGGAAGATCCCACGTGCCGCAGAGCGGCTGGGCCCGTGAGCCATGGCCACTGAGCCTGCGCGTCCGGAGCCTATGCTCCGCAATGGGAGAGGCCACAATAGTGAGAGGCCCGCGTAACGCAAAAAAAAAAAAAAAAAATGTGGTACACCCATACAATGGAGTATTATTTTGCCATAAAAAGGAATGAAGTACTGATACACGCTATAACATAAATAAACCTTGAAAACATTGTCCAAAATAGGCAAATCCATAAAGACAGAAACTGCATTAGTAGTTCCAGGGGCTGGGGAGCTGGGACTGGAAAGTGACTGATAATGAGTACAAGGTCTCTTTTTGGGGTGATGAAAATGTTCTAACATTGACAGTGGTGATGGTTGCACGACTCTATGAATATACTGAAACCAATGAATTGTACCCTTTAAAAGAGTAAATTTTATAGTATGTAAATTATATATCAATAAAGCTGTTATTTAAAACACAGAGAACATCCTAAAATAAAATGCCACAAGAGGTTGAAAAAAACAAAGAACATAGCTTTTATCAGGCAAATGCTAACAATAAGGAAGCTTAAAAAAGAATTATAACACAAAACAAGGTAACTTTTTTCTTTTTTTTTTGTGGTACGCGGGCCTCTCACTGTTGTGGCCTCTTCCGTTGCGGAGCACAGGCTCCGGACGCGTAGGCTCAGCGGCCAAGGCTCATGGGCCCAGTCGCTCCGCGGCATGCGGGATCTTCCCAGACCGGGGCACGAACCCATGTCCCCTGCATCAGCAGGCGGACTCTCAACCACTGCGCCACCAGGGAAGTGCAAAACAAGGTAACTTTATGAGGAAAAGTCTGAAAGCAGGTGGGAAAAAAAATCAGTTTATCTTGAGACTTTCACCCTAAGATTAAAAACAAAGCATGGTAATTCTCACCACCAGTATTCAACACTCTGTTGGAATCCCAACCAGTTAAATATAAGATAATGGCATAGAAAATGGTAAAAGAAATGAAACTATCCCTATTTCCAGATGACATTGTAATCTATGTAGAAAATTCCAAACAATTTACAAAAGTCTTCCTAGAACTAAGAAATGAGTTCATCAAGGTCACAAGATACAAAATCAACAACAAAAAAAAACAACTGTACCTGTATATACTAACAAACACATGAAAATCAAAATTTAAAATACAATAACATCTGTAATCACTCAAGAGAGTGAAATACTTACGTACAGCTCTAATAAACATGTGCAAGACTTGCATACTGAAAACTACAAAATGCTGATGAACAAAATAAAACTAAATGGAAAGATATACCATGTTCATATATTGGAAGACTCAACAGAAAAACTTTTTTTTTTTTTAACATCTTTATTGGAGTATAATTGCTTTACAGTGGTGTGTTAGTTTCTGCTTTATAACAAAGTGAATCAGCTATACAAATACATATATCCCTATATCTCTTTCCTCTTGCATCTCCCTCCCACCCTCCCTATCCCACCCCTCTAGGTGGTCACAAAGCACGGAGCTAGAAAAACTATTAATTATCCCTAAACTGATTTGGAGGTTTAATTCAATTCCTATCAAAATCTCAGTAGGTTTTTTTGGTAGAGATAGACAAGATAATGTTAAAATTTGTATGGAAAGGCAAAGAAACTAGAATAGCTAAAATAATTTTTAAACAAAAGAATAAAGTTAGAGAAATTACTCTACCCAATTTTACGACATTATATAGCTAGTAACCAAGATCTTGTGATATAAGTGGGAGACAGACTACAGATCAGTGGAACAAAGGACCTAGAAAAAGACCCATACAAATAAGGACAACTAATTTTTGACAAAGGTGAAAAAGCAATTCAATGGAGGAAGGATAGCCTTTTTAAACAAATGGTACTGCAGTAGTCAGACACCTATAAATGAACCTGAACCTAAACCTCACCTTATATAAATAAGGTAACAACAAGTGGGTCATAGATTTAAATGTAAAACATAAAAATATAAACCTTTTAGAAAAAAACAAAGGAGAAAATCTTTCAGATCTAGGGTTGGGCAAAGAGTTCTTAGACGTGACATCAAAAGCACAATCTATAAAAGAAAAAAATATTTAATTTTGCTTTGCAGAAGACCCCATTAAGAGAATTAAAAAAAAAAACTACAAAATTGGAGAAAATATTTGCAAACCACATACCCAACAAAGGACTAGTATCTAGCATATATAAAGAACTCTGAAAGCTCAATAGTAAAACACAAAATAACAAAAACGAAAACCCAAATACTCCAGTTAGAAAATGGACAAAAGTTATGAAGAGGAAATTCACCAAAGAAGATATTCAGATGCCAAATAAGCAAATAAAATGATGCTCAATATTATTAGCCATTAAGGCAATGCAAATTAAAACCATGAGATATCACTGCACATCTATCAGAATGGCTAAAATAAAAAATAATAATAATACCAAATGCTAGCAAGGATGCAGAGAAACTGGATCACTTATACATGGCCAGCAGAAATGCAAAATGGTATAGTTATTGTAGAAAATAATTTTGCAGTTCCTTTTAAAACTAAAAATGAACTTACCATATGGCTCAGCAATTGAACGCTTGGGCATTTATCTCAGAGAAAGGAAAACTTATTTCCACACAGAAACTTGTATATGAATGGTCACAGCAACTTTATGCATAACAGCCAAACACTGAAAACTATCTAAATGTCCTTCAGTGCATAAAATGGCTAATAAACAGTATATCATACAATGGAATACATCCCAGCAATAAAAAAGAACTACTGATAAACACAAAAACTTAGATAAACCTCAAAGAAATTATGCTGAGTGAAAAAAGCCAATCTTCAGAGGATACAAGGCATGACTTTTTTTTTTTAATATAATATTGCTGAAATAATTTAGAGATAGAGTACTGATTAGTGGTTGTCAGGGACTAGGAACAGGGCAGGAGGGTAAGTGAGGCTATGAAAGGGTAGCAAGAGGTGGTCTTATGGAGTTAGTAAATTGATTGTGGTGGTGGTCACATGAAGCTACCATGTGATAAAATTGCAGAGAGGTATACACACACAAAGAGTGCATAAGTAACTGATATAATTTGAATAAGCCCTATGAATTGTACCAATGTTAATTTTCTGGTTATGATATTGCACTAAAGTTAGAAAAAATGCTAACAATGGGGAGGCTGGGTGAAGGGTATACGGATGATCCTTACTGAAGACTTCTTCGCAACTCCCTATGAATCTATAATTATTTCAAAAATCAGATGTTTTTTAAAAAAGAAACACAATCTATACCCTGGAAGAAAATATTTCCAAATCATGTATCTAAGGACTAGTATCTAGAATATATGTTGCAACTCTTAAAATTCAACACTATAAAAACAAACACTGCAATTTAAAAATGTGAAAGACATCCACAGATATTTCAGCAGGGAGGCTACAGAGACAGCAAACACATCATTTTAGCCATTAGGGAAATGCAAACTAGAACACAAGGAGATATCATTACATACCTATTTAAACATCTAAAATAAAAAGCGACAATAACAAATATGCTTGCAAGGATGCAGAAAAACTGGGTCTCTCATACACTGCCAGTAGAAATGTAAAATGGCATAGACACTGGAAAACTGTTTGGTGTTTTCTCAAAAAACTGAACACACACTTACACTTATGACTCAGAAATCTCACTATTGGGCATGTATCCAGAAAAAAAGGAAACTTATGTCCATACAAAAACCTGTACGTGAAAAAGAAAAAAAGAAACAAAACCCCTGCACATGAGTGCTTATAACAATATTATTTGTGATAAACAAAAACTGGAAAATACTAAAGCACCCTTCAACAGGTGAAAAGGTAGAAAAACTGTGATACATGCATACCATGAAATACTACTTCGCAATAAAAAGGAATGGAATGCAAATTTCCAACACCAATCATAAGTAAAGTCAAAAGATATCACACTAGAAAAAACAGCTGCAATTTATATCATGAAAGTGCTAAATTCCTTAATTCTACAAATCAGAGAAAAGTCTTATAAACCAATTTTTAAATGGGCAAAGTTCACAAAACAATTCAAAGAAAAAGAAATACAACCATCTCAAACAGACCTCACCATCACTCTTAAGAGAAATGCAAGTATACACTATAATGAGTTACAAATATTCATCTAATAATTTGAAATGATCAAAAAGTTTAATAACACAGCATTGCTGAGGCATAAGGAAAAAAACTCTCTCAACATAGCCGCTAGGATTATGAATTCGCACAAACCTTCTCTGGAGGGAAATTTGGCAACATCTATCAAAATTTTAAACACACATTCTACTTCTAGGAATTTATCTTACAGAAACATTGGATATATTTAGACATGTGCACAGGGATATATATCACAGGACAATCTCTGTAACACAGTTTTAATAGCAGGAAACTATCTAAATGTCAATCAACAGGAGAATATTTAATAAAGCACACTCCAATCAACTACATACTAAGTAGATGCTAAAAAAAGAATGAGGCAAATATGAGGATGAGAACTTTCTGGAATGACATAGAAGGAACTGAAAACAACACCTCTGGTTGAAATAAAAGTAGAAGAGGGACTTCCTTTTCACTATAAACTCTTGTAACTTTTGACTTTTGTATTAAGTAAAAATGTATTAAAATGCATTTTAATTACAATAAAAAATTAAATATAATAATCACATGTTAGTGCAGAATATATAAACAGATCAGGAGAACAGAATAAGGTCTGGAAGAATATTCATTCAAAATAAGTTTTGGAGAAAATAAGAGCCTTACTCTCATATAAATAAAAATAAAATCAAGAACTGATGCAAAAAAACCCATGAATGTCAAATAGAAAATGTAGGCACTTGCAATTTACTCATCTAGACACAGGATAGGTCATCAAAAATCAGAAGACAAAATCCATAAGTCACACTGTTTAATATAGGAAAAGCAATCAATATAATAAAGAACAAAAACCACAGAGACATCTCAACAGAGAAAAAAGCATTTAAACAAATTCCAACATACTTTCATGATTTTTAAAAATTCAAAAAAAAGAATATCTATGAAAAAAATTCCACAGCTAACATCATACTCAATGGTAAAAGACTAGATGCCTTCCCTCTAAAGAGCAAGATTAAGAATGTCCACTCTTCAAATTCAATAGCACATGAAAAGGATTATACACCATGACCTAGTGGGGTTTATCATGAAATGCTAGGATTAAAATATGACAATTAATCAATGTAAAATACCACATTAAAAGAAGAGAAAAAACCAAAACACGTGACCATCTCATTTGATGCAGAAAATGCACCTGACAAAATTCAATACCCTTTCATGATAAAAATACTCAATAAACTGAAACTAGAAGGAAACTATCTCAACATAATTAAGACCATATACGAAAAACCCACAGCTAACATCATACTGAATGGTAAAAGATTGAAAGCTTTTCCTCTGAGATCAGGAACAAAGTAACTTTCTATTCAACACATCATACTATAAGTCCTAGCCAGAGCACTTAGGTAAGAAAAAGAAATAAAGCGAGGTAAAATTATCTCTGTTCACAGACGACATAACATATATGTAGAAAACCTTAAAGATTCCACAAAAAACTAGTAAACAAATTCAGGAATGCTGCAGAACACAAAATTAACACTCAAAAATCAGTTGCATTTCTATACACTAACAGTGACCAATCTGAAAAGGAAATTAAGAAAATAATCCGATTTTCTATTATAGCATCAAAAAGGATAAAATACTTAGGAATAAACTTAACCAAGGAGCAAATGACGTAACATGCTGAAAATTACAAAGCATTGCTGAAAGAAACTAACACAAATAAATGGAAACACATCCAGTGCTCATGGATGGGAAGACTTAATATTGTTAAAAAATGTCCATATTACCCAAAGTGATCTGCAGATTCAATATAAGCCATATCAAAATCCCAATAGCATTTTCTGCAGAAATCGAAAAAAATCATCTTAAAATTCATCTGGAACTGAAAGGGACTCCGAGCAGCCAAACAATCTTGGAAAAAAAGAAGTCAGAGGTCTCATATTTCCTGATATCAAAACACATAACAAAGCTATAGTAATCAAAAAAATAAGGTACAAACAAAAAACAATGTGGTACTGACATAAAGATACATAGATCAAGGGAACAGAAAAGAGCCCAGAAATAAACCATTGCACATAGGGTCAAATGATCTTTACAAGGGTACTAACACTACACAATGGGGAAAGAATAGTCTCTTCAACAAATTGTGTTAGAGAATCTGGATATCCACACACAAAATAACAAGGTTGGACCATTCCTTTACAGCATACATAAAAATTAACTCAAAATGAATTAAAGACCTGGAACTATAAGGCTTCTCGAAAAAAATATAGGGGAGACACTTCATGATACTGCATTTGGTAATGATTTCTTAGAGATGACACCAAAAGCACAGGCAACAAAAGCAAAAACAGACACTTGAGGCTACATCAAACTTAAAAACATATTCACATAATGGAAACAACAGAGTGAAAAGGCAATCTATGGAATGGCAGAAAATATTTAGAAATCATATCTGATCGGTGTCTTCTTTGTTTGTTTTAATTAATTTATTTTTGGCTGTGTTGGGTCTTCATTCCTGCACGCAGGCTTTCTCTAGTTGCGGTGAGTGGGGGCTACTCTTTGTTGCGGTGTGTGGGCTTCTCATTGAAGTGGCTTCTCTTGTTGTGAAGCACGGACTCTAGGCATGGGGGCTTCAGTAGTTGTGGCACGCAGGCTCAGTAGTTGTGGCACAGGGGCTTAGTTGCTCCACAGCATGTGGAATCTTCCCGGACCAGGGCTCGAACCCGTGTCCCCTGCATTGGCAGGCGGATTCTTTTTTTTTTTTTTTTTTTTTTTTTTTTGCGGTACGCGGGCCTCTCACTGCCGTGGCCTCTCCCGTTGCGGAGCGCAGGCTCAGCGGCCATGGCTCACGCGCCCAGCCGCTCCGCAGCATGTGGGATCCTCCCGGACCGGGGCACGAACCCGCGTCCCCTGCATCGGCAAGCAGACTCTCAACCACTGCGCCACCAGGGAAGCCCGGCAGGCGGATTCTTAACCACTGCGCCACCAGGGAAGTCCTGATCACGGTTTAATATTCAGAATAAATTAAAAATACCTACAACTCAACAACAGAAAAACAAATAACCCAATTAAAAAAATGGGCAAAGGACCTGAATAGAGATTTCTCCAAAGATATACAAATGGCCAACAAATACATGAATAGATGCTCAACATCATGAATCATCAGAGAAATGCAAATCAAAAGCACAAAAAGATATTACTTCATAACCATTAGGATACCCACCATAAAAAAAAACAAAAACAGAATATAAGGGTTGGAGAGAATGTGGAGAATCTGGAACCCGCTGTACACTGTTAGTGGGAATGTTAAATGGCATACCCATTATGGAAAACATCGCTGTATCACGTACGGTGGTTCCTCAAAAAATTAAAAATGGAACTACCATACGATCCAACACTCTCACTTTTGGACATAAATCTGAACGAACTGAAAACAGGATCTCAGCTATTTGCACAATCATGTTCATAGCAGCATTACTCACAACAATCGAGAGGTGGAAGCAACCTAAATGTCCATCCAGGTGAATGGTTAACCAAATGTAGTACATGCATAAAACAGAATATTAATTAGCCTTAAAAAGGAAGGAAATTCTGTCACACACTACAATACAGATGAAACTTAAGGGCACTGTGTTAAAGGAAATAAGTCAGTCACAAAAAGATAAGTACTGTATAATTCCACTTATATGAAGTACTTAAGTAGTTAAATTCTTAGAAATGAAAGTGCAGTGGTGGTCACCAGGGGCTGGGGGGAAGGAGAAATGGGGAGTTGTTTTTTGGGTATAGAGTTTCAGGTTTTTGTTTTTCGGTTTTTTTAACATCTTTATTGGAGTATAATTGCTTTACAATGGTGTGTTAGTTTCTGCTTTATAACAAAGTGAATCAGCCATACATATACATATATCCCCATATCTCCTTCCTCTTGCATCTCCCTCCCACCCTCCCTATCCCACCCCTCTAGGCGGTCACAAAGCACCGAGCTGATCTCCCTGTGCTATGCAGCTGCTTCCCACTAGCTATCTATTTTACATTTGGTAGTGTATATATGTCCATACCACTCTCTCACTTCGTCCCAGCTTACCCTTCCCCCTCCTTGTGTCCTCAAGCCCATTCTCTATGTCTGCGTCTTTGTTTTTTTCTTTGTTTTTTCGTTTTTGCTGTACGCGGGCCTCTCCCTGCTGTGGCCTCTCCCGTTGCGGAGCACAGGCTCCGCACGCGCAGGCCCAGCGGCCATGGCCCACGGGCCCAGCCACTCCGCGGCACGTGGGATCCTCCCGGACCGAGGCACAAACCCGCGTCCCCTGCATCGGCAGGTGTACTCCCAACCACTGCGCCACCAGGGAAGCCCTATGTCTGCGTCTTTAAGATAAAAAAGTTCTAGAGGTCTGTTGCACAATATTAATATACTTAACACTACTGAAATGTACACTTAAAAATGGTTAAAAGAGAAATATTTTTACCACAACTTAAAAAAACTTTTAAGGAAATCAGACATATCCCACTAAAAATAATTATATACCAACCTGCAAAAGAATGAAGTACTGATGCATGCTGTAACATGGGTGAACCTTAAAAACATTATGCAAGTGAAAGCCAGTCACAACAAGGCCATATATTATATGATTTCATTAATATGAAATAGCCAGAATAGGCAAATTCATAGAGACAGAAAGACAATTAATGGTTTTCAGGGGCTGGGAGGAGGGGCAAATGGGAGCGACTGCTAATCAGTATGGTGTTTCTTTTGGGGGTGATGAAATTTTTTTCATTAAATAGTAGTGATGGGTACACAACTCCATGAATATACTAAAAACCATTGAATTGTATGCTTTAACAGGGTGAAGCTGTTACTTGAAAAATCCGAACACCATAAAAGTAGTAACAGAGTTGACAGCTTTTTTCAACTTCTGTGTAATGAAAGATATTAGAAATTACATAATAAGATCTGTAACAGACCAAGATAAAATATTTACAACACATAATAGAGGGCTGGCTAATATGCAGTACATACAAAGTACAAACCAATAAAAAAAAAGCAATATAGAGACTAGAAAAATGAGCAAAGAATATAAACAAGCAATTCATGGATGACAAATGGTTAATAATCATTAAAATGTTTGGCTTCAGCAGTAAGCAAAAATATATAAATTAAAACAAGATGGTTTTCATTTTATCAGTTTATAAAAATTATTTAAAGTATTGATAAAACTGTGGATAATAGGCACTTTCATAACAATGTTGGTCGGAGTGCAAACTCTTTTGGGGGGCAGGGGATGAAATTTGATAGCAAATTAGAAGTATGCATACCCTTTGACCTAGCAAAATTATTTTTTTAAATTTTTAAAAAATAGTCACATAATTACAAAAATATATACTCATATATAAGGATGTTTGCTGGAAGAGGAGCAAAAAATAGAAACAACCCATACGTTCATGGAAAGGAGAAAACTTAAGTTTACGACTATACTATGATACATTCTGTAGGAGTTCAAAGAAATAACATGATCTACGTGAGAAAGTTTTTATAATGTACTATGATGTTAAATACAATTCAGAAGATCTGGAGTGTGGAAAATCTCTATTTTTTATAAGCACCCTCAGTAATTCTGACTCAATTACTCCACAAGACAAAAATGTTAAATTCACGCTCCCTGGTAAATATAATCTCTTTGATTTTTATCCTTAGGTTATACCTTTTAGTTTACTTTCCCTTGTGTTTTCTAAGGTGAACTATGTATGTTTGACTCCTCTACTAGATCATGAACTCCTTGAATAACCATGTCTTATTTTTTCTCAGAAACCAGAATGATACTTGGCACAAAAAGGAACTTAATAAATATTAAATGAATAAATTTTTTAAAAATCAAAAATATTATACTTTTGTATCTATGTTGTCTAAAACATTGGGAGGAATGGATGGAGAAGACTGTACTTTCATGACCCTGGGTATTTACATAAAAATGAAAACATGCTTTATTATGATCTTTGTTCTTTTGGAACGTTTTACAGTGGCTTGATCCATATGGAAAGGATAAAAATGAGCAAAAAAAAAGAACTAAAGAAAAAATAACCAATAAAATAATTCTCTGTAACTTCATTTTATATTTCTCTTTTATTTATGTAATTTTAGAAGAACTTTAAACTTTTTACTTATAATTTTTTCCCTATTGTTTTTGAGGAGTCTTAGAATCTTCATCTTATTTTTAAGGTCTCTTTATATCTTATAAAATACCATAAATTGGGCTTCCCTGGTGGCGCAGTATGAGAGTCCGCCTGCCGATGCAGGGGACACGGGTTCGTGCCCCGGTCCGGGAGGATTCCACACACCGTGGAGCAGCTAGGCCCGTGAGCCATGGCCACTGAGCCTGAGCGTCCGGAGCCTATGCTCCGCCAACGGGAGAGGGTCACAGCAGTGAGAGGCCCGCGTACCGCAAAAAAAAAAAAAAAAAAAATTTTCTTTAAGGCAAACAAGGTTTTGCTCCCCACAAATATCAGAAAATCAGGGAGATTTTGAGATTAACTACACATACTTGTCATTTCAACAGAATGAATTTAGCAAACACCTGAAATCTACACTGGGTTGAAAAAAACTTAATTCCTCTTAAAGATACTTAGGTATTGAGTTATGGAGGGTCTATAATTTTAACACCTTAAAAAAAAATTCTAGGACTTCACTGGTGGTGCAATGGTGCCTGCCAATGCAGGGGACACGGGTTCAAGCCCTGGTCCGGGAAGATCCCACATGCTGTGGAGCAACTAAGCCCATGCATCACAACTACTGAGCCTGCACTCTAGAGCCCGCAAGCCACAACTACTGAAGCCCGCGTGCCTAGAGCCATGCTCTGCAATAAGAGAAGTCGCCACAATGAGAAGCCCGCTCGCCGCAACTAGAGAAAGCCCACTCACTGCAACGAAGACCCAACGCAGCCAAACAATAAATAAATATATTTTTTAAAAAAATTCTAGTGACCGAGATCTACAGGTGCTAAATCAGAATTCCTCACATGTACTGTGAATTTCACACAGGTCCAAACTGATCTATTGAAATAAAACTCCATTTACAGTATATACTGGCAAAAATTAACATGTAAAATTAAAATGTCAAACCCTCTTTCAATGTATGTATGAAATACAAAAGACCTTCAGTAGTTCTCCATACAGTAAATTTCAACACAGTGATCCCACCTGTAGACCCAATGAATTCTACTGGAAAAAAAAAAAAAAAAGACTTCACTAAATAAAAATGAGAGCAAAAGATGTTATAAAATTGCAAAATTATTTTAAAGAACAATTTTTAAAATACTTTCATTTATTTTTAATATATTATGTTATACAGGAGCATTGGCTTTGGAAGCAAACTTACTTATTTTCAAATCCTGACACCTTCCCCGCATCTCTGTGAATTACCTTCTTCAGATCTCAGCTACTACCACTTTCGTAAAATTTAGGCTATTGGTCTAACCGTCCAAAGCTGTTTGGAGGCTTAAGTGAGATAACAGATATAGCTTAATGCTTATCAGAGTAGATAATAATTTTTAGTTGTGTATCTAATTTCTCTCCTCATGTATTAAAGACTTTATAATAATTTTAACTGATCCTTAAAATATTCTCTATAGTAAATATATCAGTTTAATTAAATGTTATTCTATAATTGGATATTTAAGTTATTTCTAAGTTTTATACTGGAAATAATGGTGCAATGAATATTCTTAGGCTTTGAGTTTCCAAAGGTGGAACTAATAGATCAAAAAGTATTTTTAAGCTCTTGCTGCATATTGCCAAAATGTACTCTCAAAGAGCTGTATTATAGTTTATGTTGCTACCAGTAATGAACATAACATTTTAACACATCTCACGGATACTGTATAGAAATTCACATATATTTTAATGTAAGCTATAGACAAGATTTAAAACCTCATTATTGACTTAACTTTGAATTTTGGTTAAGAACTAGTGAAGTTCAGTGTCTTTTCATGTTTCCTAGCTGCACTTCCCCTTTAATAATTTACATTTTCATACACTGTCTAATAGAGTCTTAGTATCCTACCCCATATTGATTTGTGAGTTCTTTCCTTCAGTCTTATATTTGATTCAAATACTTTTATTCGGTATTTACTTTGACACTTGGGTTTTAAAAAAAAAAACTGATGCATAGGGGTTTGACATTTTTATGTAATCAACTCCATCATTTCCTTCTGAGGTTTCTTAAATTGTATGTAAACATGAACTGCTAATTTTACATTTAAACTTTACATGGACAGGTGGCGAAAAGAAACACAAAATGCCACGAGTACTTATAGATAAGTGATTTTCCCCTCTAATTCATATCTTATGTAATAAAATAATTTTTAAATTAATAAAATTTAAGAGCAGAAATAAAATTTTCAAAACTACAGCACCAAAATAAACAACGAAACAGAATTCTAAAAACTGCAGAGAACATATAGAGGTGATAAATTGAATTTGTTTTGTTAAAATAATTCAGCCTTTTTATTTTTACCTACCTTAAAGTGATTTAATTCTAATAATACATTCAACATCCAGCTTCTTTTAAACTGCAAAATCCCCATCTTTGGCATATCTAAGGCTTATTTACATTTTAGTGTTAATAAGTTTAGCAAGAGTAGTGCCAAAAAACTAGAATGACTAATTGCCACTCAAAACCATTGGGGTCATCTGCAAGCACTGTCAATACTGAAATAGTAAGGCTCAAGAAACGGAATGGCGGTCCAGTGGTTACGACTCTGCAATTCTACTGCAGGGAGCATGGGTTCGATCCCTGGTCAGGAAACTAAGATCCCATATGCCACAAGGCAGCCACAAAAAAAAAAAAAAGAGAGAGAAAAAAGGGAATGGCTTAAAATTACCTTCCAATCACCCAGATATCTAACAACAAAACTTCTGTTTTAAAAAAAGCAAAGAAGGGGCTTCCCTGGTGGTGCAGTGGTTGAGAATCTGCCTGCCAGTGCAAGGGACACGGGTTCGAGCCCTGGTCTGGGAAGATCCCACATGCCGTGGAGCAACCAGGCCCGTGAGCCACAACTACTGAGCCTGCGCGTCTGGAGCCTGTGCTCCGCAACAAGAGAGGCCCGGGCACCGCGATGAAGAGTGGCACCCGCTCGCCGCAACTACAGAAAGCCCTCGCACAGAAATGAAGACCCAACACAGCCAAAAATAAATAAATAAATTTATTTATAAAAAAAAAGCAAAGAAACAGAATGCCAAAAATGGGTTCTCCCTTTGTTGTACCATCCTACCTGTACCACCATTACCACAACCAAGTCCTCCAGCTGGCTGGTCTGCAGCTTGTATGGTAACTCAACTTGTGCTGGGAAGACTGGACCAAAGTGGTGTAGGATGCATTGGCAAATTCTGAAATGCTACATTTCAAGCACTATATATACTACATGTTTGATCTTTAAATTTCATCCCAATAAAGTCTCATATGTTGGATTTCTCTGTAAAACTACATGCTTGCTTCTGAACCTAAATGGCTGGCTCATTAATCTCACAATTAAAATTTTTAATGTCATATTTACAATTATACACAAGGATTCTTTACTGATTCTGATCATCAAGATTCCTTCCCAACAACAACAAAGTCCATCATTCTAGTTCCCAAGATAACAATCAAGAACACAAAGATTCATTTATTAAAAACACAATAGATGGCTTCAGGCTTCTGGGCCACTTATACAAACGATAATAAAAATATTAAATTAAATTCACCAGATAAAAAGACAGATTATCTACAACGGGATGTAGATTTAGAAGTAAATTTTAGATTTTGTTTTGAAAGTCAGAAATCAGTGCTGCTCTCCAAAAAAAAATTGCAGAGGAAGGAGCACTTCCAAATTCATTCTATGAGGCCACCATCACCCTGATACCAAAATCAGACAAAGATACCACAAAAAAATAAAACTACAGGCCAGTATCACTGACGGACACAGATGGAAAGAGCCTCAACCAAATACTAGCAAACCGAATCCAGCAATACATTAAAAGGATTATACACCATGATCAAGTGGCATTTATCCCAGGGATGCAAGGATTTTTCAATATCTGCAAATCAATCAGTGTGATACACCACATTAACAAACTGAAGAATAAAAACCATATGATCATCTCAATAGACGCAGAAAAAGCTTTTGATAAAATTCAACATCCATTTATGATAAACACACTCCAGAAATTGGGCATAGAGGGAACATACCTCAACATACTAAAAGCCATATATGACAAACCCACAGCTAACATCATACTCAATGGGGAAAAGCTGAAAACATTTCCTCTAAGATCAGGAACAAGACAAGGATGTTCACTCTCACCACTTTTATTCAACATAATTTTGGAAGTCCTAGCCCAGCAATCAAAGAAAAAAAAGAAATAAAAAGAATTCAAAGTGGAAAAGAAGTAGTAAAACTGTCATTGTTTGCAGATGACATGATACTATACATAGAAAATCCTAAAGATGCTACCAGAAAACTACTAGAGCTCATCAATGAATCTGGTGAAGCTGCAGGCTACAAAATCAATACACAGAAATCTGTTGCATTTCTATACACTAACAACGAAAGGTCAGAAAGAGAAATTAAGGAAACAATCCCATTTACCATTGCATCAAAAGAATAAAATACCTAGTAATAAACCTACCTATGGAGGCAAAAGACCTGTACTCCGAAAACTATATAAGATGTTGATGAAAGACATCGAAAATGACACAAATGGAAAGATATACCATGTTCTTGGACTGGAAGAACCAATACTGTCAAAATGACTATTACTACCCAATGCAATCTACAGATTCAATGCAATTCCTATCAAATTACTAATTGCATTTTTCACATAACTAGAACAAAAAATTTTATAATTTGTATGGAAACACAAAAGACCCCGAATAGCAAAAGCCATCCTGAGAAATAAAAACGAAGCTGGATCAGGCTCCCTGACGTCACACTATACTACAAAGCTGCAGTAATCAAAACAGTATGGTACTGGCACAAAAACAGTAATACAGATCAATGGAACAGAACAGAAAGTCCAGAAATAAATCCACACACACAGTCAATTAATCCACAACAAAGGAGGCAAGAATATACAATGCAGAAAAGACAGCCTCTTCAATAAGTGGTACTGGAAACACTGGACAGCTACATGTAAAAGAATGAAATTACAATATTCTCTAACACCATACACAAAAATAAACTCAAAATGGATTAAAGACCTAAATGTAAGACCTGATACTATAAAACTCCTAGAGGAAAACATAGGCAGAACACTCTCTGACATAAATTACAGCAATATCTTTTTGGATCCGTCTCCTAGAGTAATGAAAATAAAAACAAAAATAAACAAATGGGACCTAATGAAACTTACCAGCTTTTGCACAGCAAAGGAAACCATAAACAAAACAAAAAGACAGGCTTCCCTGGTGGTGCAGTGGTTGAGAATCCGCCTGCCAATGCAGGGGACACGGGTTCGAGCCCTAGTCCGGGGGGATCCCACCTTTGTTGCCACGGAGCAACAAAGCCCATGCGTCACAACTACTGAGCCTGCACTCTAGAACCCGTGAGCCACAACTACTGAAGCCTGTGCACCTGGAGCCTGTGCTCCGCAACAAGAGAAGCCATCCCACTGAGAAGCCTGTGCACCACAACAAAGAGCAGCCCCTGCTCACCACAACTAGAGAGGCCCCACGTGCAGCAATGAAGACTCAACGCAGCCAAAAATAAAATAATTTTAAAAAGGCAATCTACAGAATGGGAGAAAATATTTGCAAACGATGCGACTGACAAGGGATTAATCTCCGAAATATACAAACAGCTCATACAGCTCAACAGCAAAAAAAAAACCAAACAACCCAATCAAAAAATGGGCAGAAGACCTAAAAAGACATTTCTCCAAAAAAGACAAACAGATGGCCAGGAGGCACATGAAAAGATGCTCAATATCGCTAATTATTAGAGAAATGCAAATCAAAACTACAATGAGGTATCACCTCACATTGGTCAGAATGGCCATCATCAAAAAATCTACAAATAATAAATGCTGGAGAGAGTGTGGAGAAAAAGGAAGCTTCCTTCACTGTTGGTGGGAATGTAAATTGATATAGCCGCTATGGAGAACAGCAAGGAGGTTCCTTAAAAAACTAATAATAGAGCTACCATATTATCCAGCAATCCCACTCCTGGGCATATATCTGGAGAAAACCATAATTCAAAAAGATAAATGCACCCCAATGTTCATTGCAGCACTGTTTACAATAGCCAAAAATGGCTAGCAACCTAACTGTCCATCAAGAGATGAATGGATAAAGAAGATGTGGTAAATATACACAATGGAGTATTACTCAGCCATAAAAGAGAATGAAATAATGCCATTTGCAACAACATGGATGGACCTAGAGATTATCACACTAAGTGAAGTAAGCCAGACAGAGGAAGACAAATATCATATGATACCACTTACATGAGGAATCTAAAAAAAAGGATACAAATGAACTTATCTACAAAACAGAAATGGACTCTCAAACATAGAAAACAAACTAATGGTTGCCAAGGGGAGGAGGGGAGAGGGATAAATTAGGAGTCTGGGATTAAAATATACACACTACTATACATAAAATAGATAACTAACAAGGACATACTGTATAGCGCAGGGAACTATACTCAGTATCTTGTAATAACATATAATTGAAGAGAATGTAAAAAAAGAATATATATTTATATATATGTGTGTATAACTACATCACTTTACTATGTACCTGAAACTAACACAACACCGTAAATCAACTATATTTCAATAAAAATTTTAAAAATAAAGATAAATAAAATAGCAATTTATAATACTTAATGGACACTAGTTTATGCTCATACTGTTGTATACAACAACAAATGTAATTAAAATGCACAAGCAATAAATTAGCCAAAGTTTAAAATAAATAAATAATCTCTACATCTCTTAAAAAAGAAAAGAAAAGAAAAGAAACCAGTGCTGCCAAATTAGGAAGAAAAGTTCCTAGGGAAGAAACCTGCCTACAGAAAAAAATAGTGCTTTTGATTTCCTAAAATTCAAGTGCAGAAGAGCACAGCTTGTGTTGAATTGTTAGAAGGCAAATCTTCTAAAAGCAGAGTAGAGTAAATCATAAAACCTCTGAATGCCCTTCCCAATACTTATCAGAGTCTGTGTCCTTGAATTTGCATCACCTGATCTTTAGGCACTGGCTATTAGGCATGTGGAGGAAGGCAAACTCAATTATAAAAAATGAGAAGAGAAGGAAACTGTGAAATCTAATCCAATGCCAGTCGAGCCCTTGGCAGAAAACACTGGTAACCAACGTTATTAAGATGTAGCAGAAACCTTACCCACACTGCACAAAACAAGATGGATCGTTTTAACTATTTAGGAGTGCTGAAGCATCTGCTGCCTTGTTTCCTAAGGCAAAAAACCAAGTGCATATATATAAAACATATATATTAATTCAAATCTTTTCTATAAATTATTCATACATCTTCCCAAGCCTAAAATAATTATAATTTTCTATATACAAATGTTCTACTTTAAAAAGGAAACAGACTGACCTAGCTTTCTAAAATACTGAAAATATAAACCCTATACACCTAGGATGTTGGACATCCCTAGGAAATACCAATACACCGTCCTACATCAAATTAAATTATAACTACTTGTAACAGAACTCAGGAAAATCAAATATGTAACCCAGAGAAGAGATATTGGTGGTGTTTAACGGAAAAGATTGTTTGACAAACATTAAAACTTAAATAGAAACCATCTTCCAAGACGTAAAAAAAGAGGAAGGGAGGGATAAATCGCGAGACTGGGATTGACATATATACATTACTATATATAAAATAGATAAGAACCTACTGTATAGCACAGGGAACTCTACTCAATACTCTGTAATGACCTATATGGGAAAAGGATCTAAAAAAGAGCGGGTATATGTATAACTGATTCACTTTGCTGTACAGCAGAAACACAACATTTTAAATCAACTATACTCCAATAAAAGTTAATTTTAAAAAAGACTTAAAAGAAAGAGAAAGACAAAAAATATAAGTGACTTGTTTCATGACAAACTGAAGAATGACATCCATGACCAATAAAATGTCACAGTGTTTCAGATTCTTCAGTATGTAGCATCCAAATACTTTGCAAAAAAACATTAAAACAGACTTTATTGTATTTAAATAAATTGGAGAGCTAATAATTGTTTACTGTGGTTACCACATAAGAGGTTCATAGCTCTGTATATTATGGGAATATACAGATGAACGCAGCAGAGCTGATTTTGAGGAACTAACAACAACAAAATGTTATTAAGAGCATGCAGGAAAGTGAAATTGATTTGGATGGGGGAAGAACAGACAGATATAAGGGGGGCATCTTAGAAAGATTAATGGAAAAGGTTTTTAAAAGCATTTGAAATGGGACTCATAGAACAAACAGGATTTTAATACTGACAGACAAAAATACACAGTAAATCAAGCATTTTACTTTACAACCACCTTTACTTCATCTCCCAATTAATGAAAAGAATTCCCTTTAATGTGTGTTCCAAAATGAATAAAGACCTTAAAATTACTTATTGTTAAAGAAATAATAACAAGATGATTATAAAAATGGATAAGAATTATCTAATAAAACAGGGGAATACCAAAACTATTGTTTTGATTTTAGTTAGAAACATTAACCACGCATACAAACATTCAGCTTACACTAGAACACCTTAAACTCTGTTTAAATCTACTGCTTACAGATAAAATGGAAGGGGAGAAAATGAAAAATTAAATTTAACCACCACATTCTGGACTCAAGTGATTAAGTGTGATGAACTAGCTAAGTACAGGTCCAAATTAAACTCTTAAGAGCTTGTAATGATTTTAAATGTATTCAATATGTATACTAAGAAAGAGAATGCTGAAAACCATTTAATTTTTCAGAGAATATTGTTTTCCTAAACTTAAAACAAATAATCTACTGGCGAAAGTAATCCCTTAGAAAACTGAATTCCATGATGCAGTAGTCATTTCATTTAACGAAGTACAGAGATAGTCTTTTAACAATGTTAAAAATCTTATAGATTCCTTTTTTCAATTTTTTTTTTTTTTTACTTAACAGGGCCTTAAAATATGTTCATCCTCAACTCTTGCAGATTACTCAGAATCTTTTTTCAAATTCTCTGAGTATTTCCATCCCCTGAATAGTTACTGAATCAATAAACTTCCACAAATTACTTTCTGGTGATCTTTTTATGCATAACCAAAATATTTGCTTTTATTTTAGTTCTATGATAACAATGAGAAATTAGAAATCTATTTACATACCACCAAGCAATTCCATACCACCTATTAATTTTGTGTTTATATCACAAACAATGGATTTATTCATGAAAACTGGTGTTCTATAAAGTTGCCACAAACAATGAGTTAGTGAATACTGAACCATTGCTCCTAGGAGAAATACAGGGTTAGGTTCCTGCAAGCCTCTGAGCACAACATTTTCATCAACTGATCAATACCTAACCTTGTTTTATGTGTGCTTCTGTTTAAAGACACCTTATTTGATATATATTGATGATTCATTCACACTAAGCTCATTGCCAACAGCACTGTAACTCAAGCCTGAACAAAACTGATCTAATACATGTATTTTCTCCATAATGCACATCACAGCCTTTGTGCATACAGGAACACTAGATAAAACTTAAGCACTATGCTTGGGGGCCATTTTAAACAATGCAATCACCAACAAAAAGCACAGAAATGCAAAAAATGTGGCATTAAGTAGAGTGCAAAGCAGACATTTGTTTACAATATGACAGCAGAAAACATGAAAGCAAGAACCACCTAGTTCAACCACAGGTGGGAAAGCACACATGAGCCAACTCAAATTCTTTGCAGCTCTGTGCATGTCTATAAATGGCTGTGAAACTGTTGTGAGTAGTGATTTTGAATTTACTGAGATAGCAGGCATTCATCCACTAGCATGTGCAAATAATGAGGCTTGACAATACAAAGAAAGTCCAATTAAATAAATCTTACGGGAAATATTTTAGTACTTCAACCCATCAATTTTGTAAATGCAAGGGTTTACTTAATGGTTATCAAGAATGGGCAAAACTTTTATGACATTGCTCTTAAACTACTACACAAAAATACCCCATTGAAGCATTCTATAAATTTTCAGATGAAGAGTAAAGACAGAAAAATTATTTAAAATTTACTGACTATTCTTTAAAAACAGTCAGTAGGGAGAAAATACTATAGAAAGATAGCAAAAACTATCTGCAGCTTTAACAACACAATTTCTTATGAACTACCTGCCTCTCGTATCTTTTTAGGGAAAACCCAGATGTTTGCCCACTATTATTACACACTAAAAAGTTCATAAGGATAAAGTACCCTGAAGTATTAAAACAATAAGATATAAATTATGATATATTAAGTTAAACTGCAAAGGCATAAAAAGACAGTGTAGACAATTAGAAATGAACACATAACATATATATTTAAGCAAAGTACCTCAGTAAAATAAAAATAATTTTAAATGCTCAATTTTTATTAATATTTAAAATATTATCCAATATAACCAGAATGTATGTCCAGTTTGCATTTCTACTTTTCATATCAAAATTTAGATACGTATGTAAACATCACCTATTCACACTGGTACTTGAAATTTATATTAGTGAAACTGAAAACAAGAAGATATGTTAATTACTAAGACCCAAAGAAAATCTGAGAGCTGGGAATCAAATCAAATAAAAGCCACCAACATTTTTTTCCTTTCAAATTTCAGATGATGTTCACTATAGCATGTGTTTGGCAGCCAAAAACTAGAAAATACGTCTTTTAATAGGGGACTTATTTAGAACATAAAATAATACACAGTCTTTAATAAGAAATGAGCTTATATATACACACACATGCTCACACATGTACACATAGACACTATATATACGTGTGTGTATATATAGCCTTCAATTAAAATTGGGAAAGACAGACAAGAAGAAATGTCTATATTAGTAAGGCAAAAGAGGGGTAGGGGCAAGTCACAGAACACTATGTATTGATACAATATAATTCCTTCTTAAAAACAAGAAACATAACTTGCTTATATATGCATATATACTGAACTGCTAACAAGAAGGGACTCTGGCACTTTCGTTTTTTATAATGAGCATGTATAAGTTTTAAAAGCTTACAGTAGGTTCTCAGCAAGTGTTAAGTTTTCTTATTAATGGCTATTTAAAAAATAAAGTCATGTGAAAAAATTCATGTTGTTTG
This sequence comes from Pseudorca crassidens, assembly GCF_039906515.1. NCBI lineage: Eukaryota > Metazoa > Chordata > Mammalia > Artiodactyla > Delphinidae > Pseudorca > Pseudorca crassidens. The sequence goes on along the minus strand of NC_090296.1, from coordinate 116,089,035 downwards.
AAAATGACTCCTATAATCTTAATTTATTGTTATTCTGCTAAAAATAATTTAAAACAAACATTTCCCAGTTCAAAGAATTTCTGTAAATGTTCTCAAAATTCAACACTCACCAATCCCCCAAACTGAAATGTTTACTGATTTGTAACAGGGGTTGGCAAACTTTTTCTGTAAAAGCCAGACAGTAAATATTTTAGGTTTTGCAGACATACATGGTCTCTGTTGCATATTCTTCTCTCTGTTTTTGTTTTATTTTACAACTCTTTAGGAATATTAAAAAAAAAAAAAAAAATCTTAGCTCAGATCCACCAAAACAGGCTGCAGGCTGGATTTCCCTTGCCAGCCGTAGTTTGCCAACCACTGATTTATAACAACAAACCAGCATCTGGAAGTCTGATATTTTAAATATATTATACCAAAGGTAGCAGAGATCCCAACAGGGTCAATTTTCTTCTACCTTAAATAAAGTAAGGTAGCATTATAGCAATTAAAATTTCAAGTTGATTAATACATCGAATTCTATTAATAGGCTAGGCACTTATCAAATGATGGGAAAACATAGTACATGAAATTTCAAGTGTTTATTAGTATTATATAATCATGTGTGCACCTGCAAGGTACACATATCCACTTGAAAAAGTCAACTGGAATTAAAATACTACACATCAAAGCTCAACTCTCCTTTTATAAAAATTTAAACCATTTACTCATTTAAATAATCAAAAATAGTCATTTGTTTTAGATGTCATCAACTCTTGAAAATTAAAAACTGAATTCAGAGACTGATTTTAATTACTGGGTTTTAATTTTAATTTTGTAAGGGTTATTATAAAATAGTAATCAACAATCTAAAATATTACACTTTAAAAACGTTTATATTCTTGGAAAGTTTTTAACATTTTCTGTGTCAGCAACCATCACGGAAGACTTGAATATGCTTTTTTTCTGTCTAAAAGACAGCTTTTATATATTTGATTTGTCTAAAATTGAAAGATCCTTTTTACCATCTGGATCCTACCACCAAATATAAATTTTATTATGAATAATAATCTGGGTCAAATTCAAACTCAAAAATGAAAATGTATCCTCCAAAAGCAACCAAATAATCATTACAGAATAATCTTACCTAGACTGGTGGGTTTTATCAGTTCATCCAGTAAATCATAAAATGGTAACTTTTGAAGTTTTATATCCGGATGGACTGGGTGAAGAGCTGATGTAAGATGTGGGAGTTCCAGTTCATGTTTAGGTCCCAGAAGAGAAACAGGGAGTAACGGTGATGATGCAGGGTGACCATCATAAGTGAGTTGTGGAATGGTAGATGGAGACAAAGTTGCTGGCATAGGACTTGAATGTACGCTGGAGATGGACAAGTCCGCAGGCGTCATGATTTTCTGGGGGAACCTCCGCCTATAGAGTTCTTTAATTTTCATTTGTACAGCAGGACTGCAGCCAGCCTTTAGCAAATGCAGGGCTTTTGTGAGAAGTTCGTGTTTGCGTCCGTGCTTGTTTCTCCCAGCGTAGCCCAACAGTACTTGGAGTTCAGAAACTCTAAGGCTCATAACCATTTGCTTAGAGACAAAACAAAATGTAAAACATTAGTATTCCAATAATATGTTACAACATTAAACGATACTTTATTATAACACTTTATCCTTATGCTTTGTTTACAAAGGCCAGTTCATTTACAGTCAATTCCAGTTATTTCAAACTTAAAATCTAATCATTTGATATAACCAAAGAAATTTAAAATTAATATTCATAAATTCACTAACTTCTACCTAGGGTTATGAAAGATGTAAAATAAGTATACATCAGGTAGAACCACATCTCACCTTATTCCATTGTTATAGTGAAATTTTCAGGTATTTATCAAGCACTTACTAAGTCTCCAGGAGAGTACTGAGTGCTGTGTGGACGGCAAAAGGTAATGAGCCCTCAAGAACATTTGTTTTCTTAGGGGAAAATCATATAAGTATATGTGAAACATATAAACAGTCCACCTCAAGCACCAGATGTAGGCAGGATACAAATAACATTATGTTACATTCTATACTGACTTTGGGATTTGGATTTATAGGGCTTAAACTATACCTTTTTTGACCTATTATATACCAGATACATTTGATATTTTCATATGGGTTTTCATTAAATCTTTACAACTCCACAAGGTGTTACCCTTCCTGCTTTACATGTGAAGAAACTAGTTAGGAAAGGTTAAACAACTTACCTAAGGCCACATAGCTACTAAGTATCAATGAGGATTCAAACCCAGTTATGTATAATTCTAAAGTCCATGCATGATCTTTCCACTAAACCATTAGGAAAAGGATGACACTGGAAACATATTATTGACACTCTATTGGCAAAGCCAGGCTAAAAAGTCCAGGAATTGCGAATTTCCTGGCAGCCCAATGGTTCGGACTCTGTGCTTTCACTGCCAAGGGCCTGGGCTCGATCCCTCATCGGGGAACTAAGATCCCACAAGCCACGCGGCAAAAAAGTCCAGGAATTCAATCCACATGCCATAATGCATAAGGCTGAAGTAAAGAAATCTATTTAACTTTAACTCTGCGTTCCCAAACTTATTTCTCCTTTCTCCCCAACTACTAAGAGACTACCAACAGGAAATACCCGCACCAATTCTCCTATTTTAAAGTTGAGGAAAATGAAATCCAAAGGGAAGACAAGATCATACAGCTATTAACAGAAGAATCCTGACTTTACTACCACTGACAGAGAGGTGTCAGGATGAAAGACACATGTAAGGTTACCATTTACTCTCTATTTGCACAACTATTTTATCCCCTCACCTCATCCCAAATACCACAAAAGCTAAGCTGCCTTCCCTAATTTACCACCACTCCCTGGGATAATATCCATCTCAAGCCAATCATCTAGAAGTTATTTGCAGATTACAAAACAATTAAGAAAAATAAAATAGTGAGAAAAACAAGTGTATAAAGAGCTTTATATGCAATATAGCGGGTTAACCAAAGAAATATGAGCCCTTCCCCTACCTTCCCTGGCCTGGAGAATGCTTTGTTTCCTCAAAGCCCAGATTTTGTCAGCCTTGCCCTTTAGGCCTGGCAGAACTAAATGACTCTCTTTTCACTACTCTTACTGGCCATTTTTCATATCTTTATTTTAGCACTTATCTTGCTGTATTATAATTTTCTTTTTTTACAAATGATTCAATGACCAGACTGAGGTCCTCTATGGCAACAGTCCCCAACCTTTCTGACACCAGGGACTGGTTTCGTGGAAGACAATTTTTCCATGGACCAGGGAGGCGGGGGATGATGGTTTCAGGATGATTCAAGTGCATTGATTTATTATGGTCTCTGTGGAGTCAAACCTGTCTGCTCATGATAATCTGTATTTGCAGCCGCTCCCCAGCACTAGCCTCACCGCCTCAGCTCCACCTCAGATCATCGGGCATTAGAGTCTCATAAGGAGCACGTGACCTAGATCCCTCACATGCGCAGTTCACAGTAGGGTTCGCGCTCCTATGAGAATCTAATGCCAGGATAACAATTTCTCCTTACTATCCAAACTGTCCTAAGAGTACAAAATAGTTTTAAAGATTTTTTTTTACTTATTTTAAAAGGAACAGAGATTGCAACAGAAAAGCACTGTATTAATAAGTTTCTGCTCTTAAAGAAATAACATGAATTATGCTTCAAAGATTATGCGTTAAAACTAAACTTAAGTTGGCATTGGTCAAATGTATTTTGTTTTACAGAGAAAACACGATAAATTTTTAGAAAGAGAAGAATGTCTTTCCATTTCAATTCAGCTCCATTCTCTTAAGTCAAAAACAAAAACGGAAACTCAGCGGTTACCATCAACTTATGACAGCTTTTGTCCTAACTCTATGTGTATAATAAGGATTTAAATGCAGCACAGATGTATTATTGTTCTATTTCTATGGAAGAATACATTGACAACTCGCATAAAATAAAATCTCTTGCTTGATGATCAAAAGAAAAAAGTTAATGACATAGGCATAATTTTTGTTTTCATTTTCACAGGATGCATAATTAATCATCACAATTATAAGGTAGGTATTGTCCTCAATTTACAGATGGGAAAACTGAGGCCTAGGAAGGTTAAGAAATTTGTTGAATGTTACAAAACTAGTTCACTCCAAATGTTGTACCTTTACACTATGTTAGTGTCTTTTAGCAAAAACAAACCACATGCCTTTTAATTAGGAAAGAGAAAAACTTCTAAAAGATCAATTTATTTAATATTTAATCTCAACTTCAAGCTTCAACATTTTAGCTTAAAATTGGTGGTTAAGATAAAAGAAAACATCTGGATTCAAATTAACCATTGCACCTTGTAATCAGGTACAGTGAAAGCTGAGGTGCTATCTATTGCGATTATTGGAGCAGCTGCTGCATAATCTTAAGGACTGTAATAAGCATGCACTATTTAAAAAACCAAATAAAAGAGGGCAGGAAACGCAACCATCTGAAGTATCTCTCAACCAAAAAGCTTCAAAGAAGCATGGAGCAATCAATTCACAATGTAAAGTGTTGACAACACAGAGGAAAACTAAACACTTAAATGTGAAATGTTGAAATGCAATGTATTTTAATCTTTCGTGTGTTTAAAATCTCCATTTGTTAGCACTACAACAAAATGAATATTTATAACTAAGGATAACATCAACCACTGCTATTACTAGAAATCATTGCCTCCTTGGATAGCATTCTGCTGACTCTACAACCCCAAATGATAGAATGCCTGAGAAATGTGTATATTCTGTACAGAAAGCATTCTGTGAGGGTCAACTTTTTTAAATGAATCTTTTCAATCAGAAAGACCTGTACACCGTTTTAAAAGTCGAACAGTTTTACAAGAAAAACAGATGTCACTTGCCCTGTCCTCATTTTTCACATCCCTAAGGCAACTACCTTCAAGTCTTTTTAGCTATTTCTTCAGGCGTTTTTTTCACTATTTCTACTATATAGTAGGTCTATTAGTTATTTAAAATATTTTCCCTTCAGGAAAAAAATTGACTTCCTATTAAAAGGTAATGATTTAGATCTGTTACAACTTCCCATCATCATTTTTGGTTGAATCAACTGTTAGAGTTTATAATATTACTATGGCTGTAAATAATATTCACAGACGAGCCAAAAGTACATCATTATTACTGTTTTTTTGTATGACCTTGTTTTCCTTCTAGTTAATAACTGCACCATTTTTGCATTTGCTTAATTTTCTGTGTAACTACGGTTAATTCATCTTTAAATTGCTAGTGTTAACTTTCCTCTCAACATATTCAAATATATCAGGTAAATCTGTTTTAATTTCTTTTTTTTTTTTAATTTTATTTTTGGCTGCGTTGGGTCTTCGTTGCTGCGCATGGCCTTTCTCTAGTTGCGGCTAGCAGGGGCTACTCTTGGTTGCAGTGCGCGGACTTCTTATTGTGGTGGCTTCTCTTGCTGAGGAGCATGGGCTCTAGGCGCATGGGCTTCAGTAGTTGTGGCACACGGGCTCAGTAGTTGTGGCTCGTGGGCTCTAGATCACAGGCTCAGTAGTTGTGGCACATGGGCTTAGTTGTTCCGCGGCATGTCAGATCTTTCCGGACCAGGATCGAACCCATGTCCCCTGCATTGGCAGGCAGATTCCTAACCACTGCGCCACCAGGGAAGTCCTTTAATTTCTTTCTTAAAAATATACTTCATACAATCCTCCATCAAGTTCCAATTTAGACTGCTTGTTCTCTAGGCCTGGTACAAAACTATGGTCATGGAATTTCCCTTTAACTTATCCTGGGAATTCCCTTATCACTCTTCGTGTTGGACCCCCTGTTTCCTTGATCTCACTTCTTTTCTTGATTTTCTCTTTTTAGTGGGGTATTTCCTCCAGTAGCTTCCTGAGAAGGAGGCATGGGAAGTACACTTTTTAAAAAATCCCTTGCATTGTCTAAAAATATCTTCATTTACTCATACTTAGTAACTGAGTTTGGCTCAGTATAGAATTCCAGGCAGGAAAGTATGTTCCATCAGAATTTTGAAGGCCTTTCCTCATCATCTTCTCTTAAGAAGCCTGGCACCATTCTGATCTGCAGTCTTTCACAGTCACCTATATATCCTCCTCAGGAAGCTTCCAGATGCTTCTCATTATGTGTTCTGAAATTTTACAATATTGTATCTTGGAGTAGGTTTTTTTTTTTCTTAATTGTATGAACTGATAATTGCTAAGTCTTTTACATTTATAGATGTATGTCCTTCAGTTCTGGGAAGTTTTCTTTTTCTTTTTAAATAAATTTATTTTTGGCTGTGTTGGGTCTTCCTTGCTGCATGCAGGCTTTCTCTAGTTGTGGCAAGCAGGGGCTACTCTTCATTGTGGTGTGTGGGCTTCTCACTGCTGTGGCTTCTCTTGTTGCAGAGCACGGGCTCTAGGCACGTGGGCTTCAGTAGTTGTGGCACATGGGCTCAGTAGTTGTGGCTCGCGGGCTCTAGAGCACAGTCTCAGTAGTTGTGGCACACGGGCTTAGCTGCTCTGCGGCATGTGGGATCTTCCCGGACAAGGGATCGAACCCGTGTCCCCTGCATTGGCAGGTGGATTCTTAACCACTGTGCCACCAGGGAAGTCCCTGGGAAGTTTTCTTGCAGTAATCTTCCTTTGATTTTTCTCTGTTCTTTTTCTTGTATACCTATTATTTAGATATGGGCCTTGCTAGACTGTCTAATTCTCTTTTGATCTGTTTTCTTTTTCCTCTTGCATTTACATCTCTTGTCTTTAGCTCTATTTTCTGGGAGATTTCCTCAACTTCATCTTCTAACTCTTCTATTAAAATTTCAATTCCCATGAGCTCTTTTCTGTTTGCTGCATTTTTCTTTCTCTTTTTTTTCCCCTCTACATCTTGTTCTTATTTTACATGAATGTAGTATCTTCTCTCTTTTTAAAAAATTTTATTTTTTACTACAGCATCTTTTCTCTTGAGAATATAAATAAATAGGGTGTTTGACGTTGTTATTTTCTTCACCTGCCTGCACTGTCTCTGTAATCTGAGTTCTTTCTTGCTATTTTCTCTGGTCTCTGCCTTTCATGCTTGACGTTTTCCTCAAGTAAGGGAACCTTTGGCTGTACATTTATATCTAAGAGTAAGACACGAAAAAGATGATCAGATGAACTGTGTGAGTGAGCAGACCGAGTACTGCACTCTAGGATGATAAGGCAGGAACTTGGCTATCATGAGGATTCCATTTTTTCCTTTTATCTGATCTCTTTTGACACAGAGGAATCCTCCAACCTCCTGCTTTGGCAGTATAAGGTTGGCTTCCAGTGTTCTCAGGGCAGAGTAGGGGAATGCGGAGGGAGGAGGGGAAGGTCCTCACCATTCTATAAGAACACATTTCAACTTAATCTCCTTCTCAGATATGTAACATTTTACACACACACGCACACACACAGTTCGGTGTGCGTGCCTGTATAAGAACACCATTCCAACTACAGAGGTAGGGACCATATTCTGAGAAAAAGAAATACAACAGTCAAGCAATATCAACAAGTACTGTAGACAAAGAGATATCTGAGATTAAATAAAAAGTGCCAGGGCTTCCCTGGTGGCGCAGTGGTTGAGAGTCCGCCTGCCGATGCAGGGGACACGGGTTCGTGCCCCGGTCTGGGAAGATCCCACATGCCGCGGAGCGGCTGGGCCCGTGAGCCATGGCCGCCGAGCCTGCGTGTCCGAAGCCTCTGCTCCGCAACGGGAGAGGCCACAACAGTGAGAGGCCCACGTACCGCCAAAAAAAAAAAAAAGTGTCTCATTAGCTATGACCCTACATTATTAAAGGTCATACCTAAATTGTGAATAAGAATTAGGTACTTCTTGTTGAACCACCTAATTACTCTCATTCACACATCCCACTGCAGTATTTTAGACGATGAATCATAAAGCAGACTCTATATTATGAATCTTTATCTGGTATCAATTTGTAAACAACTGTAAACCAAAATGAATTCTAAAGACAGTCAAAATAGGCACTTAACAATGTCATAATATTTCATTTATACTTTTACTTTCTACCCACAAAAGCAATCATCAAAAATACTCTAACTGCATAAAGATTGTACAGGGGGCTTCCCTGGTGGCGCAGTGGTTGAGAGTCCGCCTGCCAATGCAGGGGACACGGGTTCGTGCCCCGGTCCGGTCCGGGAGGATCCCACATGCCGCACAGCGGCTGGGCCCGTGGGCCATGGCCGCTGACCCTGCGCGTCCGGAGCCTGTGCTCCGCGGCGGGGGAGGCCACAACAGTGAGGGGCCCGTGTACCGCAAAAAAAAAACGATTGTACAGTACTACAAAAATATTTTATCCATTATTTTCAAAGTCAGATTCTTCATTCAATGGAACTGACTTTAGGATCATTTCTAATCCTCTCCACTTGAAATAGTTAATAAACAGCTGTTAGATTAGCAATTTGTCAACAATGTCCAGTTCAACCAGAAAACCTAGTTAGACAGTTTCTACTAAAGCAGCAAGTCAGGCTGGTTACATACTTCTCCATAATCTTGTTCCACCTGATTTCTCATCTTTTATTTATTTCTCAATATAAGATGACTGAAAAATGACCTGTAGTGCCTAATCCTCTAGCTGATTATCTTTCTCCCCTTCTGGTATCTTCCATCACATGGGATTCATTTAGCTCCCACATAATGACAAAACATGAATATTCCATTCTCCTTCAAGCAAAGTATAAACCTACCACTCTGTTGAAATGGCATACCATGGCTTTGATTTTTGATAGATAATTTAAATATTATCCCCATTTATGTACTACCACATTTCATGAAACCCATGGATATGTCCTTCAAAAGCTCCTTCTAGATGATAACTCAAATACTAAAAATAACAAACCGAAATCAAAACAGTTTAAAATTTGGATTAAATATTTTTTACAATAAAAAAAGTTTAGCTTAATTTAAAAAGAGTTTAAAAGGAGTTTAAAATTCTAACACATTGCCAAACTTCTTATGCAGAGGTAGGACAAATATAACTTTAAGTAAAAAGCTGCTCTGCACACAGATGTTCAATAAATGCTTTTTGGATCCATGAATGAGCCGTAAATGAGTTATAGAAAGGGAATATAGGAACAAACAATGAACACACAGAGATAAGCTATTCTTCAGAGACAGAGACTCATAATCACATTAATTCAATTCTCAAATGTGTTAGGTACAAATACAACATAATATGGTACTAGTATATATAGAATTTGGATTCTAATACTAACTCGGCCACTAATTTACTGAATCACAATCTTTCAGGGTCTATTTTCTCTCTTTAAAAAATGACAGATTGACTAGAGCTTCTCAAAGATTCCTCAGTTTCAAAATTCTATAATGTTATAACTATTAAGTGAAATCTTTCTTTTCATTCTACTCTTTCACAGGATAAAGAAATACAAACAATCTGTATGGTCAGTGAAATCTCTCAATGAGCAATGTTCTCAGTCAAAAATATAAGTGTCGGGCTTCGCTGGTGGCGCAGTGGTTGAGAATCTGCCTGCCAATGCAGGGGACACGGGTTCGAGCCCTGGTCTGGGAAGATCTCACATGCCGTGGAGCAACTAGGCCCATGAGCCACAGCTACTGAGCCTGCGCTCCGCAACGAGAGGCCGCGACAGTGAGAGGCCCGCGCACCGCGATGAAGAGTGGCACCCGCTCGCCGCAACTAGAGAAAGCCCTCGCACAGAAATGAAGACCCAACACAGCCAATAAATAAATAAATAAATAAATTTATAATATATATATATGTGTCATACATGAGTTGATCCAGTAAAAATGATAAACCCAATATGTATTAAATGCTTATAATATGCCAATTACATATTAATTATAGTAGCATGAGTATCTTACTTAACCGTCACATGAACCCAAGAGACAGACCAATATTATTCCCATCTATGGAGAGAACTGATGCTAAACAGTAAATAAGTAGACAAGTGATGGAGACAGGGCTTAAACCTGACCTGACTTCAGAGCTCAAATTTATAACCACCAACCAATACAAGTGTCTTATCACAAATCTTACCCAGGACAGAGTATGTGTTACACTGGGATGGGGACACTAAATGACAGTGAGAGAAATTAGACTCTACAGAGTGAACAAGCAGCAGAATAAATGCTTATTTGGGGACAGTAAACATGTGATAAAAATAGTTTAAGGTTATTCAAGTAGCCACCTATAGGATGGATGAAACAAGACTAAGAAAATAAGACTTCTAGCTAAAAGACATAGCAACAAGCAAGAATTAATTATCTACATGTAAGAAGAAACTGTGACAGTGGAAACAGAGGAGACAGGACCAAGAAATACTGCAAAGAAAATCTGCAAGAACGTTCAATAATCTAGATAAAGTGTCTTTTAAAAAGCAGTGCTATACATGATCATGAGAACAATCGTTCACTTTTCAAATAGTAAAGCTTTATGGACTTCCCTGCTGGCACAGCGGTTAAGAATCTACCTGCCAGTACAGGGCACATGGGTTCAAACCCTGGTCCAGGAAGATCCCACATGCCGTGGAGCAACTAAGTCCGTGTACCACAACTACTGAGCCTGCGCTCTAGAGCCTGCGAGCCACAACTACTGAAGCCCACACACCTAGAGCCCGTGCTCCTCAACAAGAGAAGCCACCGCAATGAGAAGCCCACGCACAACGAAGTGTAGCCCCCGCTCGCCACAGCTACAGAAAGCCTGCGCGCAGCAACAGAGACCCAACACAGCCAAAAATTTTAAAATATATAAATAAATTTATAAAAAAATAAAATAAAGCTTTAAGAAATTTTAAGTCCATCAAATTATAAAAGAATGAATATTTTTTCACAAACTCCTCCAACTAAAACCAAACAAAATGTTGCATTTACAACTGGAGATATCATCTAATTTAAGTTTCAGACAAGATGCGATGAAAGATACATTACACTTTATCTGAGAGAAAGTTAAGAAGTGTAAAAGGAAGAATAGATAAATACTAACAAAACAAAAAGTGATAAAAAATGCATTCTGTAACTATACAAAATCTTTAAATCACAGCCTTCAATCTGGGTCCCAAGTAAAAACCTTAGAGGGAAAGTATCAAGAGAACTATTTCAGAGTAACCGGTGTAACCTATTCAATCAAAGTTAGAGCTAGTAAATAGCGGAGCTCAGACTCAAAAGTCAGATGCCAAAGTCCACACAATGCTGCAGAGTACTGACAATTACAGACATTATTAGGGAATTTGAAATGAGTTTGTTTTTTTTTGCCGCACCACACGCCATACAGAACTCCCCTGACCAGGGATCGAACCCGGACCCTCTGCAGTGGAAGCACGCAGTCTTAACCATTGGACCACCAAGGAAGTCCATGAAATGATGTTTTTCTTTTTTTAGTTTTTGTTTTTCTAATTTTGGCTGCGTTGGGTCTTCATTGCTGCACACGGGTTTTTTTTTTCTCTAGTTGCGGAGAGCGGGGGCTACTCTTCATTGCGGTGCGCGGGCCTCTCACCGTGGCGGCCTCTCATTGCGCAGCGCGGGCTCTAGGCGCGTGGGCTCAGTAGTTGTGGCGCACAGGCTTAGTTGCTCCACGGCATGTGGGATCCTCCCAGACCAGGGATCGAACTCGTGTCCCCTGCATTGGCAGGGAGATTCCCAACCACTGCACCACCAGGGAAGCCCTGAAATGATGTTTTTAAAAACTGTAGAATCACAGGATCATAACATAAAATAGGACTTTATTTTTTTTATTTATTTTTCTTTAAGTATACCTGACTTACAATGTTGTTAGTTTAAAATAGAACTTTAGCAATCATCTTGTCCAACTCTCCATCTAATATATGAAGTTCTACTGTAACCTCCTTAACTGATGGTCTCTCAGCCTCTACTGAAACACTTACATGAGTTCACAATCTAATCGTAAAACATCCTACATTACTAAAAAGCTCTATGAATTGAAATTTTCCTTAAACTTCTACCCAGTGGTTCTAAAATTTCATCCTGTTGGTACAGACCCCTTCCCACCCTGGCCATCATACTCAGAGTGAATGAAATAATCCAGATAATAGTTTGACTACGCTTAGTACTATCTCTCTTATTATGAACAGAGCTATTTCTACCAGTGCAACCTAATAAGGCATTTTAGACTGACTGGCCTGTTTTATTTAGGCAAGTGGAAGGATGTTGTACGTTATGATTTTCCTTCAGCAGGGACAGGGAGTCACGTCCACATCATATTGTCACTCACATTAAGCTTGAGGTTAACTAAAACCTTTATTCAATTGTTTTCACATGACATGCTACTAGGTTAAACCTCCTCATCCTCTAATACAATTTTTAAAATTTAAAAATAGAACTTTATATACAGTGCTGTTAAACTTCGTTTTTTCCAAGTTCATTATTCCAACCTTTCAAAACCCTGAAGAACTGCACCCTGCACTCTCTACTGCAGCATTTATCACACAGTGTTGTAAACAGCTGATTTTCTAGTCTATGTCCTCCCCTAGACTTTGAGCCTTTCAAGGACACTTTTCTCCATATCACCTATGCTAAGTATGGTAGATGACATCTAGTAAGTGCACAGGAGATGATGATGATGAATTAATTCCTCTTGATTTTGTCATCTAACATTCTTCCCAGCTTTCTGACACCTACAAAATCTGAGAGTTTTGCTACTTAAATATTCACACAGGTCATCCTTAAAACCTGGGATATAACAGGGTCAAGACTATAGAGCCCAGTGGCACATGATAAGAAATTCCCCTCCATATAACAAGGTTTAAGGTTACAAATAAGATTGTTCAACTACTTAGGATTCAGATGATTATTTTTCCCCAAGATTCTCCAATATTAAGGTAATTATTCAATAAACACTATCCAGGGTGCACAAAAAAAACAATTAAGGTTATCATATGCTAGTCTTGATTTATAGCTTTCAGAGAAAAACAAGCTTAGAAAAAGATACATACAATTTTTTTTTTTTTTTTTTTGTGGTACGCGGGCCTCTCACTGTTGTGGCCTCTCCTGCTGCGGCGCACAGGCTCCGGACGCGCAGGCTCAGCAGCCATGACTCACAGGCCCACCCGCTCCGCGGCATCTTCCCGGACTGGGGCACGAACCCATGTCCCCTGCATCAGCAGGCGAACTCTCAACCACTGCGCCACCAGGCAAGCCCCTTTTTTTTTTTTTTGGCCACACTACAAGACTTGCAGGATCTTAGTTCCCCAACCAGGGATTGAACCCAGGCCCTTGCAGTGAAAGCACTGAGTCCTAACCACTGGACCTCCAGGGAATTCCCACAAATGTTGTTTTTATTTTATTTAAAAAAATTATTTTCCATTATGGTTTATTATAGGATATTGAATATAGTTCCCTGTGCTACACAGTAGGACCTTGTTGTCCATCCATTCTATATGTAATAGTTTGCATCTACCAACCCCAAACTCCCAGTCCATCCCTCTCCCACCTCTCCTTCCCCGTTGGCAACCACAAGTCTGTTCTCTATGTCTGTGAGTCTGTTTCTGCTTTGTAGATAGGTTCATTTCTGTCACATTTTAGATTCCACATATAAGTGACATCATATAGTATGTCTTTCTCTTTCTGACTTACTTCACTTAGTATGATAATCTCTAGGTCCATCCATGTTGCTACAAATGGCATTATTTCATTTTTTATGGCTGAGTAATATTCCATTGTATGTATGTACCACATCTTCTTTATCCATTCATCTGTTTGTGGACATTTAGGTTGTTCCCATGTCTTGGCTATTATGAACATAGGGGTGCCTGTATCTTCTTGAATTATAGTTTTGTCCAGAAATACACCCAGGGGTGGGATTGCTGGATCATATGGCAACTCTACTTTTAGTTTTTTGAGGAACCTCCAGTGTTCTCCATAGTGGCTGCACCAACTTACATTACCCCCAACAGTGTAGGAGGGTTCCCTTTTCTCCACACCCTCTCCAGCATTTGTTATTTGCAGACTTTTTAATGATGGCCATTCTGACCAGTGTGAGGTTGTACCTCACTGTAGTTCTGATTTGCATTTCTCTAATAATTAGCAATGTTGAGCATCTTTTTCAGGTGCCTACTGACCATCTGTATGTCTTCTTTTGATAAGTGTCTATTTAAGTCTTCTGCCCATTTTGATTGGGTTGTTGTTGTTGAGTTCTTTGAGCTGTTTGTATATTTTGGAAATTAAACCCTGTTGGTCACATCATTTGCAAATATTTTCTCCCATTCCATAGGTTGTCTTTTCGTTTTGTTTATGGTTTCCTTTGCTGTGCAAAAGCTTTAAGTTTGATTAGGTCCCATTTGTTTATTTTTGTTTTTATTTCTATTGCCTTGGGAGACTGATGTAAGGAAACACTGGTACAATTTATGTCACAGAATGTTTTGCCTATGATCTCCTCTATGATCTCTTCTAGGAGTTTTATAGCGTTTTGCCTTTTTTTTTTGAATTTCTGAATTCTATTTTATCTATTTTTTTATACAGCAGTTTCTTATTAGTTATCTATTTTATACATATTACACCACCACCACACCCCCCACCACTTTCCCCCCTTGGTGTCCATACGTTTGTTCTCTACATGTGTCTCTATTTCTGCCCTGCAAACTATTTCATCTGTACCATTTTTCTAGGTTCCACATATATGCATTAATATACAATATTTGTTTTTCTCTTTTTGACTTATTTCACTCCATATGACAGCCTCTAGATCCATCCACATCTCTACCAATGACCCAATTTCGTTCCTTTCATTCCTTTTTATGGCTGAGTAATATTCCATTGTATATACGTACCACATCTTCTTTATCCATTCATCTGTCGATGGGCATTTAGGTTGCTTCCATGACCTGGCTATTGTAAATAGTGCTGCAATGAACATCGGGGTGCATGTGTCTTTTTGAATTATGGTTTTCTCTCGGTATATGCCCAGTAGTGGGATTGCTGGGTCATATGGTAATTCTATTTTTAGTTTTTTAAGGAACCTCCATACTGTTCTCCATAGTGGCCATATCAATCTACATTCCCAGCAACAGTGCAAGAGGGTTCCCTTTCTCCACACCCTCTCCAGCATTTGTTGTTTGTAGATTTTCTGATGATGCCCATTCTGACTGGTGTGAGGTGATACTTCATTGCAGTTTTGCAATGAGGTGATACCTCACTGCAGCTTTTCATGTGTATAGCGTTCTGTCTTATATTCAAGTCTTTAAGCCATTTTATTTTTGTGCATGGTGTGAAGGTGTGTTCTAACTTCACTGATTTACATGCAGCTGTCCAACTTTCCCAGAATCACTTGCTGAAGAGACTTTTCCCCATTTTATACTCTTGTATCCTTTGTTGAAGATTAATTGACCGTAAGTGTGTGGGTTTATTTCTGGGCTCTCTATTCTGTTCCATTGATCCATATGTCTGTTTTTGTGCCAATACCACACTGTTTTGATTACTGTAGCTTTGTAGTATTGTCTGAAGTCTGGGATGATTATGCCTCCTGCTTTATTCTTTTTCCTCAGGATTGCTTTTGCAATTCTGGGTCTTTTATGATTCCATATAAATTTTAGGATTATTTGTTCTACCTCTATGAAAAATACCATTGGTAATTTGATAGGGATCACGTTAAATTGGTGTATTGCTTTGGGTAGTATGGCCTTTTTAACAATATTAATTCTTCCAGTCCAAGAGCATGGGATATCTTTCCATTTCTTTGACTCATCTTCAATTTCCTTTACTAATGTTCTATAGTTCCCATCATATAAGTCTTTCACCTCCTTGGTCAGGTGTATTCCTAAGGTTTTGGGGGTTTTTTTGGTGTGATTTTAAAAGGTATTGTTTTTTTAAACAACCCATTCAAAAAATGGGCAGAAAACTTAAATAGACATTTCTCCAAAGAAGACATACAGATGACCAAGAGGCACAGGAAAAGATGCTCAACATCGCTTAGTATTAGAGATGCAAATCAAAACTACAATGAGATATCACCTCACACAAGTCAGAATGGCCATCATCAGAAAGTCTACAAACAATAAATGCTGGCGAGAGTGTAGAGAAAAGGGAACCCTCCTACACTACAGGTGGGAATGTAAATTGGTACAGCCACTATGGAGAACAGCATGGAGGTTGCTTAGGAAACTAAAAATAGAGCTACCATATGATCCAGCAATCCCACTCCCTGGGCATATAGCCAGAGAAAAACATGGTTCAAAAGGATACATAAACCCTAATGTTCATTGCAGCACTATTTACAATAGCCAAGATGTGGAAGCAACCTAAATGTCCACTGACAGATGAATGGATAAAGAAGATGTGGTACATATATACAGTGGAATACTACTCGGCCATTAAAAAGGATGAAATAATGCCATTTGCAGCAACATGGATGGACCTAGAGATTATCATACTAAGTAAGTCAAACAGAGAAAGACATGTATGATATCACTTATATAGGGAATCTTTAAAAAAGATACAAATGAACTTATTTACAAAACAGAAACAGACTCACAGACTTAGAGAACAAACTTATGGTTACCAGTGGGAGGGTTGGAGGGGGAGGGATAGACTGGCAGTTTGGGATTGATGTGTACACGCTGCTATATTTAAAACAGATAACGAACAGGGACCTACTGTATAGCACAGGGAACTCTGCTCAATATTCTGTAATAACCTAAATGGGAAAATAATTTGAAAAAGAATAGATTCATGTATATGTATATCTGAATCACTTTGCTGTACACCTGAAACACAAGGTTGTTAATCAACTATACTCCAATCAAATATTTTAAAAATAAATACAATTTTTAAAAAGGTATTGTTTTTTACATTCCTTTTCTGATATTTCATTGTTAAAGAAATGCAACTGATTTCTGCATGTTAATCTTGTATCCTGCTACCTTGCTGAATTCATTTTTCAGTTCTAGTAGTTTTTGTATGGAGTTTTCAGGGTTTTCTATATATAGTATGTCATCTGCACATAATGACTATTTTATGAGGTTATATTTTTTAAACTTCAAATTTTACTCATTGTAATAAAGTTAGCTGCCCAGATATGACAGAACAAAATCCCAAATAAAACGTAAAACTGAGAAGCAATCTGATTGAGCTTCACATTAAAAAGCTCCAATTTAAATGACAGGATACTCCAAGTCACCGTTTTCCAAACTACGTTCATACGGTTAATAGATATTCAGAGTAATAGGGTGCTGGGGAAAAACTGGTCCAGGAGGGACTTCCCTGGTGGTCCTGTGGTTACGACTTTGCCTTCCAATGCACAGGGTGAGGGTTTGATCTCTGGTCAGGAAGCTAAGATCCCACATGCCTTGGGGACAAAAAACCAAAACAAACAACCAAAAGCAATACTGTAACAAATTCAAATAAGGACCAAAAAAAAAAACAAAACGGTCCAGGAAATTCAAGAGTCTATAATTCCCCATCATGCCCTCCCTTCTCAAATAACATTCACACATTAAAGGTCCTAAGAAGTCTAGCAGAAGAAGTATGTTAACTTTGCATCCAACATTTTACAAATTTACTTGGCCACAAAACTCTTCTTTATTAATATCATTTTAAAATCACTGTCATCTCATTTCTTAGCACTTCACAAAAAAAGTATTTTAGAAAAAATTACAAGATCTTCAAGTTTTCCATTTTACATCTGTTGTTCTAGCAACATTATTAAAAGCATCCCCTTCCACTCTTAAAAGTGTCCCACTTTGGTTGATAAATTATATATGGTCACTCTAATACTCTAAAACTAAACACAGGGACTTCCCTGGTGGCACAGTGGTTAAGAATCTGTCTGCCAATGCAGGGGAAATGGGTTTGAGCCCTGGTCTGGGAAGATCCCACGTGCCGCGGAGCAACTAAGCCCGTGTGCCACAACTACTGAGCCTGCACTCTAGAGCCCGCAAGCCACAACTACTGAGCCTGCGTGCCACAACTACTGAAGCCTGCACGCCTAGAGCCCATGCTCCGCAACAAGAGAAGCCACCGTAATGAGAAGCCTGCGCACCGCAACAAAGAGTAGCCCCTGCTTGCTGCAACCAGAGAAAGCCCGTGCAGCAACGAGGACCCAACGCAGCCAAAAATAAATAAATTTTTTAAAATAAAATAAAAGTGGATAAGATGGTAAATTTTAAGTTATGTATATATTACTATAATTAAAAACTTTTAAAGAAAAAAGAAAACAAAATTTTTAAAGATTTGTCATTTAAAAATAATAAATTACTTAACATATATCAAAATATTAAATTAAAAAGACTATTCCAAGACAAAAAAAATTGTAAAAATAGTCATTATTTTACATTTTTGCACATCTGTTTAATGTCTGGTTTAAAAAAGACAGCCTCATTTTCATATCCACTTTCACATTCAATCTGCATTAGGTTGTTTTGATTGAAGTACATGAAGAAAATTCAGCATCATGCAGATATGTAGTGGAAAAAGATGGCATATTTCAATAGCTTTCTCAGATAACTGTGGATATTCTTTGGTCCTCTACCAAAACTCAACAAGTGGCAGTTTCTTAAAGGCTGTTCCAATATGGAATCTGAAACCATATCAATGAACATTTCCTACTCTGATATACTCAAGTCCGTTGGTTTGTCTTACATTTCCAATGGATCTTTTTACTATTTTGCAATACCATGCATTGATTATTTAGAAAGTATTGGTTCAGTGAGTTATGCAGTTCTTCCAAATGTTGACCCTTTCACTTTACAACTTCAATATATAACATTCATTAATACCACCCGGGAGACTTCCCTGGTAGCGCAGTGGTTACGAATCCACCCGCCAGTGCAGGGGACACGGGTCCGATCCTTGGTCCAGGAAGATCCCACGTGCCGCGGAGCAACTAAGCCCATGTGCCACAACTACTGAGCCTGCACTCTAGAGCCCGTGCGCTGCGACTACTGAAGCCCACACACATAGAGCCTGTGCTCCACAAGAGAATCCACTGTAATGAGAAGCCTACGCACCACAACGAAGAGTAGCCCCTGCTCACTGCAACTAGAGAAAGCCTGTGTGCAGCAACGAAGACCCAACACAGCCAAAAAATAAATAAAATTAAAATAAAATAAAACCACCACCACTGATCTTATCCAAAAAAAAAAAAAAAGTCAAGTATTGGGAAACTGTCAAGCTCAAAGCGGCAAACATAAATCTTCCAAAATTTTATTTTCACTTGAAAGCTGAAATTTTATCATTAGCAACAAATATTGTCAGTTTGTCTTGCTGTGACAGGCTCACTTGGTTTAGTTTCGAGAAAATGTCTGCCGAATACCCAAGTCTTTATAACCATACTTTGTCAGCCATTCTTTCAAATAAAAATGGTATCCCATTAAAAAAGTAGCTAGTTCAGGGCTTCCCTGGTGGCGCAGTGGTTGAGAGTCCGCCTGCCGATGCAGGGGACACGGGTTCATGCCCCGGTCCGGGAAGATCCCACATGCCGCGGAGCGGCTGCGCCCGTGAGCCATGGCCGCTGAGCCTGCGCGTCCGGAGCCTGTGCTCCGCAACGGGAGAGGCCACAACAGTGAGAGGCCCACGTACCGCAAAACAAACAAACATAAACAAACAAACAAAAAAGTAGCTAGTTCAGCATGCCAACTCAAACAACTGCACAAGTTCTTTTTCTTGAATTAACCATCATCAGATTTGGTGTTCAGTAAAAGTGGTTTACAGGACTTTTCATCACACAAAATATATTTTAAAACGTATTCAAGAATTGAGACATAATGAAATTAATAAGTTTTATTGCTTCATCATCTTAATTCCAAGTGCATGATGTCATAAACTAGTACAGTTTAGTGTTACTGCCTTAATTCATGTAATTTTACCCACCACTGATTTTACAAATGTCAATATAGCAAATAATGTCTTACTTCTATTGAGAAAATAGTTTTGACCTGCAGGATCCCCAGAAAGAGTCTGGAGAACTACCAGAGTTCTGGGAAACACACTTTGAGAACCACTGTAATAGGTGGTGCATTACTTGGATGATTAAGAAACAAATATTTTTAGTACATATCCCACTATAACAAGAGTGTTTAAATAAATACACACATTTATATGGTGATATGCTCAAACCAACTGATAATCTGGTATTTCACATACAGTCGGAACTCAAACATATAATGAACGACAGAATATGATACTTCCTGAATAAATAACAAATAATTACCAAATACCTACTATAAGCTAGACTCTGACCTAGGTGCCTCTATGTTCTCTTTCTTGGGTAACTCACAGAAGCCCATAGACCAGACTGATGATTTTAATACATGAGAAAAATATTTACCCTGAAATCTTTCAGATCTTAAGATTAGACCTACATGGCTACAAGAAAAAGTCTTAAAATTCACCATAATGCATAAGATAGCATGTTTAAATTCTATTTTAAGCACTATGCCATGAAGCTAAAAACAGGCTTGCTCACATTCAGAAACCCAAATACAAAATGAATTGCTTTGGCTGTGTACTGCCAGCACCCCATAAAGAGCCTACATTCATTTCTCCTCAAGCCAAACAACCCTTACCTGTTACAGTTTTCATTCCTATTTTTAAGTGAGACTCCAATATTAATATTATAGGAGTTACATTCAATGTGGCAACTATTTTTTTTAAAAAAAATATAGGAAACCATCAAAACAAGTTAAGAACTTTTAGACATATACACTGATAAATTCAAGAGGTAAACCTCTACAAACATACATATGAAATATTTGCACTGTAAAAAAGAAAGAGACCATCTCGTTTTGGCACATGTCATGGAAAGAGCTTCAATATAGTATACAGTTAAGTGAAAAAAGTCAAAGGATACTGTATATAGTATGATTATGTATAGTAATACATATACATTCATTCAATAAATATTTACTTACTGAGTTCCATGTATGTCCCTAATTTGTTCTGAATCTAGACATACACACATACAATAAATTATGAATGTTATACAGACATACATAATTAAATGTCCAAAGAAAAATGAATAGGTCAGACACAAAAGACTACATATTATAGGATTCCATTTATACGAAATGTTCAATACAGGCAAATCTATAGGGACAAAAAGTAGATAGCGGTTGCCTGAGGGTGGGGTGGGTTGTGGCAATGGGGTGATAGCTGAAGGGTGCAAGATTTCTTTGGTGGGGGGGATGGGTAAGACAAATATTCTGAAACTGGTTGCGGTCATGGTTACACAACTTTGTGAATACATTAAAATACCATTTAATTGTGCACTTAAATGGGTGAAATGCATGGTATGCAAATTATACCTCAATAAAACTTATGCTCTCTCCTTCTCAAAAAATAGAATAGGTACCAAAGAGGTTGCAAGGGGTAAGGAGTGGGTGGGGTGAAGATGAAGGCCTTTAAAATTTTATTCTACTTACTGCTGTAACATTACAATGAGAAATGTAAAAGGTAAACCTAAAACAGTCTTTCATAAATTATCTGGATTTAATGTTATTCAAGTTCATCTACGCAGGAGCCACGAAAAAAAGTATGAAGATATGACCCTATCGCCGAACATTCACAATTTAGACTTGTCATATAAACATGTGCAAGTGCCCCCTCGCTAACAGAAACAAATCTTGAATGTAACTCATTTCACGAATATATCTTAGGCACCTACTGTGTCCACAGGGTAGGGATGAGGGAAAATGGAGTGGTGTACAAAGCAGAACACTAGTCAAAAATAAAAAAGCAAACTAACAGTTCTGGCTTTAAGTTAAAAACTTTTGCTATACAGTGGAGGAGACAAAACAGACACACGAAATGTACTGGAGTCAGACTATAGAAAATCTTGAATACCAAACTGAGAGCTAAGACTTTATCCTGTTTTCAATGGAAAGCCAGTGGAGTGACAGGATGAAAGGAGTGTTTGGGGAAAACTGACCTGGCAACCAAAGGGGGGAAATTGAAAGCAGAGAAGAATAGCAGGAAAGGTAAGAAAGAGATGAAGCTTTTAAAAATAGGAACATATATTAACAGTCCTGTGAAAGTTATTGATAATTCAAAGTTACTAGTTAATGTTCAAGGGGTTTATGTTTGTTTTGTTTGCTTGATCTAATGTGAAGCAGAAAAGGAAAAAAGGTGATTTCTTCATTTTGATGAATTTTAGAAGTTCATGGCTAAGAATGAAGGTTTACCAGAAAATTCTGAGGGGAGTAGGGGCTTAGGGAGTTTTTATTCACGTGCTACCACGAAACCAAGAGTAGAGGGAATCAAAAGCAATTGGGAGTTCCACAATTTTTAACATGGAAGAGGAAGTAGCACTCAAACATTCTGCAGTAAGAATAGCAAAAAAAAAAAAAGCATAACAATTAGTACTATTTCTGAAATTGATAGGAAAGGACAACTAAGTATTTTTAAGTATCTCTATCACCTATTTCTGAAAAATCCTAATGATACAATTTGTTATATAAATGCTAAAGATTTAGGTGAGGAACAAATTTAACATATCAAATTTAGAGTATGATCAATTTCATACCCTTAATTTCATCAGCTGTTCCTTCTACAGTGCAGTACTTTCAGATGTTGCACAAATAATATTCTTAATTCAATTCACACATGCATTTATTAATTGATTTAACCCATAAAGGTTCTTAAGATAGAAAAATGGTTTCATTGCCTATGTAACCTCCTTTCTCTAACAGCCTCTCCAAAACAATGTTACCTACCAATCTTACACTATGGCAACACTTCGCTTTGAGATTAAAAATATGGGTAAAGCAAAAATTCTCATAATCTATTTCATACTTTACCAAATGTTCTGATTCAGAGCATTTATATAATGTTTACTGACAGATTTACAGGAACAGAAATAATAAAGGTATAAACAACGAACAAATCAAAAATTACTTTTCACTCACAACACTTCACCTAATCAAAATCTTATTTGCACTGTTCCCTGAAGCACACAAAAAAAAGGTCTGTAGAATAAATATATTTAGCTAGAATAAAACATTTTCAGGGGATTCCCTGGTGGCACAGTGGTTAAGAATCCACCTGTCAACTCAGGGGACTCAGGTTCAAGCCCTGGTCTGGGAAGATCCCCCATGACGCGGAGAAACTAAGCCCGTGCGCCACAACTACTGAGCCTGCGCTATAGAGGCCGCGAGCCACAACTACTGAACCCCGTGAGCCCAGAGCCCATGTTCTGCAACAAGAGACGCCACCGCAATGAGAAGCCCGCGCACCGCAATCAAGAGTAGCCCCTGTTCGCCACAACTAGAGAAAGCCCACACGCAGCAACGAAGACCCAACACAGCCAAAAATAAATAAATAAATAAAATAAATTTTAAAAAAAATATTGCAAACTTTTCTATCAGGCTGTTTGTCAAGACATTGTTTAAAATAGCAAAAAAGAAAAAAAAGTGGAAGTAATCTGATTGTCCAATGATAGGGGACTACCTGAATAAAATACAATGTTACCTTTCAAATGATCATATAAGCCTATATTTACTAACCTGGAAAGACAGCCATGAAAATAGCAGATTACAAATAAAGAGTAGTACAATCTCTCTTTTGTGATGTATATACATATGCATTTACTCACAGAGGGAAAGTCTAAATGGATACCCAGATGTTAACCATGATATTTCTAAGTGCTGGGATTATAGGTGCTGTTTATTTTTGTGCTTACTTTTCAGTATTCGCTGAAACTTTCTCAAGTAAAATGATATTTGCAAGAATTAATGTCTATGATTCCAACTAACAAACTCAAAAATCTTCCTTGCAAAAAGCCCAAGGAATATCCAAAAATACCCTGGCATAGAGCAAGAGGGAAAGTATTAGCAACAACATAGCTAGAATTCTTTGTGAGCGAAGCACCCTAGAGGGCTCCAGGACTGACATGGCACCTTTAATGCAGCCTACAGTACAGGATTTTGAAATCACAAGACCGAGGCTCAAGTCCCTGCCACTTTTATCTGTATGACCTTAGGCTAGTCACTTACCTTTTCTGGGCTTACTTTATTGGTAAAAGGAAGATATTACCTGCCTTTACTACCTTAAAGAACTGACGGAAAAATCAAATGAGATAATGTGATACATTATGAACTGCAAAGTACCATATAAGACATTATTCAAACATAAAAAAAAAAACAAGGTCCTTAATGCCAGAGCAGAATACTTCAGAACACACTGCAATTCTATGAAGTAATGAACCAGAGGTTTGTTTGTTTTTAAAGGCTATGTCTCATCATAAACACTGCAGTTTTCCAGAAATTTAGATAATTCTTCCCATCCCTACTACAACTCTAAGACATTTTCTTTTCTTATCCCTAGTTACAAGCAAGAAAGGGTGCAAATTACACCGAACTCAAAAGCCTCAGCAAGAACCCTGGAGTAGCATGTTGATGGAGTTCACCAGGAGAAACCCAAGGTTAATCAGCTATGGACTCACCACTAAGCACTACTGCAATCAACAGGGATTACAAGAGACTCTTTGAAGAGAAAGACAATACAATTATCCAGGAGAAAACGGAGGAGGAAAAGGAGGTATTTCAAAACAATTATATGAAATACTTAAATATTAAAGTGTTTTACAAATTTTTAAATATTGTTCATAAACATGGTGACTTAAAACAAAAGCCATCTAAATGTGGCACTTGAGAAAAGCAACTTATGGAAATTCAATTCAAATTCATGAATAAATTGTCAGATTTACTTGCTTCTATCTGAAATAAAAGCAGACAAATTACACCACAAAGATCAAAATTAAGTGGCTAGTTCTTGAAAACAGAGGCAGAATATGACAACAGAATTTACTGACATGCTTATACAGATACTACTTTTAAAGGTATGGTTTTTAAAGTATGATTTCTCTTCCCCTTGAATTCCATTATTTACTCCACTAAAATGATAATGAACTTCTTCCTTCCCACTGTTCCTCCAGTGAGTTAAAAATGGCAATATAACGCAATTTGACTTTTAATGCAAAAAAATTTGTAATTTTTTTTTAAACTACTTTAAGAGGAGCTACATGAAGCTGTCAGATTAACTTCCAAAATCATCTGGCCATCACACCCTCCTGCTTTTGAGTTCCTAAAGACAATAAAATGCTCACTCTCTACATTCTTACAAATGTCATTTATGGGTATTCCCCTAATGAAAAATTAAACCTTTCATAAACAAATTAGTACAGAGAACTTTTTGATATGTCTGACTCATAATCTAATTTTTATTGGCAATATCTTTAAGTGTTGCAGCTTGCACAATTCCTACGGGGGTACAGATCTATCCATTTTTCCCATCTGATCTTGCAGATCTGTTATAGATTTAAAAGGACTCACTAAAATGGGTCATGAGGAAAAAAATTATGAATACAATCCACAGCAAAATGAAATGTGGGTCGTAAATAAAGATAACAAAAGTCACTATTTACTCAAAGCCTCACAGTTGGAAATCCATTGGAATACTTTTGTATTCACCTACAACTTTGAAAAATCTGAGTTTTTCTTAATTCTTACTCTGACCTTTCATTCCTTATTAGGAATAAGTGCTACTTATCTCCAAACACCACAAAAAACAAATAAACAAAATACCACTCAGAAAATATAATTTCAAAAGGAGTATCTTCCAAAGCTTACTGCACAGAAAATTACATATACACATTCTTAAATAACTATGGTAGGCGTTTCTAAGATCATCTCCTCCCCTTCAAAAAAAAAAAAGAGCAAATGTAACCACAATCAAATATAAACATGTTTAACACAGCTATTACTAACTAAGCAATTTATCACAGCTCCTCAAAGTACTGGGCACACACAATGACAGATCAGTATGTCAAGAGCAGTTATCATAAGCTGGAGAAAAAAACTGTACAACAGAACATAATATTAGAAAAAAACTCCTTTGGAAAAACTCAAGTAGATTTTGGAGAGAGCAAAACAGGAGACCAATTTTAGAAAAATAATGTTTCCCCCCAAGTGTTTAGCGTTCATCTGATGCAGGCTCATTTTTGTGAAGAGAAACTTTACCTAACAAGACTCACACCAGGGATCTGATCTATCCCCAAAGGCACTTTCTTAAAATGAGAAAGAACAAAGGAGGAAATCTCCCAGCATGTGCTTTCCATACCAGTTTCTTTGGACAGCATCAAGAGTGACAACATAGCCAGCACAAGCTTTTCAGCTTTACTCTGTAGTCCACGTAAAACAGAACTGATTAGCTATCATTCAAAAGGATTCCTAGCAAAATAAATATTAGAAGGCAAAGATCACAGCAACATAGTGACTACATTTTAAAACTACAGAAAACATGTATCTTGAAGTTGCACACTTTTTTATTTCAAGAGTTAATTACCTCCAAATACTCAAATTTCTAGGGCTTTTTCATTTCAGTCAATAGTTTGAAACTGGAAAAAACGAAACCATCCATTCTAAATCTGCTCTCCCTTAATTTGCAATTAGAAGTAAATTAAAAAAGAATGACACTCAAAGACAGAGCCTAAATATACAAATTTTGGAACGTTAACATTGAAAAACTATTGGGAAAAACGATCCCTCAGCGAAGGTTTCCACTGAAAAACTCTCCAGAAACAAACCTGGCGTTTGCTTGTTCTAGGAGTTGTCGTTTCATTATAACCGTGATAATTCTTTAAATAATTTTCATTAATTATAAAAAGACGACTCTCCCCAAAGATTTACAACTGTATATCCCGATCTCCACTCTGACAGAGATGTCAGTTCTCTGGGTCAAGATTTAACCAACTACTCGGTTCACACACAGGAAGCCACAGAGAAGGGAATATCGCGTTCACAGCCTCGAAATAATACGCGTTAGTTAAAAACTGCTTGCTACTGAACCAAAATTAATCAAGCGGAGCCCCATTTGTCACAATCCAATCATAAGGGTTCCACCCCCCCTCCCCCAACTGCTTGTGTAGTGGCATATCTGCTTCGGTAAAGAAGCCATCATCAGGTAAAGATTGGGGTGGGAGAAAAAGCGGGGAAAAGGGGGCACCCTTTCATCCAATTTCGCGAGGCGAGAGCAATTGGTACAGTTGAGAGGAAGGAAGGAACGTTCTATTTATTGGGGGTTGAAGTAGGATGAGGGAAAAATTTCGTTCAAATCAACATGGCCAGCAAGATGTCCCTACAAACAAAAGGCAACGGGGGGATATAAACACTAACCATTCACCTCCATCAGCTATAGCATCGCCATCATGGTGTGTGCAGAGACCCCCCGAAGGCTCCTCTCACCCTCCACACCAGCGAAAAGGAAGAAACGAAAAAGAAGGGAGAGTAGCTGCTTCCCACCACCTACCACTGCTTCCAAATACACACCCTTCGAGGGGGTTTCTCCCCCCGGTTGCCCGGAATCAGAGAAAAAGAGTACCGTCCCGCCCAGGCAGACTCCCCCGTCACCCCCCAGTCGAACCCCAAAGCCAGCCCGGGGTTCACTAAACTTTACTGGAGCTTCTCCCCCACATCCCCACGCCATCCCCCCAGGATCGCGCTGCCCACAAACGGGGCACCCCGGGCGCCTCCTGACAGGCGGGCAGCCGGGGAGAACCAAGTCCGGGGCGGGGGCGGCAGGGAGCCCCGGAGGGGCGGGGCGGCAGGAGCCAAGTTCCCGGGGGTCTGAGGAGAACGCCTGACAGGAGCCCGGGACTGCAAAGGAGGAAGAGGAAGCGGCGGCGGGGAGCTTTCCCAATGCCCCCAACATGAACACCCTGCCCCTGCCCCCGCTCCCCACGGGGGGCGGGGAGGCTGCCTGGAAGGTGAAGAAGCCGAGCCCCGGGGACAGCCGCGGCCCCCACCTCCCGACTCCCTATCTCTTCCCCCGCCACCCCCGCCAGAGGCGCCCACAACAATAACACGCTGGGGACGACCCGTCAGCGCCCCCGAGGCACCCGGGGCCCGCGGCCCGCCGCTGCCGGGCCCCCTCGGCTGGGGCCCGGCGCGCCGCTCCTCTCTACAACTCCAGACCCGGTTGGAGTCAGGCCCGAGCAGCCCCCCAGGGTCGGACGCATCCCCCCTGGCACCAGCGGCACAGTCTCCGTGGACGAATATTAGAAGTGAATTCGAGCTGCGCTTTACCTTTAGTTCCGCACTGTCCGCCATCTTGCGTCTGTCAGCGCAAGCGCAGTGAACATCGCCGGGGACCGCCGCTAAACCCGCCCCTCTAGCCAGCCTGGCCCCGCCCCGGCCAGTCCCCTCTCGCCCCTCCACCTCCCCGGCCCGCCCCCGGCCTCCGCCCCGCTCCGGGGGCTCGCAGCCCCGCCCCGGGCACGTACAGCTGCGAGACGGGCACGTACCATTTAAATAATGGCGCCAACCGAGGAGGTTTGACAGTTACTCCCCCCAGGCTCCCCGCCCCTCCTCCTTGCCCGGCTGGCGCCTCCGGGAAAAGGTCGGAGAGGGAGGGCTTCTGGCCTGAGCCCCGCCCCTCCGCGGCCTGCGGAACCCTTCTGCAAAGCTTCGATGCCTACAGTCACAGGAAAAAATAATACCTCTCTCCCCCAATCAGCAAGTCCTTTTCAGCACCTGCTACCTTAGAGGCTACACGTGGGCCGCAAACAACAATACGTTATATTTAAGGATCACTTGATGACGCATTTCCAGGTTTATTTGCTCAGATCCTCCTGGTGACGATGCGGTGAGGTAGGCAGGGAAGAGATTACAATTCCTGTGGTATATGTATGTATTCAGACATAAAAGCTCAGAGAGGAAAAGTGACTTGCCCAAGCTAGTACTTAAAAGAGGTTGCCTCTAAGACAAAATTCTGAAGACGTTTATTCATTAACTTATTTGTTTTAACAAATAATTATTTAGTGACTATGTACCGGCCCTGTTTCTAAGGGCTATATATACATTGGGAAATTAAATACAACAAAGTTCCTGCCTCCCTGTAGTTCTCTAAAGTGGGAAACAGACAACTGAACCAATAAAGATACAATTACAAATGGTGATGAGTACCAAAAACGAGCAAACGGTCCAGTGAGAGAAAAGGGAGTTGGGAGGAGATGTACTTAATCCTGGAAGGGCTTGCTCCACGAAATTGACATTTAAGTATTCGTGATGAAAGAATTATTTCACACCCTCCCCTCTCTACTAAAATCCTCCTCCCAAACCACTGTTCAACTTTGTCTCACACCTGATGGAAAAGACATCAGATACGAACTCCTTGTCTTCTCACCACCAAAACTACTTTTATAGGCATAGTAACATTGGGGTTACTATGAAAGAAGTTTCCCTATGCCTATGAAGGCCTGTCCCTCCACCAGGGACCTGTTTTTTTTTTCCCTCCCACGTTCCTAAGGATTTTACTCCTACAATTACCCCTCCCTCCAACATCATTACATTCTCTCCCCGCCCCCATTAGATTATTTCTATCTGCATATAAACATACTGAAGTTCCTCCCATCTAAAACAAACCTTGACTCCAAATTCGCCTCCAGAACTGCCCAATTTCTCGTCTCTCTTCACTGCATAAATTCTCGGAAAGGTTTTTCAAGAGCTCTCTACAGTGCTTGTTCCCACTTCCTCACTTCACGAAATTCACTCCTCGGCCTACTGTGATCCAGCTTTGACTTCCCTCATCAAGATCACTTATCAAGATTACTAATGATCCCCAGGTTTCCAAAGCTAACTGCCAATTCTCTATCCTTATCTAAATTGACCTCTCAGCAGAATTGCAAACAGTTGACAGCTTCCTTTCTTTTGAAACACTTTTCCCCCTGAACTTCCCTCAATATCTTATTCTCCTGATTTTCTCGTTCCCTCACTGAGCCTCATTTTCAGAATCCTTTGCTAATTTTTCCTCTTTGGCTCAATCTTTAAATGTTGCAGTGTTCCAGGGCTCAGTCCTTATACTCTTCTCTACTTTACTCTCCCCAGGTGATCTCCTTGATGCTAAGTCTACAAACTGATGACTCTCAGATTTCTGTCCAGCCCAGACCTCTCCACCAATACCCAGATTCACAAATCCAACTGACTACTTAATATCTCTACTTCATGACTCATGGTCATCTCAGATCCATAGCAAAAGGCCTTGATTTTACCCCCAACCCTTCTTTCCCAGTATTCTCAGCGGATGGCACTTTCATCCACCCAGTTGTTCAAGCCAAAAATGTAGAAATCATCCTTGGTTTCGCTGTTTCATTAACCTCTCATAATCAATCCATTGGTCAATCCAGCTGACTCTGTGTTTCTACTACCATCACCCTACTCCAGGCTGCCATAATTTCACAAATGGACAGCTGGGAAGGCTACTCAACTGACAGGACCACATTGACTTTTGTGGCCCCAGGCACTTTTGCCTTCTAAAGACTGTGGTATATAACAGATATTATTTGACCTCCTCCCTGGTTCCTGGCACAGAGTTCCTAAAACCCTTATTTCCTGAGCGATAGGACTGTCTTTTGTTAATCATAACAAGCCCCTTTCCACCACACCTGAATTTATATTAATGAGGTGACTCAGGGTGGGGCTCTTGCGTAGTTTAAGGATGGGAGCTGGTCAATAGAAAACCACATGTGATTAAAGAGAGGTCAGTGAATAAACGGAAGTACTGGGAGGCATATCGGGAGGCAAAGTGGGGTGCCTGAAGAGGGTGTGGAAGCTTTGCATCCCCTCCCTGCCCCGTACCTTTCCCTATGCATATCTTCCATTTGGCTGTTTCTGAGCTGTTTTATTTATAATAAACTGGTAAATGTAAGTAAAGTGTTTTCCTGAGTTCTGTGAGTCATTTCAGTGAATTATCAAAACTGAAGAGGGGATTGCAGGAATCCTCAAATGTGCTCAGTCAGAAACCGATGGAACTGGTGACTGGTAGCTGAAGTAGGTGCAGTCTTGTGGGACTGAGCGCTAAACCTGTGGGGTCTGATCTTACTTCTGGAGTTACTGTCAAAATTAAATTGTCAGATACCCAGGTGGTGTTGGAGAATTGATGTGGAAAGATTCCACATATTTGATGTCAGAAAGAACCTCAGAGTCTCTTTCTTCCATAAAAATTATATATATATATATATATATATATATATATATTTTTTTTTTTGCTGCACCACACGGGATCTTAGGGTCTTAATTCCCTGACCAGGGGTCAAACATGTGCCCCCTGCAGTATAAGCATGTAGTCTTAACCACTGGCCCGCCAGGGAAGTCCTAAAAGTATATTTTACATCTGCATCAGTATAAAGACTAATGTAATCCAAACAGAGTGTACTCACTTTTTCTTCTGATTTTAAAGATTTAGAATATTTTTGTGAGACCCTAAAACTATTGTGGATCTCACTCAACACTTAAAAATTAACCCCAGGAACCCTCTTGCATCGTTGCAACCCTCTTGCAATGTAAATTGATACAGCCACTATGGAGAAGAGTATGGAGGTCCCTTAATAAACTAAAAATAGAACTACCATATGACCCAGCAATCCCACCACTGGGCATATACCCTGAGAAAGCCATAATTCAAAAAGAGTCATGTACCACAATGTTCATTGCAGCACTATTTACAATAGCCAGGACATGGAAGCAACCTAAGTGTCCACTGACAGATGAATGGATGAAGAAGATGCGGCACATACTATGGAGAACAGTATGGAGGTTACTTAGAAAACTAAAAATAGAACTACCATATGACCCAGCAATCCCACTACTGGGCATATACCCTGAGAAAACCATAATTCAAAAAGAGTCATGTACCACAATGTTCATTGCAGCTCTATTTACAATACTCAGGATATGGAAGCAACCTAAGTGTCCATCGACAGATGAATGGATAAAGAATATGTGGCACATATATACAGTGGAATATTACTCAGCCATAAAAAGAAACGAAATTGAGTTATTTGTAGTGAGGTGCATGGACCTAGAGACTGTACTACAGAGTGAAGCAAGTCAGAGAAGAACAAATACCGTATGCTAACACATATATATGGAATCTAAAAAAAGGAATGGTTCTGATGAACCTAGGGGCAGGACAGGAATAAAGACGCAGACTTAGAGAATGGACTTGAGGACACGGGGAGGGGCAGGGTAACCTGGGATGAAGTGAGAGAGTAGCACTGACATATACACACTACCAAATGTAAAATAGCTAGTGGGAAGCAGCTGCATGGCACAGGGAGAGGTGCTTTGTGACCACTTAGAGGGGTGGGATAAGGAGGGTGGGAAGGAGATGCAAGAGGGAGGGGATATGGGGATATACGTATGCATATAGCTGATTCACTTTGTTATACAGCAGAAGCTAACACAATGCTATAAAGCAATTATACACCAATAAAGATGTTAAAAAAAATTAACCCCAAATAAATCATAGACCTAAATATGAGTTAAAACTATAAAACTCTTAGATGAAAACTGTGGAGTAAATCTCAATGACCTTGGGTTAGGCATAGTTTCCTCAGGTATGGATCACACATACATTGTTGATAGGAATAGTATAGCCACTTGGAATATAGTTTGGCAGTTCATTTGAAAACTAGAAATGTACTTACCATACAACTTAATTGTGTCCTTGGGCATTTTTCCCAGAGAAACGCAGGAAGTTGTAACAGAATTTTCATAGCAGCTTTATAAGAGCCCCAAACTGGAAACTATCCAAATATCCTTTAGTGAGTAAATGGCCAAATAAACTGATACATCCATACCATGGAATGCTGAAACTGCACACCTCAGGTGGGATTTGATACCAGTCAAAACTCAGATTGGGTCTTGAACCCATGGGCTGGGACTCGAACCCACTGTCTTTTAATTAAAATCACTCACCTGGGCTTCTCTGGTGGTGCAGTGGTTGAGAGTCCGCCTGCCAATGCAGGGGACACAGGTTCGTGCCCCGGTCCGGGAAGATCCCACATGCCACGGAGCGGCTGGGCCCGTGAGCCATGGCCGCTGAGCCTGCGCGTCCGGAGTCTGTGCTCCGCAACGGGAGAGGCCACAACACTGAGAGGCCCGCGTACAGAAAAAAAAAAAAAAAAAATCACTCACCTGGTGTCAGGAGTTATGCAAACTCAGGTTCTTCATGTCTCAGCACAGAAGGAATTCAGTGAGAGGCAAAGTGATAGGCAAGAAGTAGATTTATTAATATAGGACACTTGTGAGGGATACCAGTGGGCAGGTAAGGGGGCTCTGCCCCAAGAACTAAGTGGGAAAGCAGGTTTATTTAGGGAGATACACATTCCAAAGACAAACTGCAGTCAGTCTGAAAAGGCAAGAGCAGCCCCAAAATATGGGGGGTGGTTAGTTTTTATGGGCTGGGTAATTTCATAGGCTAATGAGTGAGAGGATTATTCTAACTATTTTGGAGAAGGGGCGGAGATTTCTAGGAATTGGGCCACCGACCACTTTTTGGTCTTTTATGGTTGGCCTCAGAACTGTCACAGCACTTGTGCCTGTGTCATTTAGCATGCTAATGTATTACAATGAGCATATAATGAGGCTCAAGGGCTACTGGAAGTCGAATCTTCCACCGTCTTGGGCCTAGTAGGTTCTAACGAGTTTTTGTCATATTCACAATGCCTATGTCATTCTTTTTTTTTTTTTGCGGTACGTGGGCCTCTCACTTTTGTGGCCTCTCCCGTTGCGAAGCACAGGCTCCGGACGCGCAGGCTCAGCGGCCATGGCTCACGGGCCCAGCCATTCCGTGGCATGTGGGATCTTCCCAGACCAGGGCACGAACCTGTGTCCCCTATATCGGCAGGCGGACTCTCAACCACTGCGCCACCAGGGGAGCCCCTATGTCATTCTTTTAAAGGTTGTGCCCTGCCCCCTTCCTTCCTGTCTCAATACTACTCAGCAATTTAAAAAAAGATCAAACTATTGATACACACAGCAACTTGGATAAACTTCATGGAAATCATGCTGAGTGAGGAAAACAATCCCAAAAGAATTGCATGAATTATTGCATGATTCCATTTATGTAATATTAATGAAATAACATAATTACAGAGATGAAGAAGAGACTAGTGATTGCTAGGGATTAGGGATAGAGGGAGAAAATAGTTCTTACCTGTGTCAACTTCCTGGTTTTGATATTGTACTGTACTTCCATAAGATGTTAACTTTGGGGGAGAATGGGAAAAGGATGCATGTAACTTTCCTATACATTTTTTTTTGCAATCTCCTGTTAATCTACAATTGCTTGAAAATAAAAGTACAAATATTTTTTCATATACGTTTGAAAAGTATATATATTTAAAAAGTATATATATATATATATATATGTATTAATATATCAAAATTTGTGGAGAGAGGGACATCAACAAAATAGCAGAGTAAATAGATCCAAATCCCATACCACAAAACACTGAAAAGTTAACCAGAAACTGTCAGACCAACTTTATCAGAACTCTGTCGGGAAAACAAAGGTTTACAGCAACCAAATGCTTAACTTAAAAAAAAAAAAAAGAAAAAAAGACAAGTTAAAAATGGTAAGAAAACTTTATGACATTTTTACTTGCCACTGCCCTACTCCCTCCCTGACTCAGCAGCAGTCTTAAAGACAGAAGCCCACCTTCCCAGGATGGAACCCTGGTCCCTAGTAATCATTGTGTTTGTTCCAATCTGTCTAGGGGCTAGCTGAAGGACTAATTCAAGGCTTTTGTCTTCATTTTGCCAACTCTGGAACCCATAACAGAAAAGCAGTGGTCATTGCTTGAAAACACTGTAAGGTGAACAAATAACCTGCAACTGCATGGGGCCAAAGATTACAGTTGGTACATACAACAGACCACCTAAAGCCTGGAAGTAAAAGCGGAGGAGATAAATTTGCTAGGAAATTAGGGCATTCAGATTCAAAAGTGCTTGTGCACACAGAGCGTTTAGAAAGCTACATACATGCCTGAGACAGGATGCATGCTCAGGAAAGGCCTGAGGAGATCCTAAGATCTGAGAAGATCCTAAGATTCCACCACTGGCTGATTTACATGCTCAGTGCAACCAGGAAGTGAAGGATGAGGAAGAATTTCAAATGGCCTGGCTAAGTGTTAAAGGAATACAATGCAAAGACTGGGAAAGGTGTTTGTTTTTTTAAGTTCTCATTGTTCAAGAATATACGGGCTAAACAGAAGCTGAGGCTTCAACAATCAAGAACAGCAAACCCTCGGCAAGGGAGAGAGTTTGATTTCCAGAGATAACCCATTATAATATTCAAATGTCCAGTTTTCAATGACAACAACAACAACAAATCACACAATGTACAAAGAAACAGGAAAAAATGGCCCATTCACTGAAAAAAAAAAAACTGACCAAAACTATCCCTGAGGAAGCTCAGACATTGAACTTATGATACAAAGACTTTAAAACCACTGTCCTAAATATTCTTCAAAAACTAAGGAAAACTGGACTTCCCTGGTGGCACAGTGGTTAAGAATCTGCCTGCCAATTCAGGGGACACGGGTTCGATCCCTGGTCCAGGAAGATCCCACATGCCACTGAGCAACTAAGCCCATGCACCACAACTAATGAGCCTGAACTCTAGAGCCTGCAAGCCACAACTACTGAACCCACGCACCACAACTACTGAAGCCCATGTGCCCTAGAGCCCGTTAGATGCAACTACTGAGCCCATGTACTGCAACTACTGAAGCCCGCGTGCCAAGATCCCATGCTCTGCAACAAGAGGAGCCACCTCAATGAGAAGCCTGCGCACCACAACGAAGAGTAGCTCCCACTCACCACAACTAGAAAAGCTTGCGCGCAGCAACAAAGACCCAATGTAGCCAAAAAAAAAAAAAAAAAAAAACTAGGGGAAACCAGGAAAATCATGTATGAACAAAATGAGAATGTCAATAAAGAGAAGGAAAATTTTTAAAGAAGCCAGGTAGAAATTTTGGAGCTGAAAAATTTGATATCTAAAATGAAAAATTTACTAGAGGGGTTCAAGAGCAGATTTGAGCAGTCAGAAGAAAGAATCAATGAACTTGAAAATAAGACAATTGAAATTATCCAATCTGAGGAGCCAAAAGAAAAAAAAGTAATAAAGAAAACTGAACAGATTCTAAGGGACCTGTGGGATACCATCAACTGGACCAACACATATGTTATGGGACTTCCAGAAGGAAAAGAGAAAGAATATTTGAATAAATTATGATCAGAAATTTTCCAAATTTGATGAAATATATAAATCTACATATCCAAGGATTTCAATAAACTCCAAGTAGGATAAACTCACATAGATCCATGAGACATATTATAGTCAAATGGTCAAAAGTCAAAGACAAAGAGAGAATCTTGTAAGTAGTAAGAGAAAAACAATTTACCACATAACAATTATCCTCAATCAGATTAAAAGCTGATTTCTCATCAGAAACCATAGAACCTACAAAGCAATAGGATGGTGTATTTAAAGTGCTAAAAGAATAAAACTGCCAAATAAAAATTCTATATCCATCAAAACTATCCTACAAGAATGAAGGAGAGGACTTCCCTGGTGGTGCAGTGGTTGAGAGTCTGCCTGCCAATGCAGGGGACACAGGTTTGATCCCTGGTCCGGGAGGATCCCACATGCCACAGAGCAGCTGGGCCCGTGCACCATAACTACTGACCCTGTGCTCTAGAGCCCACACACCACAACTACTGAGCTTATGCGCTGCAACTACTGAAGCCTATGCTCTCTAGGGCCCGCATGCCACAGTACTGAAGCCCATGAGCCTAGAGCCCATGCTCCACAACAAGAGAAGCCACCACAATGAGAAGCCCGTGCACTGCAACGAAGAGTAGCCCCAGCTCACTGCAGCTAGAGAAAGCCTGTGCATAGCAATGAAGACCCAACGCAGCCAAAAGAAAAAATGAAGGTGAATATAAGACATTCCAAGATAAATAAAACCTAAGAAAGTTTGTTACTAATAAACCTGCCCTAGAACAAATGCTAAAAGAAACCCTTTAGGCTGAAATGAAAGGACCATAAACAATAACTGAAAGCCACATGAAGAAAAAGAGAACACTGGTGAAGGTAAACATAAAAGTCAGTATTGGGCTTCCCTAGTGGCAGAGGGGTTGAGAGTCCGCTTGCCAATGCAGGGGACACGGGTTCGTGCCCCGGTCCGGGAGGATCCCACATGCCACAGAGCGGCTGGGCCCGTGAGCCATGGCCACTGGGCCTGCGCGTCCGCAGCCTGTGCTCTGCAACGGGAGAGGCCACAACAGTGAGAGGCCCACGTACCGCAAAAAAAAAAAAAAAAAAAAAAAAAGTCAGTATTATTGTAGTTTGGGTTTGTAACTCTTATTTTTTCCCTATATGATTTAAAAGAGAAACACACGGGCTTCCCTGGTGGCGCAGTGGTTGGGAGTCCGCCTGCCGATGCAGGGGACGCGGGTTCGTGCCCCGGTCTGGGAGGATCCCACATGCTGCGGAGCGGCTGGGCCCGTGAGCCATGGCCGCTGGGCCTGCGCGTCCGGAGCCTGTGCTCCGCAACGGGAGAGGCCACAGCAGTGAGAGGCCCGCGTACCACAAAAAAATAAAATAAAATAAAAATTTAAAAGAGAAACACACAAAATAATAACTATAAATCTATGTTAATGGGCGCACAAAATAGAAAGATACAATATATGACAGAAATGATATAAAGGAGGAGGGGCAGAGATTTATGAGAGCAGAGTGTTTGTATATTATTGAAGTTTAGTTGGTACTATTCAGATCAGGATGAAAAATAACTAAAATATGTACAGAAAAAAGGAAAGAAGAAGGGACTCAAAACAGAATACTACATAAAAATCAACCAAAAAAAATTTGTTTAAGGCAGTAATGGAGGAATTGAGAAATAAAAAGTATATAACCCATACAGAAGATAGTTAAATGACAGAAGAAACACTTTTCTTAACAATTATTACTTTAAATGTAAATGGTTAAGCTCTCCCATATAAATCCCTTGGTTAAACTTATTCTTAAGAATTTTATTCATTTTAGTATTATTATAAATGAAATAATTTTCTTAATTTCCTTTTAAAATTGTTCATTGCTAGTATATAGAAATACAACTAATTTTTGTGTGTTAATTTTGTATTTCACACTGTTGCTGAATTTGTTTAACTCTTTTTTTTTTTTTTTTTTTTTTTTGCGGTACGTGGGCCTGTCACCGCCGCGGCCCCGCCCGTTGCAGAGCACAGGCTCCGGAAGCGCAGGTCCAGCGGCCATGGCCCACAGGCCCAGCCGCTCCGAGGCATGTGGGATCCTCCCGGACCAGGGCACGAACCCGTGTCCCCTGCAACGGCAGGCGGACTCTCGACCACTGCGCCACCAGGAAAGCCCTGTTTAACTCTTAAGTGGCAGTTTGTGTCATATAATTTACCACAATAAAAAATTTAAAAACCAAATAAACTTAGAGGGAAATTTATAGCCATTTATGCCTATATTCGAAAATTTAAGGTTGAAAATCAATTATATAAGTTTCCATCTCAGGCAGACATTAAGAGACGAGCAAATCAAACTCAAACTGGCAGTAAGCAAATAATAAAAATGAGAGCAGAGATCAAATTTAAAATAAATACAAAATAGAGAAGATCAACAAAGCCAAAAGTTGGCTATTTGAAAATTTTAATGAAATTGGTTACCCCCTAATAAAACTGATCAAGAAGAAAAAAAGAAAGAAATTGTCATCTTCACGAATGAACAAAGGGTCACTACAGATCCTATAGACACTGGAAAAGATAATAAAAGAATACTATGAACAGCCTGATTCCAGTACAGCTGATGATTTAAATGAAATGAACAAATTCCATGAAACATACAACTTACCAAAACTGACTCATATCCAAGAACATGAGAACAGTCCTACATCTATTTAAAATGTTGAATCAATTATTTAAAACTTTGTTACAGAGAAAACTCCAGACACAGATGATTTCACCAGTAAATTTTCCAGACAATTAAGAAAGAAATAATAACCAATCTTAAAGTCTTCTCAAGAATAGAAAAAAGAGGGCTTCCCTGGTGGTGCAGTGGTTATGAATTCGCCTGCCAATGCAGGGGACATGGGTTCGAGCCCTGGTCCAGGAAGATCCCACATGCTACAGAGCAACTAAGCCCATGCGCCACAACTACTGAAGCCCATGCGCCTAGAGCCCGTGCTCCGCAACAAGAGATGCCACCACAATAAGAAGACTGCCCACCCCAACGAAGAGTAGCTCCAGCTCGCCACAAATTCAGAAAGCCCACGCGCAGCAACAAAGACCCAATGCAGCCAAAAAAAAAGAATAGAAAGAGATATAACATACTCAACTCTTCATGAGGCCAGGACTGTAAGACGAAAACCTGACAAGGATATTACAAGAAAGGAAAAGTATAGACCACTCTCTTTCATTCCCATAGAGTGAAAATCTTAAGCAAAATATTAGCAAATTGAATCCAGCAATATATATATATAATATATATATATCCATTATATATATATATATATATAAAATGGAATATAACCAAGAGGAACTTATTCTAGGAACACAAAAAATTGTTTAACATTTGAAAACCAACCATTTTAATTTACCACATTAACAGAACCAAAAATAGAAAAATGATATGATCACATTGATAGATGCAGGAAAATCATTTAATAAAATTTAACAACTATTCATGATACTACTTCAATAAAATATTAATAGGAGGAAACTCCTTTATATGATCATAAGTATCTACAAAAACCCACAGAAAACATAGTTAATGGTAAAACATTGGAAGTATTTCTTTTGATAATGGGAATGAGACAAAGATGATAAGGTAAGTAGAAGAAAAAATCAGGATTAGAAAGGAAGTAATAAAACTGTCATTCACAGAGGACATGATGGTGCATGGAGAAAATCTCAAAGAATTCTCAGAAAAACTATTAGATATTAGAATTTATTAATAAGTTAATTTCACTGGATGCAATGTGAGCTAACAAAAATCAATTACATTTCTATATATCAGCAATAAACAAATAGAAGATATAATTCAGAAAAAGATGACAATTAGTTACATTTTAAAAATAGCAAAAAGGGCTTCCCTGGTGGCGCAGTGGTTGAGAGTCTGCCTGCCGATGCAGGGGACACGGGTTCGTGCCCCGGTCCGGGAAGATCCCACATGCCGCGGAGCGGCTGGGCCCGTGAGCCATGGCTGCTGAGCCTGCGCGTCTGGAGCCCGTGCTCCGCAACGGGAGAGGCCACAACAGTGAGAGGCCCACATACCGCAAAAAAAAAAAAAAGAAAAAACTATATTGGAACACATTTACAAAAAAGGCCTCTACATTGAAAGTTATTAAATTTTTGATGAAATTAAAGACCTAAATAAAAAGAGGGATTATACTCTTCATAGATATGCATACTCAATGTTGTAAAGATGTCAGTTCTCCCCAAATTGATATATATTTTATTGGAATATATTCAATGTAATTGTAATCAAAATCCTAGTAGATTTGTTACAGATACTAGTAAACTGATTCTAATATTGATAGAAATGCAATGATTCAGAAATAGCAAATATAGTCTTGAAGGGAAGAACCTTAGTGGAGGCCTCACACTACCAGATATCAAGACATATTATAAACCTAGAGTGATTAAATCATTATAATATTGGCACAAGGATAGACAGACCAAGGAACAGAAAAAAATAGTTCAGAGACACTTGGAAAAAGCATGTTCAATAAAGATACAGGTCAATCACATATCATTTAGCAATAAATGATGTGTGACCCCTACCTCAAATCATATATTGAAAGCAATTACAGACAAATTATAAATCTATATATGAAATGTAAAGTAAAAAAATTTTCTGTAAGTTAACATAGAAGAATATTTTTACGGCCTTGAGATAGGCAGAGATTTCTTAAATGAGATGCAAAAAGTGCCAACCACAAAGGAAAACAGTAATAAATTGGAGTATATAAAATTAAAACTTCTCTTCATCATGGCACTATTAAGAGAGAGAAAAGGAGGACTTCCCTTGTGGTCCAGTGGTTAAGACTCCGTGCTTCCACTGCAGGGGGGCACGGGTTTGACCCCTGGTTGGGGAAGTTCCGCATGCCGGTGGTACGGCCGAAAAAGAGAGAGAAAAGCAAGCCAATAGTGGGAGAACATACTTGAAATACATGTATCCAACAAAAGAGATCACCTAGAATATTATACAACAAGTTTATAGAACTTATTCAAAGCAATTCAACAAAATAAAAAGCAGACAACACAGTAGAGCAAACAGACAAGAGGACTGAGTTGGCACTTCACTAAAGAGCATATTCCAAATGGCCAATAGATATATGAAAAGATGCTCATCTTCATCAGTCATCAGGGAAACGCTCATTAAACCCACAGTGTGGCAAATTTGGGAAGAGGAAGAAACAGGGTTGGTTCAGCTTAAATGTTACTCTTTCTGAGATGCCTTCTTATCTAAAGACAGTACTTGATAGAGTTGATTTCACCTCTAGTCAATATTTGCCCTATTTTTGGTGACCCACATCTAAGTCACCTCTATTGTAGTAGACTTCACAGAGGGAATTCCCTATGGTGGGGTGTTTTGGTAGGAAGCGAGTGTCCAGAGCTAACCACCCAACACGGTGGCCAGAAGCTGAGAGAGAACAGCTTCATGGTTCAGGTAGGGGGACAGTTGTGTGAATCAAGCCCGTTCAAGTAAAACCTTGCTGTTGGTTCCCTGGTTCTCGGCTGAGACACAGAGACACAAGGGCAGAGACCCAGTGAGCACAGTTTTCTGCAGCACCACCTTTTCAGTGGTCCCTGCTACCCAGTCTCTGGACCACTCAGGGTTCTAGTTCACTTTCCAAGTCCACTTGTCCAGACTCCCTTTGATCCTAAGGGTTCCCAATTACCTTCTAACCTAAGTGGATTTGCTTGCTTACAATCAAGTATCCTGTCTGATGCATCTTTCTCTCGTTCACTTTTTTTCATTATAGTTATCACAGTGTACAATTACTTTATCTCTTTGTCTACTTGGTGCTGACCCTTACCTAAGAGTAAGCTTCAGGAAGT
This sequence comes from Pseudorca crassidens, assembly GCF_039906515.1. NCBI lineage: Eukaryota > Metazoa > Chordata > Mammalia > Artiodactyla > Delphinidae > Pseudorca > Pseudorca crassidens. Next base: position 116,047,146 of record NC_090296.1, on the reverse strand, counting down.
CAGGGTTCATATCTGTCTTGTTTTCCACTGTACCCCCTATACTTAGAACAGGACCTGACATGTAACAGGAGCTCAATGAATGCTAGCTGAATGAATGAATGAATGAATGAATGGATGGATGAATGCCTCCTTTGCTTACTTCTCTGCTGTCTTGTCTGTTTCTTCACAGACAAAGGGTTTTCAGCAGCCATCCCCTCTGTAATGTTTAACTCAACATATTTTCTGTCAAGACATTTTCATCCAATGATTAAGAAGCCTGCATTTCGGGAACCTAGCTTCAAGACAGACCTAGGATTTAATTTCAGGATGAAAGATTAGAAAGCTGCCTCATGTTGCTACTTCTCCAATATGCCCAGATATTTATATTAACCTTTTAGTTGCTAAACAACTGTTCTCTTTTCTCTCTCACTAACATTCTTCCATTCCACAAAGTAGATCATCATAACTTTATGAATATCCATCATCTTAGGGAACTAAACTAAGCCATTTTAAAATTTTGAACAGAAACAAAACAAGACTTTTGTTTTGAATAAAAACAAATTTTTAAATTTCTCTGAATTGACCCTCTTGCAAAACACAGTAATAACCAGGGTTTTCAGTCTTTAATAGAATTACAGAATGAAGTATCAGGTAAGGAAGAAGGATAGAATATAAGGAGATATCCTAATTATAACTTATTTTGAGTGAGTGTGGTTTAGTGGAAGGAAGTCAGTCTTAAGGATTCAGTATTTTTATTCAGCTTTAAAGCAAAATTAAATTTTTTTGAAGGTGGGCTCAGAACATGGTGGCCCATCCTCAGAACCATAAAAATAGAGTAACAGAAGTCCTACTTGGAGTTAAAAAACTAGACCCAGTGATGCGGATAATGAGAGGTTGTTACTGTCACCTATAGCCTATTTCACTGCAATAAACCCACAAAACAAAAATACCTGTGATAGCCGTTTGTGAGAGCCACAAATATCCAAGTGTTAGGAGAAGGAAGATGTGTCACTTCTAGGCAGAGCCGTGGATCTGTGCCATATCCCCCCTCCCTGCTGTGATGATTGTAGAAGCATATGCTGAAGTGGACCTTCCATCAGCTAAGGCTCCTGGGTGACTTCAATGAACAGATGGCCCTGCTGACCCACAATGAACACGTAGTATAGGCAAGAAATAAACTTTTATTGTTTTTAGTGATTGAGATTTGGGAGTTTGTTACTACAGCATAACCTACTTTATCCTGACCTGATCCCTAAATATGAGATGTTGCCAGAACAAAAACCTAAAATGTGTCATTGGCAGTGACAAGGATGACGAGTCACGTTACCCGATGGTGAAATATCTGGTAAAGCTGTTGCCTGAAGTTACTTGGAAGGTAGGTCACGTACCTAGTGAAGCTGTAGCTCTAGAAGAAGCAATTAAAAAACCATAATGTTAACAGTATGATTTGGCTGTATTTGACAAGTTATTACAGAGAGAGAGAGAGAGAGAGGTTGCGTGGTTTGCAAGCAGGAATGAAAGGCAAAAGAAAGAGTCCAGAAATTCAGAGATTTGCAGAGTTGGAAGATAGACTGCTTCTCATAACAAATAAAATAAGAGATCAAACAATGAAAACCCAGTTTTACAGCAAGAATCTAATCAAGGCTATTCCCTCATATCCACATTTAAAACCTCCGAATGGATTAATATGTGGGAATAAAGGTCCAATCAGAATGGGACTTTAGGGTTGACTCCCTTCAAAAAGGGTGCGTGAGAATATTTGGATTGTGGGAAAGGCATTTGGTGGCTGAAATGTGGATTATAGTAGTCCTCATGGCTTTTCACAAACATTTTGGTTTCCTTCTCCTAAGCACATGGTAGGATTGTACTTCCCCTCTCCATCTGAAATTAATCCTGACCATGCCATTGAATTTGGTCAATAAATGTGAAAGGAAATCATGGATGTTGTTTTGGGGCAGAAACTTCTTGTTTTCTGGGGGGTTTTTTGGCCACACCATGCAGCATACAGGATCTTAGTCCCCCAACCAGGGATGGAACCCGTGCCCCCTGCAGTGGAAGAACGGACTCCCAACAACTGGACCGCCAGGGAATTCCCAGGACAGAAGCTTTAAGAGCCAGTGCTGACTCATCATGTCCTCTTCCTCTTCTTCCCTCTGTGTTGGTGTCTGTAGAAGCACGTCTTGAGACACAACCTCCTTTAGCATGGGTTCCTGAGTGACTACAACTCATACATCTTTCTGCCTACTCAACATGTAATGTAAGCAGAAATACTTTTATTGTTACTCCACTGAGATTTTAGAGCATTTTTTTGCTTCTTATCACTGCACCCCTAATCTATCCTGACCAATATAGTGACCAGTGTGTTTATCTCTGTAGGAGGAAAACATTAAGCAAAAAAGGAAATCCACAGCCATAAACTTAAAAAAAAAAAAAAGCTACATTGGACTATATACTAATTTTAACTTTTGTATGGTAAAAGACACTACAAAGAAATCATATGCTAGAAAAGACACTTGCAATACATATATAAAAGCTTAACATTAGCTATCTTCAAAGACCATCAATCAGTTGATAATAAAACCACCCAACAGAAACAACAGGCAAAGGATACAGGAAGCTGAGGTGGACATTTGTTGTTTCCTTCTCCAGCATTGTTTTTCCTTCTGCCAAAAGCACATAGATTTTCCTTTGGAGAAACTGCTCATCTTACATTCTCAGGCATGTGATTGGGTAGGTTTGACCACACCCTCAGCTCCAATGGGTCCCAGACTAGATTGAGTCACATGCCAAACTCTGAACCAATCATTGAGATTGGGAATGATTGGATAAATGCTGGCATTTCCATGAGATATTTCTGAACAGCTTTTTAAAAATGAGATTGCTCTAGTATGCTTACATAGAAACATGTGCATAATATATAGTTTAATGAAACAAGCAAGTTTCCAAGTAACATGTATACTCTGACCACAATTTTTTCCAAATATAAAGGGGGGAAAGCCTATAATACATGTGAATATATCTTTGTATGAGCACAGAGAAAAGCGTGTAACATACAGATAATATCGTTAACACTGTGTGCTTGTTATTAGACCATTGTTTCAGGTCCAGAAACCTTTCATTCTGCTTTGTGATGCTAGGGCTGAGACTCCACAAACTGCATGTCTGGTTTGCCAGCTGCTGTCTGTCACATTCTGTTAATACGGGGTGCTGGAGGGACTTCCTATTTGCCTCCTGAGGGCTTCCTGTTCCTGTCAGAGTAGCCCCAGTAATTTTTCACCCTGGCAGCAACAGGATTTTCCACATCCCCAGAATGAGCTTCTTGATGACCCTTTAGAGCACTGGCACTCCAGTGCCCGCTCCTCAGAGGTCTGGGTCCCATCTCCACAAGGCCCCTTCTCCAAGTTTCTGGGTTCAAACAAACTTGGCCAATTCCCTTTGTTCGCCAGCCCTAGGAGTGGGGAGTCACTTCCTGCGGCTTCTCTGTTATCTCAATGCCCCCTTTTGCCTCCTCAGTCCTCTAGCACCTGTTAAGTCAATTGTACTAGTTTGCTATTGCTGCCCTAATAGGTTATCACAAACCTAGTGACTTAAAACAACACACATGGGCTTCCCTGGTGGTGCAGTGGATGAGAATCCGTCTGCCAATGCAGGGTACACGGGTTCGAGCCCTGGTCCAGGAAGATCCCACGTGCTGCAAAGCAACTAAGCCCGTGCACCGCAGCTGCTGAACCTGAGCTCTAGAGCCTGCGAGCCACAACTACTGAGCCCACATGCCACAACTACTGAAGCCTGAGCGCCTAGAGCCCGTGCCCCCGCAACAAGAGAAGCCACAACAATGAGAAGCCTGCGCACCACAATTAAGAGTAGCCCTCACTCACCGCAACTAGAGAAAACCCGTGCACAGCAACGAAGACCCAACGCAGCCAAAACATGAATAAATAAATTTATAAACAAACAAACAACATACATTTATTATCTTACAGTTCTGGAAATCAGAAGTCCAAAATGGGTTTCATTGGGCTAAAATCAAGGTGTTAGCAAGCCTTCATTCCTTCCAGAGGGGCTAGAAAAGAATCTCTATCCTTGCATTTTCCAGCTTCTAGAAGCTGCCTGCATTTTTTGGCTCGCGGCCCCCCTCCTCCACCTTCAAAGACAGCAGCACAGGACCTTCAAATCTCTCTCTGACTCTCTTGCTTCCCTCTATTCCTTTAAAGGACCCTTGTGATTACACTGGACCCACATTAATAATCCATGATAATGAAATTTCCACATTTAATCATGCAGGAAAATGTTAAAAATATATGAACATTTAATGGGACATTTACCATATAATGGGACTATCCCATTATAAAACAATAGATACCCTACAATCCAATTTTCAAAAGGTGTATTTATACATGGAAAAACTATGGACAGGTATACTCTAACACATTAAACTGTGGTTATCTCAGAGTATGGGGTTTTGATTAATTTTTATTTAAAATGTTTACTTCCTTGTATCTTTTAAGAGAAAAGTTAGATGTGTCATACACACACACACACACACACACATACATAGAGAGAGAGAGACGGAGAGAGAGAGAGATTGATTTATATATATCTTTGAGATACAACTTAGGGGCCCTACTGCTATTTCACCTGTAACTCTTTAGCTACAGAGTAATATTATAATTCCTAAGTTACTGCTTTCCGCATCCCACACAACAAGGTAAAACAAAGTAGCTCTAAGAACCAACAGGCGGTCCTGATCCCAGCAAGAACTGCCTAAGAACTAGCCAGCTATTCTTCAAAGCCTATGGCAAACAGTAATCTTTCCATCCGTCCCCTCCTCCTCCCACTCCAGATGACTGTCACTGCACCTCCTCTGCATGCCCTAGGCACTTTAGTGACACCTCAGAGGCATTCACATAAGAATCTTCCCACCTAGAATAGAAGCACCTGTGGGCAGGAATCCCATTGTAGTTTGAGAATTACTCTCAGTTCATAATATGAGTGATAGCTTTGGGGTCATTAAGCCCTACTTAATCTCCGGCAAGTGTCTTGAGTTCTTTGAGTCTCAGTGTTCTCATCTGCAATTTGGGATAATAAGGTCCACGTGACATGACCGTAGAGGTGTAACTGCTAAGAATCAGGGCTTTGGAGTTGAACTGGGCTTCTTATCCAAGCTCTACCACTTGTGTGCTTTGTATCCTTAGGCAAGTCACTCTACCTCTGAGCCTGAATCTCCTCCTCTACATACGAAGAATCATTGTAATACCTACTTCAGAGGTTTGGTGGAGGGTAAATAAGAATGTGATCGTGATGACCTCACTGGTCCAAGGATCAGCATCACCTTTCCCCCAGGTGACGGCATTGGCCTCTTCATGTCTCCATGCTTCTCCCTCCAGTCTCTGCTCAACACAACAGCCAGGGTGCTCCAGCTGAAGCTCCATTACATTCTGTCATTCCCTGCCAGTGGGCATCAGCAAACTATGACTTACAGGCCAAATACAGCCCATAAACTCAAAATAGTTTTCACATTTTCAAATGGCTGGGGAAAAAAATCAAAAGGGGAATAATATTTTGTGACACATGAAAATTATACAAAATTCCAACAGTGTACATAAATCGAGTTTTCTTGGACCACAGCTACACTGGTTTGTTCACACAGTGTACCTCCATGGTAGATGGCAGCTTTCTGAGTAGTTGTGACAGAGACTATACCGCCAGCAAAAGCTAAGATATTTACTATCGGGCCCTGTACGGAAAAAGTTACCAACCAGGGAAGCCCGTTTTTATTATTTTTGATTGATTAGTAGTATGTATACAAGTGCCTAACATAAAACAAACTCGTAGATTTTAATTTCCTTCCCTTCCTTTTATATCTTACAGCGCTTGAAAAGTGTCTTATCCTTACTAAGCCCTCACTACTCTGGTGACTTTTCACTCACCCCTGTGCCCATCCGTATCAAACCAAATACTGGGCCTCTACTCCTTGTCCTGTCCAGCTCCCAACATTCAGCTCTGTGGCTCTGTCACCAGGGGAAAGTCTGCATGTGATTGAAGGGATACTAGTGGCCCCATCTTACCAAATCTGCCTGAACTACTGCGGACGGTGCTGTAAAGAACTCTAGTTCTGATACCAACCTCAGAAAGACTATTTAAAGGCAAAACACTTAGGAGGTCTGGATGCTTGTACCTAAGATAAAACTGTTATAAAGTCTCCTGGGTTTGGAAAAAAACTGGCTGTGTAATCACCATGGCTTGGCTTTGTTTAAATAAGAGTGTTTGAGGAATGCGTTCAGGACTATTTAAACTCAGATCATTTAAATTCTAAAGAATTCAAAAAATAAGGGTAAACACTTAAATGATTTTAAAGATAAGCAAGATAGGAGACTATGTAACTTACAGAGCTTCCACCCTTCGTTCTGAGGGTCAAGTCATTTTATGTGGAGTGTCTGGGGGGAAATAAAGGTAGGGGGTGGGGGAGATGGAGTCCAGGTGTACAATGAAGTCATACATCTTGGATTTTCTGGGGGCACACTTAATATCAAATCTTGTGGCATTTAACAGACAGTGTATGTTGGATTTTTATTTCTGAGAATATGGCCATTTTAATCCATTTAGATCATCTATTCCAACACCCTTATCTTACAAAGAAGAACATGAGGTCCAGAGAGGGATTCGCAAATGCTAGGCATAATTCCTGGCACATAGGTGCTAACTAAATATTTGCCAACTAACTAAAATTGGACCAATGACTTGCTCAAAATTAGTAAGTTGAGGAGTTAGGACACTTCCTCAGGCCCTCTCAGCTAGAGACCATCAAGCCCGCCCTGTGCAGCCTCAACTCCACACAGGTACCAGGCCAGTATTGACCACCATAGAGAGAGCATTAGCCAACACAGGTCCTTCAGGCAGGTGGGTTTGGGATTAAGCGAGCTTCTGTACCCTTGTTGGGGCCTCTGGGCACCAGTTATATATTTCTCCAACGCCTATCTCACTGGTAGCACGTGATGCTATTTTTTAAAAATTAACAATGATTTCTTTCTTTTTTTTTTTTTGCTGTACACGGGCCTTTCACCGCTGCGGCCTCTCCCACTGTGGAGCACAGGTTCTGGACGCACAGGCCCAGCGGCCATGGCTCACGGGCCCAGCCGCTCCGCGGCATGCGGGATCCCCCCGGACCGGGGCACGAACCCGCGTCCCCGGCATCGGCAGGTGGACTCGCAACCACCGCGCCACCAGGGAAGCCCAATGATTTCTTTTTTAATTTAATTAATTTATTTAATTTATTATTTTTATTTTTTGGCTGCGTTGGGTCTTCGTTACTGCGCGCAGACTTTCTCTAGTTGCGGTGAGCGGGAGCTACTCTTCATTGAGGTCCGCGGGCTTTTTAGTGCGGTGGCTTCTCTCGTTGCGGAGCACGGGCTCTAGGTGCACAGGCTTCAGTAGTTGTGGCCTGCAGGCTCTAGAGTGCAGGCTCAGTAGTTGCACATGGGCTTAGTCACTCCGTGGCATGTAGGATCTTCCTGGACCAGGGCTCAAACCCGTGTCCCCTGCATTGGCAGGAGGATTCTTAACCACTGTGCCACCAGGGAAGCCCCAGTGACACCATTCTTACAGACCCTTTTGAGAAAGCCGTCTTGCTCTGAGTCAGGTAGCTCTGCAACCTATGCCCCCATCTGATTAGATAGAGGATAAGGCCCAGGTCAATGGTGGCCATTTTTATAGACTGGAAATACAGGAAGTCTGGAGGGTGTCAGGCATGAGACTCTGACAAACAGGCACCTTCTCCACAGCAGAGTGACTGGTGGACCCACCAGAACTACTCTTTAGGGCACAGTCAAACAGAAGATGTAGGGGATGCTGTGATGTGCCACCACATCCCCCCTTTAGGATTGAGGCACTCATTTTTCCCCACTGCAGGCATTCTTGGCTATTCACAACCCACCCCTCTCCTAGACTTGCCCTCAGACAAAAATTATACCCCTTCCCCAGGAGCAGCCAGCAACTAATTCCCTGTGAGAGTACAAAGGCCTGACCCCATTGTCTCAATCTGAAGCACCTTTGAAAGGCCATTCCAACTCCAGAATTCCCCATGGGGTTGGCTGAGGCCTTTGTACTGACTGCATCGAAGTCCAACTTCTCCCTTATCTCTTACTCCTCATAGGTATTGATCTTGAGAGTTCTTTGCAATAAACTTCCCGCAGACAGATAGCCACCTCAGAGTCTTTTCCTAGGGAATTCTAAGACAGAAGGGGAAGCAGACAGTGGAACAGAAGCCTAGACACGTTCAGAGAAGACACTGAGCAAAAGGCATGAGGTAGCAGACACCATGTCCTCGCACAAACCATTCAGAAGTCAGGAGCTACAGTTAAAAGGAGAGAAGAAAAGTTGAGAAGGCTCAAATCACTTTCCCAATGCATTGTTAAAATCAGTTGAAGTAACCTGAGTTGTCTGTCTCCTTTCCTTCTAACCAGAAAGAGCCTTAGGACCACACTCATCTGGACATGTGCCTCCTGTCCTTTTTGTTTTTCCACTTCCTGCCTTGACTCTGGGACCACGTGGCCAGGACACTCTGCCCACATTCATCAGCCTCTCCCTTTGAGGAACTGGCCAGTATTCTCTAAACCCCCAACTTCTGGCTGCCGTCTACTTCTGAATCAACTGATGACCCAGAACAAAAGTGCTTCCTCCTGTCTGACTGTGAGTACTGCATGTCCCTTTGGACATTGTCTTGGATTGCTGCCCCCCCCCCCCGGGGGCTAGTTTGATGGCAGGGTCATTTTTCCTAGCTCCATGCCCTCAGGCTCTGGCTCCCGTTCTCTCCCCATTATCCCGTGATGTTGAGGGTACAGCCAAGTACACTCAGGTTCTATAACCTCCTTTTCCTTTTTGGCTTTAGTTTCACCTCTAAGAAAATACAGACATGGCTTCTTACAATTTTAGTTTTTTCCGCTCATTTCTTGCTCTCTTTGTCTGCATGTCTCATCCTTTAGCAAGAAACCTTCTTAAGTTTTAAAACTTCATTAGGTCAGAACTAAGGGTTATGGAGAACATCTAACTAGTAGCATAAAGTGTTCACAGTGAGTCTGAAATATTAGTTCAACTATTTCTTGTCATAATATAAAAGATGATGGATCGTAAAAAGTTGCTTTAAAATGGATTTATTTACTTATTTTTTTAAATGTTAGTATGCAAAAGTTTAAACATACACACAAGAAATCATATAATACTTCATGTACCCATCATCCAGCCTAATTTATCTAAAATGTACATATTTATTCTCCTTTGTTCAGTTGAGTGAACGCAGTCAATAGATGATGAATCAACTAATTTACTTGCAGGTAACTCAAGGTCAACCTAAAATGACAACCACTGATCACTTTGTCTGACTGACCTGCGCGTTCCGTGCCTCCCACATTGAATTGGTTGGCAAAAATGAATGATTCTTCTACACATCTCTTGACTTTATCCCCTTCTATCTCCACCCTACTTCTATAGTTTAGGGACCTCAGTCATCTCTTGACTGTATAAGTAGATTTTATATCTTGAAATTTTAATATGTTGTCAGTTCCCACCCCCCCCATATTTGCTCCTCTCTATTCCTCCCATTCAAGCAGAGGGTCAGCTCTGAACTCTGAAATCTTGGGAAAGATCTGATGCAGAGCAGAAGGCAGAAGCAGGCAAAGCTTTCTCACTTTTGTTTTCCCAAAACCCAAGGAGCTTGGGGGAAAATTAGAGGGTTTGCAAAGGGAAGAAAGGAAGAACGATATTTGCAGGTATAGATAGCGTCTAGGGGCAAAAACAGAGTTCCTTGGTGGGGGAGGTCCCGGCTCCACAGGGAGCCTGGTTCTGATTCCTGGGAGGGAGCAAGTCCCCAGGGAGGAGTGGCGACTGGCTGCATCTAGGTGGGGTGACTATAAGCAGACTCACGATAGATGCCCAAATCCCCAGCGTGGCACAAAGATAACAGAGAATTGCTGGGCCTAAAGGGACCATGTGGGCAGGACTGTTGGTTGTCTCAGTGGTACCACATGTCTGATGGGAGCACATTGCCACACACCCCCACCTCAGCACTGGGGGAGACTCTGGAGCTGTACAGCATCGCCCCTGTCGGTAAAGCAGGGAAGAACTCAGTTCCAAGTCTCAGCGGGATGGCCAGTGAATCAGTTAAGTAACTTGCCCACGTTTATACAACGGCTAACGCATGGCACAGCTGGTATTTAAGGCCAGGTCTCTCGGCTTTACCCCCCCCCCCCCCCAATTACTCTTATAGAATTGCACAAATTCAGTGCCTTAACACCTCCATCAGCTTCCTGAAGAGTGACGGACACCCTTCTACCCCAGAGGCATGAAGGTGTATCAGACACAATTTCACGTGACCCCTCTCCTGAGGCAGCTGTGGGAGGTGAAGGAGCTCAGGCTGGCATAGCCTCAGACTCTCTAAGACTCACTGAGCCATATGACGGTGTCCGGCCTCAGGCTCCTCGTGGAATGGAGCTATAACACCTACATCACAGGGCTGCTGCTGAGCATGAGATAAGATAATGGAGATGAAATGTACTATAACAAATGTCTGGGTTTAGGAGAAATATCAGGAAGAACAATAACAACTAGCACTTTCATAGTAATAGTGATGCCCTGAGGCCTGCTGGACCTTCTAGGACAGTTCAGTTCCTGGAGACCAAGCTCTCTAGGATCTCAACCTCTGCATAGCCTGCTCCCTTTTCCTGGAAAATCTTGCCCTGCCCTGCCCTCCTCTCCCTTTGCAAACTCCTATTGATCTGGTCTCACTGTAAAATGTCACTGCTTCTGAAGGCCCTCCATGAACCATGTGTGACAAGCCCCTTCTCTGGGCAGCCCTACCTGCATGCATTGCCCCTTTAGTACTGAAATTCCCTCACTCACCAGCCCATCAGCACACTCCTCTTCCCCTCAGCCTCCCCTCTCCAACTAAACTAGCAAGCTCCTGGAGAGTGGGGGCTGTGTCTTGTTTATCATTGTATTTCTAAGGTCTAGAAGAGGGCCTCACATATAATAGACACTCAGTATTTCAAAATCCGTTAAATGAAGGAAGGTACAAATATACCCTCTGAGTCATCAAACACAGATTCACTTATGGTTCCCAGTAGTTTCAGTGCCAAGTATGTCTTACTATAATTGAATTTCCTAAAAATTGGTAATCCAAATACAGTTTAAATATAACATAGCTAGTCACCAACCACCCATAAGCAGAACATAAGTTGCTCCTTGAAGGGCTTGATAATTCTTTGGCTTACCTAAGAAAGTTTAAGAAACATTTGCTGAAAACATTCTCTGACATAAATTGTACCAATGTTTGTTAGGTCAGTCTCCCAAGGCAAGCTTACAAGTTTGCCTCGTGCACGGCAAAGGAAACCATAAACAAAACGAAAAGACAACCTAAGGAATGGGTAGAAAATATCTGCAAACCATGCGACCAACAAGAGCTTAATTTCCAAAATATACAAATAGCTCATACAACTAAACAACAAAAAACCAAACGACCCAATTGAAAAATGGGCAGAAGACCTAAATACTGTAGACATTTCTCCAAAGAAGACATACAGATGGCCAATAGGTACATGAAAAGATGCTCAACATCACTAATAATTAGAGAAATGCAAATCAAAACTACAATGAGGTACCACCTCACACTGGTCAGAATGGCCATCATTAAAAAGCCTAAAAATAACAAATTCCGGAGAGGATGTGGAGAAAAGGGAGTCCTCCTACACTGTTGGTAGGAATGTAAGTTGGTGCAGCCACTATGGAGAACAGTATAGAGGTTCTTCAAAAAACTGAAAATAGAATTACCATATGATCCAGCAGTCTCACTCCTGGGCATATGCCCAGACAAAACTATAATTCAAAAAGACTCATGCACCCCTATGTTCATAGCAACTCTATTCACAATAGCCAAGACATGGAAACAACCTAAATGTCTATCAACAGATGAATGGATAAAGAAGATGTGGTACATATATATAATGGAATACTATTCAGCCATAAAAAAGACCAAAATAATGCCATTTGCAGCAACTGAATGGAACTAGAGATTATCATACTAAGTGAAGTAAGTCAGAAAGAGAAAGACAAATACCATATGATATCACTTACATGTGGAATTGTTTGGGGGCACCCCACAGGCCTACAAGGCCTTTGCTTGCCCAGCCTCAAGACTGAAGAAAGAGTCCAGAATCAGCAACAGAGACACCAGTGGTTTAATGGATGGGGGAGCTTACACAGCTGAAGCAAGGTCCTGGAGTGACACCCCACCGTGTGCGGTGGATGGCAGGCAGAACATTGTGGTGGTCTTTGCTCCTGAGGGGGAGGGGAGATGATCAGTTATAGGGGAATTGACGTCAGGTGAGCTCATTAGTTACCAGGGAAACCAGTAGAGGAGCATGTCCCTCAGTGCCCCTTTGATAAGAACAATCACTAGCTGGGCCCTGGGGCAAGTATGTAGGAAGGTCAGTCATGTGTGTAAGATATACTTGAAGCAGGCACTGGCCAGCCAGGGGATGTACAGAGAGCAAGAGAACAGCCACCTTGAGTGGCCTGACCATACAGGAATCTAAAACATGACACAAATGAACCTATCTACAAAACAGAAACAGACTCACAGACATAGAGAACAGACTTGTAGTTGCCAAGGGCAGGCGGGATGGGGGTGGGGCAATGGACTGGGAGTTCGCGGTTAGCAGATGCAAACTATTATATATAGAATGAATAAACAGCAAGGTCCTACTGTATAACACAGGGAACTATATTCACTATCCTGAGATAAACCATAATGGAAAAGAATATTTTTAAAAATGTATGCATATGTATAACTGAATCACTTTGCTGTACAGCAGAAATTAACACAACATTGTAAATCAACAATTAAAAAAGTTCTTGAACCGAAGACAAAAAAAAGAAAGACAAAAAAACATTTGCTGAGTAACTGTTCGACATAATATATCCTTCCTTGACCAGTGTGGGGACAAAATTCAGTGCATAAATTCTTAGTGCTCACCACAAGCTGAGGTGTGTTCTATGTTTCATAAATTATAAGAATTGGGAACAAGTCTTTTCCTCTTAAAAAAATATCAAAGTCTAGTATATTAAGGCCTGATGCCAGGAGCTATGAGATCGTTGGGGTAATCTAAAGTCCAGATTCTAGACAGTCCGGCCTTCAATTTTTTACAGTCTAATACTGGAAGATAATAAAGAGTACACCATTCCCATCTTAACCTTGGCTTCTGCTCAAGTCCACGGATTTGAGCTCCTGTCTTCTGTACCTGAGCTGGTCAATGAGAAGTTAATGAACTAAGAAGTTAGCCAAGCCCTAAACCAACAACTGCCCTAAATATTGACTAGACTGATAGCCACAGACATTTCACAATGAATGATGGGGGAAAATTCAGTCTTACCGCAAACAGAACCAGATTAAAATGTCTCCCATAACCCCATGGCAAGCAGCTGGGCCATTAAAATCACAAAATGCCACTTAGTCTAACATATTTTGTTTGTCTGATGCCCTCTGGAGCTGTTTATCTCTCTGCAGAGATGACACAGGTATGTGATATCCTGGTTTTATCTTAGGTTGGAGCGAGAACAATGAGGTCTTCTATAAAGTTTTGGATGGCTAGTCTCCAGAGAGCTGTCTTTTGCAATACCCAGTGAACTCAGAGTACAAATGATGCATTTACTCCTAAGGAAAAAAATGGACGTAGAGTTACAGAGTTTTTTCCCTGTCCGGCTTCCATATCTCCCTCAGCTTTGTCTTATAGAAGAAGAAACTGTTATGGGTCCGGGGCTGGGTATCCGGAGCAAGCGGAGCCAAGAATCGCCTTCCCTGGGAATCTAGAACCAAGACAAAGAGATTCCATTTTCAGTGGGACTGGTTTATAGACAAGACTTACAAACTCAGGATCTGGGAGTGGCGACTTCTGCCACATGGCCTGTAGAACAAAGAAAGCCAAAATGCAGTCAGAAAAAAGGAAAGAAGGAGAGGATGAAAAATGAGAGAGAAACTTCTGACAACATTCCACATTCTTTTCTGAAACTTGGCTACTTATTGGGATTCCGTGAGACTCTTCTGTACCTCATAATAGATCCCTTTCTGCTTAAGTTGGCACAATTTGGTTTCTATTACCGATTTGTAATTACCGATTACATTTATTCTACTACCAATTTGGCTTAATCTATTGGTCAGAAGATTCAAAACGAATACACAGGCAATTCTGTGGTAAATATAAACTGCAATAGGAATTTGAGCACATACAATACAATGGTGCTAGGACACTGTCAAGAAATTCTTGTGGAATGAATTGAGATCAGTGATTTGCTGGTAAATGCTTAACAGCGGGCTTTGTTTGTGGGGAGGTGGGAGGGGTAAGCCCTAATTTGTAGCATTTGCCAATTTCCAAGGTGTAAATGCTCCATTCATGGTCAGTTTCAAGCTATGTGAAGTCAGCACACACAGAGTTAGAGCAGCATACTCTTATATAGTATTTCTACAATGCATATACAAAGGATGTAAATTACCTCAAGAGCATTGCTAACAGTAACATGTAGTAAAATAATTAGGAAGTGATGAGTATTGAATAAGTATTTATCACTTTTGTTTTAAATAGAATGTATTTAATATATTCCAGTTTATGCAATTTAATTTTAATAATGGCTGTTTAGTAACTGAAATTCCTGTAAATTTGACCATCTGCTTTTGCAAACTTGTACAAGCTGGCTCTAGCATACCACGGATTAAGATGAATGTTTGTTGGTCAAGTTCACATACAGGTTTAATACTGGGTTAATATAATAGCTAATACAGAGTAATCTCACCTAACTCTTTACTGTTAGTGCTCGACATGACACATACATTCTTTTGTTGTTGTTGTTCTTTCTAAGTCAGAACTTTCTCATTCCCTTTGGAAGCTTCTAAATTTTTACTTCTTCTTTCAAAAGAAGTGATGCCCCACCCTTTCCAAGCCCTCATCCCCCAACCCCAAGCTCAAGCTCCCAACCATCTCCTCTGGGACATCGGGTCATTAATTGCAGTTAGTACATCCCAAACCAAACTCATTATTTTCGGCCTGAACTTGCTCTTCCTCCCCCGTCTTCACCTATTTTACACCCTAACCACAAAGAACTATTTGTTTCCTATCTCATTTAATACCATCCCAATTCACTCTGTTTACCAAGGTGGAACTCTGAGTGCAGTGGCTCCCAGCCTTGGCTACATTCAAAAATACCTGCACCTGAGTCCCACAGGCAGCAATTCAGACTTAATTGGTCTGAGGTGTGGCTTGGGCATTGGGGGCGGGGAGGCTTAAAAGATTGCCAGGTGATTCTGATGTTCAACCAAGTTGCAAACCACTGCTTTAGTGTCAACCTTACCGACTCCCTCTTAGCATTTATTATTTTAAATGGGCTGCCAAAGACCAGTCAATTCTGCCTCCAAAATGCCTTTCAATTCCACTGCAAATCTCCTTTTCTACTCTCCTTGCTCCATCACTCCCTCACCTGGACTTCCATAATTGCTTGTTGACCCATCCCCCACAGTCAATCCGTCCTCCTCTAGAACCTCCTCTTGCACTTACCAGAGTGATCTTTCCCAAATACAGGTCTGGTCGTGTCTTAACACGCACTGAAAAGCCATTATAGTGGCAAGCAGTTGCACCACAACATTTGGATGCAAGAAACATCGCATCTCATTATCCTTCTCAATCAAATTAAACTGACTTTGAGTGTCCATTTTCCAGAAGAGTGGCTTATTATTGATTATCTTCTTTCCTAGAATTATACAAGAATCCCAGGAGGCCCCAACAAGCCAGGAAGTGTGGCCCTTCTAGGTCCATCTTGGTCACTCACTGCTGACATGCTATTTACACAACTTATGAGCCAATTCCATCCCCTTGGAGTCAAGCAGGTCACAAAGATCTTTCACCCAGACTTCCAGGCCCCAGTGTCTAGGGTCTGGCTTCCCTGGGCCACCCTCCATCTGGGGCACTGTGTGCCAGTGGTTGCCCAGGAGTTCACCACCCATGAACCCCCTATTCCAGAACACTCTGTCCCTTGCCTGTCTTGGGGAAACTGATTGCATCCTCAACCCTGGAAGACTTCCTTCTCCCAGAGGAACTAATTTCAGAGTTCAACACAAAGTCCTGTTTGCTGAAGGGTACCTGGCCTGGCAGGATGAAGCAATCCACTTGGCATAGAGGAGAATCCTGGCCCTGGCCTGGTCTGAGCAGGTCACATACCTGGGCCCAGAAAGAGTGTGGGGCTGGACTTTCCTGGTGACGTAGTGGTTAAGAATCTGCCTGCCAAAGCAGGGGACACAAGTTTGAGCCCTGGTCCAGGAAGATCCCACATGCTGTGGAGCAACTAAGCCTGTGCACCACAACTACTGAGCCTGTGAACCACAACTACTGAGCCCATGTGCCACAACTGAAGCCTGCGTGCCTAGAGCCCGTGCTTCCCAACAATAGAAGCCACCGCAATGACAAGCCTGCGCACCACAATGCAGAGTAGCCCCCCCTCACTGCAACTAGAGAAAGCAACGAAGCAACGAAGCGCACACAGCCAAAGCGCACAGCAACGAAGACCCAACACAGCCAAAAATAAATAAATAAGTAAATTTATTAAAGAAAAAAAAAAGAGTGTGGGACCAACACCACCAGTGCAGGTAGTTATGACTCTCCCTTTTCTAGGCTTTTGTTGTGGACTCACCCATTGTCTTATCAACACATATCTCTTTTACTTAACCCTGTGGAGTTGCAAAATAATAGAAGGAAGGAGTGGTTTGTCAATGATTAACCAACCTATTGTCGGTCACATTCTTGCAGAATCTAGCATCAGCCCAAAAAGAGCTGGGAGTCTGGGAGGAGTGCCTCTACTCTATTCAACTGGTCCCTCAGCACCTTCTTGGCCACTTCTAGCCACTCTCTCTGGGTACACAGGGAACGTCGTAATGAGTTACCTGTAGTTCGCCAAACATGCACCCTCTTGTGGCCTCCATAACTTTGCTTACGCTGGTCTCTGCCTCTAATACCTCCCCCCTCCCCCTTTCTATACCTGATGAGCTCCTATTCTTAACTTAACACTCACTTCTATGTCATCTAATCTAAAAATCTTCCAAAAGCATCTCACAAACACTTGATACATACCTCCGTCTTAGGCCCCATCACGTTACTATCACTAACACTACACGTGTTGCTTCACCTCTCAAGTACTCACAGGCAGGCCTTGTGCTAGTGAATATCTTATGGACAGGAACTGTGTTTTCCTTCAGCGCCTTTCACAAGTCAGGCATATGTTAGATGCATTCTAAATTCCTAGAATTTTAGAGCTATAAGGAACCTTGGAGTTCATCTAATCCAGTGGTTTTCGAACTCTATTTTAGTTCTGCAATCCCTCTTCAAACAAAATCTTACATGGAAACGATATTTAAATAGGTGAGAACAGAGAAGCTCTAGTTAAAAAGCAAAGGAGATGGTGGTGGGGGGGGAGAGAGAGAGAGAGAGAGAGGGAGAGAGAGAGAGACCCAGGGACCCACCTCCACAGGTCAAAATCGAAAACCCACAGGTCTTGCTCAATACCTTCATTTTGCTGATGAGACAACCATGGTCAAGGGAACAATTCTATCTCATATAAACCTACTCCACCCTACATCTTAAGAAAGTTGTCACTTCACTCTCTCCAATCTTCTAGAATCATCACGGCCTCACAAGAAGAATCAATGGACCTTTTTTTTTTTTCAATGGACCATTTTTAAAGACTTTGTGTGATAAACGATTTCCTTTGCCATGTATTATGCATCCTATTAACCAATTCTTCAAGGAACATGTTTATAGGCAAGTTATTACTGTGTCAGGATTGCAGAAACATGTACAGCAATTATCTGGGTTTTTTTTAATTGCTTTAAAAAATAAATTTCACCTATAATATTGTGTGGGTGTTTGTAAAATTAACAGGCTTGAGTCTGTGCCACATAGTTCTGCCAGTGTGCCTCCGTGAGCAGTTCCAACCTGCAAAAATCTCTTCCAGGCTGAAGATACTAAGGAAGTATCTTTAGTTTCTTTTGACAAGGTCCGGTTTGGTTTTTGTTGTTGTTGTTTAATTAATTAATTATATTTATTTAATTTATTTATTTTTGGCTGTGTTGGGTCTTTGTTGCTGCGTGCGGGCTTTCTTTAGTTGTGGCGAGCAGGGGCTACTCTTCGTTGAGGTGCGCAGGCTTCTCATTGCGGTGGCTCCTCTTGTTGCAGAGCACGGGCTCTAGACACGTGGGCTTCAGTAGTTGTGGCACGTGGGCTCAGTAGTTGTGGCTCACGGGCTCTAGAGCGCAGGCTGAGTAGTTGTGGTGCACGGGCTTAGTTGCTCCGCGGCATGTGGGATCTTCCCGGACACAGGGCTCAAACCTGTGTCCCCTGCATTGGCAGGCGGATTCTTAACCACTGCACCACCAGGGAAGCCCTTTGTTGTTGTTTTTAAATAATCCAGGAAGTGGACCAAAGCACTCCCTTCCTTTATAAGCCACAATGCATTGAGATGTAACTTCGAGGGTGGAGGCATTTGCTTATTCTTAAGCAGGTCCTGGGTACTTTCAAATTATAAGGAAAGTAATTGGAAATTCTTAGGGTCAGGTCACAATTGCCTCAGGAGTAAATGCATATTGTGAATTCCTGCAGAGAGGATATTGCCAATTCCATTACAGTCACAACTCTTTAAATCAAACCTTTTCTCTCCTTTCCACCATCACCACCCTAAGTCAGGTCTCACCACCTCTTGTATGTACGTACCATTGCTTTCGCCCTCTAACAAATTTCTCCGTCTTCAGTTTCAATCCCTGGGACCCAGCTTTTTGTTTTCTTTTGTTTTGTTTTGTTGTTTGTTTAACATCTTTATTGGAGTATAATTGCTTTACAATGGTGTGTTAGTTTCTGCTTTATAACAAAGTGAATCAGTTATACATATACATATGTTCCCATATGTCTTCCCTCTTGCGTCTCCCTCCCTCCCACCCTCCCTATCCCACCCCTCTAGGTGGTCACAAAGCACCGAGCTGATCTCCCTGTGCTATGCAGCTGCTTCCCACTAGCTATCTACCTTACGTTTGGTAGTGTATATATGTCCATGCCACTCTCTCACTTTGTCCCAGCTTACCCTTCCCCCTCCCCATATCCTCAAGTCCATTCTCTAGTAGTTCTGCGTCTTTATTCCCGTCTTGCCCCTAGGTTCTTCATGACCTTTTTTTTTTTTTAAATTCCATATATATGTGTTAGCATACGGTATTTGTTTTTCTCTTTCTGACCTACTTCACTCTGTATGACAGACTCTAGGTCCAGCCACCTCACTACAAAGAACTCAATTTCGTTTCTTTTTATGGCTGAGTAATATTCCATTGTATATATGTGCCACATCTTCTTTATCCATTCATCTGTCAATGGACACTTAGGTTGCTTCCATGATGGACCCAGCTTTTGAGCTGCTGCTAGAGAGGACTTTTGCAAATGCACTTGAGTCCTTGCAAAGTGATGGTGACCAAAAGGGCCTTCTGGGACGCTGATCTGGTTCTGTTTCTTTTTTTTTTTTTTGCGGTTTGTGGGCCTCTCACTGTTGTGGCCCCTCCCGCTGCGGAGCACAGGCTCCAGACGCGCAGGCTCAGCAGCCATGGGTCACGGGCCCAGTTGCTCCGCGGCACGTGGGATCCTCCCGGACCGGGGCACGAACCCGTGTCCCCTGCATCGGCAGACGGACTCCCAACCATTGCGCCACCAGGGAAGCCCTGGTTCTGTTTCTTGATTTGAGCTTTTGGTTACATGGATGTGTTCGCTCTGTGAAAAATTCATGAATCTGTACATTAATGATTTGTATACGTTTCTGTCTTCATGCATCACTCTACCGTAGCTGGTTTATTTGTCCTGTTAGACTGTGATCCAGGGATGCTTCTTTCATCATCTTTGTATCCAGTATCTAGCACACAGTGGTTATTCTACAAATTATTGTTGAATGTTATAGGCATAAATAATTAAACGAATAAATGGAATTGAAGACTCAGGTGGCAAGGGCTATAGGATTTTATCTAGGGCGGGATGATGAGATATACAAGAATGGAATTATGAAAAGTGGGGGAGTGAGTAGAGTAGAGGGCCGGTAGGAAGGTTATTTAGAAGTGTTGTGTTCAGACAGGAGGAAGACCAGAGTGAAGTGAGGCACTCATAGAGCACCTGCCAGCACAAGCCACACTGGCATCCCCACACCCTGCCCCACTTTAGGCCAGCTCTCCTTCTTGACGTCCCTATTCTGGGACTGCAATCCTCCCCGTCACAAAGGCACCAAAACACCAAAACTCCTCTTTTCTCTCTTTTTTGTCCCCCTCCACCTTCCATTTGCTGCCAAACTAAATGTTTCTTTAATCAATCCTCCTTCCATTCCCATCACTGGCGCCCTTGTTAAGATTCTCCTGGATTCTTAGTCTAATTGTTCCTACCTGGTTTCCCTGTTAGGACTTTATGTGACATGGAAATGGACTAATTTTTTTGAAAAGAAAAGAAAAAAGACTGGAAGGGAAGATTCATTAAAAGATTACAGGGATGGGGCTTCCCTGGTGGCACAGTGGTTAAGAATCCACCTGCCAATGCAGGGGACACGGGTTTGAGCCCTGGTCCAGGAAGATCCCACAAGCCGCGGAGCAACTAAGCCCATGCGCCATAACTACTGAGCCTGCGCTCTAGAGCCCGCGAGCCACAACTACTGAACCCACGTGCCACAACTACTGAAGCCCACACCTAGAGCCCGTGCTCCGCAACAAGAGAAGCCACTGCAACGAGAAGCCCACTCACTGCAACGAAGAGTAGCCCCCACTCGCCACAACTAGAGAAAGCCCACGCACAGCAACAAAGACCCAACACAGCCAAAAATAAATAAATAAAATAAATAAATCTACATATATAAAAGAAAAGATTACAGGGATGACCTACGGAACCTCAAAAAAAAAAAAAAAAAAGCTAGAGTCAGGGACAAGAAAAGTCACCAAGGCTCATTTGCTGCCTCTTTCTGTGCACTTCTTGGTAATTTTAGTCTACGCATCTTTCTCCTGTTCCTCAGACCTCATGGTGGAAATCATGGCCATTGATCCACACACCGAAGTTTTACATCAGCTTCCAAGAGACCACACCGGACAGGGATGAGAATCTCCCAGGCTCAATACCAAATTCCCATGCAAGGGACTCTGATTAGTCCCCTGGGTCAGGCCTCTGCCCTGGAATCACTCAGTTGTATTCTGGGGACACCATCCAACTGCGACAAAGACTGTCCATGATCGAGCACCGTTGCCATGAGGAAGGGGTGGGGCCATTACCAGAGAAGAGGAGCTGGACAAACAACCCAAGGATGAATTTACACCTTTGGCTTTGAATCTGCCTGGCAAGCCACCACAGGTCTATCTTTCCCAAAGGAGAGCTCTGATCAGGTCACTTTCACTCAGCAACGTGACCTCAGCTGCAGGGTCACCTCACCTGTGATCACGCCCCAGGACAGCCTATAGCTGCCCTACAGTGAGACCAAGTGAGGTGGGGGGTCTATAGTCCTGGCCATTAACCTGACCTGGGACAATGCTGCCAGGCACTGCTCCTGGCAGAATTCCCCACCCAGTTGGCTGAGGCTTTGCCAAGCTTGCATTGCAATTCCACTTCCTCCTCTGTCCTTCCTGCTTCCTCTCACTTCCTTCCATGGTTGTTGACTCTAATGCACTCTGTCTCCGTGTCTGCTTCCAGAGGAGCCAAGCTTTGACAATTGCACGGATCCTTCTGCCCACCTAGGTTTCCCATTTCCTATCATCTCCTCCTGCCTCAATTCATCCTACCCTTCAGATGCCACCTCTTCTCAGAAGCTTTGCCTGGGTGCCCCAATCAGACGTATTCTCTCCATCCAGCAATCTCTGTCACCACCTCAGATGGTGTACTTTTTTTACTGAACTTGTCTGATTCTCCCCAGTATTGTAGCTATTTGTGAGCCTTTCCACCAATCCCCCAACCTTCCCATAATACACACTAATCAGTGAGCTCTTGGAGTGGAAGTCAGTTTTGCTTTTTTTTTTTTCCTCTTTCTCCAATGCTCTGCTAAGTACATGGTCAGTCCTCAGCGCGGGATTATTAATGTTCCCAAACACTTGGGAGAATCAGGCAGTAAACGAATATAAACCACCAAAGGTCTTTAAAAAATTTTTTTTTCCTTGAACAAGACAGGACGGAAATAAATTTTAAAATACCAAATGTTTGCAAAAGTGTTTAATCTTCACTACTAGTCTATAAGCTCCTAGACAACAGAGACTAAATCTTATCAATGTATTCATATCCCTCCCAAGCACGATTTTAGGTCAGTGTATGATAGAGGCTAAACCCACCAGGTCTGCAGCTCACTAGGCCTGGGGTCACATCTTGACTCCGTCATTTACTTCCTGCACACCCTTGATCAATTCACTTCATTCATTTAACCTTTAGTTTTTTACCTGTAAAATGGGAAATACCTGTAAAATACCTGCCTCACAAGGCTGTTAAGGGACTAAATGAGATAACTGTATGAAGTATAGTGTCTGGGTCAAGTAAGAGTTTGATAACAATTAGTTAATTTTGTTTATTATTAAAGGGTGTTCTATAATGTTTACTAAATGAATGAGTGAATACGAAGAAAGGAGGAGGAAGAAAATAACTTGGAGAAAATCTACGTAGACATTTGCTGAAAGCAGAGACCAGGAGTTATAGGATGAGATGCCAAGTCCTGTGAATTTCATAACTCTGTCATCCTACTTATGAGTGTTTGCCCATAGTAGGCACTCAAAAAATGCAACTCTTCCAGAGACCAAAATGGGACAGGAGATAAAGGAAATAGATGTCTTAGACTAGGGCAACTGTTCTCAAATCATTTGGTCTTAGGATTACTTTACCCTCTTAAAAATTATCAAGGATCCTAAGAACTTTTGTTTATGTGGGCTGTATCTGTCACTATCTACAGTATTAAAAATTAAAAATGAGGACATTTTAAAATATTGTTTTATTCTTTTGAAAATAACAATAACAAACTCGCGTTACATGTTGACATAAATAATATCGTTTATGAAAAATAATTATATTTTCCACACAAAAAATGGTAAGAAGAGTGGCATTGCAAATTCCTTTGATGTTTGGCTAACAGAAGACAGCTGGATTCTCATATCTGCTTTTGCATTCAATCTGTGACATGCTGTTTTGGTTGAAGTACATGTAGAAAACCTAGCCTCACACAGATATGTAGATGGAGAAGGGAGGAGTATTTTAAAAGCCTTTTCAGATAATTGTGAATATTCCTCTTTGCTACCACTCTAAAACTTATTAAGTTTAACTTTATTAAATCAAATAAGTTTCTTAAAGGTCAGTTTCAATGTGGATTATGAAACCACATCACGAACCTTTCCCACTCTGTTATATTAAAATCCATGTACTTTGAATGGATCATTTTACTCGTGTGTGATTTTGTAACATTCTGTTTTGGTCATTTAGAAAGTATTGGCTCACTGAGTTATACAGAACTTCCAAATGGTGACATAGCTCATTGTATAATATCCCAAAAAAATCACGTTTGTTAATATCGCCACTAATCTCATCAGAAAAGTCTTTCAGTGTTGGTAAGCTGTCAAGTTCTCAATGGCAAATACAGGTTTTCCAAACTTCTAGTTTTCGGTTAAAAACCTGAATTTTATCATTGGCAACAAATGCAATCAGTTACTTTCCTTAAGGTGACTGGCATACTTTGTTTATATTTAAGAGAATGTCTACCAAATATTCAAGTTTCAATAACCACCCTTGTCAGTTTTTGCCAGTCTTCTTTCAAGTAAAAATGGTGTTTCAGGAAAAAAACAGGGAATTCAGTTTGCATCTCAGAACAATTGCACTTCTCCTTGAGACAACCATTGTTCTTCAGTAGTTAGTAGAAGTGTTTTACTTGTACTTTCCATTTCGTCATACAGGGTAGTATTAAAAAGACAGGTACTAAAGGGTCAAGATTTAATAAAAGTCATACTTTTACTGCTTCCTTAAGGACACTCTTAAGTGAATCCAGCTTTTCTTTTCAAACTGAGAGTGCAGCGTGGTGAAAATTGCAACGTCTACCAGTACACTTTGCTGCCACTGCCTTACTTCATGCTAGGGTGCCAGCAATTGTGCCCATCACTGCTTTTGTACCATCATATCATTGCTTTTGCACCATCAGTGCAAATGTTAACCTTGGGAAAAAAGCCAATTAACATCTTCGTATTATTATGAAAATAGTCTTGACAGACCCCCTGGAATGGTCTTGGGATCAACAAGGGTCCATGTACCACACTCCATAACAGCTGGACTATAGAAAAGAAATTGAGAAAACAATAAGTCATAACTCAGGCTTCCCTGGTGGTGCAGCGGTTAAGAATCCGCCTGCCAATGCAGGGGACACAGGTTCGAGCCCTGGTCCGGGAAGATCCCACATGCTGCAGAGCAACTAAGCCCATGTGCCACAACTACTGAGCCTGCGTGCCACAACTACTGAAGCCCGCAGGCCTAGAGCCTGTGCTCTGCAGCAAGAGAAGCCACCGCAATGAGAAGCCTGTGCACCGCAACCAAGAGTAGCCCCCGCTCACCACAACTAGAAGAAAGCCCGCACGCAGCAATGAAGACCCAACGCAGCCAAAAAAAAAAAAAAAAAAAAAGTCATAACTCAAAGGATTATGGCCTAGAGGAGGGATTTGGGGAACTACAGGGAAATTTGAAGACAGAGTCCCTGGAAGGGACCATAGAAGACCCCTAGGGTTGGCAGATTTCATAACTGAAGTTTTGGTTATCTTTGTTTTTAAGTCCTCTAGGGAGACCCCACCCCTTTATTGCCTGTACCTGGGGAGGACTGCTCCCAACACTAGTTTTTTCTTTTTAATTTAATTTTATTTATTTTTTATACAGCAGCTTCTTACTAATTATCTATTTTATACATATTATTGTATATATGTCAATCCCAATCTCCCAATTCATCACACACACACCCTTTCCCCCCTTGGTGTCCATACGTTTGTTCTCTGCATCTGTGTCTCTATTTCTGCCTTGCAAACCAGTTCATCTGTACCATTTTTCTAGATTCTACATATATGCGTTAATATACGATATTTCCAACACTAGTTCTTGTTACACCCGTTTTATGTTTTCTGGCCGCGCAGGGAGATCTTAGTTCCCCGCCCCTGCAGTGCAAATGCTGAGTCTTAATCACTGGACCACTGGGGAAGACCCTACAACCCTGTTTTTACGAGACCCTGAAGGCCTGTGACCTGCCTGCAGTTCTCTACCCTCTACCTCTTTTTTACTTTATTATTTTCTACTTTGGGGCACAAATGCATTTGGGGGGAGGTGACATTTGTTCTATAATTCATCAATTCTGATATGTACATCATTTTCACATTATAAAATCCCTGAAATTGAGACATCTATAGCAATCAATGGCATCTTATAATTGCTTTTGGCCAGTTAGGGGTCATGGCACAGTTGGCACCACCCATGCATACGTGAACTTGGTTATTGTTTCTTGTGACCTGAGTAGACTGCTGCAGACTGCCAATGTCTCTGTCAACAAACCATTTAGAAAACATTTCAGGAAGGACCATGAGGCCTGCTTGTTTGAAAACCTCTGTTGACATCTTCTGGTAAGATCAACTAACAGAATGGAAGGCAGGGGTTTGTCAGAAACAATTACAGAGTACTCCTTGAGGATACATTGCATCACTAATGCTCTTGGTGGCAGAGAGGACAATATTGTGTGGAAAACAGACTTCGATTACTCTCCGCTGAAAAGTGACCTAGGAGAGTTGGCCTTGGAATGTGAAGATATTTCAGGAATACCTAACCTATTTATTTGTCTATACTTCCCTTTTTGTACATGAATGCTATGTAATAAAAACAAATGTCTAAATGAGTCTGAGAGAGCTCTTTCAATAAGTATAAAATGAGAAGTCTAATACAGATGGCCAATAGGCACATGAAAAGATGCTCAGCATCGTTAATTATTAGAGGAAGGCAAATCAAAACTGCAGTCAGGTACCATCTCACACCGGTCAGAATGGCCATCATCAAAAAGTCTACAAATAACAAATGCTGGAGAGGATGTGAAGAAAAGGGAACCCTCCTACACTGTTGGGGGGGAATGTAAGTTGGTGCAGCCACTATGGAGAACAGTATGGAGGTTCCTCAAAAACCTAAAAATAGAGTTGCCATATGATCCAATAATCCCACCCCTGGGTGTATTTCCAGACAAAACTATAATTCAGAAAGACTCATGCACCCCTATGTTCATAGCAGCACTATTCACAGTAGCCAAGACACAGAAACAACCTAAATGTCCATCAGCCGATGAATGGATAAAGAAGATGTGGTACATATATACAATGGACTATTACTCAGCCATAAAAAGAATGAAATTATGCCATTTGCAGCAACATGGATGGACCTAAAGATTATCACACTAAGTGAAGTAAGTCAGAAAGAGAAAGACAAATACCATATGATATCACTTGTATGTGGAATCTAAAATATGACACATATGGAACCTCTCAGAACTCTGCTTTTTAAGGTAGGTCAGAGTTCTAAGGGTAAATTTCAACAGGCCAATATATCATAATTTAAATTACTGAGTTAGAAAAAACAAAGGTTTAGTTTCTAGGCTAAAATAAAGAATTTCTCATTTTAGGATATCTAATTGAAAGCCACTGATAGAATTTAGCTATCAGAAATGTTAAAAGACTGGTTTATAATGGTCTATTTCTGATACATGAATACTTATAATAACCATGTACAAATGGAAGTCAAAAGTATACCATGCTTCTTAAATATTAGCCAACAGGGCCATGACTTGCAAATTTTAAAATGTGCAATTACTTTTAAACTACAAATATGTTCCCACCAAGTGTGGATAAATACTTTTATAGTACTTGTTAAAGAAGCGTTTCAATATGTATTAAACAAGCAGCCCTAAAAATATGCAACTGTTCGTACTTTATGGAAAAATTAAAGACAAACAACATATAAAATATGACACATATGAACTTATCTACGGAACGGAAACAGACTCACAGACACAGAAAACAGATTTGTGGTTGCCAAGGAGCAGGGGGAGGGATGGATTGGGAGTTTGGGATTAGTAGATGCCAACTATTATATATAGAATGGATAAACAACAAGGTCCTGCTATATAGCACAGGGAACTATAGTCAATATCCTGTGATAAACCCTAATGGAAAAGAATATGAAAAAGAATGTATACATGTATATAACTGAATCACCTTGCTGTACAGTAGAAATTAACATTGTAAATCAACTATACTTCAGTAAAATAAAATAAAATGAAAAGTCTAAGTGATAAGAAAGTATTGTGTCACAGTTTATTTGGCAGCATTTTTTTGTTCATTCTTAGTGATACATAAAATGATGGGTGTATCTTATAACTGAGGTATTTTAGATTTGATGAATTATGGTGGTCATATTTAGGTATATCTGAAGTTTTGAAACATGGCACTTGTGAGTGAAGAGACTCTAATATAGTTGTTCCTTGTTTGTTTCCTTGTTTTCTTCCCAATACAAACATTTGCTTATACATCATGAAAGATAAAACCAATTTAGAAATGAAAGAGAAAGTCCCCCATCAACTTGGTCCCCAGACATACCACTGTAAATAGAACAGTGTATATTCTTTCAAAAATAAACTAAAATATACTTTTAAATATATTATTTTTGAAGTATTTGATACTTATAAAAGAATATATGTACTGTATACGTTAAGTTATGAAGCATAAAACTAATAATCATGAACCCATCTCCCACTTTAAGAATTACAAATCCCGATAGCACTGCATCTTCTTGTATATGCCTTCCCAAGCCCATCACCCAGTTTCCCCACCAGGGAACCTGATTTTGTTGTTGTTATTTCTCTTGTTTTCAGTATAATTTTACTATATATGTGTGAATTCCTATACAACGTATTATGTTTGTTTTCTTGCCTTTGAACTTTTAAAAAAAATAGTATTATTCTGTATATATTCTTCTGCAACATGCTTTCTGCACTCAACATTGTATTTGTAAGATTCATCCATATTAATGCCTATAATTCAGGGCTTCTCAACCTTGACACTGTTGATATATTGGACTGGATGATTTTTTGTTGTGGGGGGCTGTCCAGTGCATGTTAGGGCCTGACACATAGTAGCTTCTCAATAAATGTTCTTTCTTTTGTAGCTAACTTGTACACCAAAGTGCTCAGTAATAGTATTTGTTGAATGAATGAATGAATGAATGAACTAAGCCTTTACTCTTCTGGGGCATCTTCTTAGGGCTTCTGCTGCCCTAGCTTATCACTCTTGACTTGGTTCTTTCACTTAAGCTTTGAATCCTGACTGGATCTGAATTAAATGCTGGCCTTTCGCCATAGCTCATCTCCCTGTGGGAAGCCAAAAGCAACCAGGAGAATACTTGACCCATTCACAGAAGGTGGCTTCTGGTCAGTTCCATCTCCGTGTCAAAGGCCAGAAACTTCTGATTTTCAAGAGAATCCCCAAATTCCGGATTTTATGGATATCTTCTGATATTTAAACATTTGCCAAGGATTCAATTTCTTTTTTATTTTCCACATCACATAGGACAAATTAGAAATGCCTAAGCTTGGCTTTGGCCCTCAGGCAGCCAGTTGACAGCCTTTGCTTCAAGCTAGCCACCATGGTCCTGCTTTCATGTGACCACAGAGGTCATGGCTCTTGGCCTTGGGAATAGGACCTTCACGTAGGGCCCTAGGACCCTTTCCATGGGAGCTTCTCCGGGCCAAAGACTAAGGGAAGGGGAAGAAAGCCAACATTTGTAGATGCACCCTGCACAAGATTCCCACTCTTTCCTTCAACTGCTGCAGCAGCCCTGTGAGATAGGTGTTATCATTATCCCCATTTTGACAGAAACAAAAGCTCAGAATTACAACATCACTTGCTAAAGTTCCACTTTGCTACTAAGTTACAGGCCTAGGATTTGAACCCAGGACTATCTGACCAGACTATAAACTCATTTAGAGAAGAGAGAAACAGTGCCCTATTCCTCTCTGTATTCTTCCAAACACAGGTCTGGGCACGTAGTCAGTGCTCAGTAGGCATGGCTGATTGATTATCAATTGACTGTCTGGAGAAAGACATGCTTATGGCTACATCTTCTCAACACTTAAACAAGAATTTGAGATTCAGTTTGTCTAGGCCCGATAGGCAAACTCCTCTACCAAACAAGAAAACAACACACATGTACAAATACATTGAATTATCTGAATTGAGTTCTTATCTGAATTGGCATCAAAGAGATACAGAAGAGATAGAAATATTTAAAAGAATAGTGATTACCTACCAGTTTTTCATAAGCTCTTTCCATTCTCCCTGCCTCTCATCCCCCTCAAAAGAACATTTTTGTCGTTAAAAAGAAAGGCTCCAATTATTCTTTCATGAGCATATCCTGAAAAGGATTCCATACACTAAATTAGTGTGAGTGGCTAGTGGTGATGACAATGATACCTCAACTCTGAGCAGTGATTAATATTTCTATGTCAGTATTTTACAATATGGAGCTCAAATTACAGACTTAATCCAATGAAAAAACATGAGAGGTATTTATAGTCAGAATACTTGTTGAAAGATTCCCCACCTATAGAAACATACAGGATAGCTCCAGGGAGTATATCATCATTTTCCTAAAATTTTGGCAAGAAGCTGTTAGGAGTCCTGGTATGGCTGGCAACATGGAAGAACATTTCCTCCTCTTGACGGCTCCAGCCAGCTTCTGACAGCCCTGCGCCAGCTTCCCAGAGCTACAAATGGCTTGGGGTGATTTTATCTTGACTGTATATCCTAACTCACAACCTATAGAAGTAATAAAAGAGGAAACACAATGGATGAAATGTGAAGCAACAGCAATGAGCCATGACCAATTTAAGATGAAGTTCAAAATGCATAACCAAGCAACAGACTTAATCCAAATTCAAACAGTAGGTAGTAAGGTGGAAAAGCCCCAAAGACAGTAATGGCATTAGAAAACTATAAGTAAAAGAACTAAAATATTCCTTTGACTCCAAGTGGGGCCAGAGAGGCAGATTCTTTTTCCTCCCTCTTAGGAGGCCTGAAATGGAAGTCAGGGATGAGAAAAAAATATTTTCTATGTAGTTCATTGTGCTCAGATTATCATTTGTAGTATTATAAGAGACTGGCCATAATTTATTCATGTGTTCATTTGAAAGATATGTTTCAAAAGATGCATGTACCCCAATGTTCAGAGCAGCATTATTTACAATAGCTGACATATGGAAGCAACCTAGGTGCCCATGAACAGATGAATGGATAAAAAAGCTGTGGTGTACATATATATATGTATAATGGACTACTACCCAGCCAGAAAAATGAGTGAAATTATGCCATATGGAACAACATGGATTAAGTCGGAGAGTATTTTGCTTAGTGAAATAAGTCAAAGAAAGACAAATACTGTATGATATCACTTACATGTGGAATCTAAAAAATAAGACAAAGTAGTGAATATAACAAAAAAGAAACAGACTCACAGATACAGAGAACAAACTAGTGGCTACCAGTGGGGAGAGAGAAGGGGGAGGGGCAAAAGAGGGGTAGGGGATTAAGAGGTACAAACTACTATGTATAAAATAAATAAGGTACAAGGATATATTGTACAGCACAGGGAATATAGCCAATATTTTATAATCACTATAAATGGAGTATAACCTGAAACATATAATATTGTGAATCAACCATACCTCATTAAAAAAAAAACTCTGAAGGAAAAAAAAATATGTTTTGACATCTGCCCTATCATATTTCTGCCTTCAAATCCCTCACAGTCCAGGGAGGGGCTCAGTCATGAACAAATAGTTACAAAATGAAGTAAGTTACGGATCAAAAAAAGTGGGAAGCACAGAGGAAGGAGCAGCGTGACTCCTCCCTTGAGGATGGAAATAGGGGTGAGGAACTGAGAATCTGGGGCTGGGGCAGGGAATTCCCCATCACAGGTTGCTGAGCCACCAAAACCAGAAGTTTGACCCAAGTCCGGGGTCCATGCAGAAAGCCAAAGTCCCAAGTTGGAATGAAAGTCCTGGCATGGACAAGGCAAAGGGCTCAGAGACAACTCAGTGTTGGAGCATAGAGCCCCAGATCTGGGAAAATAAGGGGGCCAGATTGACCACAATTGCCTGAGTACCCCCTGCTGCTCCTATATCCCTGTCCCTTCCCTGGGACCTCCCCATGATCCAGCAACCAGTGGGTTCAGATGGCCCACCAGGGGCCCCCAGGACGGAGCTGTGTGATAGGCCTGCCTCTGTTTTGATGGCTTTTACGTGCTTGCCGAGGCGGGGCGGGGGGGTGATATGCAGGTGGACCAGCCAAGTTTGATGGTTTAGGATGCGATGAAGCGAGTATCTTGCCCTTTTGTGGGGGAAAAGGAGAAGTTTTCTCAGACACTTTGATAAAGAGGCAGGTATGGAGCTGGTGGAAATGGGGCATGAGGGAGTGTGTGCGTAAAGGCAGAAAGCATGTAAGGGGCTGGGCTCTGAGTTCGAGGGGCCGTGGGTACCAATGAGCCTGAGCCAGTGGGCTTGAGCCACGTTGGGGAGCCTTAGGCGAGGCTTCAGGGCTTAGACTTTATCCTCTAGCCGAAGAGGAAGACTTTCTTTCCAATTAAGAAGAGGTGGTTCTGAACCCAGGAGCTCTCATTGCCTTACTAGATGGGTCTGAATGCTGATGGTAGCCATGTTTTTTTCTGTGTCCCAGAGAACAAGCCACTAGGAAACAGACACAAGCTGTTTGCTGCTCTGTCACTGCCTGTGTGCTGAGTAGGGCTGCAGATGTCCCGGTCACAGGAAAGCTTTGCTTGAGAGAATGCCCAGAGGTGTGCAGACATAAGAATCATGCCCAGGGGCCCTCAGGAGGGTAAGCAGTCCCATTGCCCCAAGTCCTGAGATGCAGCCATTTCCCTGGGCCTTGACCTTTGGCCTCTCAGGCTCCCAAGGGCTGCAGAGTCTGTTTTCACTGGCCCAAGAGGTAGTTTTCACAGGTCCCTTGTGGCAAATCATACATCTTCTATAATGAAAGAATGCTATCTTACTAGAGACACAGCTCATCTGTCCCTGGTCTGTTCCTTGGGGCACTTTCTGTACAGAAAGTATAAACGTCATCTGAGCATCCAACAGACTTTCCTTCCTTCCCATCTGTGTAAAAATGTACCCGTAACACCACTTTATGCTGCTCAAATTTTCAGGGACTTGGAGGGACCATTTCAACCAGCTTCGTGGCAGCTTGGTGAGGGAGGTGTCATCACCCCCTCCTATAGGGGAGGAAACTGAGACTCAGAGAGGGTAAGTTCCACCTTTTGTGAAGTTGAGATTCAAACCCAGACTTGCCAGAAGCCCCAGTCCATGCTCTTCCCACTGGCCCACATTCTCTCTCCTCCCAGGGAAGAGATGCTGATGCAAGGGCTACTATTTCCAAGGGCCTGGAGTTCCTCTGAATGTTTGCTTATCAGTTTGGTTGAGTTTAATAAGACAAATCATTCTGACTGGGCCTTAAAGACAAACACCTCATGACAGTGAAAAGTGTGAGAAGGGAGGGTTCATCATAATATTTTGCATTTACAGGACTCTATTTTCCCAAGCATTTTACAGTTTCCACTGCACTGAGTCACCCAACCCTCCTGTGAAGGAGCTGGAACATTTATTACACCGGCTGCTTCTGAGGGTTAGGTCAGGCAGGCTACTCCAAATTTCAGCGGCTTCCCCTTTTGGGGGTTACAGTCCTCCATGGTGTATTAGAAAAGAGGGGATTTGAATAGCAGGGACCCTCTATCACCATGTACTCCTCTCTCCTCACTGGGGCCTCCTGGGACCTTTTCATGGTCCCCTTGAGAGGAAGCTGCTTGCTCCAAATGGGAGGGGCAGGCCACTCTCACTCTCCTGCCCCCTCCCTTTATTCTTCACCGGCATCATCATAGGAGGCTAAACGACGAGGGTAGGGTAACTAGGGACAATCTCAATGTAGCAATGGAAAAAAATTTAAACATGCATGCTAAATATGATTTCTTCCCCCGTAGATAAAGAGTGCCAAGAAGTGAAACCAAGAAGTTTAGGACCAAGAAGTCATCCCAGGTATGTCTGTGGGTACCACAGGCCTCCAGGGCTGCCACATTGCACAGCTCAGCCCCATCTGGGGCCTTGCCAGTCCCTAACCCTGTGCCGTAGCCTCATGTTTCTCTGAGAAAGCTTTTTCTTTTTTACTTCTGCCTTGCAGATCTGACTTGCAAATCTCTCCACTCTGCCTCAAAAATCTGTTCCCACTTTTTAGGAAACCCCACCTTTAAATCCGAGGACTTGATCTCACTTTACAGGATTCCCTACCCCAGAAGTACAGTTCCTTAGGTGTGAGTTATTCAGTCTGGAATGATAGCCAGAGTGCGGCAGGACAGACCACACAGGGTAGTGGCACTCTCTTCCACAAGATAGTCAGAGGTTGGGGAGGGTCTTACCAGATTCCTCTAGAACCCACCCGCTGCCCCAGTCCCCACTACCACTACCCTGTGAGAATCAGGTAGGCTTCTTTATTTTTCTGATTAACCAGTTGGTAACTTTAGATCAGATATACACTCATCTCTAATGGACAGTTTTAGTCTAAAGCCCTGAAGCTAAAAAAGACTGCAAACATCTTTTATTTGGTGAGTGATGTGTTTTCAAAAATGTTTGAGAATTTGAACTCCTTTAAGTAGGGCATGCCTTCTCAATTAGCCACAGTCCCCACTGTTCCCTAGTGTCCTATACCGAGGCTGATTCACTCATTTATATTATCTGTGTTGCCCCTATAGGCATCTGTGTTTGCCACTGCTCTTCCAAACTCACAAGGAAGAAGAGAAACATTTTCATAATTGTTTCCTAATTTGCAAACCTGCTTGTCTCTCAGTGGAGCTGGTACTGCACATTATTACTGCATCGTGCTTGATCTTTTCCTTAAACCCCCTTCCTCCTTTCAAACAAGCTTCCTTGGCTCCATTGGCATTTTAAAATTTCATTACTGAATGGCCAAAAAGCACATGAAAAGTGCTCAACATCACTAATTATTAGAGAAATGCAAATCAAAACTACAATGAGGTACCACCTCACACCGGTCAGAATGGCCATCATCAAAAAATCTACAAACAATAAATGCTGGAGAGGGTGTGAAGAAGAGGGAGAACTTCTACACTGTTGATGGGAATGTAAATTGGTACAGCCACTACGGAGAACAGTATGGAGATTCTTTAAAAAACTAAAAATAGAGCTACCATATGATCCAGGAATTCCACTCCTGGGCATATATCTAGAGAAAACCATAATTTGAAAATATATATGCACCCCAATGTTCATTGCAGCCCTGTTTACAATAGCCAGGACATGGAAGCAACCTACGTGTCCATTAACAGAGGAATGGATAAAGAAGATGTGGTACATATATACAGTGGAATATTACCCAGCCATAAAAAGAGAATGAAATAATACCATTTGCAGCAACATGGATGGACTCAGAGATTGTCGTACTGAGTGAAGTAGGTCAGACAGAGAAAGACAAATGTCATATGATATCACTTATATGTGGAATCTAAAAAAAAGGGTACAAATAAACTTATCTACAAAACAGAAATAGAGTTAGAGATGTAGAAAATGACTTATGGTTACCAGTGGGGGGAAAGGGAGGGAGGGAGAAACTGGGAGATTGAGATTGACATATACACACTACTATATATAAAATAGGTAACTAATAAGGACTACTGTATAGCACAGGGAACTCTACTCAGTACTCTGTAATGGCCCATATAGGGAAAGAACCTAAAAAAGAATGGATATATGTATATGTATTTTACTGTACACCTGAAACTAACACAACATTATAAATCAACTATACTCCAATAAAAATTTTTTAAAAATTCCATTACTGAGCTGCTTGTCCCTTAAAGGTTGCTCCTGTAATTATTCAAACACATGGCCAAAGTTTTGAAATCATCTCTGGGGTTGGGGCAAGATGGTGGGGAAGAGTAGGCAACACCATATTCCTATCACAAACTGAGCAGGAGAGAGGTCCTGACCTGGCTCTGGGACTGCCCTTCAGACTGTGGTGTTCTTTTCAGTGTGAGCAAAAAGAGCTTAGTGAATCCATTCACTAAGACCTGGGAGAGCGAAGGGGCAGCCAAGAGTGTCAGTAGCAGTAGAAGATTCAGGTCAGGTTAACAGGAGGTCCCAAATATTGCAATGTGAGCCACTCTCCATCCCACACACTCATTCCCACAGCCTGGCCGACGTGATTAAACAATCTCAGCACTCTTTCCCACCAAGTGGACTACTCCCTCACAAGCCTTCTCTGTCCCTCACTCCAGGCAGCCACCACAGCCTGAGCAAAGCTGAAAATTATGATGAAACTTATTTCCTATCCTTTGATTACACTGGATGGCTAATCTAAAGACCAGGACTCTGGTGTTAACCCTGCCATTGACTCACTGGGCTATCTGGGGCTTGGGCAAGGCTGCTTACGTCTGCAGACCGGTTTCTTCATCTGTTAAATGAAGTGGTTGGGCAGTTGATTAATTGATTTCCAACCTGATGTCAAGGTTAAGTGAGTAGAATGATGATTTAGGTGAGGAGGGCGGTAAGAGTACAGAAAAGGAAGGGATCCCTGTGGGTCAGTTGTCCTGAGAGGGTCTCTGACTTAGTAGAATTTATTATGCAAAGCTGATGGCCACATTTAGAGAAACAGGAGGGGGCTCCAAGCAGGCATCATGGGCAAAGGCATGGAGGTGAGAATGTATTGAACAGGGAGAGGACCTGTAAATTAACAATAATCTCATAAATCCCTGTGTTAGAGGCATGCAGTCACTCGCTCAGTAAACCTTTCCTCTGTCCTACCATGTGTTGGGCGTTGTGCGAGGTGCTGAGGTCCTACTGTGAATAGAAGACACATACAGAGCGACTGCTGCTGTACGCTGGCTCCTTACCCACACTGAAGCATCGATAGGACTGGACGCAGCTTGCCCTCTGACCCTTCCAGACGGGCAAGGAGATACATTTTAATGGCTGAGTGAGTACAGCCAAGTCACCCAACTGCTCTCAGCACTTTCGCAGATAAGTGAGGCGCTTCATGTGAAAGGCACTTCGTCAACTGTAAAATCCTCCACAGATGTTGTCTATAAATCTAAATGGTAATAATAACCACAATTGAATGAGTTGCTGATGGTAGAATTTCAGGCAAGGGACCTCAAGTGGCAGAAAGCACTCAAAGCCTCTGGAAACCAACTCATCAGAGAAAAGCTGACTTTGACCCTTGCTCCCTGACCATCCCACCTTCAACGTTTTGACCCAGTTTAGGCTTCCTTTTAAAAGCTCATAGAAATATTTTCTCACTATAATTACAGGCAAGGCTCAGGATCTCTGTCGTAAGAGGAGCTGGTAGAGAAGTGACAATTAACCAAGGCACATAACTGAAGGGTAGGTAAATATATCCGGTGGCAGATGAGACCCCTTCCTATTGGATACTATTCCCAGTATCCAAGGGCAAAGACAGGAATGTGCTTCATTTAGACCAGAGGGTGCTGAGCACCTTATAATTAAAGGCTCCTGTCAAGAAGTGAGGTGCACGTGAATGTGGGTGATGGAGACTTCTGGGTGCCCTCTGCATGGACTGCGTCAACATGCTCCTTTTCCTACCCAGGAGGCTTTCCGTACTGCTGGCAGTGGCTCGATTTTAAAAGTCTGCTAATCATGAGATCAGAGGGCATGTCTGGAGTAGAGACAGTGTGACTCCTGTCACTGAGCAGAACAATGAAAAGTTCAAAAATAGTAGTATCTGCTAGTGGAAAACCAATAAACATATAATTTCCAGGTAATTACTATCATATAATTAGCTCTCTGCTTTCATATGCCCCAGCAGAAATTGAGTTGGGGAGCAACTGTAACACAGTTTAATAGTCATGGCACATTCCACAGCAAAATGAAGCCTTTTTTTTCTCCCAACAAAAACTGAGGGTCAAAGAGCACCAAGACTGGCTGAGCCTGGGCCCAATTCACATGGACTAGTGAGCCGGGTTCTTGGGTGACATAAAATGGGCTCTGAGCTCGGAATCTGAAGAGCTGGTTATCATTCCAGCTCTACCTGATCCCCTCTTGTGACCGTTCCTCCAGCTCTTGGTGTCCTTCTAATCAGTAAAATGATGGTGTGGGACTAACTCACGCATTCTCATCACACTCAAGGGGGTGAACATTGGTTCTGGAGGCAAAACGGTCTTAGATATTACAGTGGCTTGTGGCCCTCCAAAGCTCAACCCTATCTGGCAAAATCTTATTTCTTAGCGTTTAACTTATTTCTCTCGTCAGGTTTTCTTTGTCATTATCATAAAGTTCGCAGAGGATACACAAAATGCGTGCAAGACCTGTACTGCAAAACTACGGGGGATGGATTGGAGGACTTTCTCTTCATCCCTCGCTCCATCACAAAGTCCTATCACAAGAGGTGGCTCGTGTGTCCTATTGGCTGCCATTCGCCGCCTCCTGGGTGTTGTTTATGTTTATTTCTCAGTGATTTTGTGTGTGACTTGGGCTTTGAGAATTAAATAAATTTTACTTTTTACTATTTCATTCTTCTAAGTTTTTCACTATTTCATTCTTCTAAGTTATTCAATCCATCAATAATTATGTCAAGTGCTGAAAAGAAAAAATGTCAACAATATCTGAAAGACTATCTAGCCAAGTACACACACATACAGTGCATAAATGGATATACAATACATCTGTGATATTAAAATTTCATGGGAGCAGCGATTAGGGTAAAAAAAAAAGGTCTAAAAACACTCTTGGTGAAGGTAATAATAGGTTGAGAACACTGCACTAGATGATTCTAAGAGTCTTTCCAGCTATGAGATTCTGTAGGTCCATGATTAAGAAGTGTCCTCTGAGTTGGTACCCACCCAGCACGGCAACGTCACTTACTATCCTGTGAATTTGGGAAGGTTCCTTAACCCCTCTGAGCCTTGGATTTCTCACTGGGAAAGAGGACATGCTTACATGCCTCAATAGGTATCAGCATCTTCCTTCTAGGGGAAGAGGAATAGACCATTTTGAGCAGGGTCTTCATTTGTGTTCTCCTAAAATCAGAGCCTGAGACAAGGACTTGAGTGCAGTTAGGTTTGGGGAGATGATCCCAGGAAGCAGGATTGAGTGAATGGGGGGAGTGAGACAGGAAAGGGTGAAAAGTCAGTAAAGGGTGTGAGTTGGTTACTGCTGTGGCCAGGTGGGCCTCAATCCTGCTGGCAAATCTCTGAAGAATTATCTAGAAAGCATCTTAGAATTGTTCCTTTGAAGGATGGGAGGCTGGGGCATTCGAGCACTGATTTTCATCCTCCATGGCAGAGGGTTACCCCTGGGGATGTTGTCTCCTCTGCACTTTGAGGCTGCCCTGCACTTAGGCTGAGTGAGCTTCTGCAGGTTTGAGAAAAGATTTGAGGCAGAACATGAAAAGATGCCCAGCATTGCTAATTATTAGAGAAATGCAAATCAAAACTACAATGAGGTACCACCTCACACCAGTCAGAATGGCCATCATTAAAACGTCTACAAATAGCAACTCCTGGAGGAGGTGTGGAGAAAAGGGAACCCTTCTACACTGTTGGGGGGAATGTAACTTGGTGCAGCCACTATGGGGAACAGTGTGGAGGCTCCTCAAAAAAACTAGAGTTGCCATATGATCCAGCAATCCCACTCCTGGGTGTATATCCAGACAAAACTATAATTCAAAAAACTACAT
Organism: Pseudorca crassidens; assembly: GCF_039906515.1. Lineage (NCBI taxonomy): Eukaryota > Metazoa > Chordata > Mammalia > Artiodactyla > Delphinidae > Pseudorca > Pseudorca crassidens. The sequence goes on along the minus strand of NC_090296.1, from coordinate 116,008,292 downwards.
GCACCCCTATGTTCATAGCAGCAATATTCACAATAGCCAGAACATGGAAACAACCTTAATGTCCATCAATAGATGAATGGATAAAGAAGATGTGGTACATACATACAATGGAATACTACTCAACCATAAAAAAGGACGAAATAATGCCATCTGCAGCACCATGGATAGACCTAGAGATTATCACACTAAGTGAAATTAGTCAGAAAGAGAAAGACAAATACCATATGATATCACTTATATGTGGAAACTAAAATATGACACAAATGAACTTCTCTACAAAACAGAAACAGACTCACAGACATAGAGAACAGACCTATGGGGAGGAGGGGTGGCGGAGGGATGGAGTGGGAGTTTGGGGTTAGCAGATGCAAACTATTACATATAGAATGGATAGATAACAAGGTCCTACTGTATAGCACAGGGAACTATATTCAATATCCTGTGATAAACCATAATGGAAAAGAATATAAAAAAGAATGTATGTATATGTATAACCGAATCACTTTGCTGTACAGCAGAAATTAACACAACACTGTAAATCAACTATACTTCAATTTAAGAAAAGATTTGAGGCAGAAAAGGAGATAAAATGTCTGAGATGGGACATTGTCCGTATGCTTGGAAATATCCAGCATGGCCTCAGTGGTGGCCCAGAGCCTCTGCCCAACCACAAAAGAGTGTGTGTTAAGGGGTACTCCTGGCCATTGCACCATCCATCCATCCATGCATCCGTCCATCCAGGATCCGTGCACCATCCGTTCATTCAAGCATCCAGGCATCCAACCATGCATCTATCCATTCATCACGCTCCTTCCTACTACGAAAAAGAATTCGAAGTGAGACACAAATATGTGCTAATACCCTGGAAAAGTCATCCCCTCTTTTTGGGATTTCCTTCTTCTCTGGAAAACAAAGGTGGGGAGGGGTTGGGATGCTCGGTCTTACAGCCCCTGGCCAGCTTTGGGGTTTAAAGTGTAGTAAGAACAAGAATTGAAAAGGCAAGTAGAGTGTGGGTTGTCCGCAGCCCACCACAGCTGGAGAAATGAAGTACAGATGTGTTCTGGTGAGGCTGGCTGGTTGTCCAGAGAGGCAAAGCCTCGACGCAGGCCCTCACTCCGGAGTCTGGTCCTCTGCCCCAGAGCTTTAGACACTTGGGTATAGAATCTGGCTGTGACTGGGTTCTGCAAATGAAAGTAAAGGTGGTTGGGGAGCTACAGAGTGGGCCCTGATTCAGAATTCCCAAGTTCATCAGATACACCAGGGGCCAATTTATTAACTTAGCATGAGCTATAACTGTCAAGAGAATCAGAACCCTGGGCTGATCAGCACATACAGAAGACAAATGCTAAACACAGGCTCTTTGGGGAGTTCGATTCAGAACCTTGGGAGGGAGCAGGTGCTTTCATGGCAGGTGTCACTAGGCTATGACAGTCTGATGCATCCAACTCTCTCTGGAGGCAGGCTCACGGGGGCTGACAGTGAGCCCACCTTCTCCCCTGACAGTGTGGAGACACGTGGCCAAATTCTGTATTTTGAGTCCTCACCCAGCTGTCCATACTACTATTGAGAGTTCTTATAACTCCCAGATTGGATACAATGCAATTAATTCTGAATCAAGTGCCTTAACTGAAATCACATTCCAGGTCTGCTTCCCAGGAATGAGTCTTGGGTGCACTCAAACCCTTCAGTCACCTACCGAGGGTTGCTTTAGAGTAGCTGATGGCATCCATGATGTGTAGGTTTTCCTAGTTTGGCTCTCTGAGAGTGTACTGGCTAGCCATCCCCTGCTCCCTGGCAACACACACGCACCCTACCCAGAGCTATTCTCTGCTCTATTCCGTGCCCCAAAGTCTGCCTCTGTGGATGCACCCTTGGCCTCCTTTGCCAGTTCACTTGTGGTTGGCAGGGGACTGGGGACAGAAAGAGATATGGGTCAGATATTTTTCTTTCCCTCTGTCTCCCTGCTGTGATGGCCTGTTTTTGGCTGCCTCCCTCCAAGGCTATAGCTCCTGATGGGAAGTCCCTTATTTACTCTTCTTATCCTTTCAGACCTAAGAGTGGTAACAGCTTCCCTCCCTCTCTCAGATGCTGCTCTCTGAGTGCCCCAACATCCCTTGTTGGTTCCCTGAATTCTGCTCATATTGCTGTATCTTCCTCTATCAAGTATCTTCATTTGAACCACCTGGGGGTTGAATCCTACTTCTTACTCTGACCCTGATCATTACAGAGGGTATCCTTATTCTCAAAGTCCTGGTAGGCTCCGATAACAGTTTCCCATATCATCACAAAAAGGGCTTTATGTTTTCATGTGACAACATGTGTTAGTGTAAGAGCGAAAGCAATTGACATTGACAGGTTTAGAAACCCTGGACAAGAATAAAGTGTTTCAAGAAATGTCTCAGCTGGACAATGGCACATTAAGGAGGAGATAATTATGACCATCAGTGACCTTCTCAATGACACACCAAGGAGGGTGTGACTGTCCTGAAAGTAATCCCATCACATTTCACTTTATGAGAAAATAGAGGTATCAGATTTAGAAATTAAATAGCTTATCAAATTTTAACTCTCAATCATAAGATATTAAGATTATTAATTATTAAAGTTCTAATCATGCATTAAGATACTTTAAACATTTAAAAATACACTGAGCTTCTAACAAGTTAATTTTACAAAAAGAACATTGGTTGAAATGAACAGAAGTTAATTTCTCTGGGCCTCCCTTTCCGCTTTTGTTTGGCAGAACAATTTTTATTATCCTTCTTACTAGTTTAGGAAAGTCTAAGACTCCATGATCCGTGGAGATTCATGCGGCCCATCAATGTATTCATTCTACTCAGTCTTTCTTCAGCTTATTTGATCAACCTACACTGTTGCATAAAAAGTACTGTGGAGCCCACTAAGAGGAGGGCTTTAACCCACACCCACATCTGCTTCAAGTCCCTAAATCTTCCTCTGACACTCCTGGCCATAAAATCTCACCCCCCTGTTCCACATCAACACTTGGAATTTGAACCACACAATTTGCCATCTGACTGCATATATTTTGTTCTCTGCTTGCTCCACGTGTGTTGTTTCTTGTATTTTCAATGAAATTATAAATCACTCTGGACATAGAAAACAAACTTATGGTTACCTAAGAGGAAAGAGGGGGGGATAAATTAGGAGTTTGGTATTAACATATACACACTACTGTATATAAAATAGGTAACCGGGACTTCCGTGGCTGCCAGCGGTTAAGACTCCACGCTTCCACCACAGGGGGCATAGGCTTAATCCCAGGTTGGGGAACTAAGATCCCTTGAGCCACATGGTGTGACCAAAAAAAAAGGTAACCAACAAGGACCTACCGTGTAGCATGAGGAACGAAACTCAATATTTTATAATACGTATAAGGGAAAAGAATCTGAAAAAGAATATATATATATATACATATATATATATACACACACAAACACACACACACACATATAACCGAATCACTTTGCTGTACACCTGAAACTAACACAACATTGTAAATCAACTACACTTCAATTAAAAAAAAAATCATTCTGGGATAGGCACATAGTCATACATCATTGTATGCCCTCTGCCACCCAGAACAAGGGCAGACTCATAGATATTACACATCCATTCAGCCAACATTTCTGAGCAGCTACCATGTGCCGGGCACAGTGTTAGGCTTTGGGCATAAAGATGATTAAGATAAAATCCAGATTCTCATGAAACTCAAAATCTGGAGAGGACAATAGATTTGTTACTATACAATTATAGTATGTCCTGGTAAGTGTTCAAATGAAGTCATGATCCCAAATACCAGGGAGAGCAAAGAAGGTGAGGTTTGATATAGATATTAAAGAATAAGAAGACTTTTCCAAGAAGTGCAATGATGGAAGGGATGCCAGTAATGGGGAATTAGGTGAAAGGAACTATGTCGGCAGAAGGGCAAGCAGTGGGATATTTCGGCACTCCTTGGAGGGGAGGGGACAACATGATGGTGGGAGATGAGGTGCTTCAGAGGCCCTTGGTGGCCTCCTGGAGCTGGAGTCCTAAGACATGGGTCTGAAATCTAGTTTTGCCTTTTCCTTCACATCAGCCTTTGTGAGCCACCATTTCCTTATCTCTAAAACAGGAACAATAAGACCTGTTTCTTACTGCCTTTGCAAGGATTAAACAAGGTAACGAACGTAAGAGCACCAGTTTAATGTCCTGCGATACCACTTACTGGTTATGGGATATTAGACAAGTTACTAAATCATTCTGAGCCTCAGTTTCCTCATGGGACAATAATAACAATACTTAGATTAAATTATGTTTAGAATTTCATAGCAAGTCTTCTTCCTCTGCCTAAACGATATGCATCCTTCTTTTGAATAATTATGGCAGGAACTGTATTTTCCTTTTTTCTCCCTGGCTGCCAGGAAGCTCAGAAGCAAGTCTGATGCCCAATCCCAGAAAACATGGGACCCCCTTTTGTGAATGTCTCTGCCATTTCCTCCTCCTGGACTGCATTCTCCATGATACTGCTCTTACTTTAAGTTTATCCTTTGTTGTAAAGCTTTGACTGTTGGTTCTTTTTTTTTTTTTTTTTTGGAGCACAGTCTCCGGACTTGTAGGCTCAGTGGCCATGGCTCATGGGCCCAGCCACTCCGCAGCATGTGGGATCTTCCTGGACTGGGGCACGAACCCGTGTCCCCTGCATCGGCAGGTGGACTCTCAACCACTGCGCCAAAAGGGAAGCCCCTGATGGTTCTTTTTTTTTTCCTCACTTAGCCTGGTTCTTTTCCATGAAAGTATATACTCTTAGGAAACAGGAGTTTTAATGCTTGCAGAATATTCTTATGAATTGAAGCAACTTTAACCAGTCCCTTGTTGCTAGAAGTTTAATGATTTCCCTTCCTCATACTGAGACAGAAGATGGATAGGTATACAGACACACAGATGGGGAAATAAAAATAAAGAGATATATAGGTGTCAAGACCCAAATTTATGGCAGTGCAGCACTAAATACCACCTGAACATTTAATTTATTATTATTTAATTTTTAATTATGTAAATAATACATGGATACATTCTCCTTGTAAAAAATTGAACACTGCTGATAAGGCTAAAGTCTTTTTGGAGCCCCTGACTCCGGTACCCTTCCTGCCTCTCCAGAGGAAACCATTATTATCAGTTTGGTGTGTAAACTTTGCAACCGTTTTCTATGGGAATATATACATTTCCATAGAAAATGGACTCATCTTTGTATTCTGACAGCTAATCTTCTGGGCTGTACCTAGGCTTGCCCTTCATATTCATGATTACTTTTTTTTTTTTTTTTTTTTTGCGGTGCGCGGGCCTCTCACTGTTGTGGCCTCTCCTGTTGCGGAGCACAGGCTCCGGACGCGCAGGCTCAGCGGGCGTGGCTCACGGGCCCAGCCGCTCCGCGGCATGTGAGATCTTCTCGGACCGGGGCACAAACCCGTGTCCCCTGCATCGACAGGCGGACTCTCAACCACTGCGCCACCAGGGAGGCCCCATGATTACTTTTTAAGACAGGCCACATGTATATAAGTGTATATAAGTGTATATAAGTGAAATAATTTATGAAACCTAAGAGAGAAAAGGTATCACATGGAAAATATCTCTAGAAACTCCACAGCCTTTAAGAAAATAGAGAGCTCAGGGCTTCCCTGGTGGCGCAGTGGTTGAGAGTCCGCCTGCCGATGCAGGGGACACGGGTTCGTGTCCCGGTCCGGGAAGATCCCACATGCCGCGGAGCGGCTGGGCCCGTGAGCCATGCCCGCTGAGCCTGTGCGTCCGGAGCCTGTGCTCTGCAACAGGAGAGGCCACAACAGTGAGAGGCCCGCATACCAAAAAAAAAAAAAAAAAAAAAAGAAAGAAAATAGAGAGCTCATATTCTCCCAATAGCTTCCAGTTACTTTCTCTTTTCTGGGTTAGTCTCTGAGTACTGAGGGCTTTCAGGAGCTGCCAGGGCAATGGACATACTTTGTGTCCAAAGGGTAAATGGTAAGAAGGAAAGATCCTTGGAGATCACTCCCAGCTCCCATTCTACAGATGGGGATATCAAGGCCAAGGAAGGAAGAAATGAACTTCCAAGGTCACACAATTGGGTAGCAGCAGGGCTGGGGTAGAAACCCAGGCTTCCCGATTCCCAGTCCAGTACCCTTTCCACACTCACATGCCCAGTTCCTGCTTTCCCTTTGGAAACTTGCCCACAGACCAACCTGTGTGCAGTCACTCAGAGGTGATAACACTCAGTCGATTCCTGTACACACATTGTGCACATTTTAGATGATGTGGGGAAACTGTGATATCGAAGGATATTGTATGGATGTGCTCATTCATTCACTTATCCCGATGTTCACGGAGTGCCTTCTCTATGCCAGCACCTGTGATAGGTGACACAGGGATTCAGGGATGCATCAGACCAGGTCCTGCCCTTTAAGAGCCTACAGCCTAATTGAGGATATATGACAAGTGCAATAACAGCCGCAGCGCCAAGTCTAAAGTGCCGAGTGCTATGCAAGAGGTAGAGAGTGCAGAGAGAGCCCAGACACCATTGCATCTAAGACTGGGAAGTCAGAGAAGGCTTTTTGGAAGAGGTGGCATCTGAGTGAGCCTTTGAAGAATGATTAGGTTAGTTGAGGGGCAGTAAGTCAAGGGGACTCCAGGCATAGCAAAGTGCCGAGAAAGAAAAGCAAGAGGGTTTTAGAGAAAATGCAGAGCTCAGGTTGGTAGGCAATGAAGAAGCTTGTAAAGGATGTGGGGGCCAGGCTTGGCCCCCTTGACGTGGAATCTTGAGGCATGTATCTTGTGGCCTTCACTCGAGTGTATGCCCCCAGAGGAAAGACAGCTGGCCTCACCCCTCTGAATCCGCTTGATGCCTGGCAAAGTCATGCATACGTTACATTATCATGGATTATATTATATTAATAACGATAATATGTAACATTATACTATAATGCATACATTATATGTGTGTGTATACCTATCTATATTATATATACACACTACAGATTATATATGTATGCATATATTTAGAAGGGAGGAGTGGGGGAGATGTGAAGAGGGAAAGAGGGGAGTAAGTAAAGAAACAGGCAAGGAGATTACTTCCTTTTGTCACCTACCCTTTACCCTTCCCTGGAGATATTGTGTTTCTTCATTCTAGGAGTCTAAATAAATTGTCAGTTCAATCTTGTGTGGTAATGTGTTTGTGTCACAAATGATCTGACTGCATGCTCTAGTGTGGTAATCACTATTTATTACTTCTTAGAAGTTATAAGCCGCTTTGCTATTCTCACCCCCAGGAAGAATGTATGACTGTCACAAATCCCCTCAGGAACAAACACAAAATTTATTCTTCTCAGGGGAAAAAAATCCTCTCCAATGATTAAGGAAATGCCAAATTAAAACAATACAAAATATAGTTCCCCTCTTTCCCCTCAAATTAGTAAAATGTTTAAATGAATGAGAACATGCATGAACATGAGTGGGTTATTCCTATTCATATGAATCAAGTATGTATTAAGAATCTTAAAATGTTCATACTCCTGGACAGTAATGGACATTTCTATAGAGTTATCCTAAGGAAGGAATCTGAAATGTGGACAGAGTATTAAATATAACGGTGTTCACGTCAGTATTATTTATCATTGGGAAAAATGAGAAATAATAGGATGTCCAACATGAAGCTTACGATTAATAAATTACAGTGTACCCAGCCAGAGGAGTATTATGCAGGTCCTACAATGCATGTTTATGGAAGACTTTTTAATGGCATAAAAATATGTGCCTGTGCGTGCGTGCATGTGTGTGTGTTGATTTGTTTATCAATAAATACTCAGTGTGTTTTTTCTAAAAATATTTTACATAATGTGCGTGTGTGTGTGTGTGTGTGTGTTGGTTTGTTTATCAATAAATACTCAGTGTGTTTCTTCTAAAAATAAAGACTTTTTTACATAACGAGAAGCAAAGAAAGTCAGGAAATTAATAATGATACGATCCCATCACTTAATCCACAGACAAACATTTCACCAACATCCCAGCAATGTTCTTTATAGCAAAAGGGGAAAAAAATGTTTCTTCTGGTTCAGGATACAAAATTGGATCACACGTTGCATTTAGTTGTCTTTAGTCTCCTTTAATCTGGAACAATGTCTCACTCCTTTTTGTCTTTCATGATTTTGGTAACTTTGAATAGCACAGGTCAGTTATTTTGTAGAATGTCCCTCAATTTGTGTTTATCTGATGTTTCCTCATGATTAGATTCTGGTTATGAATTTTTGTCAGAAACATTACAGAGGTGATGGTGTGTCCTTATCAAACCAAGAGGCATATGGTGTCATTTGGAAGATGGGGATTGACATATATACACTAATATGTATAAAACAGATAACTAATAAGAACCTGCTGTATAAAAAATAAAATAAAATTCAAAAAGAAAAAAGAATAAACTGGAAAAAAAATTATTTGGCCAGCCAAAGAACCAAGAAATGTCTTCCTCTCCTACAATTTCATTTTACAGTTTTTTCATATTGTTTTTCATTTAATTTTTTCTGAGTATGTGAAAATTAACATGGTTCAAGACTTGTAGTTGCCAAAGGGGATGGGGGGGGCGGTAGGAGAGAGAAGGATTGGGAGTTTGGGGTTAGCAGATATAAACTATTATATATAGGATGCATAAACAACAAGGTCCTACTGTGTAGTACAGGGAACTATATTCAATATCTTGTGATAAACCATAATGGAAAAGAATTTGAAAAAGAATGTACACAGATGTATAATGGAATCACTTTGCTTCCAGTAGAAATGAACACAGCATTGTAAATCAACTATATTTCAATAAAATAAATTTTAAAAAAGAAAAAAAAATTCAAGAGGCATATGGTGTCTCCTTGTCACATAACTGGTGATGTAATCACTCAGTTAAGGTGGTGACTGTCAGGTTTCTCCACTGTAAATTTACTACTCTTCCCTTTATAATTAATAAGCATCTCATGGGGAGATACTCTGAGACTATGTAAATATCCTGTTTCCTGTTAAATTTTAACCCACTAGTTTTAGCATCTGTTGATACTTGTTTGAAACATTTCTTACTATGGTGGTTGCCAAATGGCAATTTCCTGATTCCATCAGTCCTTTTTTACTAGTTGTAACTCTGCCCTAAGGAAGAATTTTCCCTTCTCCCCCATTTATATATTTATTCATTTTTTATCAGCATGGATTCTTATTTATTTTATGGGTTATTATTTATTATATCATTATTTATTTTGATGCTCAAGTTGCCCCAGATTTGGCCAGTGGAAACCCCTTTGACTGACTCCAACATCCTTTTGATAGAACCCCATCATTTTTTCTGGCACTTCCATACTATCTGATGCAACTAGATAGTACTGGTAAGTTCCAGGCTTACCTTGTACTGTCCGTGCCTCAGTCCTAGAATCTGTCATTTCTCCAAAGAAGACTTGGTTACTTTTAGTGGATAATAGTATTCAGAAACCAAGATTTGGACAATAAATCTCTACTACTAAAGTGTCACTGCCTCTGGGCCCTGTCAGCAGACACAGCTAGGAGAACATGCGTGAATATGAGTGGGTTATTCCTATTCATATGAATCAAGTATGTATTAAGAACCTTAAAATGTTCACAGCTAGGAAATACACACACACACACACACACACACACACACACACACACGCACACATTTATACTCACATATCTGAAAATATGTTTTTAACAAAATATTAAGTGGAAAAATACAGAATTACATATACATATATGGCAGACTGAGCCCACGCCCAGCCTTAGAAAAGATAAGGGGGGGACAAGATATAATTCAAAAACAAGTACAGGCTTTCTTTATGGTCCAACAGTGTGAAGGATCTCCATGAGGCTGAAAGCAGGCAGGATTGGATTAAAGAGAAAATCAGCAGCAGCGATAGCTCGAGTGAGCCACCCCAAAGGAGGGAAGAACACCAGGTGTTCCATGTCCGGAGGTGATGGGAGAAAAGTGAAAAAAAAAAAAAATAGTGCCTATGGGGAAACTGATGGGGGGATTTTGGAGAACTGTAGCAGAGCAGCCAGGCCAATCGACCTTGTATTTCTCCACGTACCTTGCGTGTAAGAGCTCTGGGGGTAAGTACTTGGATTAATGAGAAAGGGCCACGTACTGAGTGGCTGTCAAAGTCTGGAAGGAATGAAAAACATCCAAGCCCAGAAGACCAGCTGCCGAGCTTCCACCCAGCAGCAGGTCCTGCCCATCAAAGTAGTGCGGAGTACAAGTCCCAGCAGCTGTTTTGCCCTTCTCTATAAGCAAACTGCTCAACCAGAGACAGCTGTCAGCCTAACCAGACACTGCAACTGCAAAAATGCATACACAGTCAAGAAGCGCCAATTGCTTGAGGTGTGCAATATTATAAAAAAGAGATCATAAATCTAACAGATAAATGCATATCTGAGAAAAGGGAGTTAATAGGGTAACCAGAACTAGACTTTAAAATAAATGTAATGATAAATCCTAAGAGAGATAAGGAAGAGTACTTCATTTAAGAAAAAGAAAGAACTGGTTGTAAAAAAGAAACAAGTAGAGATTTTGTAATAAAAATATAATTATTGAAATTAAAAAACAGATGGGCTAATATCAGAATGAGCACCTTTAAAGAGTGAACAGGGGAACTGGACGATGAGATCTAGGAATTCTTCTGGAATGCAGCACAAATAATAGAGATGGGTGGTAAAAAGAAAACTTAAGGATACAGGGGATAGATTCAGAAGTGTTAATATTTATCTAATAAGAGTTTCAGAGACATAGGGCAAAGACAATAGAAAGGACACACTATTTAAAGAAATAATGGCCAGAGATTACCAGAATTTTTTAAAAAGTAAGTCTTCAGATTGAATGGGTCCACCATGTACCACTAAAAATTTTTAACCCACATTTGGATTCATCATAGTGAAATCTCAGAACATGAAGGCTAAAGTAGAAATTCTAAAGTCAACGCTCATTTAAAAAATCAGATTTACCAACTGCAGAAGAATGAAGTCAGGTTTCTTTTTGGCAACATCAGTTCAATATCTTCAAAATGCTAACCGTAGAGACATTTGAATTTATTATTTAATAGCCAAATTACTATTTAAATGTGTGGATAAAAGAGAGACATTTTCGGACATGAAGTACTCAGAAAGTTTACTCAGCTCTTCTCTCCACATCCCTTCTGAAAAAGAAATAAAATAAAACAAAAACCAATTAAAGGGACTTCCCCGGTGGTGCACTGGTAAAGAATCCGCTTTCCAAGGCAGGGACACGGGTTCGATCCCTGGTTGGGGAAATAAGATCCCACATGCTGCGGGGCAACGAAGCCTGAGTGCTGCAAACTACAGAGCCCATGCACTCTGAAGCCCGAGCACCACAACTAGAGAAAGAAAAACCCTCATGCCACAACTAAGGAGAAGCCTGTGCACCCCAGGCTTGAAAGATCCTGCATGCCTCAACAAAGCTCCCATGTGCTGCAATTAAGACCCAATGCAGGGCTTCCCTGGTGGCGCAATGGTTAAGAATCCACCTGCCAATGCAGAGGACACGGGTTCGAGCCCTGGTCTGGGAAGATCCCATATGCCGTGGAGCAATTAAGCCTGTGTGTCACTACTGAGCCTGTGCTCTAGAGCCCATGAGCCACAGCTACCGAAGCCTGTACGCTTAGAGCCTGTGCTCCACGACAAGACAAGCCACTGCAATGAGAAGCCCACACACTGCAAGGAAGAATAGCCCCTGCTCCCCACAGTGAAGACCAACACAGTCAAAAATAAATAAACTTATTAAAAAAGGCCCAATGCAGCCAAAACAAAAACCGAAACAAACCAAAAGACCAATTAGATGCTGTGCTCCAGTTAAAGAAAAAAAATCCAAGAGGAAACTGTCACGCAAAGACCAGAGGAAAACAAAGAGTTTAAGAAATCATAATAAGAACTTCCTGAAAAAGTTATAAAACAACCACCTGGAACTAAAATTTTAGGTATCAGCAAAGTCAACATATATAGAAATATCGCACAAAAAGTGAAGGAAAATAAAAAAGTTTCTTAATAGAATTTTGGCCTTGTCCGGGTGAGGACATAGATTCTAATGAATTCTTTAAAAAATATATTTGCATATGTGCATTAAAAGTGAATGCTAATACAGAAGTTGGTTGCATTTCTTTATACTAACAAAGAAATATCAGAAAGGGAATGTAAACAATCACTTTTAAAATCGCATCAAAAAATAAATTAAATACTTAGGAATAAACCTAACCAAGGGAGGTGGAGGAGTTATATGCTGAGAACTACAAAACATTAATAAAGGAAACTGAAGGCGATTCAAAGAAATGGAAAGATATCGCATGCTCTTGGATTGGAAGAATTAATATTGTTAAAATGGCCATACTACCCAAAGCAATCTACAGATTTTTTTTTATAAATTTATTTTATTTATTTTATTTTTGGCTGTGTTGGGTCTTTGTTGCTGTGCTTGGGCTTTCTCTAGTTGCAGCGGGTGGGGCCTACTCTTCCTTGTGGTGCATAGGCTCTAGGCATGTGGGCTTCAGTAGTTGTGGCACATGGGCTTGGTAGTTGTGGTTTGTAGGCTCTAGAGCACAGGCTCAGTAGTTGTGGTGCATGGACTTAGTTGTTCTGTGGCATGTGGGATTTTCCTGGACCAGGGCTTGAACCCGTGTCCCCTGCATTGGCAGGTGGATTCTTAACCACTGCACCAGCAGGGAAGCCCCCAATCTACAGATTTAATGCAATCCCTATCAAATTACCAATGGTATTTTTCGCAGAACTAGAACAAATAATCCTAAAATTTATATGGAACTATAAAAGACCCAGAATTGCCAAAGTAATCCTGAGAAAAAAGAACAAAGCAGGAGGCATAACCATCCCAGACTTCAGACAATACTACAAAGCTAAATCAAAACAGCATGGTACTGACACAAAAAGGCATATGGATCAATGCAAGAGAATAGAGAGCCCAGAAAAAAACCCATACACCTATGGACAATTAATCTTCAACAAAGGAGGCAAGAATATACAAGTGGCATATTCAGCAAGGGGTATTGGGAAAGTCGGACAGCTGCATGTAAATCAATGAAGTTAGAACACACCCTCACACCATACACAAAAATAAACTCAAAATGGCTTAAAGACTTAAGTATAAGACAAGACATGATAAAACTAGAAGAGAACATAGGCAAAACACTCTCTGACATAAATCATACAAATGTTTTCTTAGGTCAGTCTCCCAAGGCACTAGAAATAAAAGCAAAAATAAACAAATGGGACCGAATCAAACTTATAAGCCATTGTGCAGCAAAGGAAGCCATAAACAAAACAAAAAGACAACCTACAGACCGGGAGAAAATATTTGCAGATGATGCAACCGACAAGGGTTTAATTTCCAAAATATACAAACAGCTCATACAACTCAGTAACAAAGAAACAAGCAACCCAGTCAAAAAATGGGCAGAAGACCTAAACGGACATTTCTCCAAGGAAGACATACAGATGGCCAATAGGCACATGAAAAGATGCTCAGCATCGCCAATTATTAGAGAAATGCAAACCAAAACTACAATGAGGTACCACCTCATACTGGTCAGAAAGGCCATCAATAAAAAGTCTACAAATAACAAATGCTGGAGAGGGTGTGGAAAAAAGGGAACCCTCTTACACTGTTGGTGGAAATGTAAATTAGTGCACCCACTGTGGAAAATAGTATAAAGTTTCCTCAGAAAACTAAAAATAGAGTTGCCATATGATTCAGCAATCCCACTCCTGGGCATGTATCCAGACAAAACTATAATTCAAAAAGATACATGCACCCCTATGTTCATAGCAGCACTATTCACAATAGCCAAGACATGGAAACAACCTAAATGTCCACAAACAGATGAATGGATAAAGAAGATGTGGTACATATATACAATGGAATACTACCAGCCATAAAAAAGAACAAAATAATGCTATTTGCAGCAACATGGATGCAACTAGAGATTATCATACTAAGTGAAGTAAGTCAGAAAGAGAGAGACAAATATCATATGATATCACTTATAATGTGGAATCTAAAATATGACAGAAATGAACCTATCTATGAAACAGAAACAGAATCACGGACATAGAGAATAAACGGGTGGTTGCCAAGGGGGAGGGAGGTGGGAGAGGGATGGATTGGGAGTCTGGGATTAGCAGATGTAAACTGGCATATATAGAATAGATAAGCAACAAGATTGTACTGTATAGCACAGCAAACTATATTCAATATCCTGTGATAAACCATAATGGAAAAGAATATGAAAAAGAATGTATATATATGTATAACGAAGTTGCTTTGCTGTACGGCAGTAATTGACACAAAACTGTAAATCAACTATATTTCAATTAAAAAAAAAGAATGAAATAATGCCATTTGCAGCAACATGGATGGACCTAAAGATTATCAAACTAAGCAAAGTAAGCCAGAAAGACAAACACCATGTGATATCACTTGTATGTGGAATCTAAAATACAACACAAATGAACATATCTATGAAACAGAAACACACTCACAGACATGGAGAACAGATTTGTGGTTGCCAAGGGGGAGGGGGGAGGGGGGAGGGAAGGATTGGAAGTTTGGGATTAGCAGATGCAAACTGTTATATATAGGATGAACAAACAACAAGGTACTACTGTACAGCACAGGGAACTGTATTCATTATCCTGTGATAACCATAATGGAAAAGAATTTGAAAAAGAATATATATATGTATAACTAAGTCACTTTGCTGCACAGCAGAAATTAATAAAACATTGTAAATCAAATATACTTCAATAAATTTTTTTAACAATGAACGTTAATAAGCATAGGAAAATGTACTCAACATCATTAGTCAATAGGGAAATGCAAATCAAAATTACGAGATACCACTTCACACCCAGTAGGATAACTATAATAAAAAAGATAGATAATAGTAAGTATTGGTGAGGATGTGGAGAAATTGGAACCCTCATACATTGCTGGTGGGATTCTAAAATGGTACAGCCACTTTGGAAAACAGCTTGGCAGTTCCTCAAAATGTTAAATATAGACTTACTATATAATGCACCAATTCTACTCCTGGTATATGCCCAAGAGAATTAAGAACATATGTCCACACAAAAACCTGTAAACAGGCTTCCCTGGTGGCGCAGTGGTTGAGAGTCCGCCTGCCGATGCAGGGGACACGGGTTCGTGCCCCAGTCCGGGAGGATCCCACATGCCGCGGAGCGGCTGGGCCCGTGGGCCATGGCCGCTGGGCCTGCGCGTCCGGAGCCTGTGCTCCGCAACGGGAGAGGCCACAACAGTGAGAGGCCCGCGTACCGCAAAAAAACAAAACAAAACAAAACAAAAAAACCCTGTAAACAAATGTTCAGAGAAGCATTATTCATAAGAGCAAAAGAGTGGAAACAACTCAAATATTCATCAATTGATGAATGGATAAACAAAATGTGGTATACTCACACAGTGGAATATCATTCAACCATAAAAAGAAATGAAATACTAACACACGATACAACATGAATAAACCTTGAAAACATTATGGTAAGTGAAAGAAATCACACACAAAAGGCCAAATGTTGTATGATTCCATTTATATGAAATGTCCAGAAGAGGCGAAACCATAGAGAGAGAAAGTAGATTAATGGTTGCTAGGGGCTAATGGTAGGGGAGAATGGGGAGTGGCGGCTAATGGTTTGGGGTGTTTTTTCGGGGATGATGGAAATGTTCTGAAATCAGACAGTGATGATGGTTGGACAACTCTATAACTATACCCAAAACACTCAGTTGTACACTTGACAAGGGTAAACTTTATGGTACGTGCATTATATCTCAATAAAGCTGTTATTAAAAAAATTAGTGTCAGAATGTAATATTATTCAGACTAAAAGTAGGAAGGACATTCTGAAAAATGTTACAACATGGATGAACTTTGAAGGCATTATGCTAAGTGAAATCAACCAACCACAAAAGGATAAATAGTATATGATTCCATTTGTATGTGATACCTAGAGTAGTCAAATTCATAGAGACAGAAAGGAGAATGGTGGGTAGCAGGGGTTGGGGGAGGGGTGAATGGGGAGTTAGTGTCTAATGGGTACAGAGTTCCAGATGGGGAAGATGGTTGTACAACAATGTGAATGTACTTAATGTCCTAGAACTGTACATTTAAAAATGGTTAAAATAGTAAACTTCATTTCAGGTACATTTTACCACAGTAAAAAATGAATGTTAACCACTAGAAGTCTCAAATAGAATATGCAAGTTTCAAATCAGTAGGTGAAAAAATGGAATTAATAAAATTTAATGATTCCAAAAAATCTAGGAGAGTGGGGGAGGGGGAGGAAGTTGAAGAAAGCATAGAAATGGTAACACAAATAAGATGGTCAAGAATAAGTGCAAGAAATGTGGTGTCCTGGATTCAGTCCTGGAACAGAAAATGGACATTGGTGGAAAAACTGGCGAAATTGAAAAAAGTCCGGGCTTTAGTTAAGAGTAACCTACTAATATGGGGTTTTTTAGTTTTGACAAGTGTACCACAATAATGTAAGAGGATAACATCACAGGAAATGAAACTGGGTGTGCAGTATTTAGAAACTTCTGTATTATTGCAACTTTTCTGTAAATATAAAAGTATTCCAAAATAAAAAGTTTATTAAAAATTATTTTTTTTATTAAAAAAATAAGTGCAAGAATATCAATAATTACCAAAAATTGTGGTTAATTAAACTGACCCATTAAAAGACAGTGCTTTAATTTTGGGGATTTTTCAAGAATATAGTTATATATTGTTCAGATAGAAAATATACTTTTAAAAATTACAGAGGAAAGTTGAAAAAAAAAACCACCTGGAAAATAATTAGCAAAAATATTTTTCATAGTGACAAAAGGAATAATTTGCTAAGAAGTTATAACCCTTATGAGTTGTGTGTACCTAACAGCATACTATGAAATATACAGTAAGATTTTATAGAATTACTAAGAGAAATTTATAAATTGATATTTATATTGAGAGACTAACACACGTCCCTCAGATTTGACTACTATGTAAGACAAAAATTATAAAGGAATGTAGTATCTGAGAGCCAAAAATGTTTATCAGTTTAGGTCACATTAGCATCTATAACAACAACAACAAAAAACAAACCTTAAATATCAGGACCTTAAACCTTAAACAATAGAAGTTTATTTCTCTTTCATGTAAAATCCAATCTTAGGTCATGCGCTACAGAGGAAGGGTCTCTGCTCCAGAGTGAGTCAGGGATTCAAGCTGATAGATACTTTGCTAGCTTCAAAACGTGACTTCCACGGTCACCTAAGTGTTGTATCCTAGCAGACAGTCATGGTAAAAGAGAGAATGGAGACTCACATGTGAGCCAGTCCTGGAACTGACACATTATAAATTTTATTCATGTTCCATTGGCCTAAACTCAATCATATGGCCACATCTAATTGCTAGAGAGGCCATGAAATACGCCTTGTTGTATGCCCAGGAAGAAGGTGGAAACAGGTTTGTTTGTCAGTTAGCCAGTCTTTAACACAGTAATTAACAACCTATGAAGGACTCCCCCAGTGGTCCAGTGGTTAAGAATCCATCTTACAATGCAGGGGACGCCGGTTTGATCCCCGGTTGGGGGACTAAGATCCCACATGCCTTGGGGCAAATAAGCTGGCGCACCACAACTACAGAGCCCATGCACTCTGGAACCCGGGTGCCACCACTAGAGAGAAGGCCGCACGCCGCAATGAAAGATCCCGAGTGCAGCAGTTAAGACCTGATGCAGCCAATAAATAAATAAATAAAACAAAAACTGATTAAAAAAAAAAACAGAAAAGCCTATGAACCTAATGGATATGTATAGAACTCTGAACCCAACAGAGAATATATGTACATTCTTTTCAAAGACAAATGGAACGTTTACAAAAATTGACTATTACGCTGCACAGTAAGCCTCCAAAATTTGTTAATTGATGTAATATAAAACATTTATTGCCAACACAGAAATAAAATTAGACGTCAACAACAGTATAAAGATGACTAGAAACTTGTATACATCTGGAAACTTAAAAACACAGTTCTAAATAATTAATGGGATGAAGAAAAATCATAAGAGAATTAGGATTGAATGAAGTACTACTTTGGAATGCAAAGTAGTTTTCAGGGAAATATATAGACTTACTGGCACTTATAAAACAAGAAAGATGAATGATGGATGAACTTAGCTTTCATATTAGAGATGCCATAACAAATCATCACAAACTAAGTGGCTTAAAACAACAGTTTATTGTTTCATAGTTCTAGAAGCTACAAGACTGAAATAAATGTATTGGCAGGGCTATGCTCCCTCTGAAGGCTCGAGGGAAAGATACTTCCTTGTTTCTTGCTAGCTTTTGTTGATTGCACGCAATCCTTGGCACTCTCTGGCTTTAGACACATCCCTCAACTCTCTCCCTCTGTCGTCACATGGTGTTCTCCCTGTGTGTCTGTCTTTGGTTCCAGAGAAAGATTTCTCTTTTCTTACAGGGACACCAGTCATATTGGATTTAGGGCTCATCCTAACCCAGTAAGACCTCATCTTAACTTGGGTACATGTGCTAAGACCCTATTTCCAAACAAGGTCACATTTACAGGTTCTGGATGGACATCAATTTTGGGAGACACCATTCAACCCAGTAGAGCTTCAAATAAAAAAATAAATCGAAAAAAAACCCTATGAAACATAAAGAAAGTATTTAGAATAAAGAAAAATAGCAAAGACTGCAGTAGAAAGCAATAAAATAGGAAAAAATGTTAATAAATAAATAGTGATTCTTTGAAAAGTCTTAAAGAACTTGATCAATTGAAACAAAGGGAGGGCAAATTAACATTATATAGACTGACAAAATGGTCAAACTACCAACTACTGACTCAGAAGAGATTTTAAAGTAATAAAAGACTACTAAACAACATTATGGGGACTTCCCTGGTGGCGCAATGGTTAAGAATCTGCCTGCCAATGCAGGGGACGCAGGTTCAAGCCCTGGTCCGCGAAGATCCCACATGCTGCAGAGCAACTAAGCCCGTGAGCCACAACTACTGAGCCTGCGCTATAGAACCCGCAAGCCACAACTACTGAGCCCGTGTGCCACAACTACTGAAGCCCGTACACCTAGAGCCCGTACTCCACAACAAGAGAAACCACCACAATGAGAAGCCCGTGCATCACAATGAAGAGTAGCCCCCACTCGCCACTACTAGAGAAAGCCCGCGCACAGCAACAAAGACCCAAAGCAGCCTAAATAAATAAATAAACCAACATTATGCAAAAAAAATGAAACCCAGATGAAATGGAAACAGGAAAAATTAAATTATCAACCACAAAAGAAACTGAAATTATGGTCAAAGATCTATCCACTAAAAAGATACTGGTCCATGTGGTTCTATAGGAGAGTTTTACCAAACATTAAGGGGACCAATAATTCCTTTCTTATATTAACTCTTTCAGAGAAGAGAAAAAGAGGGAAATCTACTCATCTTATTTTCTAGATGAATATTCCATGGGAGCCTGAGAAAAATGCTTATTCTGCTGTTGTTGGATGAAGTAGTCTATAGATGTCAATCATACCCAGTTGATGGGTGGTGCTGCTGAGTTCAGCTATGTCCTCACTGATGTTCTGCCTGATGAATCCATTTCTGACAGAGCAGTGTTGAAATCTCTAACTGTGATAGTGGATTTATCAATTTCTCCTTGCAGTTCTGTCAGTTTTTGCCTCACGTAGTTTGACACTTTGTTGTTAGGCACATACATGTCAAGAATTGTTATGTCTTTGTGGAGAACTGACTCCTTTATTATTATGTATTGCTGTTCTTTATCTCTGATAATGCGCTTATTTTGAAGTTAGCTCTGTCTGAAATTAATATAGCTATTCCTGCTTTCTTTTGGTTAATGTCAGCATAGCATATTTTTCTCCATTTACTTTTAATCTATATGTGCCCTTTATATTTAAAGTGGGTTTCTTGTAAACAACACATAGTTAAATCATATTTCTTCATCTACCTGGACAATACCTGTCTTTTATTTTATTATTTTTTTTTTGCGGTATGCGGGCCTCTCACTGTTGTGGCCTCTCCTGTTGCGGAGCACAGGCTCCGGACACGCAGGCTCAGCGGCCATGGCTCACGGGCCCAGCCGCTCCACGGCATGTGGGATCTTCCCGGACCGGGGCACGAACCCATGTCCCCTGCATCAGCAGGCGGACTCTCAACCACTGCGCCACCAGGGAAGTCCTGTGGTTTTAATTAAGTATTTTACATGATTTCATTTTCTCTCCTTTCTTAACCAACCAGTTATATTTCTTTTAGAGGTTTCCCTAAAGTTGCAATATACATTTGCAACTAATCTAAATCCACTTTCAAATAATCCTATACCACTTCACAGGTAGTGTGAGTACCTTATAGTAACAAAACATCCTAATTCCTTCATCCTGTCTCTTGTATCATTGCTGTTATCATTTCACTTATTATAAGCATATATATATACATATATATATATTTACACACACATAAGCAAAATAATTGAACACATTGTTGCTATTATTATTTTGAGCAAACTATTATCTGTTAAATCAATTAAGAATAAGAAAAATAAGTTTTATTTTACCTTCACTTATTCCTTCTTCAATGCTCTTTTTTTTTTTTAAACATAGTTCTGAGTTTTTGACCTATAGTTGCCCCTCCATATCCTTGAGTTCCACATCCGTGAAGTCAATTAACCTTGGATTGAATTTATTTGGAAAAAATCTAGAAAGTTTCAAAAAGCAATACTTGAACTTGCCATACCCTGGCAACTGTTTACATAGCATGTATATTGTATTTACAGCTATCTACATAGCATTTACACTGTATTAGGTATTATATGTAATCTAGAGATGATTTAAAGCAGTGGTCCCCAAACTTTTCGGCACCAGGGACCAGTTTTGTGGCAGACACTTTTTCCACGGAAGCAGGGAATGGTTCAGGCGGTAACGAGAGCAATGGGGAGCCGCAGATGAAGCTTCACTCGCTTGCCTGCTGCTCACCTCCTGCTGTGCAGCCCAGTTCCTAACAGGCTGAGGAGGGGTTGGAGACCCCTGATTTAAAGTATATGGAAGGATGTGCATAAGTTATATGCAAATGCTGCTCCATTTTACATAAGGGTCTTGAATGTCCTTGGAGTTTGGTATCCATGGGAGGTCCTGGAACCAGTCCCCTGCAGATATCAAGGGACAACTGTATATTATTTTCCTTCTCTCTAAAGAACTTCTTTTAAAACTTCTTGCAAGGCAGGTCTACTGGCAACAAATTCCCTCAATTTTTGTTTATCTGAGAAAAAATTTTTAGTTCTCCTTCACTTTTTTTACACGGGCCTCTCACTGTTGTGACCTCTCCCGTTGCGGAGCACAGGCTCCGGACACGCAGGCTCAGCGGCCATGGCTCACGGGCCCAGCTGCTCCGCTGCATGTGGGATCTTCCCGGACTGAGGCACGAACCCGTGTCCCCTGCATCGGCAGGCGGACTCTCAACCACTGCGCCACCAGGGAAGCCCTCTCCTTCACTTTTGAAGGATAATTTTGCAGTGTACAGAATTCTACGTGGCTGGATTTTTTTCCTCTCAATACTTTAAATATTTTGCCTTACTCTCTTCCTTCTTGCTTGGTTTCTGAGGAGAAGTTGGATGTAATTCTTATCTTTTTTTTCCTCTATAGATAAGGTGTATTTTTCCTCTGGTTTCTTTCATTTTTTTCTTTATCTTTAATTTTCCGTAATTTAAAAATAATATGCTAAGACATTGTTTTTTAAATATTTATCTTGCTTGGTGTTCTCTGAGTTTCCTGAATCTGACATTAAATTGAGAAAATTCTGTCATTATTATTATAAATATTTCTTCTGCTCCTTCTCTCTTTCTTGAGGTATTCCCATTACACATATGTTATACCTTACGTAGTTGCCCCACAGACCTCAGATATTCTGTTATATTTTTTTCAACCTTTGTTCTCTTTGTTTTTTGCATTTTGAGGATTCTATTGAGACATCCTCAGGCTCAAAAATTCTTTCCTCAGCTGTGTCCACTCTACTAATGAACCCATCAAAGGCATTCTTCCTTTCTGTTACAGTGTTTTTTTTTAATCTCTTGCCCTTCTTTTTCGTTCGTTCTTAGGATTTCTATCTCTCTGCTTACATTGCCCATCTGTCCTTACATGCTGTCTACTTTTATCCATTAGAGCCCTTAGCATATTAATCAGACTTATTTTAAATTCCCAGTCTGATCATTCCAAAATCCCTGCCATGTCTGGTTCTGATGCTTGCTTTGTCTCTTCAATTTTTGTTGTTGTTGTTGTTTTCGTTTTTTGCCTTTTTGTATGACTTGTAATTTTTTCTTAATAGTCAGACATGATATACCAGGTAAAAGGAATCGCTTTGTTAATCATTAAATAAAAGTTTTTAAATTACAATATAATATACTCTGTACAAGGAAAAAAGTATAGAAAAAAGACTGAAAGGAAATGTACAACAATGTTGAACAATGGCTGTACTGGGCAATGTGTTTATGGGTGATTTTGTTTTCTGCTTTTTTTTTTCCTGTACATTACACATTTTCTGGAATACCATGTGTCAGTTTATAATTAGTCATGAAAAATGTAAAATAAAAATAAAGAGCCTTTTAAAAACCCACTGTCAGATTCATCTTTAAAGAGTAGTGTGTTTACTCCCCTTCCCCCTAAAGGAGGCCCTGACATTAAGAGACAATATAAAACACTCTGAAGCATCATTTAATCCTATTACTCTTCTGGACCTCTTATAAACCAGGGGATGATCCTTTTGGCTCTTTAAAATAAATCTCCCAAGGTCACCGGGCTTGTCTGTAACAGAGGGGGTTGAAACTCCCAGGCCAGTACTCCTCCCCCTGCACCATCTGGCACCGTGGAATTTCATCAAAGACTGCTTGAGCTAGCCAGAGAGCCAAATGTTCAAATTTTTCTTCTTTCTAAGGGAATATTACTCCCTCTTAGGATCATTCCACTAACAAGCCATTGCCCCCTTGCTGGACCTCAGTTTCTTCCTCTGTAAAATGAGGGACTTGTGTTGTCCTGGCAGATCTGGAAATTCCAGGCTTCAAGACAACTTGTGCCCTTTTTTTTCTCCCTGTTACCTCAAGGGTTCTGCTTTTTTCTGCTGGCTCTGTCATGGTCCTGGGGAGGCCATGTCCCATCCTAGTTCTGCCACGAACTCATTTACTGGGTATCCTTGATCAAGTCAGTGACCATCTGGGGACCTCAGTTTTCCCATCTGTACTGTGAGGGTTTGGGCCCGGACCAGAGATTTTCACATTCTGGGTGTTGCAACTCTAGAGTCCTGGGGACGGTGGACGGAGTGAGCAGCACCCTCTGTGTTTGGTTTGCACATTGTGGTTCTGGGTAAGATTTCCTTTG
The DNA here is from genome assembly GCF_039906515.1 of Pseudorca crassidens. Classification (NCBI taxonomy): domain Eukaryota; kingdom Metazoa; phylum Chordata; class Mammalia; order Artiodactyla; family Delphinidae; genus Pseudorca; species Pseudorca crassidens. The sequence goes on along the minus strand of NC_090296.1, from coordinate 115,984,786 downwards.
AAAAAAGGATCTGTTGCTACAAAACTGCTTGAAAACTATTGAGCCAGGAGAGTCCGCAAACCTTTTTTCCAGGGCTGACATTCTATTTCTCTACTAGTGGCAGAACACTGGGTACCAGGGTGAAAGAACAGGGTAGACTCCGCTTCCCTGTAGGGGCTAAGCTATTGGGAGAAGAAGTGGAGATGGGTGCTACTAGGTGGTGCTAAGATCTGAGACGCTCAGATCAGCTCAGCCCACTCAGCCACTTCTCCTTCATTCCCCTACCCTTCCCCGTCACCTAGGCAACGAGGAGGGACACTGGGCCTGTGGTCCCTCCTTCCCCCTCCCTCCCCACCCACTCAAACTCCAGGCTGCATTCCCACCCCTCTGTCTGTCCACAGCTTCTCTGCGGGGAGAGATGCAAATCCTACCTTTAGGGCTGTCTTTTTGTGAACATGAAATCCAGATTCCAAGCGGGGGCCCCTAAGTCCTAAAATAATTTTGGCTTGCAGGCGAATTTGCCTGTTTTCCTGGAAGGCGTGCTGCAGGCAAAGGGTCTGACCTTGCCACTGCAGTGAGTGCAGACCTCTGGGAGGCCTAAGGCCAGGGCTCTCTCACTGGAGACCAGGGTTGCCATCGGCTGGGGGTAGGGGGGTCTGGGGGGCGGAGAGGGGGTGGACAGAGGTGGTGGATGCCACCAGCGGTTCTCTGCTGCAGGTAGGAAGTTGGGGGTAAAGTGTCCTGGGGTTTCATGTTTTGAGAGTTATCTCTGCTACCAAGTGGCCAGAGCTGAGGGCCAGGGTCAGGGTGGGAATCCAGATAGGCTCATGATAGTAGTTAAACGGAGGCAAACAGGAGGCAGAGACTGGGGAGTTGGAAGGGATGGACAGGGGGCTTTGTAGAGGGAACTTGCTGGAATTTGTGTCTGCATATTACACTGAAAAATTCCGGGTTCAATTCAGGGGGTGAGCTGGAGTGCTAAGCTGGGTGGTGGACGTCGGGCCATAAGAGGCAGTAGAACCGTGGGCGAGTTCCAGCTACTTGGTTTCTTCAACAATTAAATGGGGATGAAAGAAGGTGTGTGAACTAGAGCAAGGGTCACATATCAACAGCAACTAGAGCTAATAAACAAATTCAGCAAAGTTGCAGGGTACAAGACCAATATGAAAAACCAGTTGTAGTTCTATACACTAACAATTAACAACCAGAAAAGGAAATGAAGAAAACAATTCCGTTTATAATAGAATCAAAAAGAATAAAATATGAGGGTCTATCAGAACTCTCCTTACTTTCTGCTCATTTTTTCTGTAAAACTAAATGTCCCCCAAAAGTCCATTAATTTTTCAAAAATAATAAAATACTTAGGAATAAATTTAACCAAGGAGATGCAAGACTTACATTGAAAATATTGCTGAAAGAAAATAAGGAAGATCTAAATAAATGGAAAAACATTCTGGGTTCATGGATTCAAAGACAATATTGTTAAAATGGTAGTACTGTGCAAAGCGATCTACAGATTCAATGCCATCTCTGTCAAAATCTGAAAGGCCTTTTTGCACAAATGGACAAGATGATCCTAAAATTCATATGGAATTACAAGGGACTTCAAATAGCCAAAACAATCTAGAAAAAGAATTAAGTTGGGGGACTCATTTCTTCCTGATTTCAAAGTTCACTGTGAAGCTACACTAATCAAAACAGTGTGGAACTGGTGTAAGAATAGAAATACAGATCAATGGAATAGAATTGAGAGTCCAGGAATAAATCTGTACATCTATAGTCAATTGATTTTCGAAGGGTGTGGTAACCATTCAATGGGGAAAGAGTCTCTTCAACAAATTGTGGTGGGGAAACTGAATACTTCCATGCAAAAAATGAAGTTTGAATCCTACCTCACCCCATGTTTAAAAATTAACTCAAAATGAACCAAAGACTTAAATGTAAGATCTAAAACCATAAAACTCTTAGGAGAACACATAGAGGGAAATCTCCAGGACCTCAGATTTGGCAATTTTTGGCCCAAAACACAAGGAATAAAAGAAAAAAAATGGATGAATTGGACTTTATCAACATTGAAAACTACTGTGCATCAAAAAACACTATGGGGCTTCCCTGGTGGCGCAGTGGTTGAGAGTCCGCCTGCTGCTGCAGGGGACGCGGGTTCGTGCCCCGGTCCGGGAGGATCCCACATGCCGCGGAGTGGCTGCGCCCTTGAGCTATGGCCGCTGAGCCTGCGCGTCCGGAGCCTGTTGCCCCGCGGCGGGAGAGGCCACAACAGTGAGAGGCCCGAGTACCGCAAAAAAAAAAAAAAAAAAAAAAAAAAACCACTATGAAGATAGTGCAATGACAACCCACAGAATGAGACAAAATATTTGCAAATCATATACCTGACAAGAGACTTATTCCCTTATCAGAATATATTAAAAACTCCTACAACTCATCAACAAAAGACAACTGGATTGCAAAATGAGCAAAGGGCTTGAATAGATATTTCTCCAAAGAAAATATTCAATGGCCACTAAGAATATGAAAAGATGCTCAGTATCATTAGTCACTAGGGAAATGCAAATCAAAACCACAATAAGACACCATTTCACACCCACCAGAACAGCTATAACAAGTATTGACAAGGATGTAAGAAAATCAGAACACTCACACATTGCTGGTACGAATGCAAAATGGCACAGGCACTACAGAAAACCCTTTGGCCGTTCCTTAGTAACTTAAACATATGACCCAGATATTCCTTTCCTGGGTATATGCCCAAGAGAATTGAAAACAGGTGTTCAAACAAAAACTTGTACAAAACTGATCATAGCAGTATTATTCACAATAGACAAAATGTGAAAACAATTCAAATGTCCCTCAACTGATAAATGGATAAACAAAATGTGGTATATACATACAATGGAATATTATTCAGTCATACAAAGGAATGAAGGGCTTCCCTGTTGGCACAGTGGTTAAGAATCCACCTGCCAATGCAGGGGACATGGGTTCGAGCTCTGGTCCGGGAAGATACCACATGTCATGGAGCAACTAAGCCCGTGCGCCACAACTACTGAGCCTGCACTCTAGAGCCCGCGAGCCACAACTACTGAGCCCATGGGCCACAACTACTGAGCCCTCGTGCCACAACTACTGAAGCCCACGCACCTAGAGCCCGTGCTCCGCAACAAGAGAAGCCACCACAATGAGAAGCTCATGCACCGCAACGAAGAGTAGCCCCAGCTCTCCGCACTTAGAGAATGCTCGCGCACAGCAACGAAGACCCAATGCAGCCAAAACTAACTAAATAAATAAATAAGTTTAAAAAAAAAAAAAGGAATGAAGTACTGATACATGCTACATCATGGATGAACCTTGAAAACATTGTGGTATGTGAAAGAAGCCAGGCACAAAAGCCCATGCATTGTATGATTTCATTTATATGAAATATCCCAAATAGGCAAATCTATAGATGCAGAAAGTAGATTCGTGGTTGCCATGGGCTAGGGAGAGAGGTTAATGGAGAGCGATTACTTCATAGGTATGAGGTCTACTGTTGGCGTGATGAAAATGTCCTGGGACTAGGTAGTGGTGAATATTGTACAACACTGTGAAGGTTCTAACTGCTGCTAATGGTAAATTTTACATTATCTGTATTTTATCACAATAATAAAATGTTCAATGACTTTTTTTCCAAAAGAAAGCGAACTCCCTAAAATTTTTGCTCACCTCTCCGTAAACAAACAAACTTGTTTTAACAGAAAAACTATTTTGTTTAAGTATGAGCTTATATAGAAACTCCATGTCTGAAACAGATAAAAGTGGAGGTCCTGGGACAGGGGGAGTCTATGACCATTTCACCTCATATGAAAAGCCCTGAGCAACTGAATAGATTTTGAGATGCCTTCTAGCCCTGATCTCCTGGGTTTGAGGTGCATAGTAAATCTGTGTTGAAGGATTGCTCAGCTGAGGCCACCAGAATTAAAGGGTCCTGGATCGGTGACCAGGCCGGAGCTCCAGCTCTAGTCCATGTGTCCACTGTGGAATTCCGGCCAGAGCCTGCCGAGCTCAGCGCTGGATGGCATTCTCTGAAAGATGACAGAATGAACCATAGTGAAGGGCCTGAGAATGTCTGGGGTAGGGAGGAGGTAGGTGTGGCGCTTAGGAGTTGGGAGCTCTGGACCCAGTCTGCCTGGCTTTGATTCCCGCATCCATACTTACTAGCTTTTTCCTGGAGTTAAGCTCTCAAACCGTCTGTTCACCAGGGGTTAATAATACTGTGTATGGCATGATGGTGTCATGGGGATCAAATGCATTAATTGCAGTAAAGAGCTTAGAACAATACCTGGCATATAGAAAGCCCTCAATAATTAATCTTATTTTTATTCTAGAATTACAGGGGTCCCTTTCATCATATGACTCAATACAGTCAATCCTATGGTGACTGAGAATCTCTCTCTGAGGAGGGTCCGAGAGATGACCTTGGGCCCCAACTTGACCTTCATCCTTGTTTCTCCTATAGAACACAAGGCGGTGGCAAACTGAGGTTTCCTCTCCAAAATGTCTGCATAATTTGGTTGTCTTTCAAACCGCTGGTCTTAACCCATTGGTACTGAAATCAACTGAGTAGGTTGTGAGCAGTTACAAACACTTCAAAACATGGAAGAGAAAAGAATAGAATGGTAAACAGAGTGCAGCGTAGGTAATTAGGGTAAATATTCAGTATTGTTTGTTGAAGCTTCTGTTTCAGTTTGTGTGTGTGTGTGCCTGCGTACACATGCTAGTGAGCACATATGTAATGGGTTGTGATATAACGTGTATTTCTTGCTGAGGGTTGCAGTAAAAGAAGTTTGAAGACCATGATCTGGTAACACCCAGGGGCTTCCCAAAGCTCCCTGAGCTGAGCTGAGGAGGGCTGTCTGCCCTAGGAAAGCAGATGTGATTTGGTAGGCAGGACTGACTGAACGGACTCAGGTAATTTGCCCATCCCCCAGCAAAGCTAGGACGGTGGCTTGCACTGGGGACTGGAGGCCGGGAGGAGGGAAGAATCTTCAGCTGGGAGGTGGGGAGATTCAAAGGGTGGGACAGGTGCCCTGATACTTGAATCAAGTCAATAGAACTTGGAAGACTCCCCCCCTCCCCATACACATAAATACACACTAGGATCACTTAGGCAAAAACCAAGGGCCTGTCTCAGGTGTTTGGCTGTCTCTTTCATAGTATTTTGTATTTTCCAGGCTACCTTATTCCCCAGGTTTGTGTTGTGGTTCCAGAAGTCCCCACCTTCCCCTGCCTTTTAGATGACCCATGCAGACTCATTTCAAAACTACTAGCGGGGCTTCCCTGGTGGCGCAGTGGTTGAGAGTCTGCCTGCCAATGCAGGGGACACGGGTTCGAGCCCTGGTCCGGGAGGATCCCGCGTGCCGCGGAGCGACTAGGCCTGTGAGCCACAATTACTGAGCCTGTGCGTCTGGAGCGTGTGCTCCACAACAAGAGAGGCCGCGATAGTGACAGGACCGCGCACCGCGATGAAGAGTGGCCCCCGCTTGCCGCAACTAGAGAAAGCCCTCACACAGAAAGGAAGACCCAACACAGTCAAAAATTAATTAATTAATTAATTAAAAAAACAAACAAACAAAAAACTACTAGCTTTCCCGCTCCCCTTAGCCCCTGCCTTCTCAGATGTCACTGGCTTCCCTGGGTTCAATTTCTCCTGGTAGCTTTGGCCCAACACAGACTCCTCCTCCCTCCACCCCAGCAAGGAAGACTAGCACCCCCTCCCCTATATACAAACTTAGACTCACCAGAGGTCTGGAGTCATTGCCAAGGCCTGGGCAAGGGCTGTCAGCTTTGTGGAAGGGGGCTTCTGGGGATTTCCCAGCTGGGGACTTATCCAGAAAAAGAAGAGGCAAGAGTCGGAAGTATTGTTGAAAATGTGGCCAGCAGACAAGCTGGACTACTGTTTGGTATTACTTATCCACGATCAAGTGGCTGGGAAGTAAAACTGCTTTCTAGTGTTTGGGACTTCAAACCCCTACCCTCACTCACCCTCACTGGGTCTCCTGGGAGTATGGCAATTCTCTGAAGCTGGGATATCAAAAGCCAAAAGGAGGGGGACAATCTCAGCTGGGGAAGTATACATTGAGACCCAGTTTTTAAGGACTATTCATGTCCTTTAAAGAGGGTTAATCACATTGAAGTCTTTAAATCTAGTCCTTATGACAACCTGGGTATCACCTATGTTGACCACACCTTTGCTTTGTAAGGATAAAAGAAACTAACATGTGAAAATATCCTAGTACAGTTCCTAAAGCAAGACAGACGCATCACAGATCAATCAGTTATCACAAGCATCCTTGCAATATCACATTTTATCATTGATATCACATTTTACAATTTGGTTGAAAATTAGTGAAAACACATAAAACAAAAACCACCCACAAGCCATCTTTTATGCTTAAAAAGAAAGAACTGTACAAAGACCTCTCAAGACCCCGCTTTCCACTTCCCAGATTAATAATTTGCTGTGTCTCTTTCTTTATATTTTTTCTTCAGGTTTAACTGGACCTACTTATTGGTCACTCCCTCTCTCTCCAGGCTTTTTTAAAAGATGGAAATTGAATCACACAGTCTATCTAACTAATGTTTTAACTTGCTTTTTTCACTTAATGTATCATGAACAATATATGAGTGCAGCCATTCCTTACTGGGTATTAACTGTCTTTTTAGTTTTTTTCCAATCTGATGGGCAAAAAATAGCGCCTCGTTGTTTCAGGTTGCAATTCTCTGATCAAGCATCAGTTTATGTCTTCTGGAGGTTTGCACTTTCTCCTCTATGAATTGTCAGTTCAAACCCTAACCCACTTTTCTATTGGGCCTTTTCTATTTTTCTTGTTAAACTGTACAGCACTCTTTGTATAGGAAAGACATTTACCTTTTGTCTGTTACATGTGTTGCAAATATTTTTCTTCCATTCTGTCCTTTGCCTTCTGACTTCATTTATGGTATCTTTTGTTATTCAGAAATTTTAAGTATTTTATGTAGTCAAATGTGTTTATTTTTCCTTTATGGCATCTGGATTTCTTTTTGGGTTGTTTAGCAAGCCTTTCTTTTCTGGCTTTCCTGGACCCATTGCTATGTTCTCCATCCACTCCTGGGTGACAGCCGGCAATGAATGTCCTCACTGAGCCCTGCTCTGTCCCTCATGCCAGCACCTTGGGCTCCTTATCTATCAACACGGTGTAATCATTGTCTGGTGTTGGCAAGTATTACATTGTGTCAGAGAACACAGAGAGAGGCAAGGGTGAAGGAGCCGAGACAGTCAGAGAAGGCAGTGAAAGAAGTGGAGTGGCAGTTGGTATAGCTGAAAGGTTGAGAAAGCAGAGAGGAGGAGGGAGAAGAATTTCATGACCTTGAATGGAGCATCTAAAAGTCACACTAGCTGATACTCCGAGTAGGAATTTTAAAGCCAACGGCATCTTGGAAAGGAATTTCGTTCACCTTTTTTCCAACTCATTTCATTCTTTACAAGCACTATATAGTGGCTGGTCCCCACACCTGGGAGGTAATATAAAAACCTCCTGCCAGACTCAAAGTGAAAGAAAAAGAAATTGGAAAATAGGACCTTAGCTCAAAAGTATGCCTCTTCTTGAGTAAATTTTAATAGATATTCCAGGCTCCATAGATTAAATGATTAAATTAAGAAAAAAAAATCAAGAAAGTAATGGTACTTTGGTTAGAGTGAGTCTGAGTTCCTTACCTCTCCACAGTTCACCTTCCTAAATGAACAGACGAAAACAGCTCAGGTCACCACATACGCGGGAGCACCTACCCTGCACCGACTACCTCTCATGAAAACAGCCCTGGAGGTAAACAGGACATGGTATAGGGTCATCTGAGAACACTGCAGCGCTGATGGCTGGAGCACTGTCTAATGGTCCCTGGCATCCATTGCCCCTGACTCTGGCTCCAGAATTAGGCAACACAGTTACTCTCTGCCTCTGCAGTTATGGCCCCTACAGCCCTGGGGCTTCTGCTGACTGCCTTCTCCCTGCACCACTGACTTCTGCCTCCTTCCAGGCCTCCTTCACATGGGATGCCCTCTTGAGACTCATATTCAAACTCTCCAAAAGACAGGGTCCGACTGGTTCTAGTTACTAGTGTCCTTTTGGGGTTGTCTCATCGGCAGCTGGCCAATCTACGGCCAACCCTCCTTGGGTTTGTTGCCCACCCCTGCTCCATGGTGGCAGGGTCACGTGGCCAGCTTTCCTACAAAGGAGCTCCGTATGGGCATTAAGGCCTCAAGAGTAAAATAAGCTGCTTTCCAATACTCACTCCTTCCAGCATCATGCCCACCGCAACAAGGTGTGACATCTGGCTACCCAGTTTATAGTAGACTAGAATGTTAAAGAGGGGAAATGGAAGATGAGAAAGCATTTACAATCATAGTCAAATATCATTCATTAACCACCATTTGTTAGCATTTCAACATTTATCAATTTCTAAGGAATAAGATATGGTTTCTTAAGGCCTACAGTAAGGAAATAGGCCATAAAGTATAATATAAAAAAGTATAATTGACACATAAGAACTCAAGAAGCTACCAAAAGGGGCCATGTAGTGTCGCGACAAGCTTTGCCTCCTTCTGTGATGCCAGTCTACCCCTATTTTATAGCACTGAATAATACTTGAGATGCAGAATAATACTTGAACCATGGAATTGCTAAGCTGGGTTCTAAAGACTCTCTCTACTCGGTGGTAAAGAACAACTTAAGTTTGTGATTATTGATGTGTCATCACCCCTTCATTCCACTGACAACAGTCATCTGTAGGGCACCTTGTGGAATCGTAGTGCAGACACCAGGCAGAATACACACATTTGCCAGAGCCCTCAACTTGGGATATTCTGAACAACCATTTCTTGAGATATTTCTAAGCTCCCTCTTATATCTATTTGGACTCATAGCAATCTTTCAGATTATACCATTTTTTAAAAAAATCCAGAATTATTATTAAAAACAGCCATAACTAACACTTCTACATCATTTCTAAGCTATATGTGTCACTCAGGATCCCTACAGGGGATCTGTGTGATTTGAGGAGAGTTTATAAAGGGACTATTTACAAAAGTTTGAGGGCAGAGTTTAGGGAAACTACCATGGGACAGTGCAGCACCCTGGGGCTAGCACCCATGGGGAGCAGTTACCATCCCTAGGCTTAGAGGGGAGAGAGCATAGGAAGTGGTGAACAGGACCAGGACAGGGGATATGGATGGAGAGGGTCCCCTGACAGGAGCTGTAGCCCTAGCTAGAGGCACAAAGCCAAACCATGGTGACCTGGCAGAGAGGAAACCAAGGAAATATATCTCTCTCCTCACTTTCCTCTGGCCCTCCTATCTCCAGTATTTCCCATTTGCCAAACCCTACTGGAAGCCTGAATGCAAGAGATATAGTCCACGGAGGTCAGTCTCCTAGGGCACAGAATAGAGTGGAAAAAGATGAGGGGTGGATATAGAGGGGTAAATAGAAGATGTCCAGTGCTTCTGCCATTAAGGACAACAATATTAATAACACCTTCCATATGAGCCCCTGCTTTAACCAGTTTGCTTTTTACAGGTAAGGGAAGGATGGTTCACAGGCTACTGTGCTCTTCAGTGTCACTGGTAGGACAGCAGTTGAGATTACCTTCTGAGAAGGAAATTCATAAGAATTAAAACAAAAAGCGATGATCTCAGTCATCTAGGATATATTAGTTATCTGTCACTGCTAACAAATTACCTCAAAACTTAGTAATAAAAAATAACAAACATTTATTATTTCACACAGTCTCTGTGGGTCAGGAGCAGCTTGGCTGGGTGGTTCTAGCTCAGGGTCTGTCATGAGGTTGTCAAGAGGTTGGCCAGGGCTGCAGTCCTCTAAAGGCTTGATTTGGGCTGAAGGATTCATTTCCTATGCAGCTCATTCACTGGCCTTGCAAGTGAGTGTTGGCTTTTGGCAGGAGGCCTCAGTTCTTCACCACGTGGACCTCTCCACAGGACTGCTAGAGTGTCCTTGGGACATGGCAGTTGGCTTCTCCCAAAGTGAGTGATCCAAGAGAGCAAAGCAGGGAGGAACCACAGTGCCTTTTATGACCTAGTCTCACAAGATATACACTATCATCACTTTCGCCATATGCTACTCATTAGAAGCAAGTCACAAAGCCCAACCCACTCTTGTGGAGGGAGAGCAGGTACATGGCAGGGATTAAATGCCACCTCTTAATGAGATTAGGAAAGACTTTGTGAACATATTCTAAAACAACCGCATATCACAATAACAATATCAAAGATAATGTGGTTATATGATTGAAGAACTTAGGGAAGACTTTACACTGAAACTTGACCATCACCAAGCATGGTGAAATCTCCCAAGCATACTGTGCTCTGTCTGAAGAAAGAGCAGGTTAACAGAAGAGGGCTAATTCCCAAGGCATCTACGAAAAGATGGCCCAGAGGGGTAATACTGTGCAGAGAATTGTGAACCCAGTGGACACAAGTTATCTGATAAAAGGAGAGGCATACTTGGTTTGGGGACAGGAACGGATCATGTTTGGATGAAATATCTGTCAGGATTATCCATTTGCCCTGGGTGGGAGATGCCTTCTGGCAAGGTAGTGTCCTAGGCAGTAGGCATGAGGATTTCAGTAAATCTGAAGAATCACCTCCACTTAATATCAATTAATTGCTAATGTTGGATGCCCAGCAGTGTCTTATGAGTGTTGCTAATGTGCCTTGGGCCTGAGCATTTGCAGACCTGGAAAGCTAAGGACTGGATAGACCCGTGAACATCGATGTTCCACCCTGCAGAGAAATCACCGCCTTGAGTGATGTCCTTATCTTGCTATGCCTTTTGTTATTGCAGAGCCCCTTCTGTAAAAATTCATGTGCCTTTTGCCTCCTTGCACCCCTGAAAGCAAGCTGGGTCACTAGCAGTGTTACTAGAGCCACCTGGGAAAACTCAGCCAGGGTTCTCACTCTTGCTGTGTCTGCTCAAAACAACACGGTCTGATCTGGAATTATGGCCTCAATATGGGCCACCAGTGTTTCCGTCAGTACACAGAGGATACAGTCTTCATCAAGTGATTGGCTAAGTGATTTTCAAGGCTAAGTGATTTTCCTTGAATGGATTATCCAAGACACCTATCCAGTGAATAAACAACGCTAGCTCTTTGTACATAAACATTTTTTAAAAACAACTTCAAAACAAATTCATGTGACTTTATAACTAAATCACTTTGCTGTACATCTGAAACTAACACAACATTGTAAATCAACTATAATATAAAATAAAAATTTTTTAAAAATTCATGTGATAATAGGGCACTGTTTACAACACTAAAAATAGTGCAAAAAACCCAAATGTCCAGCAATATGGGACTGGTAGCATTAACTATGTTACAACCACACAGTTGAATACATTAGTTGTATTGATGAAAGTATTCTACTCTGTCCAATACGGTAGCCTCTAGCCACATGTAGCTACTTAGCACTTGAAATGGGGCTAGTTCAGCCAAGGAATTAAAATTTAATTTTATTTTAAATAACCATATGTGGCCAGTAGGCTATCTTAATGGACCCTGCTCCTCAATACATTGGTATCATATGATCTCCAAGATAGATTGTGAAGTGAAAAAACAAGAGGCAGGAAGTGTAGACCAATGTATATAGGATATTACTTTTTGTGAATAAAAGGGAGAGAAGTAAAAAACATATTTGCATGAATTTGCACAAACCCAGTGAAAGGATAAATGAAAAAGGTTACCTCTTGGACAAGGGGAATAGGATGGATAGGGACGGAATGAAAGACTGCTTAGTGTGTATCTTTTTATATTAATTAGATTTTTTTAACCATACACATGTATTGTCTACTCAATAAAATAGAATAAACCAAAATAAAAATGTAAAGATAATAAAGAAAAAAAATTCATGTGAGGATATACTCAGCATATGAATGTTAGGAATAGATGTTTCTCTCTTTGGGTTCTCATTGACTTCCTGCTATCAGATAAGGCAAGATATATAAAATACCATGTTTCTTTTTACCTTAGTTGCCTGGTAGGGCAGAGCAAAATGTAATGCTTAGTTACAGTATCTTCCATTTATCTAGATTTCTAGCGTATCACCTCCCTACAGTCCTATCCCTTACCTGGCTTTTTAAAATTTATCCTTCTTTTTTTTTTTTTTAAGTTATTGGTTTTTGTTTGTTTGTTTTGTTTTTTTAATTTATTTGGCTGCACCGGGTCTTAGTTGCAGCAGGCAGGCTCCTTAGTTGCAGCACATGGGCTCTTTACTTGTGGCTCCAGGGCTTCTTAGTTGCGGCTTGCCAGCTCCTTAGTTGTGGCATGCAGGCTCCTTAGTTACGGCATGAGAACTCCTAGTTGTCGCATGCATGTGGGATCTAGTTCCATGACCAGGGATCGAACCTGGGCCCCCTGCATTGGGAGCACAGAGTCTTATCCACTGCGCCACCAGGGAAGTCCCTTATCCTTCTTTCTGACTTTCATTGTAAGCCCTTTCTAATTCTTTCTGAGACAAAATGGTCAAACAAGAAGGGAAAGAATAAACATAAAATACTTGATTTAAGAACATAAGAAAGTGGGCACTCTTGCACATTTTTGAAAGGAGTTTAAAATGATGCAATCTTTTAAGAATGTAATTTAGAAGTGTCTATTTATTTCCTAAATGTACATGGTATTGGATTCAACAGTCCTTCTAGGAGTTTGTCTTACTAAAATACTCACAAAAGTGCATAAGTTATAAGTACAAAGGACGTTCATTGTTCATTGTAAATAATAATGAAAAATTATAACCAATCTAAGTGTGCATCAATCGGGGACTGGTTAACTAAATTACAAGAAAACATGCAGTAGGACTTCCCTGGTGGCACAGTGGTTAAGAATCCACCTGCCAATGCAGGGGACACGTGTTCAAGCCCTGGTCTGGGAAAATCCCACATGCCGCGGAGCAACTAAGCCCGTGTGCCACAACTACTGAGCCTGCGCGCCGCAACTACTGAAGCCCGCATGCCTAGAGCCTGTGCTTTGCAACAAGAGAAACCACCACAATGAAAAGCCCACGCACCGCAACGAAGAGTAGCCCCTGCTCGCTGCAACTAGAGAAAGCCCGCGAGCATCAACGAAGACCTAACACAGCCATAAATAAATAAATTTATAAAAGAAAAAAAGAAAACATGCAATAGTGAAAAAGGGTGCGCTAGACCTGTTTACTGACATGTGATGATATTCAAGTATGAAACAATACATAGAGCAGAAGTTCTCAAATTTTTTGGTCTCAGGACTCCTTTATACTCTTATCAATTAATTAGGATCCCAAAGAGCTTTTTTTATGTAGGTTATATCTATTGGTATTTACCATATTAGAAATTTAAACTAAGACATTTAAAAAATGTACTTCTTAATTTATTTAAAGTAACAACAATAAACTCATTACAAGTTTACGTAAGTTACATCCTCATTATAAAAATGAACTATGTCAAAACACAATTTAGTGAGAAGGCTGACATTGCCTCACATTTCTGCAAGTGTATTTAATCTCTGGCTTAATAGAAGACAGCTGGATTCTCATATCTGCTTCTGCATTCAATCTGTTGTGATATGGTGTTTTGGTTGAAGTACAGGAAGAAAACCCAGCCTCATACTCATATGTAGTCGGAAAAGGGAGGATAATTTAATAGCCTTTTCAGATCATTTTGGATATTCTTCTTGGAGAGTTTACCAAAATTCAACAAGTGGTGGTTACTCAAAGGTTAGTTGCAATGTGGATTCTGAAATCATATCAGTGAACATTTCTTACTCTGTTACTTTAAAATCCACCAGTCTGGGACTTCCCTGGCAGTCCAGTGGTAAGACTTTGTCTTCCACTGCAGGGGGTGTGGGTTCCATCCTTGGTTGGGGAGCTAAGATTCCACATGCCTCGCGGCCAAAAAAACCCCAAAACATAAAACAGAAGCAATATTGTAATAAATTCAATAAAGACTTTAAAAATGGTCCACATCAAAAAAAAAATCATAAAAAAAATAAAATCCATTGGTCTATCTTCCACTTTGAATTTGAATGATTCTTTTACCCAGGTATGACTTTGTAACATCATAATTGGTCATTTAAAAAATATTGGTTCACTGAGTTATATAGATGTTTTGTATATTGACACATTTTATTAATAATATCAAAAATCACGTTTTTTAATACCACCACCAATCTCATCACTAAAGTCTTTAAGTGTTGGCAAGCTGTCAGCTCACAAGGACAAATACAAGTCATAGAGCGCCCTTTGAGAACTGCTGTGTAGCTTATAATCCCTTTTCTGTTAAAAAAAATCCTAATTTTTGCTTGAAAGTTTGAATTCCATCATTAGTAATAAACACTGTCAGTTTTCCTTGAAGTGACAGGCTCATTAATTTTTGAGAAAATGTCTGAAAAATGCCCAATTCTGACCCACCATAGTTTGCCTGTTAGTCATTATTTCAAGTAAAAATATTTCTCCATGAAAAACAAAAAAAAACAATAGAATTCAGTTTGCAAGTCAAACAATGGCGCAAGTACTGCTCCTCCAGACCATCACTGTACCTTGGAATGCATCTGAAGTGTTTGATGTGTTCTTTTCATCTCATTATATGGAACCTTAAAAAGACAAGCACTCCAGGGTTGAAATTTAATAAAATAAATCATCTTTACAGCTTTATCAAGGGCATTCTTAAGGAAACTGGTACTTCTGTTATTCTGAGAGTGTGCTGGTGAAAGATACAATGACCACTAGGAGACTCTGGTGCCACCACCTTGATCCAAGGCACCAGCAGTTTTACCCTCTTTTGCTTTTTGTAACATCAGTACAAATGTCAATACTGTGAAGAAAGCAAATAATGCCTCAGCATAATTATAAAAATAGCTTTGGCCTTGTGAACCCTCTGAAATGGTCTCAGGGACCTTCCGGAATTCATAAGACCCCCCTTTGAGAACTGCTGATGTAGCCTATGATCCCTTTTTTGTTTAAAAAAAAAAAGAGGCAAAAAACAAACAAAAGAAGTTACATACCGAAGTGCTAACAGTGGCTATCTCTAGCAGTAGAAAGTGATAAAGTGATGTTTACTTGGTACTTCACATACTTTACTCTTTTTTACATCCTTTACAATGAGTATGTATTTCTTAAGTAATTAAAAACACTAAAGAAAGGAAAAGATTAAATTTACATGATAAACACCAATTACAACACACTCAGAGAATGTAAAATACCCCTTGGACCTAATTTCATATTGAAAATATGAAGAGATTAGATACATAAAGCCAGGAGTTTAAATTATTAAAAAAACAAAACAAGACACAACAAAAACCTCACCCTGAGAAATACCTCATTTCCCACAGGGCTGGAGGAAGGAAGTGTCACAGTGCCTTACTGCTGAGGCATCCACCAGACCCAGGTAGCTTAAATGAATGACCCTGCTGATATCTTTACATGCAGTTTGAAAATAAATCTAAAACACATTCTCTCTAGAAGGCAACAGGATTAGACTCGAAGAGTGATTTGACACTTTAGAAAGCTCCCAGCTTCCTTCCCAGAGGAAAGAGAAAATCAGGCACAGGACCCACGGCTTACAAAGCAGGTATTAAGTTTCTCTTTGGTGCCTTAAGCCTCCTAGCTCTGTGCCTTCCTCCCTCTAGACTGAGCCTGTCACCTCTTGCCTTTGCAGGATCCGGTGCTCTTCTAAGCTGCTCTCCTCTGCCTCCCACCCCGCCCACCTAAACCTCTAGGTGACAAAAACCATGATATCAGTCATCCATGCCTATCAGTCATCTACACCCTAGCATAAATGAGTTTCCATTACCACGCTCCCTCCCCCACTGCATTTGCCTGTTAGGCTGATCTCTGATGATGGACTAGAAGGCTGGGTGCTGAAAGAAAGCAGCTGAGGCATCAGCAGTAACTGCTGGGGAAGGCCCTGAAGTGGAAGTCTCTGAAATCCTGGGGCTTCTGAAATCATGCTCTACGGACAGCTACCTTCAGCAAAGCTTCTTTCTGCTGTGTGACATCAAAGAAGTTACTGCCCCTTTCTGGGCTCTGTAACCCAAGTGGGTTGGACTAGTGACCTCCTAGGTGGCCCCTGCTCTGGGTTTCTGTGACCGAGCTCCATCAATGTAAGGTAGTGTTAGCTCAGGAGGCCTTGGGAAACGGCATCTTGTTTTCAGTTCCTGAATTAAAAGAAGATTTGGAGGAAGCTCCCCACATGCTCCCTGCAGTTTGCCCCCTTCCCCCTTCTCTTCCTCATGACCTGTGTCTCCAGGGGGAAGATCAAACAAAGAGGTTGCAGAGGGTGGTGGAATGCTGTGTTTGCTTAAGTCCCAGGCTGGATGTGATTACAAAGTTCCTGTGACTGGGGAGACGAGGTGGGGAATGCGGTGGGAGGGGTTCTGAGCTCCGAGATTGCGCTCAGCCACACCCCACACACACCCTGCACACGCATGCGCACAGGGCTCGCAACACAGTTGTGAGTTGCTGAAGTTTGTGCTCAAACCCCCGGCCCCACCCCATGTGTGCCCACCGCCTCCTTAAGAGGTCTTGTTCCGGGTATTTGTTTTCTTCCATAAGGGCGATCAGAAGACCGAACAACTTTCACAAATTAAAGCGACATTTATTTTATTTTTTAAAATATTTATTGGAGTATAATTGCTTTACAATGGTGTGTTAGTTTCTGCTTTATAACAAAGTGAATCAGTTATACATATATATATGTTCCCATATCTCTTCCCTCTTGCGTCTCCCTCCCTCCCACCCTCCCTATCCCACCCCTCTAGGTGGTCACAAAGCACCGAGCTGATCTCCCTGTGCTATGTGGCTGCTTCCCACTAGCTAGCTATTTTACATTTGGTAGTGTATATATGTCCATGCCACTCTCTCGCTTTGTCACAGCTTACCATTCCCCCTCCCCATATCCTCAAGTCCATTCTCTAGTAGGTCTGTGTCTTTATTCCTGTCTTACCCCTAGGTTCTTCATGACATTTTTTTTTTCTTAACTTCCATATATATGTGTTAGCAAACAGTATTTGTCTTTCTCTTTCTGACTTACTTCACTCTGTGTGACAGACTCTAGGTCCATCCACCTCATTACAAATAGTTCAATTTCGTTTCTTTTTATGGCTGAGTAATATTCCATTGTATATATGTGCCACATCTTCTTTATCCATTCATCCGATGATGGACACTTAGGTTGTTTCCATCTCCGGGCTATTGTACATAGAGCTGCAATGAACATTTTGGTACATGACTCATTTTGAATTATGGTTTTCTCAGGGTATATGCCCAGTAGTGGGATTGCTGGGTCATATGGTAGTTATTTCTAGTTTTTTAAGGAACCTCCATACTGTTCTCCATAGTGGCTGTACCAATTCACATTCCCACCAGCAGTGCAAGGGGTTCCCTTTTCTCCACACCCTCTCCAGCATTTATCGTTTCTAGATTTTTTGATGATGCCCATTCTGACTGATGTGAGATGATATCTCATTGTAGTTTTGATTTTCATTTCTCTAATGATTATTGATGTCGAGCATTCTTTCATGTGTTTGTTGGCAGTCTGTATATCTTCTTTGGAGAAATGTCTATTTAGGTCTTCTGCCCATTTTTGGATTGGGTTGTTTGTTTTTTTGTTATTGAGCTGCATGAGCTGCTTATAAATTTTGGAGATTAATCCTTTGTCAGTTGCTTCATTTGCAAATATTTTCTCCCATTCTGAGGGTTGTCTTTTGATCTTGTTTATGGTTTCCTTTGCTGTGCAAAAGTAAAGCAACTTTTAAATAAATAAATGTGACTTTTCTAATATGGTTATGTCTCAATGTCTGTCTTCCTAAAAATGCGGTGAATTCTCAAGGGCAAGGGTCACGGCTGACCACTCTCTTTATCCCCCCCCGCCCCTTTCATCACGCCTAGCACATGTTCGATGCCTCCCCCAGTTTTGTTCCATGTACGAAGGAATGAACGAATGGAGAAATGACTGTTTCCACTAAGGTTCAAAAAAGTCCATTTAAAGGTAATGGGCTATTCCCGTCGAGTGTCACCATGTCACTCAACGTGTCTTCTTGTCTCCATCTTCTTTACCATAATTCACAAAAGACTGGCCCTGGGAGAGAGCTCGTGGTAAATAAGCGAGAGCAAAATAAGGACCCTGTGCTGGCACTTCTAGCTTTGTGACCTTAAGAAAGTCACTCGCCTTCTCTAGACCTCATTTTCAACTCAAAAATAGGGTTGAAAATACCTGCCTCTAGCCTAGAGGGGCTATAGAAGCCTATATGAGACTCCGGATGAGCGAACAAGATTTGTCAGGGCCACCCAGCGAGTTAGGGACAGTGAGACCCAGGCTAGCTGACAGTACACTCCCAGACTGTGCTCTCCACTTGGTGCCTGACTTCCTTACCCCCTTGAAGACGCACAGCAACATAAGAGAAGGGAGTGCTTTATCTTCATCTCCCACCAGCCCCTCAGAGCAGCTGGGACCATCAACTCAACGGGGTAGTCTGGAACTGTTTGTAGGGAGACAGTTGTCTGGCTGGGAGGAGGCCAGAGTCACAGACTCAGGCTGTGCCCAGCAGACGGTTTTGCTGCCCTCTGAGCCTGCTGCACCTGCAGACAGCCGGGGCTGGCAGTGAGGGAGTAGGGATGACAGCGTAGATGTCCCTCCAGCAGATGCTGTCGGTGCCCCACCTGTATCCCCACGGCCCACGCTGGAGGTCACCTACAGATGTGGTGGACAGTCCCTGCATTCACAGGCGTTCCATGTCAAAGCCTGCTTCTCTCTGCCGAAGGGCTCTCTCTAGCAGCAGGAGCACAAGGAAGGCCAAAGGTGTAGAAAATCAATGGCCCAAGATGTAAACCTCACCCAGTGAGGAACAGCTGTTGATGGATAACAGCTTCCCGGCCCCTTAGAGGACTGAGCCCCAATCGCCCAGAGGAATAACCTGCTCATCAATACCTCTTAATAAAGCGGTGACTTTTCTACTTTCCCTGTCCCACGTCCCCACTCCGTCACCTTGATTTCCTGGGATCATCTCCTAAATAAGCAATTACCACCAAACTTGCCTCAGGGTCTGCTTTAGGGAGATCAACCTCCTCCAAGCTTTCCAACTAGCTGGGAGGGCACAGCATCCTATCCACACACCCAGCCGACAAATCCATTCACTGGGCAAACCTCCTTTGTGCAAGACTGCCTAACTGCAGAACAGGAGAACCACCTCCAGGTCCGCTTGACCTTTGGTCTGTTTGTTCCTTCCTTCATCATACATTTTTTTAGAGCCGACTATGGGCAAGACCTTGGGCTGGGGGCGCACATGCAGCGGTGAGAAACAGACGCGGCTCCTCCCCCTGCGGGGCGTTTCATCAGCTCTGGCCTTTGAACAAGCTCTCTCTGCTTTCTGGGCTGAACTAGACCATCCCTAATGCCTTTCCAGGCTGAGCATCCCTGCCTCGAGGACAGGCCCCTGCCCTCCAGCAGCAGAAACTCTAGTGGTTCCTCAAGGGTCTGAATTGTCCCCGTGGGACACTGGACGGCATAAAAGTGGTCAGTGTTACAATGCACAATGGAATTTCTTCCCTTAAGAGAAATATATAATGGAAAAGAAGTTAAAAATTTTTTTTAACTTGGCAATAAAGTAGCAGACTCTTGCTCTTCTGTGCAGAGGGTACCATGATCATGGATCCCCAGCTGCCAGAGTCCCATGCTCGGGTCAGAGAGTTCAAGACCTGGCTACAAGGGACGTCTGCCTGAGACCCTGAGCACAGTGTTAGCCCCTGTTGCACAGGACGTCCCGGGGAAGCTGGGGGCAGGAGACAACTATCTTGCCACCAAAGGGACCTCAGCAAGGAGCAGTCACCACCTCAGACTCCAGCCCAGGAGTCAAGGCAGGGTGTCCTGATCCCTGGCTGGTCCTGGATCCCTGGCCAGCAGTGTCAGGGGAAAGGCAGGAGCACCCGCAAGGTGGACAGTTTGGGTCAGGATGAGGTCATGAGGGCGGGTTTGGCCAGGGCCAGGCTGTGGCGCCCAGGCACAGCCACTGTGCCATCCGCTTCTCTGTAACTGGTAACATTCTGTAGTACCCTTGATCAGATGTCATGGGAGATGTAGCAGCCGCTGTTCCTCTTCGTAAAGACACTAGCAACAGAGTTGGTTTTGAACCCAGCCGTGGCCTGTGGGGTACTGGTGGTGGTGGGTTTCTCTGCCCCCTGCCCCATCCCTCTTGTCTATATGATGAGTAGGAGAGTGGAGGCTCAGATCCAGCTCTGTTTGTTCTCAAAGCCCACAGTCTCTCCCTCTACAGTATAGGGTTACGGGGGCAAATTGTCTTCAAGACCCCTCCTCCTCTCTGGGCCTCTTTCCAGCAGCCCCAGCCCCAGGTGGCCAGGGTCCTCTGGGGAAGGAGAGGCCCCCCCTTAGGAGGAAGGCAGCAGACAATAAACTCATTTGGGCTGAAGTTTTGTGGATTTAATGAATACAATTTCAAAAGGGGAGACGAACAAGAACGATATTTAAGAAAAATGGCCTAATTAGCTATGTGGCCTTGGGTTATTTACCCAACCTCACTGAGCCCCAGTATCTTCATCTATACCATGGGAATAACACTATTTTTGCCTTATGGATGTAATGATTGAATGTGGAAAATGCGCAGAACAGAATAGGAATCCATATATGTAGCATCTTAGACACAACAAGAGAGAGATTCGGCCCTTCTTCACTGATTTCCTTCTCCATCATAAGACCCACCACACTGATTTTAAGCTCTCTGCATTTACCCATGGAAGAAGGGGCTCTCTTTCCTCTGAATACTATTTTAACAAGTTTGCCCATTTTTAACAAGGTAACAGTAATTAGGGCCTGGAAAAGATGTCAGGGACAGCAAGACTCTGCGAGGCTCCTACTTCTAGCTTAACCCAAAAAGGAATCTGAAGGTAGACAGAGGAGGGGACCTGGATTAGAACAGTCTGTGTAGTTTAATCAAAGCTCCCAACACCATTGGGCTGTATTTCTCGAAATTTCCACCGAAGAACCATTTATAGCTGCAGAAAAGAATGTATACTGCCAAGAGGTTTAGATATGCATATGGAATTGGCTCTCTGCCCGTAGGAAATTTCTTAGAATACACTTGTGTTCGCATAAAAATTCCTGCAGATTCTTCTATTCTATGCCAAAATATATATGTACTTAATTTAAAAAAAAAAAAAAACACCCAAACCAAAAAATGACAACCATGTCTCCTTATCCCCATAAAATCTTCAAACTGGCACTTGGAGGAGACACAGTGTGTTCAGCCTGTGGATTCATGCTCTGCCTGTATCTGCCACAGGCCCTCTTCCATGGCTGTGCAATCCCCACTTGACAGTGTGGCTCAGGACCTAAGGTATGAAGCCAGCTAACCCCACCATCTCCCTTAGCTCCTAATACTCGACCTGGCCCGTTCAGCCACTGCCCACACCCCATCCACAGCATAAATAAAACGCAGCAGGACCACACATATGCACACAAACTGAGAAGCCTGAACCATTGGCAGCGGAGGAAATGGGGCTTGAAAGACCTAGGTGGCATGGGTGCCGTATTAACCTGGGGTCTTCGGTGGTAAGCAACAGAAATTGACTCTGGGTAACTTACCCAGAAAGAATTTTATTGGAAGCTGTGAGGCAACAGAGAACTCAAGGAAAAGCTGAAGCCGGGAGGATAGGCAGGAGGGCAGTTCCAGGAAGCTGGGAAGCAGGCACCAGTGGGGAGTCACCAGAACTAGCATGAATTGGCCCCAAATATTTTCTGTTTTTGTATCATCTGCTCTCTTTTCCTGGGAGAGAGTATCTGATTGGCCTAACTTGGGTGGCACGGCCCATCCCCTGGCCAGGGACGATGAGGTCCCTTGATGGCCAGTCCCACCAAAACTGTATCAAATGAAAGACAGGTCAATTACTAAGGCAAAATTGTGGTGCTGTCACCGGAAAGGTGGGCATTGAATGCTGGGCAGAAGCAGTTCACAGCTATCCACAACAATATTGTGCTTGGTGAAGGCAGACAGAGAAAGACAAATACTAAATGATATCACTCATACGTGCAATCTAAGAAAGAATACAAATGAATCTATGTACAAAACAGAAACAGATTCACATAGAAAACAAACTTGTGCTTACCAACGGGGAGAGGGAAGGGGGGAGGGACAAATTAGGGGTATGGGATGAACAAACTACTATATATGAAATAGCTAAGCAAAAAGGATTTACTGTATAGCACAGGGAATTACACCCATTCTCCTGTAATAACCTGTAACGGAATATAATCTGCAAAAATACTGAGTCACTCATTTTGTTGTGAAGCTGAAACTAACATACCATCGTAAAGCAATTATACTCCAATAAAGATGTTAAAATGAAAAAAAAAAATACTGAATCACCATGCTGTACACCTGAAACTAACACAATACTGTAAATCAACTACGCTTCAAACAAACAAACAAATGAAAGTTATCCACAATGGATCCTACAACTTGTCTTCAAAGCCAGCCTGGCTCTCCCCAAGGGACTCACAGGTCCTCTCCAGGGAGAGTCTGCCATCACCAGATCACCAGCTGCTGCTGAGTGTTCCTTTCTCAGAACACAGAGCCTTTCACCCCAAGCAAGAAGGTCCAGCATAAAGTATAAAGGCCCCATGGGAGAGGAAGCCCATCTGGAGAGAACCCTGTCCTCAGGGGGATAACCCACAATCAGAATCATTCAGGGGAATGGGTTTCAGGGAGACAGGAAAGGGGACATGCCCACAAAGGGAGAACCCAGACAGAGAGGCCTGGGCTCCTGTAGGCAGCCCGACTACCTTCATAGCCAAAGATAGGTGCTAGTCTAGAGGTCTTCACTCTGAGAAGTCTGGAGCCAGGCCTGGTTTGTCAGCCAGAGTCTTCTTCCTGCAATGCCCCAGAAAGAGATATAAGCAAGCAAAGAAACTCACAACAGCAACACTAGACATTGCAATACACACAGCACGCATTAGAAAACATTCAAGTAGGGCTTCCCTGGTGGCGCAGTGATTGAGAGTCCGCCTGCTGATGCAGGGGACATGGGTTCGTGCCCCGGTCTGGGAAGATCCCATATGCCGCGGAGCGGCTGGGCTCGTGAGCCATGGCCGCTGAGCCTGCGCGTCCGGAGCCTGTGCTCCGCAACGGGAGAGGCCACAACAGGGAGAGGCCCGTGTACCGCAAAAAAAAAAAAAAAAAAAAAAAAAAAAAAAAACCACACATTCAAGTAGCGCAGAGCTATGTAGAGGAAAAAATTAAAGTCTGTAGAATGACTCTTTCATTCCCCCAAACTCCCCAAACATGAGCCCCATTTTAAGGAATCTCCAAGTACCTGCTTCCCCCTTCTCAGTGGACCCCAAGAGGAGTCCCTAGAGTGAAAGGACAGAGGGGACAGAGTAGGGGAACTCCAAATGCTGTTCCAGCTGAAACAGAGCAGAGGGGAAAGCAGGGCTGCCTCATGCTGCACCCGGACACCCGGGCAATAGGGAGGTGGTGAAAAGCAGGGGAGGTGGGGGTCAGGGGAGAGAGAGAGAGGAAATTAAAGTCCCCTGTACTCCTCCATTCCACCCGTCTTACTTCCTCCCAGAGGTAGCAACTGTTACCACATTTTCTTACTCACTCGAAGTGGCAGATAATCAGATGAGAAATTGGATGTTATTTTCCTGCAGGCATCTTATGAAAACACAAGAGACCTATTTTGCTCCTCGTCCTCTCAAGTAGGCAAATCTGCTTGGAGCCCTGGAGGACCAGGGCTTACTTCCCCGTTGTCCTCCTCTGTAGAAAGGGCAGGACCCAACCAGGACCCTGCTCTACAGGGCAGGAGCTCTGTTTACTTTCTTTCCTTTTTTAAAAAAAAAATATTTATTTTTGGCTGCGTTGGGTCTTCGTTGCTGCACGTGGGCTTTCTCTAGTTGCTTGGAGCGGGGTCTACTCTTTGTTGTGGTGCGTCGGCTTCTTATTGCAGTGGCTTCTCTTGTTGCAGAGCACGGGCTCCAGGCGCGCCGGCTTCAGTAATTGTGGCTCACGGGCTCTAGAGCGCAGGCTCAGTAGTCGTGGCACACGGGCTTGGTTGCTCCGCGGCAGGTGGGATCTTCCCGGACCAGGGATCGAATCTGTGCCCTCTGCATTGGCAGGTGGATTCTTAACCACTGGGCCACCAGGGAAGCCCTCTGTTTACTTCCTTCTCATTTCTCCCACACTTAGAGCTTGGAATATTGTAAGCGCTCAGTAAATATTTTTGAGTGAATGAAATTTCTTGTCTCTCCTCAGATGGAGATTCCTTTCTTGCCACTCAATGATCCCCAGCTGGAGCCTATGGTCTTGCTCGTGCACTCTGAGATAGGGGAGCACGTGATGGAGCTGGAAAAACAAGGCTAACCTCGTTAGGTTTGGAGACAGAGAACCTATGTGTAATTTCCTGCTCAGCCACTAGCTGTGGGCTGGAGAGAAGTGGTAGATATCGTGGTGAATCACCCAGAGCTCTCTGCAGGGCTCAAGCTGTGCTTCCCCCAGCAGCTGGTAGTGCTGAAAGTCAATTGCTCTCAGCTGAGTCCTGTGGGGGAATTGCCCTTGGCTGAAAAGGACCACCTGTCTCAAGCCCAAGCACTGCCTCCCTACAGGAGTACAAAGGCTCGGCCCCCTCTTGGCAGCAGAGACGATCCTGAAGAGGCACCCCAGCTCCAGAGCGATGTGCGGGGCTGTCCAAGGCCTACGTGATGCATCACAGCCCAACCTTCCTCTCTGCCCAGTCCCGCCTTCTTCACTCCCTGTGGGGTGCCCATCCTGAGAGCACTTCCCAATCAGCTCCCTGCACGTCACTCTGCCACAGAGCCTGCTTCCCAGGGAACCCAAAATGCAGCAAGAGGCCACTTAATTTCTCTGTTCCCAGGCTCCTTAGCTACGCAACACAGGTATTAGAGAAGACAGGCTTTGACGTCAGACAGACGTAGATTTTAATCCAAACCCACCAACTGTCAGCTCTGCGTTAACGGTCGGCTTATTTAACCTTTCTGATACATACACCTCTAGTGGCCTATATCATATCCCCTCAACTTACCTGTGATACAGCTACATGGAAGCTCAGGCTCACCTGTGCTGGCAGTGTTCCACCATTTGTTCTTTTTTTTTTTTAATTTAATATTTATTTATTTTCTTTCTTTTTTTGGCTGCCTCGGGTCTTAGTTACGGCACACGGGATCTTTGTTGAGGCATGTGGGATCTTTTTGTTATGGTGCGCAGCCTCTTAGTTGCGGTGCTCAGGCGTCTCTCTAGTTGTGGTGTGCGGGTTTTCTCTCTCTACTTGTGGCGCTCAGGCTCCAGAGTGCAGGGGCTCTCTAGTTGAGGCACGCAAGCTGAATAGTTGTGGTGTGCAGGCTTAGTTGCCCCGCAGCATGTGGGATCTTAGTTCCCTGACCAGGGATCGAACCCGCATCCCCTGTATTGGAAGGCGGATTCTTTACCACTGGACCACCAGGGAAGTCCCCACCATTTGTTCTGTACATCCTCTACTTTGGAGGGGATGTCCCCAGGCCACTCGACCTCTATACGCTTCACTGATCTGTCGGACCCTAAATCTCGGTAGGATTTATATCCTCCTCTCTAGATTAAATGCAACATACTTGTCACTTCCTGCTTATCCGGTCACATTAACGGGAGGTCATTGATACGGTGCATTCATGTGCTGCTCTATGGAGTGTCCAGATGGTCCAGGTCCCTTCAGTCTCCATTATGCTAGAAGGTGGGGGAGTTAACATAGCCCCGACGCAAGACACAAATGCATCCTATCCTCTGCTCCGTGTGTATTGCTTTGATTCTCCTTTCTGATAGGGATAGAAAAGAAAGCAAGAAACAGGTCGACGGGCATGCACCATGTATTGGCGGCTCCAGCAAAGATACCCTACTTGGCAAAACAGCAACAAATGGGGCTCCTGCTTGGTTAGGGTTGTGGGAGTTTACTCCTCATCAGCCATTTTATCCAGTTTTTGTAGGGGCCTGATGGGTGACTTAAATGGGAATGTGACAGAGACCACCATCCCTACATTCTTTCATCGTTGAGGGTGGCACTAATTCCTGCCATTCCCCCTGGGATACAGTCTTGTATTTGATTAACCATCTTGGCCAGGGAGAAGGAGCATTTTAGAGACTTCGATTGGCTTTCCTTACTGTACTAGCTCTTATTCCATAGAAGGAACCAATGTTGGGGTTCTACCAAGTATATGTATTCCAATACACACCCAGGAACAGATATATAACCACAGTGGACCCATGAACTCAATGTGAGCTGGAGCAAGGCCAGGTCTCCATTATTCCCTGGCCCCCTCACTCCAATGGGGGGCATGACGGCACTTTGGGGTCACCAGATACCAATGCCAATTCAGACCCTGTGGTCAAAA
Organism: Pseudorca crassidens; assembly: GCF_039906515.1. Classification (NCBI taxonomy): domain Eukaryota; kingdom Metazoa; phylum Chordata; class Mammalia; order Artiodactyla; family Delphinidae; genus Pseudorca; species Pseudorca crassidens. Next base: position 115,958,354 of record NC_090296.1, on the reverse strand, counting down.
ATTCTTCCAAGTCTTGGCTATTCCTCCTTTCTCATGCTCAGTTACACAAGTAAATGGTCATGGATTCTTTTTGGAAAGGACTTGGGGGGAATACTACTGAATACACTTGCCATGACGTTGCATGTCCTATAGCCAATGGCTCAGGTCCAGAAATGGGTGAAGGAATCATGACATTTCACTGGGGGTGGCTGCTTCAGCCCCCGATCATCCATCCTTGATTTCTTTTGATTGTTTAAATTAAGCAATATACCGTTGGCCACCCATCTATCTTGCCTTTAAGAACACTGTGTTCTGCTAACCATCTCCATAGCCCTCTGTAGGTCAGGCCCTCCTGACTGCCGCTCAGATTTTTTTTTTCTTTTTAACTTTTTTTTTAATATATTTTATTGGAGTATAATTGCTTTACACTGTTGTGTTAGTTTCTGCTGTAGAACAAAGTGAATCAGCTATACGTATACATATATCCCCTCCCTCTTGCGTCTCCCTCCCACCCTCCCTATCCCATCCCTCTAGGTGGTCACAAAGCACGGAGCTGATCTCCCTGTGCTATGCGGCTGCTTCCCACTAGCTATCTATTTTACATTTGGTAGTGTATATATGTCCATGCCACTCTCTCACTTCGTCCCAGTTTACCCTTCCCCCTCCCTGTGTCCTCAAGCCCATTCTCTACATCTGCGTCTTTATTCCTGTCCTGCCCCTAGGTTCATCAGAACCATTTTCTTTTAGATTCCATATATATGTGTTAGCATACGGTATTTGTTTTTCTCTTTCGGACTTACTTCACTCTGTATGACAGTCTCTAGGTCCATCCACCTCACTACAAATAGCTCAATTTCGTTTCGTTTTATGGCTAATATTCCATTGTATATATGTGCCACATCTTCTTTATCCATTCATCCGATGATGGGCACTTAGGTTGCTTCCATGTCCTGACTATTGTAAATAGAGCTGCAATGAACATTGTGCTACACGACTCTTTGAATTATGGTTTTCTCAGGGTATATGCCCAGTAGTGGGATTGCTGGGTCATATGGTAGTTCTATTTCTAGTTTTCTAAGGAATCTCCATACTGTTCTCCATAGTGGCTGTCAATTTACATTCCCACCAACAGTGCAAGAGGGTTCCCTTTTCTCCACACCCTCTCCAGCATTTATTGTTTCTAGATTTTTTGATGATGGCCATTCTGACCGGTGTGAGGTGATACCACATTGTAGTTTTGATTTGCATTTCTCTAATGATTAATGATGTTGAGCATTCTTTCATGTGTTTGTTGGCAGTCTGTATATCTTCTTTGGAGAAATGTCTATTTAGGTCTTCTGCCCATTTTTGGATTGGGTTGTTTGTTTTTTTGATATTGAGCTGCATAAGCTGCTTGTATATTTTGGAGATTAATCCTTTGTCAGTTGCTTCATTTGCAAATATTTTCTCCCATTCTGAGGGTTGTCTTTTTGTCTTGTTTATGGTTTCCTTTGCTATGCAAAACGCTTTAAGTTTCATTAGGTCTCATTTGTTTATTTTTGTTTTTCCTTTTCTCTAGGAGGTGGGTCAAAAAGGATCTTGCTGTGATTTATGTCATAGAGTGTTCTGCCTATGTTTTCCTCTAAGAGTTTTATAGTGTCTGGCCTTACATTTAGGTCTTTAATCCATTCTGAGTTTATTTTTGTGTATGGTGTTAGGGAGTGTTCTAATTACAGTCTTTTTTTCTTTTTTTTTTTTTTTTTGGCTGTGTTGGGTGTTCGTTTCTGTGCGAGGGCTTTCTCTAGTTGCAGCGAGCAGGGGCTACTCTTCATCACGGCGAGCAGGCCTCTCCCTGTTGTGGCCTCTCTTGTTGTGGAGCACAAGCTCTAGACGCGCAGGCTCAGTAGTTGTGGCTCACGGGCCTAGTTGCTCCCAGACCAGGGCTCGAACCCGTGTCCCCTGCATTGGCAGGCAGATCCTCAACCACTGCGCTACCAGGGTAGCCCTAATTTCAGTCTTTTACATATAGCTGTCCAGTTTTCCCAGCACCACTTATTGAAGAGGCTATCTTTTCTCCATTGTATATTCTTGCCTCCTTTATGAAAGATAAGGTGACCATAAGTGTGTGGGTTTATCTCTGGGCTTTCTATCCTGTTCCATTGACCTATCTTTCTATTTTTGTGCCAGTACCAAACTGTCTTGATTACTGTAGCTTTGTAGGATAGCCTGAAGTCTGGGAGCCTGATTCCTCCAGCTCCGTTTTTCTTTTTCAAGATTGCTTTGGTTGTGTGGGGTCTTTTGTGTTTCTATACAAATTGTGAAATTTTTTGTTCTAGTTCTGTGAAAAACGTCATTAGTGGTTTGATAGGGATTGCACTGAATCCATAGATTGCTTTGGGTAGTAGAGTCATTTTCACAATGTTGATTCTTCCAATCCAAGAACATGGTACATCTCTCCATCTGTTTGTATCATCTTTAATTTCCTTCATCAGTGTCTTATAGTTTTCTGCATACAGGTCTTTTGTCTCCTTAGGTAGGTTTATTCCTAGGTATTTTATTCTTTTTGTTGCAGTGGTAAATGGGAGTGTTTCCTTAATTTCTCTTTCAGATTTTTCATCATTAGTGTATAGGAATGCAAGAGATTTCTGTGCATTAATTTTGTATCCTGCTACTTGACCAAATTCATTGATTAGCTCTAGTAGTTTTCTGGTAGCATCTTTAGGATCCTCTGTGTATAGTATCATGTCATCTGCAAACAGTGACGGTTTTACTTCTTCTTTTCTGATTTGGATTCCTTTTATTTCTTTTTCTTCTCTGATTGCTGTGACCAAAACTTCCAAAACTATGTTGAGTAATAGTGGTGAGAGTGGGCAACCTTGTCTTGTTCCTGATCTTAGTGGAAATGGTTTCAGTTTTTCACCATTGAGAATGACGTTGGCTGTGGGTTTGTCATATATGGCCTTTATTATGCTGAGGTAAGTTCCCTCTATGCCTACTTTCTGGAGAGATTTTATCATAAATGGTTGTTGAATTTTGTCAAAAGCTTTTTCTGCATCTATTGAGATGATCATATGGTTTTTATCCTTCAGTTTGTTAATATGGTGTATCACATTGATTGATTTGAGTATATTGAAGAATCCTTGCATTCCTGGGATATACCCCACTTGATCATGTTGTATGATCCGTTTAATGTGCTGCTGGATTCTGTTTGCTAGTATTTTGTTGAGGATTATTGCATCTATGTTCAACAGTGATGTTGGCCTGTAGTTTTCTTTTTTTGGCACATCTTTGTCTAGTTTTGGTATCAGGGTGATGGTGGCCTCGTAGAATGAGTTTGGGAGTGTTCCTCCCTCTGTTATATTTTGCAAGAGTTTGAGAAGGATGGGTGTTAGCTCTTCTCTAAATGTTTGATGGAATTAACCTGTGAAGCCATCCGGTCCTGGGCTTTTGTTTGTTGGAAGGTTTTCAGTCACAGTTTCAATTTCAGGGCTTGTGCCACTCAAATTTTGCTGCTCACTACAATCATTGCACCCACCTGGGTTCTCAAGGCTAAGCACTGCCACCTGATCTCTGTTATGTTGGCATTCTCTAATCCCTATGGGTATCAGAGAGCCCAGTTCTGTAATAGTGTCTCCTACTGTGCCCTCCCCCACACCAGCTCCTTCCTTACTGCCTCCCACAGAACAGAGTTGGCTGGTGGGTTTTCTGGCCTCATGTACCACAAACACTCTGACATGCCCACTCCTCTGGGTCTTTTGTTCTGCTCCTCCACCATCTGCCACGGCAGCTCTGACATTTCTATTTCACTTGTGTGGACCATGGCTTTTCCTATGCTTCTAAAATCCATCTTTAAAGTGCATTAGCACGACCTCCTGGGTTCCCGGCCAGGCTGTTAAATCCTGTACCACGGCAAAGTACTTCCATATCAACATCTGCTCTTATCCAACTTCACCTTCCTCCCCTCTTGATCCGGCCCCCTCAGGATTCAGTTCTGTGCACACTTCCTGCCTGAGTGTGTGAGCCAGATTCAGCATATAATCACTCTCCTCCCTAGCAGGCCCGGCCACAGCTGGCATCTGACTCTTGTTGTCCATCAGACAGATAAAGAGGAGGAGGTAGGCTACGAGAAAGACAAGCTTTATCTTGTAGGGCACCTGCCCCATTTGAAACGGAGTGCGATCTTCCTAGAAGGGGGACCGCTATTTGCCAAGAAGAAGTGGGTCACTGGGACTTCCCTGGTGGTCCAGTGGTTAAGACTTCGCCTTCCAAGGCAGGGGTGTGGGTTTGATCCCTGGTCGGGGAGCTAAGATCCCACATGCCTCAGGGCCAAAAAACCAAAACATCAAACAAAAACCATAAAGTCTTTAGTGTAATAAATTCACTAAAGACTTTAAAAATGGTCCACATCAAAAAAAAAAAAAAAAAGAAGTGGGTTACTTCTCCAGGCCCAGTGGGTTCAGAAGAATCTGAGAGGTCAAGGTTCTCCACTGCATTTATTCTTTTATGCCCAACCCTGGTCTCAGGTTCCCATCCCTTTCCTAACAGGGCTCTGACCTTGGCACACAAGGCCTGAGCACACAGGAAGATTCCATCTTCTCTGGAGCTCTGCTACTCTTCCCAGTAAGCCTTAAGCCTGGTCCTCCCTCTGCAGGCAGGATTTCCTCAAATGTTGCCCAGGAGGTCCTCCGGCTTTTGCCTTTTGCCTTTTGCCTAGGTGATTTTTCACTGAGAGTGTCATTACCCCTTGTGAGCAAATCAATGGGCTCAGCAAAGGCATTCATTTCTATAGTCCTTACGCTCACTACTTCCCTCGATCACTGAAGACATTGCACCAGCCAGTGTGATCTCTTCCACCCATGTCCCAGCCCAGTTCACAACAGTGAGTGAGTTTTAACAATCACGAGGTTACGGCTAACCTTACTTCTATACCAGTTATGGGGTCTTCACTGATACCTGGCTGGCAAATGATCCCTCTCCAAACTCCCATTTCTGCTTCCCAGGACCACTTCTGGCCCAAACTGTCTTGGTTTGGGTTCCCTGAAAACAGACTCTGAGATGGAGAATTGTCTGCAGAAGGTTTATCAGACAGTGCTCTTGGGAGATACACCTGTAAGTGAGAGAAGAGGATTGAAACCAGGGAGAAGCCGATCCCAATGTGGTTGCAACCGGGGCCTCAGCTGATCCTGCAGGGAGCTCTGAGCTGCGATGGCCCTTCAGAGGGTCCCAGAATGAGGCAAGGAGGCCGGGGCATGACATTCCCACAACAACCAGTTATTGGCTGCGGACTGCCCCATACGGGGACTGGGCCTCGCCTTGGTGGAGGCAACAATTTGTAGCCAGGACAAGCCCCAGCGAGGGAAGGAGCAGTGAGACACCAATAGCCAGTATTCCCAGCGGCTGGGAATGGGTTTGCGGGCCCTGAAGGGGGGCCCAGGAGGAACACTGCTACAACCTATCGTACTATCTCAGCAAGTTCTTGTGAGAACTGAATGAGAGAAAATGTGATAAGATCTTAGCGATATGCCAGGCACATAATTTTTTTTAAGGTAACTATTATTGTTTTTATGCATAATAATAATTATAGTTATAGTTTATACAATAATATTCAGCTGAACCATGTAAGTTGTCGACATTTAACCACATTTGACCTTTAAATATAGAGATTTCATATGGCTCATCCTGTTAATTAATAAGAACAATTAATCTAATATCCGTCCTACCTATCTTATAGGATTATTTGAAGATCACCTAGAGATGGGCATATGTAAAAATGCTTTGTAAAGAGAAAAACCCCAGGAATTCCCTGGTGGTCCAGTGGTTAGGACTCCACGCTTTCACTGCTGTGGGCCTGGGTTCAATCCCTGGGTTCCAGGGAACTAAGATCCCGCAAGCTGTGCATGTGGAAAAAAAAAAAGTTCTAATAAAATGTTGACACACTAGTTTATATTATCAACTTTTACTACTACAACATCTAAGAGAATGGCTCTGTTCAGGCTTCCCCAGCCAATGATAATAAGCTATCTTATCTCCTTTAAATACTCAAATTACAATTTACTTTGAACCCTACTGTCCCTCATGGGAACCCAGCCCCTGCAGAGTGTTCCAAGCTGTCTTGGAGAGCCCCTCAGTGCTGGGTTACACCAGCCCCAGAGCTCACCCTTTCTTTTCCTCTCCTCCAGCTTCGTCAGTGGGCCCCACACCCTCTGTGACCTCCCACCCAGCTGGGCCTGGCCATCCTCTGTGGGTGGCTGCCACCACTGAGCCCGCCACTGGCCTCCTCATAGCCACTCAGCCCCAAGCATGGCCGGGGCTCTTTTCTCAATGTATCATACTTAACAGAAACCAGGCACAGCCTCTAGAAGGAGCTAACAAAATTTAGGGGACCATGCAAGAAGAGCAAAACAAAGAGAAATACTCACAACCTTGACCGATATGGTTTCTCTCAGAGCCCACAGATCCCAGGCTGGTACCCAGATAATCTCACAGGGCCACCTACCTGGCCAGCCCTGGCTTGCTCCACATGGCAGGGCCCAGCCCAGCACCACCTCCAAGGTTTGCTTGGACCGTGTCTTCCATCATAGGGCAGACACAACTTTCTTAAAACAGGGAGAGGAGGAGGAGAGAGACAGAGACAGAAACAGAGACAGAGAGAGAGATAGAGAGAAACCTCCACGTCATTCCCAGGGCCCTGTCTCGAGTCCTCAATTTCTGCCCCAGGACAGTCTTCCTCCCAGGATGACTGGCAGTGGGTATTTTCCTTTAATGGCATTTACCCCCCTCCTAAGGCCGTGGCCTTGCTCTTTGCAAACAGCAGGATGGTTACAGGAATACAGAAAGTCCAAGATCAGTACGGTTCAGGATATTGTGTATATATCACGTGTGTCCAGCCCAGCCTGGTCCAGGCCCTTTTCACAGTTTCTGTTCCAGGTGACAATCAGGTTCAAATGTGCTTTCTGCGGTCCTCTGGATTGGAGTTCCCCCAATCTTCCAAAACATCCATTCAAAGCACCCACAGTTCCATAAAGAACAAGCAACAGTTGATGGCCCAGTGCCCTCTTGATCAAGACAGAACCAAGAAATCTTTCTCCACCCTCCACGCGCCCCAAAGAGCACAGTAACAGCCGAGTGCCAGGTGCATGCCCCCCCCACACACAAGACCCCTGCTCGCAGTAGCTTCCCCACCAGCAGAGGTAAAAGACATTATCTCGTCAGCCTATCCTCAGAGCCCCGGTTAACGGGACAAGGGCCCATCCATATGATGGAAGGCTGGGACAGCCCGAGCATGCTTTTTTTTGTGTGTGTGTGGTACGTGGGCCTCTCACTGTTGTGGCCTCTCCTGTTGCGGAGCCCAGGCTCTGGACGCACAGGCTCAGCGGGCATGGCTCACGGGCCCAGCCGCTCCACAGTATGTGGGATCCTCCCGGACCGGGGCACGAACCCGCGTCCCCTGCATCGGCAGGCGAACTCTCAACCACTGCGCCACCAGGAAAGTCCCCCCTGAGCATGCTTTTTGTTATGTGCTGCGAGAGAAACGTGGTTGTCAGCTTCTGAAATAGCTCCCAGTGATCCCAGCCTCCCGGGATTTACACCCTTGTGTGATCCCCTCCTTGCGTGTGCGGAGGGGTGTGGTGGTTGGAGGGCTGGTGGAGAACAGCCAGACCTAACGCCTTCTTCCAACAACTAGAATACAGCAAAGGCAAAGGAGGTCACTCGGAAACTGGGCTCTAAAAGCCTGGGGCCTCTAGCTTGCTCACTCTCTTCCTTCTCAGGGCACTTGATGATGTAAGCTGCCGCGTTGGAGAGGCCATGTGGCCAGGACCTGAGAGGGGCTAAGCCAAGGGTCCAGCAGCTCCCGAGGAACTGAATCCTACCAGCAGCCCCATGAGTGAACTCGGCATCTGATTCCATTCGACACCTTGATGGCAGCCTGGGAGCGGCCTTGAGCTGAAGACCCAAGTATGCGGCTGCGACCTACAGAAACTGAGATGTAAATGTTGTTGTCACAAGCCACTAAGTTTGGAAGTAGTTTGTTATGTAGCAAGATAATTAGGATGGGAATAATCTTCAAGATGTGTTCTTAAGTAGAAAATTCAAGGTGCTGAAAAGGTGCGTTACATGTTATTATTTGTATAAAAGGGAGAAATATTTCCATTATGTGTATGTGTGTGTGTGTGATCCATATATATGTATATCCACATATATATTCGCTTCTATATGCATAAAATATCCCTGGAATGATATACATTAAATTCAGAATTTGGGTTGCTTCTAGGGAGAAGACCTAATGTTTGGGGGAGGGAGAATTTTCACTGCATACCTTTTAGATCTTGTATCATGTGAAACTGTTGACTCTTCAAAAAGTAAGCACAATATTTTTTTGAAAAGAATCAGTCAATAAACCACCCAGGAAAAACAAAATGAAGATAAAGTTTTTCAAAAAGCAATTAATCAAACTTCAAACTGAGGAGCTATTACCAATTTTGTACCTGCCTCTTATCCCCCATAACCAAGTGCTGTCAACTCTCCTTTCAGAATATCTCAAATCTGTCCCACTTCCTTTTTTTAACTTATTATTTTACTTTTAATACAATTTTTAAATGTCACACTCCATTTACAGTTATTACAAAATACCGGGCATATTCCCCATGTTGTGCAATACATCCTTGTAGCCTATCTTACACCCAATAGTTTGTACCTCTTAATCCCTCATCCCTGTGTTGCCCCTCCCTCCCCTCTCCCCACTGGTAACCACTAGTTTGTTCTCTATATCTCTCAGTCTGTTTCTTTTTTCTTATATTCATTAGTTTGTTGTACTTTTTAGATTCCACATATAAATGATATCATACAGTATTTTTCTCTTTCTGTCTGACTTGTTTCACTTAGCCTAATGCCCTCCAAGTCCATCCACGTTGCTGCAAATGGCAAAATTTCATTCTTTTTATGGCTGAGTAGTATTCCATTGTATACATGTGCCACATCTTCTTTATCCATTCATCTGTTAATGGACACTTAGACTGCTTCCATATCTTGCCTATTGTAAACAATGCTGCTGTGAACATTGGGGTGCATGTATCTTTTCAAATTAGTATATTTTTTTCAGACACATACACAGGAGTGGGATTGCTGGATCATATGGTAGTTCTATTTTTAGCTTTTTGAGAAACCTCCATACTGTTTTGCCATAGTGGCAAAACATTCCCACCAACATTCCCACCAACAATATATTAGAGTTCCTTTTTCTCCACACCCTCCCAACGTTTGTTATTTGTGTTCTTTTTGATGACAGCCATTCTGACAGGTGCACAGTGATATCTCATTGTGGGGTTTTTTTGTTGTTTTTTTTTTTGCTGCACGCGGGCCTCTCACTGTTGTGGTCTCTCCTGTTGCGGAGCACAGGCTCCGGATGCGCAGGCTTAGCGGCCATGGCTCATGGGCCCAGCCGCTCCACGGCATATGGGATCCTCCTGGACCGGGGCACAAACCCGTGTCCCCTGCAGGCGGACTGTCAACCACTGCGCCACCAGGGAAGCCCTCATTGTGTTTTTAATTCTGTCCCACTTCTCTCTTTCCATCGTCACTCCGACGAACTACCCTGGACCAAGCCACAAGCATCTTTTCCCTGGCCTATTGCAATAGCTTCCTAACCATTCTCCCTGCTTCCTTCCCCACCTCCTTTCTTGATCACATTGCTCCCCTTCATACTGGAATTTTCAGGCCAAATTTTCACTTTCTCTTTTAAAGTGAATTTTGGTATAGGTGATAGCTACCAATTATAGAAATACTCTTTCAAAAACAAAGAGAGAAAGGAACTTTTATGTACTAGGTGCTTATGTAAAGCAGACTTTACATATATTATGCTGTTTACTCTTCATAACAGCCCTATGGTGAGGGCATAATTACTGTCCCCATTTTACGGATGAAGAGAGTTGAGGTCAAGGAGGCTGCAGTATGTGTCCACGGGGATTGTCTGCTCAGCACCCCCTTCTCCTGGGAATGATCTTTTCCTATTGTAGGAGCTGCCATCATCTGCAATTATCCTGCCTCCAGGCCACAGCTGATTAGTTCAAGAGCAGGTATCTGACCCAGTCTGGGCAGCAGAGCACTCCCTGTCCTACAGGGATCCCTTCTCCAGCTGCTAACAACTGCAGAAAGACCCAGTAATCCAGATCAGAGAGGAGCCTTTGATGCCCATCACCCTCAACTGAGAAGATGTTGAACTGTGGTAGTCAAAATTCCCTGGATTTGGACCAGGGAACCTGGCTACTACTCCGCCTTCTGGCCTGAAGTCGAGTTTGTCACTTTCTCTGCACTTTGGTACCGTGTTTGTAAAGTAACAGGGTGGGGACCAGCAGAGTGCTTCAGATTGGAGGGGATGATCTCCAAGGACCCTAACTCTTCTGTGTGACCTTGGGAACTGCGTTTCCCCACTCTGGGCCTCAGTTTCCTCAACTATAAAACGAGAGTTGGAGATGGCAGTGGGGGTGAAAGTGGGGAATGGGTGAGACAAGCTCTAGAAGGACTTTCCAGTTCAAAAAGTCACGGGCCATCACATCAGAGGTAAGTGGCTGCCCTCCTTCTCAACAGGAGAGACGTCTTTCCCCCTAACTTTTGGCTGAGCCCCTCTTTAACAAGAGGATGGTGGACCCTCTAATCTGGGACTTCTGACTCGGAAGGGGCCAATCTCACTCAGAACAAATGAACCACAGAGACAAAAACCATCTGTGGTGTGGTGGAGACCCTGCCAGAGGCCTCTTAGCAGCCTGCCTCTCGCCAAGACCCCCAGCCCCAGCCCTCTTGGCAACCCCTGTCCCTCCAGATTTGATTAAATTTTACAGTTCCCATCATGCACTTGGGCCTTCTGCTGCGAGGGTACTAGCTGCTCTTAAGAGTTCTTTATACAACTCCACTTGGGCTGTCAGCCACCAAATTCTTCCTGCTCATGCATTACTTAGATTAGCTAAGGATGTTGGCATTTAGAGCCAAACGCCGACATTTATCTCGAAGGCGGCCTCATGACAGCCATGGCTGTTCTTTCAGTACAGCACTCCTCTGCAGACTGTTCATTGTAATGTAAGGTGCTACACAAGCTCTCACTATATCTATAATTCGGCATATTTTTATGATTAGCTGACTAGGAGTACATACATTCCACCATTGGCCTCTGGCATATGAATTGGTCCAGGAGACAAGGCATCAGATTCCAACCACTTTTGTTCCCCAGCTCCTTTTCAGATGACCCCACCTTGCCTCTCGGCTGAGATAGAGCACGTCTAGTGCCCTCCACTGCCCAGGATGCTGAGAGGCCCTTACACTTGTATGACATTTGAGAATGTACGAAACTTTCACTGACTCCTCATACTTCCGTGGTTGCTACTTTACAGATGAGGAAACAAGGTCTTGCAAAGGAAATCTTTGTCAATTATAATGCAAAGCACAGAATGTTAATGATTTTCATTAAGCAGGCAAATTTCTTAACTTTGAGTCTAGGGCTCTTCCCACTATACCACAAATGTCTATTGTTTATTGAAAGGAAGCCAACTTTGAGAAATGGATGCCCTACCCAAGATGGTCCATACCAGATGTTAGGACAAGGCTCAGCTACTATCATAAAGAGATCTGATAAAACCACGGGTTAGGGGGCAAAAGAGTCTATTTTTCTCTCATGTAATAGTCCATGATGGCTGGCAGCTCAGTAGCACACAGTTTGTCAAGACCCAGCTTCCTCCCAAGTTCTTGCTCTGCCATGTCTGGAGCCCATTTATGAACTCTTTGCAAGACTGAAGCTGGTTTTGCAGCCACATCTGGGTTGCAGCTGGTGGGAAGGGAAAAGAGGAGGAAACACGTCCATAATTTTAAGGCCTGAGCCCCCCAAAGCTACATATCATTACCACTCACATTCCAGTGGAGAGAATTTGGTCACATGGCTACCCTTAACTACAAGGGGGGAAGGAAAGTATGATCTAGCTATGTGCCCAGGAAAGAAGGGAGATGGATTTGGTGGGGTGACTAGCAGAATCTCCCACACAAAGCACTGAAAGGCTCCAACTATTCCTCATACTTTCTTTGACCTCCTCCCAAGAAAATAACTCTCTCTCGGGGCTTCCCTGGTGGCGCAGTGGTTGAGAGTCCACCTGCCGATGCAGGGGACACGGGTTCGTGCCCCAGTCTGGGAAGATCCCACATGCCGCGGAGCGGCTGGGCTCGTGAGCCATGGCCGCTGGGCCTGCGCGTCCAGAGCCTGGACTCCGCAACGGGAGAGGCCACAACAGTGAGAGGCCCGCGTACCGCAAAATAATAATAATAATAGTAACTCTCTCTCTCTCACTCACCTCCTTGTATCTAACAACCAACCACTTAAGGGCCACCTCTGCATTTTGAAGGCCCTTTGGTCTTCTAGCAATCACTTTTTTTCTTGGTGCCAATTTTAAATACAGTTTTATTTAAGACATTGCATTTTCCGCTTATAGTACAGTGCTTATAAAGTGCAGTGTTATTTCCTCTCCCTGTGCACATATCCACATTCAAGTATCAAGAATGACCAGTTATTTACCATAGCAGCTCAACTTTAAAAGTGCCATGGAATTTGGGGTCCTTCAATGTTTTGTGTGGAACAATGCTAAATCTGCATGCTAGGTTGGCTTAATCAACCTCTTCAGTGGTGGGCCCAGGAGAGGCACCACCAGATGGAGGAGCTCTGCCACCAGGGAAGCCCCCATGCATGCCTCCTGCACTCTGGTATAGCTTGGTAATGATGGGGTTGCAGACTCTTTCCGGCTTCTTTTACTGTTCAAATTCTTCCTTCTCTGCATTCTGGTTCTTATCAAGCCAGTTAATTATTTCATTACACTTATCAAGACTCTTCTGTTTTTCCTCATCATTGATCTTGCTTTGGAGTTTTTCATCTTCAACAGTAGCTTTCATGTTGAAAGCAGAGGATTCAAGCGAATTCTTAGAAGACACCTTGTCCCGCTGAAGCTCATCTTCAGCTTTGTACTTCTTTGCTTCCTGGACCAGTAGCAATGATTATTTCAATATTTTTTCATTCTTTCAATTACCATCCATCCTCTATAATGAGCACCTAATAGTATCATCTTTAATCCTCAAAATACCCCATTAAGAGAGTGTCCTTGTCCTCCTTTTTATAAGTGAGGTAATTGAGACTCCGGAAAATTGAGTGGCTGATCCAAGGTAGAGTCAGAATTTGAACTCGGTTCTGTCTGACTCCAAAGCCCAAACTGTTTCTGCTACATCATAATAATCCCAGATTGATGTATTTTCTTTGTCACTATAGCTTTTCTTCTTATCCAGAAACTGGGTACTGGTCTTCAGAAGGTGTTTCTGGATAAGAAGAAACACCTTCTGAAGACTGGGTACTGGTCCAAAAGTAAGGTCTGAGGGACCACAAGAGACAGGCTGATGAGGATTTGAGGCCTCTTTTTAGACCCCCTGCATTGCCATGGGAACAGCGTGGGGCCCCAGGATAGTAGCATAATGGAGCATCTTTTTTTTCAGGCCTGTGCTGCAGTTGCCACCCGGAAACTCTCCAGGGCTGTGACCCAGACTCTTCACATTAAAAATAGTTCTTTTTTTTTAAAAAAAATTTATTTATTTGACTGCACCGGGTCTTAATTGCGGCACGTGGGATCTTCATTGCTGCGTCCGCGGGATCTTCACTGCCATGTGCGGGATCTTTTTTTTTTTTTAGTTGCGGCACGCAGGATCTTTTAGTTGCGGCACGCAGGATCTTTTAGCTGCTGGCATGAGAACTCTTGGTTGCAGCGTGTGGGATCTAGTTCCCATCGAATCTGGGCCCCCTGCATTGGGAGCGTGGAGTCTTAGCCACTGGACCACCAAAACCAAAGCACGTGTTTTGGTTCCAGATATTGTTTTACAGAAAAGACTAATCGAATAAGAAAAACTTTTTTCAAAATCTTGGAAAAGCCCACTTCTCTTATAACCCATGGACCAACATGACTTTCAGCCCATGTCCATTGTGGTTTTAGACAATCTTGTAATTAACTTCTAGGATGTTGATACTAGACCCAATGGCAAGGAGGAGGGACCGTGTGTTTAATGTCTTTGTGTGACAAACTTATTCTCTATCTGATCAGTCAGCATAGGCAGAGTCCCTAATTCCAAACTAGATGGAACTTCAGGGTTATCTAGAATGAGGCCCATACAGGGCTGCCCTTTTTTCTTACTGTATCCATCCCATCCTTGGACCCATTCACTCCCAAGTCACCACTGTACTTCTGGGCTGCACCTGAAACCTCAACATTTTTCTTTCAACTCAACCGACATCTTTTTCTTGAAAACCTTCATCTGTTGGCCCTGGTGTTCCCTCTTGTATCATCTAAAGCAAATCTAATTCCCCTCCCATGTGACAACTCTTTACATATCTAAAGATATAGCCCTGTCTCCCAGAAGTTTCTCTTCCTTGAGTGAACATCCCAGCTCCTTTAACTTTTTCCTGGATAATAGCTCTTAGTTTCCTAATCCCACAAGCAGCCTGGTCCTCCCTCTGCAGAAGGGATTTCCTTTTATGCTGCCTCGGAGGCAACCCATTTATCATTTTGTCCATCTCCCTTATATTGGTCAGGAATAGAAATCCAACTCAAATCAAAGTAAGACTAATAACAAATAAGGGAAAGGGGTTGACAATTTATTGACTCACAAAGCTGACAATTCCAGGAACTAGATCTTTGCCTTCAGGCATGGCTGGATCCAGGGAATCAATGTTATCAGGACTCAGTGTCATTTTGCTCATCTCTTAATTCTGTTTTCTTCTGTGTTGCCTTCATTCTCAAACACAAACCTTCAATGCAGTAGGTCATAATGACTCAAGGCTAACATTCTCGCAGTTCTACACCCTCAGCGGAGTGGCTGCATTTCTCCCCATGATTGCAACAAAAGTCCCAGCCCTGGGTCTTATTGGCTGCTTGTGTTTCCTAGAAGCCAGAGGATAAGACGGATCCCTCAGAACCACACAGACTGAGAGTGGGGAAGGGAGACTCCCCAAAGGAAAATCTCATTGCTATTATCAGAAAAAGCAGAATACAGAAGAGAGCATAGGCAAAACATTCTCTGACATAAATTGTACCAATGTTTTCTTAGGTCAGCCTCCCAAGGCAAGAGAAATAAAAACAAAAATAAACAAATGGAACCTAATCAAACTTACAAGCTTTTGCACAGCAGAGGAAATCATTTTTTAAAAAAAATGAAAAGACAACTACAGACTGGGAGAAAATATTTGCAAATGATGCACCCGAAAAGGGCTTAATCTCCAAAACAGACAAACAGCTCATACAACTCAACAACAACAACAAAAACAACCCAGTCAAAAAATGGGCAGAAGACCTTAATAGACATTTCTCCAAAGAAGACATACAGATGGCCAGTAGGCACATGAAAAGATGCTCGACATTGCTAATTGTTAGAGAAATGCAAATCAAAACTACAATGAGGTACCACTTCACACCAGTCAGAATGGCCAACATTAAAGAGTCTACAAATAACAAATGCTAGAGAAGGTGTGGGGAAAAGGGAACCCTCCTACCCAGTTGGTGGGAATGTAAGTTGGTGCAGCCACCATGGAAAACAGTATGGAAGTCCCTCAGAAAACTAAAAATAGAATTACCATATGATCCAGCAATCCCACTCCGGGGCATATATCCAGACAAAACTATAATTCAAAAAGATACATGCACCCCTATGGTCATAGCAGCACTATTCACAATAGCCAAGACATGGAAACAACCTAAATGTCCATTGACAGAGGAATGGATAAAGAAGATGTGGTACATGTATACAATGGAATACTACTCAGCCATAAAAAAGAACTAAATAATGCCATTTGCAACAACATGGGTGGACCTAGAGATTATCATACTAAGTGAAGTAAGTCAGACAGAGAAAGACAAATACCATATGATATCACTTATATGTGGAATCTAAAATATGGGAAAATGAACCTATCTACAAAACAGAAACAGACTCACAGACATAGAGAACAGACTTGTGGTCGCCAAGCGGGGCAGGGGAAGGGAGAGGGATGGACTGGGAGTTTGGGGTTAGTAGATGCAAACTACTACATTTAGAATGGATAAACAACAAGGTTCTACTGTATAGCACAGGGAACTATATCCAATTTCCTGGGATAAACCAAACCATAATGGAAAAGAATATAAAAACAATGTATATATGTGTATAACTGAGTCTTTGCTGTACAGCAGAAATTAGCACAACATTGTAAATCAACTATACTTCGAAAAAAAAAAAAAGGAAAGAAAAAGGGGAGTAAATGATGGGTACAAAAATACCAGTGAAAACAGATATCCACTCCATCATTTTTACCCTCTCAGCTACATGGATTTCACTATCTTATCTTTCCATCCTCCAGAGTGTTCAGCACAGTGGGAGCTAAAAATTGCTTGCTGAATGTACAAATCACGCTCAGAGAAGAAGGCCAGCTCTTTGCAAAAAAAGGAAATTGCCCCAGCAGGAGGCAAGTTACTCAACAAATATTTATTGATACTTACTCTGTGCCCAGGGACTGCTCTAGATGAACAAGCAAAACAGACAGAGCTCTTGCCCCCAAGGACCTTACCTTCCAGTGGGGGGTGGAATGGGAGACAATAATGATCATAAGCAAATGCACAAACAAATAGACAAAATGCAGGTGATATGAAATTCTGACACATGCTACAACATACATGAACCTGGAAGAAATTACGCCAAGTGAAATAAGCCAGACACAAAAGAACAAACACTGTGTGATTCTACTTATATGTGGTCACTAGAGCAGTCAAATTCATAGAAACAGAAAGGAGAATGGTGGGTAGCAGGGGTTGGGGGAGGGGTGAATGGGGAGTTAGTGTCTAATGGGTACAGAGTTCCAGATGGGGAAGATGAAAAAGTTCTGGAGAGGGACGGTGGTGATGGTTTGACAGCAAAGTGAACGTACTTATTGCCACAGAACTGTACACTTTAAAATTGTTAAAATGGTAAATTTCCCATTAGGTACATTTTACCACACTTTTTTTTAAAAAGGCGGGTGATAATAAACAAAAGCAAGAAAAGGGAAATAGGAAATGCCCTGGAGAAGAAAATGTTATTTTATATGAAGGGTCAGGAAAGCTCTTTCTGATGGGCTGGACATTGAAGTAGAGTCCTGAATGAGGCAGGGGGTGGCCCACTGACTATGCAGGATGGGGGGTCAGGGGAGAATGTGCAATGGCCCTGAGGCAGAAGTTATGGGCTTGGTAAGAACAGTGAGGAGGCGACTGCAGCTGCGACCCTGAGAACAGGGGAGAATAGCCAGGGCTGAGATCCAGGGGTATCTGGGGCTAGATCTCACAGGGCCTTAATGGCCACAATAAGAGCTTTGGGTTTTACTTTAAGGAGCTGGGAAGCCATAGAAAGAATAGCATAATATTACTACCCTCTCCCCTTTTGAAAAAAATTTCAAACATATGTAAAAGTAGGGGAAGTAGGATAATATATACTAGTGAAATCGAGCAGGACCCTGTGGGGCTCCTGGGCACGGAAACCTTTCTGTCCCCTGTTTCTTATTTGTTGGGAACAGATTCCAGACTCCATGACCTTCACTGAGTCCCAAAGGGCAGATTCAAACAGTTGCTAATCAGGGAAGGGAGGGGATGCAGAGACAAGCGGGGAGCAGCCGAGAAATAATAGTGTAGCCTTGGGACAGGGTCCTGGTTCACTTCAAGGGATACACATAACAATATCTTTTGAGCTCTTTACAGAACTAAAACCCTCAACAAATGGAAGGTGTTAGCATTCTTCATTCCAGGGAAGACCACCTGAGGCCAGATTAAAGGAGTGCAGGCCCTGCACACACCATAATCTTATCAGCAACCCTGCCCTTGAACTAGAGCTATAAAACTCCTCACCAAAGCATCCCGGGTTGGGACACACAGATTTTCCAGGGCATGAGACTGCTGTGTCCCCTTTTGCCTGGCAAAGCAATAGAGCCATTCTTTTCTACTCCACCCAAAACTCTGTCTCCAAGATTCGATTCGGCCGGCACTGGTGAATCAAATCACAGAGGCAGAGTTTTTGGTATCACTACCACCTGGATTTAATAATTATTAACATTTTGCCATGTTTGCTTCATCCTTTTTTTTCTTTTGCTGAGTTTTTGAAAGCAAATTTTCAGACATTGTGACATTTCATCCTAATTCAATATGCATCTCTAGAAAATGAAGACATTTCCTACATAACCGTAAGTCTGTTCCTAACAAAATTAATGATTCTTTCATATCTGTATTCAAATCTCACCAATTGTCCCCAAATTGGTTTAACTCGGGATCAGACATTGCATTTGTTAGTGTGTTTCCTAAAATTTTTAAAACTAGGACAGTTTCTCACCCCATTCCCCTTTTTATCATGCTTTGACTATCAAGGAGGTTAGGGCAGTGCCCTATGGAATGTCCACATTCTGATATTGTGACTTACATGTTTAAAGGCCCCCTCTTGCTTCTGTGTCAATAACAGACTATAAAGGGACAAGGGTGGAAGCCAAGAGACCAGTTGGGGGACGTCACTGCAGTAAGAACAAACTCTAGGCTCAGAAGGATAACAGTACAAGAATGGAAGCAATTGGGGGAAAGAGTTGTCAATATGTTAGGAGGGTGAAAAGCTGATAGAGGGATCCAGTCTGTCTTATCAGGGTAGCAGAAGCCAACTCTTAAGAGACTGATGATACCATGAGAAGCAAGCCCATTCACCCTGTAGAAACTCAGAAAGGCTCAGTAACTGGGGGCACCAGGTAATGCAGAAGGCTAAAGCAAGAGGCTCAGTGGATAATGACACTTAAGGGTTTCCTCCAAAAAATACTCTCCCTGCTCTATTCCCTTCAGTGTGGCCCACCAGTTGATAACCCTCTCTATGAATACAGAACTTCCATAAAACTTTTCAGTGACTCACTCTTTAACAAAGATAGACAAAGATTTCCAGTAAGTTGAAGAAAGCCGCCAACATTAAAGACAGAATAAAACAAACAGAAAATAAGAGCTTGGAGGAAACAAGGACAATGCAGAGAGCAGAATGAAACGAAAAGTCCCCTCCATACTTAATATCTTCAGAAGAGTAAGAGAAGATCCTGTGAATGTATAAAAAGAACATGACGCTATAAAGACAACAAAGAACAAGACAGAGCATTGAGAAATCAAAAGTATGGTAGCTAGAATAAAAACAATTTAAATAGAAGGACTGGAAGTTATAGTCTAGGAAATTCCTCCAAAAGTAAATTAAAAAGAAAAAGGCAGAAAATAGAAAAAAATCCGATTAAGGGATCAGTCCAAGAGGTCTAAAAACCAATGAACTGGAGCTTCAGAAAGAAAGAACAGAGAAAGTGGAGAAAGGAAATTATAAAAGAAATATCACAAAGAAATTTCTCAGAACTAAAGGACATGAATGTTCAAATTGAAAGGGTCCACTGAGTGCCTGGCATAATGACTAGAAATTAGGCCTCACCAAGGTACATCATATGGAAATTGCAGAACACTAGGAACAAAGAGAAGAACATAAACACTTCTAGAGAAGAAAAAATAGAGTGCATACAAAGAACTGAGTATCCAAAAGGTATCAGACCTCTAACAATCTGTATGCTTTAAAATATTGAGGAAAAAAATGATTTCCAGTCTAGAATTCTACACCTTGCAAAACTATCATTCAAGAGTGGTGATAGATTAAAGACATTTTCAGATACACCAAATTTCAAAATTTTACCTCCCATGTACCCTTTCTCAGGAAGCTACTAGAGCATGTGCTCCAGCAAAATGAGGAAGTAAGTCAGAGAAGTAGACATGGGATCTGGGAAAAAGAGATCCAACACAGAAAAGAAGTTAAGTGGATTTCTCCTTTTTCCTAGGAGAAAGGACATCCTAGGATAAGAGCTGAGCCCAAGCCCAGAGGGAATACCCAGACCACATTGGAGCAGGAGGCTGAAGGGCTCTGGGAGGGGCTCCAGTACAACAATGGCATGTGTGGGCGGGGGTGGTGGGGAGAGACACTGATACACTCTCTGTTTAACTATGTAGAAAATTATCTGAGAAAGGCTGTTGAAGGTCAAAGAAATTATGCAAATGAAAAAAAGAATGAAATAGTTATTAAGTCCAGGTAAAAACAAAAGCTGCCTGAGAAAGGAAATAGGAACTGTCACATAGCATACTACTTGACTGAGCAGAGAATAGTATTTACTCAGTCACAATAATGCAGACATTGAATATTGATTTAACTGATAATTATGCTATAACTCTATTAGGATGACTTGGGGAGGATAAATAACTGCAGAGAGGGTAAATAAGAAAGGTACAGTCTTATCTGCTCTAACAAAAAATTAATGGGCAATGCTTAAAATTACAAATTAAGAAAATTAAGAAATGGAAGTTTAAGCAATTAGAACAAGCTACAGCGCACAGACCAAATCTGTTTTTGTAAATAAATCTGTTTTTGTGCATAAATCTGTTTTTGTAAATATAGTCGTATTGGGACATATCTCTACCCACTCATTTACCTATATTTCCTACGCTGCTTTCTAGGTACAAGGAGAGTGGAGTAGCTGCAACAAAGACTGTATGGTCCACAAAGGTGAAAACATTTACTACGTAGCCCTTTACAGAAAAGCTTTGCCCTTTTACAGAAAAGTAAACTGCTGATTTCGAATAACGGAGATAAATACATAAAGAAGTAGCCAAAGGGGTTAAGGGGTTGTCCTGGGATGCGGTCTTCTTGCGATGTCTCCAAATACTAGTTGACTAGTTGACTTTTAAAATTATGTACATTACTGCTTTCGATAAAAATAAAAAAATTGTTTTTGTTTTTTTTTTTAAAAAATTGTTTTTAAAGAGTTGTCCTGATGCCCCTGGAGGGACAGAGAGGGAGACACTGGGCTGACATCAGTGTTCACGCCTGAGCCTTGCCCTGCTGTCTGCTGTTCTTTGCCCGCTGTCCATCTAAATGGGGTTGAGTGAGTCAGAGCTGCCTGGCCAGAGTGTCACAGGAACTGGACACAGGACCATAGATATCAGACTTGGGAAGAACCACTTTGGGTCAGCCTCCTGCCTCAAGCCATTATGAGCATTGTCGATATAATCAGTGAGTGGCAGTGTAGTGGCACAGTGGTCTAAGCAGCTAAGAGCTCTACTGTTAGACTGCCTAGCGTCATAAAACGCAGGCTCTCCTCTAATTAGCTATGACGGGGTAAGTCATTTAATTTCCCTATGCCTCAGTTTTGTCATTGATTAATGGGGCTAATAATGCCTCCTTATAGTGTTGTGGCGAACTTAGTTCAACTAATACATGTTATGCTGAAAGCTCGGTGTCTCTACAGTCATGCCAAATCAAATCTCAGACACAGACTTTTGGGTAAAGTAGAAAAGAATAGGGACTTCCCTGGTGGTCCAGTGGTTAAGACTCCATGTTTCCAATGCAGGGGGCCCAGGTTCAATCCCTCGTCAGGGAACTGGATCCCGCATGCCACAACTAAAAGATGCTGCATGCCGCAACTGATACCTGGCGTAGCCAAATAAATAAATAAATACTAAAAAAAAAAAAAGAATAGCTTTATTGCTTTGCCAGGCAAAGGGGGACACAGTTGGCTCGTGTCCCTTAAAAACTATGTGTTTCAACACGGGATGGGGGGTGGGATTTGATGAGGAGTTTTATAGCAAACAATTCAAGGGTGGGGTTGCTGATAAGATTAGCCTGCACTCCTTTAATCTGGTCTCAGGTAATCTGATGAGTTTCTGTGGTTCCTTTAACCTGGCCTCAGGTGGTCTTCTTGAAGAGCTTCTCTTGTTCCTTTAATCTGGAATGAAGAATGCTGACATCTTCCATTTGTTGGGGGTTTTAGTTCTATAAAGAGCTCAAAGGTATTGTTATGTGTATCCCCTGAGCCCTGTCCCAAGGCTGCACTATTGTTTCTTGGGTGCTCCTTCCTTGTCTCTGCATCCCCTCCC
This sequence comes from Pseudorca crassidens, assembly GCF_039906515.1. Lineage (NCBI taxonomy): Eukaryota > Metazoa > Chordata > Mammalia > Artiodactyla > Delphinidae > Pseudorca > Pseudorca crassidens. The sequence continues at coordinate 115,936,413 of NC_090296.1, read as the reverse complement.
TTCCCAGATTAGCAACTGTTTGAATCTGCCCTTTAGAACTCAGGGAAGGTCATGGAGGTTGGAGGCTGTTCCCTACAAACAAGAAATGGGGGACATGGAAAAGCTTCCATGCCCAGGAGCCCCACAGGGTCCTGCTCGGTTTCACGTGTAATACGTATAAGCCTAATGAATACCGGCCATTAGTATTCCCATTTTCCCAAGTGACATAAGTGAAGTCCAGAGAGGGAGAGTGGCACGCACAATGTCACACAGCAGATCAGAGGCAGAGCTAAGACTAGTGCTTGGGACTCTTGTCTCAGTGCAACACTCTCTCCTTGTACCACTCTAAGTTGCTTACATAGACAGAAAGCATTTCTGGAAAGATACACAAGAAATGAACAACCGTGGTTACCCATGGGCAGGTGGAGACTGGTAGGATGGAGGACAGAGTGGAAGGGAGACTTTATTTTCACTTGAAAATCTTCAAACCATGTGACTGTATTATTAACACAAAACTAGGAAACAGATGGATTAATTAAATAAATGAGCTTAATAATACCTTTCTCATGGTGGAGATCAAATAAGATAACAGAAGCAGAAGTCTTTCCTACACAAAAATGAGAGCCAGATGTATAGGGCTCTTACTAGTAATCACAGCGCTTTTTAGTAAAGGCAAACCTTGCTGTGGATTTGTAGAATGAACTGTAGGAAAGGGCATACATTTCAGGGTGTCCATTAGCCAGGGTCTCCTCTTTGGACAGAACAGGTTTCCTGGGCCACAGGGGAAGCCATCTTGGAGTGCAATGGAAATTTCCACCTTGGCACCTTGCAAATGAAAGGCTTCTCCCCACCCCCACCACTGGCTCTCTGACACCCAGCACTTAGCATCTAGGCACCCAGTTGGACAACTCTTCTGGAAAACGTGATTAAGGCTGCAGAAACTGGGGCTTTTATTGGGGATGACAGTGAGGGCCACAGTTTGTTTTTCAAGGGAGGGAACCAAGTCCCAGAAATAGCTGAGCCCGAGCTGGCAGGCAGCTGGCAGAGAGCAGGAGGCTCCAGGGCAACGCTCCCAGGCCATGTTGACTTTGGACGGGCTGCCTGAGCATTGTAAACAAATGCAGAAATGATTTCCTACCCTGGCAAAAGTCTTGTTTGGACAAGGGGTCCCCCCCTTCCTTCTTTAAAAGGCAGTTTTATCATTTGTTTGCAAGAATGCTCAATCCCCTCTTTCTTTTCTTGTTCCCTCTGTGGCTCTGGTCTCCCCCAGAGCCAGATGAAAAAGCTTTGTGTTTCTTTAATGTTAACCAAACCTCCACTCCTTTTTTAAACTGTTCCAGGTCTGTTGGACAAATACTCCCCAACAACAGGACTCACAAGGGTCTGTTAAAGATTCTGTTAGCCTGGAGTCTTTAGCCAGAGTGACTTAAAAATTTTTTTTTCTCCTTGTTTATTACATTTTAAACTCCTAGTACAATAAAATCTGAACACAAGGATTGGGAAAGCCGTAAAAATTAAATTCATAATGTCTTGGCCTGAACAAGCAAAGGCTCCATCTAGACACTGATGTAAGAGATTTGGTCTCACCCACCCTCCCGAGATGTCCGACTAGGAAATAAATGGGTTGCCTACAGGAAGAAAGCATAGGACAGAGCTGTGAGCTCTGTTGGGTAGCTGAGAGGCTGGGCAATGGGCTGCACACTCTGAAAACCAGCCAGAATACGGAGCAGTACAGAAAGGAATATTGTATTCTTGACCACCCAGGGACGAGGGCAACCACAGACCAGATGAGGAGCCTGATAGGCTAACCTACATACTCGTTTGTCACCCAGCTCCAAAAGGAGAAGAAGAAAGGAGGAAGAAACAGAAGAGTGAGGGGCAGGAGTGAGGGATGGCAAAAGAGAAGGAGAGAGAGAGAAAGGGGACAGGAGGCTGGGCTCATGAAAGGAAGAGGGGGCACCGGCTCTCAGGCATGGTGGAAAAAGAGCCCTCAAGCTGGATGAGGAAGGAGAGTTTAATGAAGGAATGATGGACAAAGTGTAGGCAAGAATTGAGGGAAACCAAAGGGGAATGTGCTGCACCCCAGAGTCTGCAACAGCAGGGAAGCTGTTCCCAGGCCCCGGCTGGAAGGGTCTCCTCCAAAGACATCGCAGTAACATTATCATTCATTCTATCGTCAGGAAATCTCTCTATTTGAAGACATGATAAAAACAATCAAAAGATGAATTCAAATTAAGATCTTACAAACTGCATCACTTTGCTGTACATCTGAAACACAACATTGTAAATCAACTGTACTTCAATAAAAATGTTTTTTAAAATGCAAAAAAAGAAAAAACAACTTACGTAGAAGGAAATGAGGTATAAAAAGACTGGTGGTGGCCATTACATCTATTTAAAGATATAGGGCTTCCCTGGTGGCGCAGTGGTTGGGGGTCCGCCTGCCGATACGGGGGACACGGGTTTGTGCCCCCGTCCGGGAGGATCCTGCATGCCACGGAGCGGCTGGGCCCGTGATCCATGGCCGCTGAGCCTGCATGTCCGGAGCCTGTGCTCCGCAACGGGAGAGGCCACGGCAGTGAGAGGCCTGCGTACCGCAAAAAATAAAAAAATAAAATTAAAAAAAATAAAGATATAAGTAAGCTTTTATAGCTGTAATGGTTGTATTTACCAGGAAAATAATACTATGGGTATAGTTATTGTGAACAACAAAAAAAGGCCTACAAAATATTGTTGTTGTTGATGATAAGTTATGGGGGGAAAGAATCTCAAAATTGTCATTTAAAAAGAAGATGGGAGAGAATAGAAGGAAAAGAGATTGGTGTTTGTTTGTTTGTATTTTGGTGAAATAGACATAAATAAAATTTACCATTTTAACCATTTTAAAATGTACCATTCTGGGGCATTAAGTACATTCGCATTGTCGTGCAGCCATCACCACCATCCATCTCCACAGCTTTTTCATCTTCCCAGCTGTAACTTTGTACCGAATAAACACTAACTCCCCATCCCTCTTCCTCCAGCCCCTGGCAATCATCCACCTGCTTTCTGTCTCTATGTACTTGACTGTTTTAGGAATCTTGTATAAGAGGAAACATACAGTATTTGTCCTTTTGTGACTGGTTTCTTTCATTTAGCAAATGTCTTCTAGGTTTGTCCATGTTGTACCATGTGTCAGAATTGCCTTCATTTTTAAGGCTGAATAATATTCGAATCCCACATTTTTATGTCCATTCACCTGTTGATGGACACACAGGCTGCTTCCACTTTTTGGCTATCGTGAATAATGCTGCTATGAACATGGGTGTATGAGTGTGTTAGAGTTTCTGCTTTCACTTCTATACTCAGAAGTGAGATTGCTGGGTCGTATGGTAATTCTTTGTTTAATTTTTTGAGGAACTGCCATACAGCTTTCCAAAGCAGCTGCAAGGAATAGTCTTTAAATCACCAATGTTCTTATTTTTCTTGGGAGAGAATAAACGATATGGTTTCTTCTCTGAAGACAATAAATTGAAAAATATTGGTTAAACACAGTATTTAAAATTACAAAGGTAACCACCAGTAGAACAGAAAACAGTCTGAATACCTTCCAAATTGCCAGAAAGCAACAAACAAAAAACAGACCACACAGAACCATAAAAGCAGAGAACACAAAATATGACAGAAGTAGACGAAACCGATCTGTTGCAGGGATGAATAAAACTAATATAAGCTCACTGTTTAAAAAAAAATGAATGACAGTTGTATGTTATCGACGAGAGATATACCTAAAACAAAAAAACCCAGGAAGGTTGGTATTAATGGAGGAACAAACATATGGTATGTAAATACAAACAAAAAGTAGGCAAGAATTCTGTTAAGAGTAACAGGCTGAATTCAAGCTAAGGAACGCTACAACGAATAACAGCATCGAAAAACGTAAAGCAAAAACGTAACAATTATAAGGATTAATTTACAGAGTATAATACTGAAATAAGTACAGACATAAAAGTGTAATAAGGTGCTTATTACAAATCAGACAGACAAAAAATGAGTTGTGATTCAGAGATTTTGAAATATATTTTTAATAAGATTGATGAGAGATAGTTAACTAGCAGGTTAGACAGCTAAATATATATACGTATGTATATATCCTGAATATAGAGACCATATCTCATTTTCAAGCCCTCATGAGACTTTCACAAAATCTGATAGTACAACAGGCCATAAAGAAAATGATTTACAAAAAAACAAAGAAAACAAATAGAATCAGTCATATTTTCCGACTATAGTGCATCAAAACTGACCAATGAATAATAAAAAATAGAATAAAAATTAGAAAACAGTCTTCTAAATGCCTTCTGAGTCAAAGAGGAAATCAAAAACAGTAACTGCAGAAAATTCTGAAAACAAAGAAAACACATGTAAAAAAATCCATGACCTTGAAAACATGCTAAGTGACAGAAGCCAGACACAAAAGGCCTCCATGTTGTATGATTCCATTTACATGAAGTGCCCAGAACAGACAAATCCATAGAGACAGAAAGCAGATGAGTGGTTGCCATGTGCTGGGTGGAGAGGGGGTGGTGAGTACCTGGTATGAGATGTGGGGTTTCCTTCTGAGGTGATGAAAATGTTCTGGAACGAGGTAGTGGTGATGATTAAACAACACTGAAAATGCACTAAATGCCACTGAATTATACACATTAAAAATGGTTTAAATGATACATTTTAAGTTAATATGTATTTAATCACAATGAAAAAAAAATCTATGAAAAGAGAGATGTATGTTTCCATTAATGAATAGACTGGATTCACAGACCAAACTGAGGACAATCAGAAAATCTGGGCAGAATATGAAAAACATCTGATTGGAGGATTGAAGATCTAATAAGGTGATGAAAACTTAGAGGGTCAAAATCCAGAAAAAGAAAACCTAGAGAGGTAAGCTCAGGGTTTAGTGTTGCCTTTCCCCAGTGGGCATCAGATGAGTCCAGAAAAGGCATTTGAGAGGTTGAGAAGCGAGCAGAGTATTTGTCAGCCTTTGGGGCAAGGGATAATATCAGAGTCTCTTCTGACACCAACTGGTGCCCCGAGATGCAACTCTGATAATGACCCCCTGGAGTTGGCAGTGAACTCTACAGGTGTAAGGGAATGGCCAGTTCCCACAAAGACTGTGCCTCACTTCAGACACAAGCCACACCTGTTGTGGGGTTGTCCCCAGGCCACCTGCACTTCTGACCAACTGGCTACAAATTTGAGGGTTCCCATGATTCCCTCAGGTCCAATATTTCACTAGAATGACTCACAGAACTCAGGAAGGCACAATACTTATGACTGCAGTTTTATTATAAAGGAGCTGCCAAATGAAGACAGAGACATAGGGTGAGGTTTGGGAAGTCCCCGAACATAATGCTCTATGCACTCTGCCCCTAGAATCAGGGCATATCACTCTCCGGGTGCGCGGATGTGCTCAACCACCAGGAAGCTCCATGGAGCTCAGTGTCTCAGTTTTTGTTGGGGTGTCATTACACAGGCAAGCTTGATTAAATCACTGGCCACGTGACTGAACTCAATCTCCAGGCCCCATCCCCTCCCTGGAGGTTGAGAGGTCAGGCTAATATCACAGTCTCAATCAGTCCCTGACATGAGGCTATCTACAGGCTCACCCTGAGTCATCTCATTAGCATAAACTCAGTTGTGATCCAACAGCTCATGAATTACAAAGACATTCTGATCCCTTGGGAAATTCCAAGGGTTTTAGAAGCTCTGTGCCAGGAATGCTGGACAAAGACCAGACAAATTCTTTCTTATAAACACAGGCCACCCCCCACCCCTTCACCCCACTCTGCCCCATCTTTGGTTATGGTTCCCATATAACAAAACAATCAACCCTACCTAAGCATCTACATTTGGTGTAACATTTATACAACATATACAGCAACATTCCAACATGAATATGCCTAACGTAAGGAAGAGCCAGTGCAGGATAGGGATAGGAGGCTTTTAACTCAATTTCCCAACACACTTGGCCATCAATATCATTATTATACTCTTACAAACAATACTGATGTTACATTATTATCACACTACGGTAGATGTAACCTGAAAAATAAGAATAAAAAGATATTGGCACATTATTAGAGTCCCCTTCAGTTACTAACAATTAGTCTAGTTCATTGTCATATCATATGACCAAAATGTGTCCCAGGGCAAGGTCACTCGGGTTTGCAGGTTTCTGTATGATCATGTCAAAAGCAGGAGTGGCCCCAGAAATACATGGCGTCACACACTTTCAGGTATCTGGTATAAGCTAAGAGACAATATCATCTCTTGTTATTGAAACCAAGCAGGACCCTGTGGGCCTCCCGGGTACAAATCCTTGCTGTGTCCCCCATTTCTTGTTTGTAGGAAATAGGCTTCATTCAGCCTCCATGACCTTCCCTGAGTTCCAAAGGGCAGGTTCAAACAGTTGCTCATCAGGAAGTGAGGGAATGCAGAAACAAGGGAGAAGCAGTCAAGAAATAATAGTGCAGCCTTGGGGCAGGGTCCTGGTTCCTCCTCAAGGAATATACATAAAAATATCTTTGAGTTCTTCTGCAGCAACTAAGGCCCCCACCCAGGTGGAGCGTAATAACTTCAGGCTGGGCACAAGATTCCTGGAACACCGTCCTGTTACCTCACAACCAACCCATCAGAAGAAAGTCACACACCCTGCAGCCCTCATCCTAAATTTTGCTTATAACACTTCTCCCCCAAAACCTTCAGGAATTTCGGGTTTTTTGAGCATGAGCCACCCATTGTCCTTGCTTGTCCCTGCAATAAACCTTTCTCTGCTCCAAACTCCAACATTTCAGTTCGTTTGGCCTCACTGTGCATCGGGCACATGAACTCGTGTTCAATAACATTGTCTTTGTTCCAGTTCTTTTACAGTACCCTGAACATCTGCATCTACAGCTGGGTATGCAAAGCCCAAACCAGAGTAAGTGTTTGTTCTTGTCAGGACCCGTTTGTAGACTCCCAGTGCTACCAGTATCAGTCCCATTTGCCTTCCCCGCAAGGAATCTTCCCCACGTGAAATCAAGAAGGACCCTGTGAGGCTCCTGGGCATGGAAGCCTTTCTGTCTCCCATTTCTTGTTTGTAGGGAACAGATTTTAGACTCCAGACTCCATGATCTTCCCTGGGTTCCAAAGGGCAGATTTGAACAGTTGCTAGTCGGGGAAGGGAGGGGATGCAGAGACAAGGGAGGAGCAGCCAAGAAACGACCTGAGTGAAGATTAAAGGAACCAGAGAAGCTCATCAAGATTAGGAGACCACCTGAGATGAGATTAAAGGAGTGCAGGCCCTGCACACACCCTAATCTTACCACAACCCCACCCTTGAACTATTGCTATAAAACTCCTCACCAAAACCTCCAGGGTTGGGACACACAGTTTTGAAAGGCGGGAGCTTGCTGTGGCCCCCTTTGCCTGGCAAAGCAATAAAGCTATCCTTTCCTACTTCACCTAAAACTCTGTCTCCAAGATTTAACTCGGCACTGGTGCACAGAGGCCAAGTTTTCAGCATCACATAGGTATCTGCAGTCTCTGCCTCTCTTTTTGGTAGATAGAACAGTTCTTACAGGCATCTCGTGCCTCAGAGGATGCAAGAGGAATATACCTAAATTCAGCCCATATCTGCATTTTTGCAGCTCCCATATCCATTTATTTCATGGACCTAGGTGGCCACCTCAAGTGAGCACACCAGGATATCTACGTGCTAGCTCCAATGACCTTCTGATCATGAAACTGTGTGTTCTTAGATTCTGTATTTGTCTGTTTGGCATCCATTAGTCACAGGGCCAAACTAACAGCCAAAGTGGTTTAAATCTCCCCTGTGATCCAGAGTCCATACCCTGAATCACCTCTTTATCTCACTCTCACACACCAAACCAATATTTCCCCTGCCCTAAACCATCCCAGGGTCAGATACCAGACTACTAGAGACAGCCCCCATGCTCCAAAGCTTATTGGAACTTTTCAAACTAGCCAGTCCTAAGTTATTTATGTTGGCCTGCCTTGCATTTCCCACAGAAACCCCAATAAAAGTTGTGACCTATGCCTTCCCTTTGCTCCTTTCTGTCTCCTGATCAACACTAGTGTATGGCATAACAAGCCCCCTCCTCTCAGGAACTGTAAGTGATAAAAATCTCCTTTCAATGGCATTGATCTCTAAGTGTCATCACTCGGTCACCTTTATAAATGACAACCCAGGCACAAATAAGATGGGCATCAGTATGTCCTATTTTAATGCAAATTCCCAAGATGACTTCCATATGGGTATCTCTTTCACAGGCCTGTTTTCCTTTGTCCTTCTGCCTAACCATAAGGCTGGGCCATTGACCACTGCCTACAAGTCAGTAAAAGCCCAAACATGGAGGCAAACAACATGCAATTCAGACCACTGAGCCAATTTGTTTTTACCCTTTTCAATCAGAGTAGCAGGCTTCCAAACAAGATGCTGTCTACTCATCTTGAAACTTCCATTCATAAACCAAGAAGCTATTTGTTGGTCAATAGAGAGCTGTTCACAGGGCACTGTCCATGTTCCAACAGATCCTCAGATGATTCCAAAGCCAGTCCTGGGGCAAGAGTCTACCTGCTTGAGAATGTACTAAGTAACTCTTTGTATCCCCTCAAAACTTCATCAAAGAACTAAACCATAAAAAAGGACAAAATAAAAATTCTAGATATGAAAAATACCATAACTGGCAAATAAACACTTAATGTGTGGAAAATGGCAGATTAGACAAACCTGAGGAGGGAATTAAGGTACCTAAAAAATAGAACTGAAGAAATATCCAGATTGCATGAAGAGTCAAAAATAAATAAAATATAGAAGTGAAAGCAAGCAATACATTAAAAAGGCCTAACATATGTATAATGGAGTCCCATATGTAAAAGAGAGAGAAATGATGCAGAAACAATACTGGAAGAGATAATGGCTGAGAATTTTCCAAAACTGATTAAAGATATCAAGTCACAGATGCAAGAATTACTACCAACTCCCAAAGAGGATTTAAAAAAGAAAAACACACCTAGAAAAATCATAAACTCAAGCACAAAGAAAATCTTAGAAGAGAGAACAGACAGCTTTCCTTCAAAGAAGGAAAAATTATGACATATAAGATCTTAACAAAACAATGAAGTCTAAAATACAATGTGATAATACCAACAGAGTACTAAAATATTACACCCAGCAGAAACACTCTTCAAGATTGAAGATGAAATAAAAACATTTTCAGATAAATAAAAATCAAGAGAATTCATCACAGATCTGATTCAAAGTAAACATTAAAGTGTTTTCATCAGGCAGATGGAAAAGGTATCAGATGGAAGTACAGAGATGCAGGAAGAAATGAAGAACAACAAAACAAACAGATATATAGAAAAATCTAATTGACTACCAATTGCCAAAAGCAATAATAATGTCTTGTGAGGTTTGAAGTACATATGGAACTAAAATGCATTTTAAAAAAATCACATATAAGTTGGGAAAGATGATAAATGGAGTTAAAGTGTTCTAAATTTCCTACATTATCTGGGAAGAAGGTAAAACTACCTAGTAATATTAGACTTTGATAAATCAGAGGTTTATTTATAATCACTGGGGTAACCACTAATAGAATAATTTAAAAATATATAATTTTCAAGTTAATAGAAGATAGAAATAGAATGATAAAAGCATATCAATCCTAACATAGACAAATAAACCAATAAACAGAATCCAATTCATACTTATTCACTTACATAATTTATAGAAAAAGTAACACTGCAGTACATCGGGGAAAGGAAACTATTTTAATATATGGTCTTGGGCTATTGGATGTCCATACGGAAGAAAGAATTTTGGTCCCTATCTTACATTACACATGAAAAATAATTCCAACAGACTGCAGATCCAAATACGAACTTTTAAAAACAAAAGAGCTTTTAGAAGAAAACATAAAAGAACATCTTCACAACCTTGAGTATGCAAAGATTTGTTAAATAGGACCAAAATACTAGGCTAACTATATAAGGAAAATGATAAATTGGACTGTATTAAGAGTAAAAGTATTTGCTAGTTGAAAGAGAATAAAATGGCAAACTACAGTGTGCAAGAAGATATTTTCAATAACAGAGGATGTATTCATATGGCCAGAATATATTTAAAATCCCTACAAATCGATAAGAAAATGGCACTTCACAATAAATTACATTCCAACAGCCAATAAACACAGAAAAGCTATTCAACTTCATTAGTCACGACAGAAATATAAATTAAAATCATCAGATATTCCACACTACCTCCAGAATTGACTAAAAAAAAATGGGAAAAAACCCCCCAGGTAATATCAAGTGTTGACAAAGATGTAGAACAAACAGAACTCTCAGTAACCACTGATAAGAGTGTAAATTAATGTATGGGAAAAGTGTTTGGCAGTATCTAGTAAAGCTGAAAATAAGAATACTTAATGAACCCAGCAATTCTTAGGTGTATATCCAACAGAGATTTTAATGTTCATCCAAAAGACAGAATGTTCCTAGAAACACTATTCATAATAACCTCAAATTAGAAACTAGCCAAAAGCCCATTAACAGTAGTATAGATAAATAGAACATAGTATATTCACACAAAGAATTTCTATACAGCAATAAAAATTAACAAACATGTAATAATATTATTATGGACTAAATTGTGTTCCTCTCAAATTCATATTTTGAAACCCTAACCTTCAAAGTAACTTATTTGGACACAGGGACTTTAAGGAGGTAATTAGGTTAAATGAGGTCAGAAAGGTGGGGCCCGAATCCAATAGGACTTGTGTCCTTATAAGAGAAAGAAACTCCAAGGATGCACATGAACTGAGAAAAGGCCCCATGAGGACACAGGGAGAAAGCATTCATCTACAAGACAAAGAGAGAGGCATCAGGAGAAATCAAAACTGCCAAACCTTGATCTTGGACTTCCAGCTTCCAGAACTGTGAGACAATAAATTTCTGTTGTTTAAGCCACCCAATCTGGCAGCCCTAGCAGACTAATACAGTATGAATATACCACATTTTGTTTTGCCATTTATCAGTTGGTGGCATTTGGGTTGTTTCCATTTGGGGGCAATTATGACTAATGCTGCTATGAACATTCGTGTACAAGTTTTTGTGTGAACATATGTTTCCATTTCTCTTGGGTACATTTAGAAGTGGAGTGCTGGGTCATACGGTAACTCTAAGTTTCAACGAATTATATTTTTTAAAGTATAAAGGAATCCATAAAGAGCAGAAATTAATGCAACAAAAAACAAACTTACAATAAATGATTGATCAAAGTCAAAAGACGATTCTGTGAAAATATTAGTAAAATATAAAAGCCACTAGGAAAATTGATACACAAGAAAAAGAAGGCATGAATTACCAATATTAGTAATGAAAAAGGACATTGTTACAGATCCTATAGACATTATAAAGTTACAACTTGATGTCTTCAAATAAATTAAAATTTTAAGGGAGTTGAGAAAGTTCTTAGAAAACTACAACTTACGAGAACCAACAAAAGAAGGAATAGAAAATCTGAATAATACTATATATATTAAAGAAATTTAATTTACAATTTAAATCTTCCAACAAAGAAAACTCCAGTCCCAGATGGCTTCACTGGCAAATTCTAATAAATATTTAAGAAAGAAAAATACCACAATTACACATACACTTCTGAGAATAGAAAAGAGGAAACATACCCAAACTCAAATTCTGAGGCCAGCATAACCTTGTTACTAAAATCTAACAAGGATAATAAATGAAAGGAAAGGTATAAGTCAATCTCACTAATGAACACAGGTGCAAAAAAACCTTAAACAAAATAACAGCAAAATGAATTCAACAATATATACAGAAGATAATATATCCTGAAAGTCTGTGTTATTCCAAGAATGCAAGGTTGGTATAAATTTGAAAATTAATGATTAAAACTTACCATGTGGACAGGATAAAGAAGAATCATATAACCATATGATAGATTTTCAATATAAAAAGCAGTAAAACTCAAAATCTATTGATGGCCATCCATCACTGCTCAGACTCTGATGCATATCCCTTATCTAATCCAATTTCCCACCCTTCCTACTTCCTCCATTCTTCCACTCTGACGCTGGAACTCATGGCTCACCCTTAGCAAAATGCCCTAAATCCTGGACTTCTTCTCCAAACATTCATTTCCCCTTCCTGCTTGCACTAAAATCTGGTTCTGCCTGGGGACATGGCTTTTCTTGCAACCCTCTCATGTAGCAGCTGATTATTCCCCTACACAGGCCCAGAGGTAGGGTGGGGGTCTTCCCTGCTCTTCTTTACCTTTTCTAGACTAATTATCCTTCCTTTTTTCTACAAACCCCTTTTCCCTTGAAGTTTGTGTCCTTAGACTATACCACCACTGTTCCTATTGAAGTCTTTCCCAGACTCCTGGCTACTCTGCCTCACTCCTTGAAGATTTAGGCCTGGCTCTCAGCCTCTTCAACCAACATCCATCAAAGACCCATACAACATCTTAGTTTTTCGGGTTCCACATCACTTACTTACTGTCGTGTAACAAAATGACCACAAAACTTCAAACAATGAGCATTTATTATCTCAGACGGTTTCTCTGGGTCAAGAATTCAGAAGCACCTTAGACCAGTGATTCTGGCTCAGAGTCTCTGAGGATGTGCAGTCTGTCTGCTGGAGCTGCCACAGTCATCGGAAGGCTTAACTGGAGCAGGAAACCTGGCTCCCAAGGTGGCTCACAAACGTGCCTGGCAAGTTAGCATGGGTTGGTCCACACCACATGGGTACCACGGGTGGCTGGCTTCTCCCAAGAGAGAGGGGAGCAGAAGCCACAAGTCTTTCGCAAGGTAACCTTGGAAGTCATACACAGTCATTAGTTACACAGGTCAGCTCTATTGAATGTGAGAGGGACTACACAAGGGGTGTGACTACCACCAGGTGAGAATCCCTAGGAAGCAGGTGAGAGTCGGGTAATCCAGCTTCCTGATTTCTTCACCTCCAACTGTCTTGTCCTCTATGCAACCTCCTCCTCCCACTGCCATGGTCATGCCCTTGACTGTCATCAACACTTTCACTACATTTTAAATTAGTTTCCAGCATCCCACTCTTTGGCCATTCCTTCCAATCTTTCCAGCTTGCTTATTCTTGTATCCTGACTCAAATTCTCCAACCCCAGGGAGACTCCCCAACACTTTCATTGCCCATCACTTTGCTCATCTCATTTTCTTTATTATCCTTTTCGATTCCACAGTCCATCACTTTACTCCTTGCCCCTCTCTTCCTCATCTTATTGTCCTGAAAAATGGTAAAAGCTAATTCCCTGCACCTCACACTCACGCCTGAGCACCCAGATGTGGCTGGAGGAAAACACAGTTGCACCCACCAATCTCTCTTTAAATTCATGACCACAAACTTCAAGTGGGTCATCCGCACTAATCCTCATAAATTCACATCTCCGCTTTCAGAGATAACTACTTCATTTCTTCTCACCTTTTAATAAACCCCCCATACCTGTCCCCACTCTACTCTCAGCTTCTCAGCTGACAACCTCACTCATTTCCTTGAGATAAAAGAAGCAACCTAGGGAAATATCTCATCTTCCTGCCACCAAACAGCCTCCCTGCCTCTGTACCTATGTCCTCTCTCCATGGTATAAAGGATGGACCATCCCATCACTAGTGCACTGGATCCCATTCCCTCTCCCAGAAAATGGGATCTCTGGCAGAGTGATGTCAGCTCACCCTTGTTAGGTACTTGACTCGGGGGCAGAGATACAAAGTCAGGGAAGGAACTTATGGCAGGTGTGTGCTTTTTAGTCAACCAAAACGCTGCGAAGACCAGAGCAGGCAGGCAGAGAGAAGCAGAGGAAAGAAAACAACCTGAGTTCCTGGCTTTCTGCACTCTTTCCAGGTCTCGTGAAGCTTGACTGGCTGCAATTCTGGGAGATACCCGAATCCTCACAGCAAAATACTTGTTACATAAGTTAGCTTGAGTGGATCCTTGTTTTTACAACTAAAGCAGCCCATTTATTTAT